>NC_140590.1:1815659921-1816267421 GCF_964204655.1 Triturus cristatus | reverse complement strand
TCCTCCAACAGAAGATTATACCACTGTGAGGTCTCCTTTTTTCCCACGGGGTTGTTCATCAAGTTGTTTATGAGCAGGCTATATCCTCCAAGTGGAAACTTATTTCTTTCTAAGGCTTGAGATTTGTAGGCCTGAGTCCAACTATGTATTTGAAGGTATTTAAGTCTTGACAGATTAGGGCCGATCTTAGCCAGAAGATGTTCCCATGAAAGCAGCTCCCCGTCAAAAAAAAGGTCTCCCCAGACCTCTAAGCCTGCGTCTCTTATTGGAGCCGCTAGAATATCTTCAAGCCAAACAGGGTTTTCAGGGAGACCCCATAACGGCGTCCTTTCACAAAAGTAGCTTACTTTTATCGATCTTGTAACTTCGGCCCATAATTTTGCCAAGCCTTGTAGTACCTTCAGTTTAATCTTTTTGAAGTACTTGGGGTTGCCGAATTTAAATAGAAAGGCTGATTGACTAGCTTCTTCCCCTTCTAACATGGCTGAAAACATTAGACCCACCCCGTAGTCTGTAGGTATTTTTAACAACATGCGTGAATGAGTTAACTGGAAGGCCCAAGCATATAATTTCAAGTCCGGGGCTGCCAAGCCCCCTTTGTCCCTTCGCCTTCTAAGCTTTTTCCAAGAAATCTTTGCCTGTTTGTTGTTCCAGATAAAAGATGTTATGTCTGACTGCAATTTAACTAAACAAGAATAATCAAAGTGCAAGGGAATGGTACAAAACAAAAACGAAATTTTAGGAAGGATCGACATCTTGATTAAGTTGACCCTCCCAATTAAAGATAGTGGGATATGAGACCATGAGTGTAGTAACCTACGGCATTCTTTAGCTACCGATGTTAAATTAACTTGAGCTATTTTTTCTATGTCCTTCCCTATCTGTAAACCCAAATATCTCATCGAGGAGCCCGTTTGTAAGTCTATAGCTTGCCCTTCATGATTCCAAACAAGCATCTCGGTTTTAGTATCATTAATTTCGTAACCGGAGACTTGACCAAATGAACGAGCAATCCTTAAAATTATAGGGAGTGCAGAGCCAACATCTGAGGTAAGAATAAGCACGTCGTCAGCATATAGGGCTACTTTCCTCACCCACCCTTTATACGAGAATGGCTTAATAGAAGTCTCCTCCCTCAGTTGTTGCGCAAAGGGTTCGATATAAAAATCAAACAAAAGGGGGGAAAGTGGGCAGCCCTGCCGTGTCCCCCTAGTGATGGTAACAGGGTCAGACAGATCTCCATTGACCAAGAGGCGTGCTACAGGATTATGATATAACAAGCCAATTGCCCTACGTATCCCATCCCCCACGCCAAACTTAGCCAAGGCCCCCGACAGGTACACCCAGTTAACTCTATCGAAGGCCTTGGTCGCATCCAACGTGAGGGCGGCCAAAGGAAGGGTCCGAGCCGATGCTATATCTATGGCACCTATTAAATCATAGGTTAGCTCAAATAATTGTCGCCCCTTAACGAAACCCTTTTGGTCCGGATGGAGAACCAGAGGCGCAATCACAGCCAACCTAGATGCCAAGATTGTGGTAAAGATCTTGTAATCCACATTCAGGATTGAAATTGGCCTATAAGAACCACAAGCCGTCTTTGGTTTCCCTGGCTTCAGAATAAGGGTGATTGAGGCATTATCCCAGGAATCTGGCGGAAGCTGACCTTCCAGTAGGATTTGATTAAAAAGAACGGTGAGGAATGGAACTAATTCTATTTCAAGGGCTCTATAGATTTCTGCCGGCAGACCGTCAGGTCCAGCCGCCTTCCCCTTCTTACTTCTTTTAATGGCAGATCTTACCTCATCCTCAGTGATAGCTTTATCTAAAGATTGAGATTGCTCGGCAGATAGTGAAGGTAAATTGATGTCCCTTAACCAACCCTCAACAGACTCTGGCGAGATCTGCTTATCCTCCTCATAGATTACTTGAAAGTAATCTCTGAAGGCTGCCCTGATGTCCTCATCTGAAGAGAAGATGATGTTATCTACCATTATTGCAGCGATGTTATTCCGCACCAGATCAGTTTTGGTTTTCCAGGCCAGTAATTTCCCGGCACCTTCAGTGTATTCAAAATGGGCCAACTTACTGGCCTCCCATCTTTGTTGAAGTCGAAGATTTAATAAAGAACTCAGACTACCCTTCAAAGTCACTAATTGATTATGGAGAGTGGGCAGATCTAAACCGGAATCCATACAGTTGGAATCTATATCTTGTTGTATTTGAGATATCTGATCTTCAATAGAAGTGACTTCCTCTCTATGCAACTTCCTACGATATGAAACTTTCCCAATGATAACCCCTCTCAAGAAAGCTTTAAACGAGTCCCAGATTATCCTAGACGTAGCTGAGCCACTGTTGGAAATCAAAAAATTATGGGTTTCTGATTTAAGAAAAGTAATATCCTCTACTGATGAGAGAAGAGACCGGTCAAAAGACCATGAGGTGGAACTCTTTTTAATCAAACTGGCAATCTCCATTACTACCGCTGCATGGTCCGACAGATGTGATGGGAGGTAGCTAATACTCTTTACGGAATCCACCAGCCTCAGACTTATTAAGATGAAATCTATTCTGGACTGGTGGTGATATTTATAGTTCCTGAAAGAGACCCCTTGTTGTTGCCCCGACCTCGCTCTCCAGATATCAACATACCCATATTGCTTCATGGCGCTTTGGAGCAGGGCCCTCGTCTTAGAAAAAACAGAGGATCGATTATTGGGTGACTTGTCCAACAGAGGATCCAGTACGATATTAAAATCGCCTGCCAAAATAATGGGTTCAGGGAAAGTAATCAAATGTGAGAATATAGATTCCAAAATGGAGGGATCGTCCTGATTCGGACCATAATATCCTAAGATTGTACTTTGTTTACCAGATATAACAACTGACACTATGGCCCATCTGCCACCTGGGTCAACTGCCTGTGATATCAGCCTAGCTTTAGCTCCTTTTTTAAATACAATTGAGACCCCTCTTGTATTAGATGTTTGGGTAGTTGAAACTGCAAAGTCTATCCAGTTGTTTTTCTTAATAAGGGTAAGCATTTCCGTGTGAGTTAGGTGTGTCTCCTGGAGCACCAAGACCTGCGCATCCAAATCCCGCAAATATTGCATGATTCTATTAGCTCTGGGCTTGGTGCGGAGGCCATTAACATTCCAGGAGATATATTTTACACTACCCATACTTAAAGGGAAAAAACTGTAAAAACAAAGCCAAGATTACCGTTTGTTGCATTGGTCCCTGAATCAATATATGCCTACTTCCATCTTTAATAGAACTGCTTCGAGCTATGAGGACCATTTTATATTTTTGCCACCCCCCCACCCCCCTCCTACCCCCGTGAAACATCTCCCAGCTACCCCACCCCCCTTGGAAAACCCTTGTGTTATCTAGCCGGAAAAGAACCGGTAGAAGCACCCCTTGACAAGGCTCCCGTCAAAGAGAACCCCCCTCCCTACCAGCGATGGAAAAATAAGATATGAAAAATATACGTCGATGATGTAAGCCCCCACCCATGAGGCAAAAAAAAAAAAAAAAGTAACCAAAACATAACTTTGGCCAATTTAGCTGCATGGAGATCGGAAGAAAAAAAGAAATTTTTTGTGTTAAAAAAAAAAAAAAAAAAAAATATGGCATAAAGTAAGGAGGCTAGACCTATACAGACCTATATGTTAAAGATGAACGCGGTCTATAAGGCTTATCAGGAGAGAGACACCAAGGTTATAACGATGCATATTTAGACTAATTATGCTCCTTGCCTAGAATCAACAAAAGCTCATCGGCTTCCTGAACCGACCTGATGTTATACATCCGATTATTATGCATAACTTTGATAGATGCCGGAAACATGAGCTGAGCTGTTGCTCCTACTTTCCTAAAAGCGTCCAGTCTCCTCCCAAACTCCCATTGCTTCTCCAATGTAATTCTAGAGAGGTCAGACCTAACTAAGAAAGTAAACCCACTCCCCACAAGAGATTTTTGCTTTAATGCCAAATTTAGGATCTGCTCCTTCAGCACATACGTATGGAAGTTGACCAGAATCTTACGGGGCTTCGATCTCTGGGGATTCCGCCGAAAGGGATCTCTGTGGACTCGTTGTATGTCCATGGCTAACTCCTCTACTGAGTGCTCTAAGCCCAGGGACTCCTTTAACAAAACAGAAATAAAATGCTTTATATCAGAGCCCTCAGAACCTTCCGGAATATTGAGAATCCGTATATTCCCCCGCCTGGCATTATTTTCTAATGACTCCAATCTCTCGTTTAGACTTTGCTCCTCTCTAGTAAGCTTTTTTATATCATCCTTAACTTGCTTCATATTAGTAGAGAGTGCTGCAGAGGTCTCTTCCAAAGCTCCTGTTCTGACATTCAACCCCTCAATCTTATTGTCCAGAGCTTCACAGTGTTTCCTTATCTCTAACTGATTTGCAGAAGACTCAGAAAACCCCTTCCTAATCTCCATCGTGAGCGCAGAGAACATCCCCAACAACGAGGCGACAGAGATGGAAGATTCCGCCTCAAGGTTGGCAGTAATAACACCAGCGGAAACATTCTGATGCAGAGCCTTGATGTTGACTTCATCCGGACACTCTCCACCAGCTGCCCCTTCCACCACAGAGGTCGCTACCACCTGTACATCGGAATTGGATCTTGCCGACCTTGTCAGGTTTAGAGAGGGACTCAAGGGAGGACACTGTTCGATGATAGACAAACCCCCTGATGCCTGAGCTCCCAACACCACCTCTTGACCTATCCCGGCTTCTTCTAGGCCTTTCTCTTGTGGGGTACATTGTAGCGGTGTAGCCGATCCCTCTTCTGTGGCTTCGTCCCTAGCTGGTATGCGGGAGGATAATGATGACCCATTTTCAGATGGAGAGGGGAGAGTGTCTGGGACAATCAAAACCCCTGCCATATTATGATCTTCCACAAGATTGAGAATCTGGGGGACCGCTTTAAAATAAGATCTAAGTGATGGAGTGATCTTGGATCCTAAAGATAGTGCTACCTTAGGACCCTTTACTTTGGATTTAGATTTATATTTGCTCCCTCTAGCCTTGACTTCTGTATTTAGATAGGAAGAAGATTTCCCTCTGACCCGGAACTGAGAATGCTGAACAGTACCTAGAGCTTGTGAAACTACCTCACTTGACTCTTGAATAACCTGCTCCCCATCAGCGGTAAATAAACAGTCAACAAACTCCCCACGAGAAACCTCAGGCCCAGGCGGCAGTTCAGCCAGCGTATTAACACTCTTCGAACTCTCACCACAGAGAAAGAAACTTTTCGCCAACCTTCCTCCCTCGGCTTCTCCCTGAGGAGGCGATATCACAGACTTCTGCAACCCACCTGACGCGTCCTTAGTGGCTACCGCTTTGGATCTAGCCCCATTGGCAGTACCTCGACGTGACTGGACCAGGCTCCGCACCTTTCTCCCCCGCCTTAGCTCCAGCGCGGCTGACCACAGACGCAGCCTCGGCTTCCCCGGGGGCTCTTGCAGTGATGAAGAAAAAGAATTTTGGCCGGTAATTAGCTCCTGGGGGGCGTTCTTCAAGGAACACTGAAGCACTCTTGCCACAGTCGAAAAAATGACACACACGGAGCCAGTATGGGGAGAAAAAACTCGGCAAGCACCATCCAGAGAGGAGCCACGCAGGCGAAAGCTGAAGGCGGAACACAGGCAGGCAACGTAACGCGGGGCGTCTAATGGAGAAACACAGTATTGCATCTTCGGCGTTCGGCGTTCGTTAAAGGGACAACCGCCTGGTGAAAAACAAACCTGATCCGAAATGCGTGTTCCTTGGTTCAAATGAAATGTTGAAAGCCCCGACAATCTCCATCACAGACCCTACAACGCGGTTTCGGTTATAACTTCATCGCATGACGAGGTGGGTTCAACTCCGACGGGAGCTCGCCTCAGGGCGCCGCAGCAGCCTAGTTAGCCGCCGCCATGTTTTCCCCCACGTGTCCCCCCCCTATCATTGTGAAGCAGAATTCACCAAGCGTTGGATTGTTCACCCACTAATAGGGAACGTGAGCTGGGTTTAGACCGTCGTGAGACTGGTTAGTTTTACCCTACTGATGATGTGTTGTTGTAATAGTAATCCTGCTCAGTATGAGAGGAACCGCAGGTTCAGACATTTGGTGTATGTGCTTGGCTGAGGAGCCAATGGGGCGAAGCTACCATCTGTGGGATTATGACTGAACACCTCTAAGTCAGAATCCCCCCTAACCCGTAAAGATACCGCAGTGCCGTGGATCCTCGGTTGGCCTGGGATAGCCGGCCTCTCTTGGGGGGCCGGTGCGTAGAGCCGCTCACTTGGGGACCGGAGTGCGGACGGAAGGGGGCCGCCTCCATCGCCCTTAGTGCACCGCATGTTCGTGCGGCACCCGGTGCTAAATCATTCGTAGACGACCTGATTCTGGGTCAGGGTTTCGTAAGTAGCAGAGCAGCTACCTCACTGCAATCTATTGAAAGTCATCCTCTGAGCCAAGCTTTTGTCTCTCCATGCATGGGCGCCTGCGGACGCCCTCCTCCACCACACCCAGGGGTGGGTCCCTCTGCTGCCGGGCAGGCGGGAGGGTCACGGAAGGGGGTAATGCGGGCATGCGGGAGGCTGCCTCCACCATGTGCCTTCCAGCATGGGCGCCTCCCCCTCCCGTCCCTGCCCCACCAGGGCGCGGGGATGGGGGCCACCGTCCCTTGCTGCTCGGCAGGGTGAACAGATGGCCTGGCCTGGCCCAGGCCAGGCCTTGCCTCCCCTTCCCACTGCTCCAGTGCAGGTCGGGCAGGGAGGCGAGGAGCAGCACCGGGGAAGGAGCCCTCCCGAGTGGCTGCCTCGGAGCGCCTGGCCACCCTCGCCAGACTGCAAGGGCGACTGGGCACGGCACCCTCCGAGGCCACCTGGGGGCTGGGTGGTCCCTGGCCATCTGGTCACCTGGCTGCGTGACCAGATGGCCTTGCGGGCCAGGCGACCAGATGGCCCTGTGGGCCGGGTGACCAGATGGCCCTGTGGGCCGGGTGACCAGATGGCTGGCCTGCCGGCCGGCCGGGCACGCTCCGACTTTTGTCCTTCCCCAGCGTTCTGTAAGCCCCCACTATGTGGGGGCTTAATAGTCGAGAAAAATGGGCATCCAAGGCAGGCCGTCGGGGAGAGGACGTGGCCTGGGCTTAACCCTCCTTGGTTCCAGCCAAGGGTCCGGGTGCTGGAGACAGGGGGTCCACCGAGGGCCCGGGGAGGCTCTCCCTGGCCTGGCTAGGGTTCAGAAGCTGGGACCGGGCCTGGGGCTTGTGCTCCGTCCTGCAGGCCCCGGGGTTCGGGAGCCCCCCGTCCTGCAAGCCAGCGGCGGAGCGGAATTTTCTGCCCACCCCTACTCTCAACAGACTTAAGAAAGAACACTAATTAACAACAGTTTTCATGAGCATTTCTAAAACCACACTTTTAGTCTACATCTTCACCATTGTATCTTAAACTATGTGTCATCATTCAACTATACCTTTGCTCAGACTACAAAAAGAAGCATAATTAACAACACCTTATTTGACCATTCTATCTTAAAACATATGGCATCATTTAACTTTACCTTCTGTACAAACTAATAACAGAAACTTAATTATTAACACCTTATATGTAGGCCTGGGCGCTAAATTCCGTTCCGCTCGCGGAATTTGCGGAATTTAGGTAATTTGACCTTCCTCGGAGAACACGGAATTGCCCGAAATTCTGCTTTCCGCGGGTTCGCGGAATTTTTGCGTGTTCGCGAGATATTTCCCCCCGAGCACGCAAACAGCGGTCGCGAACAGGAAAAAAGCATCGCGAACAAGCAATTCCGCGTGTTTGCGGAGATTTTAAACCATTTCGCAGAGATTTGCATAACGCGACTTCCGCCCAGCCCTACTTATATGATCATCTTTCAAACAGCACAGTTGTGCTGCATTTTACCAAACTATCTATAAGTATGTAGTATCATTAAACTATACCTTAGTAGAGAGAAGAAAACATTATGCCTAATAAACTACAACTTATATGAACATCTTTCAAAATACACATTTGTAGTGCATGTTCAACCAACTATCTAAAAATATGAGGCATCATTCAGCTATACCTTTGAACAGACTTAAAAAATATATATATTACTGTACAGACTGTTTTTTAAACAAACTTAAAGTAAAATAAAACTAATTCCACTATGCATCTCTACATTTAATAATATATTTCAAACAACACAGTTTTAGAATAATGTCAAATATTTTTGAAATAAACCTCAAACATATATAATTCACCTTGCAAATAAATCTGTTTAATGAAAAATCTCACACACTCAGACAGGATTTTCTTTTACACACAGTCAATATAAATCACCAGACTCTGCAAGGTGAAACCAGTAATGGCAATGTTTCCCTCTATTTTCCATAAAAATACACATAAGCAACAATTGGCATTGCTTCCCAGAGATTTTCAATTGTAAAACACATTTCCATTGGTCACAAATAATATTCCTTATCAACTGACTTCTTCACCCCTTCTGCTTAATGTCAGTTTCAATAGCAACAGGTCATGTAACATTCCACTTAACTGACCGGTCACAAGTTCACCACAGAATGAGCAAATAAGAACAGCAGGTGTGGTTGCCTTTGCAAAACATGACCCCATCCTTTCTGCTGTACCTATGAAGATGTCCCGCAGGTGTCTGCGCTCTTGTCACTTATTCACTCCCTCACGATCATATTCAGTGTCGCCAGCATCTTCCACTGGGTTAGCTGGACTTAAGCCCAACTCCTCATGCCCCCTAAAATTAAAAAAGATAATCAGGTGGAAGAAAACCAGAGCTCACTTGTCGTATGTGAAATCCCATCCCTCTTTGTTGTCTGTGTTTTCGAAGGGTCTGACGGCCACAGTGTTAAAAGATAAGAAACCTGGAATGGCTCTAGGTTCAGTTAATGCAGACAAAGTGGGCATATGTACCGTTCTCCCTGAGCTGAAAGTTCTGCATCACCTTGATTTCACTAAAAAGAACTTAGGGAAAGCAACTGTCCCGTCTCAGCTCTCTGATAAATGTGCTTTAACTATAGCGGTCGAAGAAACAGAGATGGAAATGAACACGGATATGGAGGATATCAAGGTTAAATCCAAAATAAATGACGTTGGTGCTAAGCAGTTGTCTGACCCTATGGCCACGCTTTAGACCCTGATCTCAGATGTTATAACTAGCCTTTTGAATGTTTTAGAGTCATCATAAGGTCCCTCTCCCTCTAAAGTGACCCCTTAATTGTCTCAGATTTTTGATCACAGATTTGAGCCAGGGGATTTAGAGGATTACACATTGCCAGATATTGCGACACACGGAAAACAATTATGTAATGGAGGCTAAATAAAAAACCCAGGAATCGTCTTTGAGACTGTCACCGGACTATCCTGTCAGTTGCCCTCATATGCCAGCTTTGTAGAGTAGTACTCCTTCTAGTGTTTCTCTTTTGAAAACATTAGGACTATCAAATCTAGAGGCATCCCCAAATAAAGTGGTACAAGATGATTGGCAATTATCAAATGAGGGTGTCAACGGATTCGGGGGAGGTCGGGCTAATTTTGACATACTTTATGCATTAGAGAGGATTTTTTCATCAATTTTAACTTTGCTTGAGAAATCTACCTCTAACTCCTCTAACTCTGATCATGTTTAGACTTTACCTGACTCACTCATCCATGTGGAGGAGCAGAGTCACTACATGTTATCTTTTTTCATTCGTTAAACCATCCCCTTCCAATGCTTCACTGACCTTCCTCCACCTTTCTTCCCCTTCACCCTCTTCAACAGTTTTCTGTTGTGTCCGGTCTTACTCTGGCATGTTTTATGGTGTGCTCTATTTGTACCTAAGAAATCTTTACTTTGACTCCCTCATTTTGCAACTCCATGCTGACATTTGAGTTCTGTTGTTCACTCTGTCCCATTACTTATATGTGAGAGAATCCCGACTTCAATTTTCTATCTCCATTGTTCTGGTGTTTTATATGTGGTCTGTACTTCTAATAAATGCTTATATAAAGGTGTAATAGTGTAGTAATCCTGTGTAGTATTCTTTAGCCTTTTGCTTAAGTTATCCTAAGAGGGAAATGTCATGAACCTCCTCTGGACTACTACCCTATCCCACATCGCCAGGGTGGACCCCTTAATGGGGAAGAAGACAACCCCCACCTTCTGTGAGATCTAGGAAGCCACTGAACTGGTAAAAGTGGGTACCTGCTATAAATGTTGTAACTCACACCATTGTTTTGGATTCTGTTTTACCACCTTCTGCTAAATGCTGCAACAGTGAAGCTTGATATTAAATGTGAATGTGGGACCACTAATACACCTTGTGACACCAACCTGTATGTGTATTTCACCAATATTAATGCATTTGTGTTTCACCAAATGGGTATATATTTAACTAAATGTACAGGACCTGACGTGATGTAGAGTCATCTGAGGCAGTGTAGTCAGAAGCGTTTGAAAGAGGCAGGAGATATTCGGTCATTTTGATGATGGCATTCCGGCTGGGCCAGAAAATGTTTGCAGCTGTAAATGTATCATGATCCCCACACTGTGTCAAGGATGGGCAACAGACATGGAAATTATGCTTATATGATATAGTTACCCATATCACCAGAATGGGTCAATTTGCAAGACAAGACTAATGGATGTCTCTGTGTTGTGTTTAGGGGCCTTCCTTCTCGTGGGTAATCTCCCCAGGCACAGTAGTGAGTTACTGTTTTTATCACAAGAAGTTTGTAAATACAGAGTAGTAGGACAAGTGGTATTATCAACTGAGTTTCTCTCCATTTTTAGCTTTCAAATATAAACCAGAGGTTATGTTCATGAATTCATAATGCATGTTTAGAAATCACCTCTGATATTGAAAACTGAAGAACCTGTAATAGAACTCAGTTTCAAGACATATTGAAGCATAACACAACATCCACCATTCCATTCATTTTTTATTTAATTCAAGACTTTAAGTGATGTGATGACTCTTCACTAATTACCATCCTTATACTGTATTTTTCTTTTCAGCTTTCCGGCAATTTGATCAGAGGCATCAGGAGAAATGAAAGTGATCAATCATACACTTGAAACAAGATTCATGATAGTTGGATTTTCAGATTTTCTTCATCTGAAAAAGCCACTTTTTGTTACATTTCTGATTATTTACTTGATAACCCTGACAGGAAACCTTGTTATCTTAGCAACTATATGCTACAACTCACGTTTGCATACTCCTATGTATTTCTTCCTTGCAAATCTGTCATTTTTAGATATAACTTATACTTCAACCACATTTCCCAAAATGTTAGTCAACTTTTTTCTTCTCAAAACGCCTGTTTCTCTCACTGCCTGCCTGGTACAGTTATACTTCTTCATGTCTTTGGCATGTGTTGAATTCACCCTTCTCACGGCAATGGCTTATGATCGGTACGTTGCAATTTGCATTCCCTTACGCTATATGGTCATCATGAACAAAGCTACTTGTCTTCAGTTGTCAGCTGGTGCTTGGATAGTCGGATTCTTGGACCCAATAGCACACACTATGCAATTATCACAACTGTCTTTTTGCGGGTCTAATGAAATCAACCACTTCTTCTGTGACATCACTTCCATACTCAGGCTGTCCTGCTCTAGTACACACATCATTGAAACCCTTACCTATGTCTTGGCTGCTCTAGTAGGTATGAACATGCTTGTTCTTACCATCACATCATACATTTACATTATTTCAGCTATACTTAAAATAAGGTCTTCTGAAGCTAGACGTAAGACCTTCTCCACATGCACCTCTCACCTCACTGTGGTTCTTTTATTTTATGGTGCAATCTTTATAATGTATGTCCGGCCGACATCAACCTATTCACTGAATTACAACAAGATATACTCCTTGCTGTATATTGCTGTGGTTCCTTTGTGCAACCCTTTTATTTATAGCCTGAAAAACAAAGAGCTAAAAAATGTCCTCACACTAAAAGGTCTTCAAAGAGACAAATTGATGACATGAATGAAATTTTGTTTTCAATATTGATTCAATGGCGTTCCTAAAATATTATATTACTAAAATTGAAAGTTGGGTAAGGTATAATATCTAGCAGAGGTTTAGCAGCTCATATATATAATCCCTGTTAATAGAGGCAAATATATGCAATTCAGCATTTGATGCGAAGTGTAAAATATCCTCGCTGTCATAGATGGTGAATGATATAACTTATTATTAGGTGCGTCTGAATTGGCCGTTCCATCTATATTTATTTGTTTCTGGCAACAATTTATTAAAACAATTCATGCTGTTGGCACAGTAGCAATCATTTAAAGGATCCCCAATTTCTTTTGTTTAGAAAACAAGAAACCACAATTTAAATATAGATGTTAAATAGCTTTTAAAGTGGCGCATGCTAGCCAAGTAAATATGTATTTTTAAACTGTGATGTTACAGGTGGAGGTTGTTTGGAGCGGATGTTGAATCAATGAAAATCTGTACCATCTAGCTGCCAGGATTACAGATACTTTTTATTGAAAATAATATTATATTTGGGAAGAGAGGACATTGGTGATGACCATGATGATGACCATGATGATGATGAATTATTCACTAGGCCCCTGCTGATAAACAGTATCAGGTTGTCCTTGCACCATACGTTCTACTGTAGAAGAAGAAGAAACAATGGTGAGGAAGCCCACAGCAAGTGAACAAACAGGCCGGAGTTAAGATTATTACAGGAAAATAAGATTATTTGGGGGGGAATAGAGAGCCAGTGGGAGACAGTTCCATGATTTCTGACTTTATGGTTGATGACAAAAGAGAACTTTAAGAGCCTTAAGTGACACTTGAGTATTACTATACAAATTGCTGATAGGGAAAATGTGGCCATTGTTGGAAAAGGGCCACCACTGAAGTGTTACCTGAAACCTTTTGCAGCCCCTCTCCCCTTTGTGTTGGCTTTAGGGCTCTGAGCACTTTACCACAACTAACCAGCGCATGTGCTTCCTCCTCTAAACATGGTATAATTGGTTTACACCTGTTTGGCATATTTAATTGACTTGTAAGTCCCTTGCAAAGTGGTATACCATATACCCAAGGTCTGTAAATTAAATGCTATTAGTGGATCGGCAGCCTTTCAAACCTGTTTCATGCCTGCCATTGCAGGGCTGTTGTGTGCAATTTACTGCCACTTTGATTTGGCATTTAAAACCCTTTTCCAAGCCTCTCTTTTTATTGCACCTTAGTCACCTCTACTGTAGGCCCTAGGTAGCCACAGGGCAAGGTGCTGTGTAAGTAAAAGGTAAGACTTGTACTTTCAAGTTTTGCATTTACTGGTAGTGACAAACACCAGCATTTGTTGTTCGCTACTGTGAGACCTACCACTCTCATAGGTTAACATTGGGAGTCCCTTAATACACTTTTAAGCTGTAATTCATGGTTAGAAAGGAGTAGCTGCATCATGTTTCAAATCTTTGCAATGGTAATGATAAATCCACTTTACTGGCAAAGCTGGCTTTAACATTTGTGTTTGTCATGTCTCACCAAACTACAACCATACTTACCCTACAGAACATTTGCGCTACACTAAGCAGAGCTATTCTAAAATATTCCGTAGTACCAACTTGGTGCTACAAGCGGAATCAGCAGATCATGAAGACTGCATCCGAATTCAGCAAGGGTTGCGTGACTAGTGTTTTCCCAGCTGAGATCTTGCGAGAATTCTTGGAAACCTGTGAAGTGCACTTCATCTCAGTAATTACATCAGTATATTTGTGCCTTAATGCATGCACATTTAGCTAATGTTTAGTCAGGATAGTGTTGATCTGTTTGTAGCTATGCCAGGGAGGTAATGTCTCATTTGACATCGGCCTGCCACTTACACCTGAATAGGCAGTTTCCTGTTCACACACAAAGGGCTGATTTCTTCCAGTTGATAGTCAGGAGCCAGGGCTGGGAAGAAAGAACCTCTGTGCACTTTAAAGACCCTTCTTTGAAGTTATCCCCCCCTTCAAATGCACAATAGGTATAAGTACTGGGTCTCTGACCTCACCAAGACTTTACTCTATTGAACCTGTGAAGAACCCTGTCAGGAAGAGGGACTGCTGTGCTGCTACAAGAACTGCTACCCTGCTGGACTGCTGCTCTGGAATAACTGATTTTCTGCTCTTGATATACTTCCTCTTGTCAGCTGCTTGCTACCCTCTGCCCTGCTGGGGAAAGGGCTGGGCCAATCCCACTTAAATCCAGAGTGTCGCCAAGGGGTTGCTGGCTTGCCCCCTGTTCTGAAGTCTCAGGGAAATCAAATACTTCCTACACAAACCTGCAACAGAAACTGGTCTCTGTCATGTGTGAAACCTGCCTTGCCAATTGGTGTCAAACCAGTCCTGGAGCCTTGGAAGTGCCTTTTTCTGGGCTGACCCAACAAAGCCGATGCATGGACGACCCTTCGTCAATCAGAACGGATGCATCTTCTTTGACAATGAATCACTCCAACAAACTGCCCGGCTCAACGATGATCTATTGCCTGCATTGCAAAGACGTTTGTCAATGAAGTATTGCTGTTAGTTTCGATCGATAATGACGCATCGCCTACATCCACGGGATTAGCAATGATGCATCCCCTCCTCTGTTCCTCGCATTGAGTCTTCGACGTTGATGCTTCAGCCATCCAAGGTAATTTTTCAGCAGGGCCTGCATGAGTCTTATAACCGGCCTGCACTCAATCACGGTTGCCCTGAACTTTGGATGTACCATGGTCTAGCGGGACCAGATGACCCTGTTGGTGCTTTAATACCCTATGCACTATATTTTTATTTAATCTTTAAAAATGTGTACTTCTGGTTCTACTTATTGAAGTTTTAGCAATTTGTTCCTGTTTTTCTCTTACAATTCTAACATATTTAGCTAATCCTGTATGGAGTATTATTGTGGTGTTTTCTTTGTCTTACAGTGTGCGTGTGTGGTGCACAAATACTTTACACATTGCCTCTTTAGATATGCCTAAATGCTCTCTTCCAAGCTACCAGAGGGTGAGTACAGGTCATCACCTAGTGTGTATCTAGCTTACCCCGACTAGAGTTTGGTTCCTGCATGGATAGGGTGCATACCTCTGCCAATCAGAAACCCCATTTCTTACACCATAGTTCAACCACTGCCCAACAAAAAAGCAAAGGTATTTAAATATTACACAGTTATCTATGGATAGCCAAGGGAGAGGCAGTAGATCAGTCAAAATGTGTCTATCTGGCACCAGGATGAGTAGAGCAGAAGTATTGTGCATCACATGAAGCCACAAAGGTAAACATACATGAATTATTGAGAAAAGTGAGTTTAGAAATGGATAGGATTTCACTATTCAGATAAGGTGTGGGCATCCTTTCCAAACAGCAATATCTTTCCAATAGCGATTTTTATCCCGAGTTGGGGTGGTAACCCATTCGCAAATGAGAAATGGTCCCCTGGGGATGAATTTCTGTTTGTGAATATTGAAAAAAGTGTTTCTTGGGGAGTAGGCAGCTGTCCTTGGAATCACTGTAAACTTGCAAACATACTTAAAAAAAATACAATTTTCTTTTTAAACTCAGACAGGTTTCCTTTAAGGAAAACTTGCTGCATTTAAACAAATGTTGTGTTATTTAATTGTGATCATGTTGTGTTATTTAAATGTGATCACAGGCATGGCAGTAGCAGTGCAGTGGGGTGGTTCAATGGGGCGTGGTGGGGGAAAGTCGACAAACGACAGAATAGATAATATTTATTTATTTAATTATACCTATTTCATCATCTATCGACTTCCCCCCTCTCCCACAACATTGCGCTTACCTGTGCCGGCAGCCGCTGCATGGTGGTCTGATGACCTCCACATGTCACCATCCCTGTGATGGCATCCAATCATAGTGAGTCACAATTTGCAAACTACCTCATGAATATTAATGAGGTAGGTTGTATTCTGGCCCATCATGATTTTTAATTTTATGACTCAACCTATTAGTATGTAGGGCGATCTAAGTTAGCACAATTCCACACCTGTTTAATCTTTAACTCCTGCCCTTGATTCACTCCTTAAGAGACAGGAAGGTAACAACTTTTAACTATGCTGATGATCTCCATCTTGTTCTCACCTTGGATAACTCCCCAGACTCAATCCATGAATTCCAATCCACCATGCTCCACATCCAGCGCTGGATGAACCTTAACCATCTTAAACTCAATCCGGGCAAGACCGAACTAGTCTTGCCAGGGAAGAGCCAGATCTCTTGGGGCCCACACTATTGGCCGACCGAACTAGGACCGCCCCCCACTCCCTCCCCTTCTGTGAAAAGCCTTGGGGTCACTATAAATGCCGATCGCTCGCTCGGAGGACAAGTAGGGGCAGTGGTCTCCACCTGTTTCTTCCAACTGCACAAAATCAGGAGGAGTGCCCACCTACTGACCCACTCCGCCCTCTTCCAGGTTGTGATAGCCCTGGCACTCTCTCGTCTCGACTTTTCTAACTCCATCTACCTCGGCCTGCCACTGTTTTTACTAAAACGTCTCCAGATGGTACAGAACCAGGCTGCGAGACTAATCCACAAACAACCAAGATGGCAATCTGCCAGACCCTTGCTATCTGAACTTCACTGGCTCCCCATCACCCAACGCACAGCTTTCAAGACAGGGTGCCTAATCTTCAAGGCCCTGCATTGCAGGAGCCCCAAATTTATCAATGACATGATTGCAAGGCATGTCCCACTCCGCAATCTGCGGTCGGCCCATCTTCAATTATTGACTATCCCTGCCTTTAAGCTCAAACGCCAGGGAGGGGGTAGGTTCTCCTATCTTGCCCCTAAGTTCTGGAACTCCCTACCACTAGCGATCCGGTCCTGTGACAACCTGTGGTGGTTCAGAAAAGTGCTTAAGACTTGGCTGCTCATGCAAGCCCTTGCGTAATCCGTCCCCGTCTTGACACTGCTCAAAGTCAGCGCCATGAAACCTCTCGGTGACCGTGCGCTTTAGAAATTTCTGTTAACATAACATATACTGGTCACAATATGTGACCAGTATTTTGTCACAAGTGTTTCAGACATTTGACCCCTTGAGTTTGGTTGGTTGACAAAGAAAAAATTATCAGATAAAGCTAGGCTTTGTAAAAAGGAGTAGAATTACATTGATTTAGAATTGCTAATTTAGTCTTTTTTTAGGTCTTCCCCAAGACAGCACATGTGCTTTCTGTTGTGAGGCATATTGCTAGCTTACAGTAGGCTTATAGCCTACCCACTGCTTACCATTGGTTGGCCTTTTTGTCACTCTCATTTGCTTGCTTCTTATTCATCAGCCTCAGTAGGCTTCCCTTACTCTTGTTTTTTTTGTCTCCCCCCTTTGAGCATAAATGTATTACTACTGCCCTTTCACTGCTTACTTTTCAGGAGCCATTGTTTTTTTTGTTTAAGCACTCTACAAGAGTTTTCAGTTGTCTCCTTCATTTTTGTCTTCCCTCTTCATGTCCCTATCTCTCACTCACCCTCAGATGCCATTCTTACTTCAGTCCCACCCTCTCTTGCAGTTTTTGCTTCCCTAACCCCCTTCTCTTATTGATCCCCAGCCCTGCCTGTCCACCATTGTCAATTTGCTTCCCCCAGCATCTCCCACTAACCTCCTTGTCCTGGTGCTGCCCTAGCCCTGTCAACCCTCTGTTGTCAACTTAATTACCATCTCTTCCTGCTCACCCTACATTGTGCATATCCTTCCCCATTGTCTTCTGCATGCTCGCCATTGTCAGTTTGCTTCCTCTTTCTCCTCCTATTAGCCCAACATTGTCAGCATGATTCCCCATTCCCTCCTGTCCTCTCTCCATTGTCAATTTGCTTCCCCAGCATTCATTATCAGCTTGCTGGTCCAGCCCCTTCTTCCTGCTCTCCATTGACCGCTTTCTTCCACATTACCTGCATCCCTCCCTACCTTTACTGCTTGGGGTCTCAGTCACTCCTTTGTGCCCTCTGTTGTGAGCTTACTCCCCCATTCCCTCCCTCCCATCCTCCATTGTCATCTTGCTGCCCAGTCCCTCCTCCATTCCCCTCATTGCCAGCTTGATGCCCCAGCCACTCCTGCCTGTCCTGCTTTGTCAGCTTGCTCTCCCAGCCCCTTCTCCCTACCCTCAATTGTAGGGTCCCCCACCTACCCTGTTTCCAACTTGCTGCCCCATTCCGCCCAGACTACCCTCTATTGTCAGCTTGCTCCCCATCCCCTCACACCCACCCTTCATCATCAGCTTGCTACCCCATCGTTTCTTAGCCACTCACCCTTTGTTGTTGCTTGCTGCCCCATTCCTTCCTGCCTACCGTCCATTGCCCATTTGCTTACCCACATCCTCTGCTGAACGTTTGCCTCCCAGCCTCTCCTGCGACCCTGCGTTGTCCATGTGATTACTCATTGTATCACGTGTGTCCTCTCCCCTTCCAACATCCTTTTCCCCGCAGTCTCTTCTTCCTTGTTGCCTTGAACCCAACACTGTTTGTTTATTTTTTTAAATAAAAAAGCACATTAGCTCTGGCTGCATCATAGCACTTTTAAAAATTATGTTTTTATCCATGCTGCATAGCTAAAAATCAATTCCGAAGCAAATATATCCCACAGGTGAGACCTATTGTCTTTGTCAATGCTCATTTAATGCTTGAGATTCCTCCTTTTGTTTCATGCCATTTGGTTGATTTTGCAAACTTAAACAAGACCATTAGAACACCAAAAATATGACAAGAACTGTGTGTGTAACAACTTGCTTGAAAATTACCTAGTAGCTAGCTATCCTCACAGCTTTAACCACCAATTTAAGGCAAAATGTATTACGATGTCCTGCAATACAATGCAGCAAGACAACTTGCTGTGCTGAACAAGGAGAGCAGGAATGCAGCATCTCCTGCCTCTCCCTGCATTGGCGCACTGATGGCTGCCCAGCGCCAATGCAGGCACCCTTGCACAAAAACATTCTTTGGAGGCATTTTCCTCTTTAATCTGGATTTGCTGTGCCACACAGAGCCACGCAAGGTGACTGTGCATGTCCTAGGAAATCTCCCTTAACCCCTTGCGTTGCCTTCTGCTGCCTGGCGGTGATGCATAGTGAAAACTGGCCATTTGTCTGCCCACTCTAAACAGTGTGGGTGGACAAACAGCGGTCAGAGGTGTAGAGTTGTCTCCAACATCAGCATATTGAAGGTCCACCCAACTCTAAAAGACATGAGGTTATTTCTATCCTTGGGCTCCAAATAGGTGGACGGAATGGGGCCTGATGATGATGTTGGGGTACCCTAAGGTGCACTCTACTTTCCTGCACCTCAATAGTTCCGAAGATCATGTGTTCTACCTGTGACAAAGCAGCCCATGACCAGGACTAACCTTGTCTGAGGGAGGTCCCTCGGGTGGATGAGGCCTACTTCTGTAGGAATAAATGGGTCCTGTCTTGAACACAGAGCAATGGAGGTGTAACAGGAGTGGGAGTGGGCGCAGGACTTGATGAAGTCAGTTCCATTGGTTGTATGATGGATCCCCACAGGTATTTACCCTGTGCCTTTACAACACAGTCACTACACTGCCTGTGATATCACTATGTGTTACTTTAGCATGCAAGTCATGACAGCGACTTGCTTTAGGGGTTGAGGACTTTGTAATAGTATAAATTATGTTTCCAACTCCAATCTATGCAACAGTAGGGGAAGTGTTGGACCTAAAAAATCCAACCCTAGTCCAATAACGCGCACACAACAGTAAGTCAATGTAATGGCTTGAGTAGCAAGGTAATGTGTGGTAAAATCTCTACAGGGGCTACAGTGCAGAAAAGTGAGAAGTGGTTCTATTAGGGAATTTGGTAAAATAATTCTATGTTCAAAACTTGTTTCTGGTAAACAGCAGTGTCCAAAGACTCACACATATGAAGGATGAACAGTTTCAATCTGCAAGTCTTGGCTCTTTTATCTCGAAAGGCCTAGTTGATCGATTCACAAGTTCATTGGTATTGTGAATTGGTTTCTGAATTCATCGATGCAATGTCCTGGGGTGCAAGTTCATATAAAAATGGAGTTTGAAAACAGTACGAAGGACTTCACATACCATTCTTCCTGTCAAATAAACTGTAAACTCCTCCACGGCACCATTTTTAAAGGCGCAACATAATAAACATGTCCCTTAACAGGAAAGTTATGAAAACCGTGGACCAATGAGCTAAAAGTCAACATGTGTACGTCATTCGTCTACAGGGTGGTAAAGGCAGCTCTAGGGGCCAGATGTCCAGTGCAGTAATCTGGGGGACAGATGTTCTGGTGAGTCTTCTGTAAACTCACACAGCTAGTTGGATTCGAGAGCCTGCGCGCCTTTACGCGCCTTTACGCAGGGTTTGAGATGAGGGAGAACCAGTGGATTATCTGACCCGATATTCACATCTCCCAAAGCCAGCATGAGGTCAGAAGCCATCCCATTTGGATCAACAATATCTAAGAAGGATTCTATAAAAACAGAGTTGTGAAATGTCAGCATTTCCAGAACAGAGCCTTGGTCGGCAGAAGGTGACCTGAGGTCACACATTGCATTTTCTTGTGCCATCCGGTTCTAGTGGCAGAACCCAGGTGTTGTCTGGACTGTCATCCCTTCGGGATGTCATTACAAAGGGATCCGTGCACCTGATTAAAACAGTTTTGTTCCTGTGGTCACGTGGTGCAGCACCTGCTAGCCAGGAGCCCATCCCTGGCGGCCTTTATGTGATAAAAGGTGGTGTCAGCCCAATGCCGCCGTGCAAGGGCGGTGACCCCAGGGACAGGAAGCAGATCTGTTACAAGTGCCCATCACAGCAGTGGTCGCGCACTCGGGGCTTCATTCACTGCTCTCAGTTGTTTTATTCCCCCTTCTCTTCAGTTTCCATTCCTGCCCAGCATCGCACAGGAGCATTCTTTTCACAGCATGTACTGGGACCACCTGCAAAATAAATTATGATTTTTAAGCCGATGCTTGCACTTTACAGGAAAAAAACAGACATTTATTGACTTGAAGGTGAGTGATGTTTTTTAATATTGTGGTTACTTTCGGTCAGTTCATCGTCTCTAGCTTGTTGTTTCATCTCACACTGCTCCATCTCTCTCCACGTACCTTATACCTTTCTCCCCTACAGAAGTATCCACCATGTGATATGCGATGTATGGAGACCATAGGTCAGTAACACTAAACCAGCAGTGCTCCAAAGCCTGATATCCTCTCCGCCCTGATACCTGATCTTTGATACTCTCTTACATTGAGTCATTTTATCAACCTGGGAAGGATAAAGGCCAGAGCTGGCCCCTCCAGAATGTGGCATTTGTTCTCAGATTGTTCTCTGCTCTCCATCGGATCCGTAGTATCCAGAAGGACTCTCAGTGGCAGAATCTATTTTAATGCTGGGCCCTTGCATTTGATGTAGCTATGAGTACAGACAGAGTTTTGAACATGTTTTGCATATTACATTTAGATACGGATATATTATACACAAATACGGCATAGAGTTTTGATTTACACTGACTAACAAAGGGGCAATAGTTTGGTGCCAGATGGACGGATCTTGTTTACAGTTGTAAATCCTCCGATTTGGTAAATCTAAGGTTTGAAGTGTGTAAAAATCTTCTTAAAATTACTAAGCTCATTTTAGATTTGAAAAACGTTGCCCGAATCATAAATCAAAATCATATTAATAAAGCAACATAAATGCATTCCCACATGTAATTCTTCTCATTAGTAAAGTTGATTAATTAAAACATTAACAAATTTAATATCTAGTAAATCAGTTATTAGTAATTTTAATTACGACAAATAAACATAAGCTGATGTTCGGATTTTGACAGAAAACCCTGCTCCAGCAATCCCCCCTTTGGTGATATATTATCACCACAAAAACCAACCCAAAAAAAAAAATTAGCCCCATTTTTAGGAGAAATTGGAAATGTCTTAGTAAAAGCACTACACACCAGATTCTCTCTCATCATCTCTCTTTGATTCCAAATACACACTCTCCCTAAATTCCTCCAGTTCTATTTCTCGTGGGTCTCTCTTTGACCTCTTTTGTTTCTTTTCAATATTTTCTCTCATTATCTTCTTTTTCCCTCCCCTGTTTTTACAACACACACACACCAATCTGAGTAGCAATAAAGCAACAATCACACATGTTAAAGGAAACAATATCTTACCAAATATAGTACTACCTATTTTAGCTATAAAATTCTTAACAGCAATCATTTTATTAACTAATTTAGTCCAGATACTTTCAGCTTCCAGGGGGTACCAATTCTTCATGCAAATCAGTAATATTTTTGATATAGACCTTTAGATCTTTGCTTTCGTCAGGAATGTAAGTGCAACAATGTTGAACTTTCAAAATTCCACAGACTCCACCCTCTTTTGCCAATAGAATATCAAGGGCAAGTCGATTTTGCATAGACATTGCACGTAAGGCAACCATTTCAGTATTAACTACTAGAAAGCCTCCAGCGGTACTTGTCGATAAGCGATCCACCACTGTTGACAGCTTTCAAATTCCATATGCATTCAATGAAACTCCCACTGCTGGTATCAAAGCTCCAAAAATATCTCCTAAAATTTCTGACCAAGTTTCTCTTTTAAAGCGTGTTAGTAGATTAATCTCTTCTGCATCTTCTATTCTATTTATATGAAATATCTTCGGAGAGACCAGGCCAACATAACATGTGCCATACCAATGGTCAGGCAACCTGTAATAAGCCCTGTTCCCACAAATATAATACACTCCCGGGAAAACTGGATCTTCTCCTCCTTTGAATCCCCACCCGGTTGCAATAAAGTATGTATCATGACACTCACTAGCCCCAACAAAGTATGTATCATATTGGGATTTCCTTCTAGTAATGCATAGTTTACCCTTCTGTGATGCATCTAAAGCCAAAGTTGGACTGGCCCCTTCCTTCAACTTCTTTCCCATCTCAATGCCCCACATTGTCTCACTCATTTTATAGTCTCCTGCCTTTTTATGCATACTCATTCTCCTTTTCTCAACCATATCTAAGAAAGCTTTTTCCTCTTCCTCCAAACTACAGGTTAAATTGTTTCTAAAAATATAATCTATTGTCAGTTCTTCTGTTTCAATAAAAATCTCACCTAAAACGTTAGCTTCTTTAGCAGGATTTAGTTTCTTATTCATAGGTAATTGCCCAAAAATATTATTCTTGTTAGACATCTAATAATCTATTTTCCCTAAAAGATAAAAAACACTAATCAACACACTACATGAAATCCCATACGTGGCTGGAAGATGGTGATAAGTAACACCTTCTGAAACGGATGCAGGCAACTGCATACAGACGTAGCAATCCCTTACTTCCATTGTCTTCACGTATTCGTACAACAACTTTGAAAAAACATTACTAGAAAAATCATTAATTGACCTATCTTTGTGTAAATATATATTACTAATTCTAGTTGGCACTATTCTTTGTGAACTCTTCCCTACATTAGTCATATTCTCAGTATGTACTCCTAAAGTGTCTATTGTAACTCTAAATGTAACTAATAAAGCAAGCACACTCCATAGTAGCATTAATAATCCTGTACAGCAGCAGCACATTCTGCACCATCTTTTCATAAAGGTACATCTACTTTGATTATTCTCAGTGTTAGCCATGTTATTACTTTGACTGTCTCTTTTGACTTAGCCTCTACTACTCCACTACTTGAACTTCTAGAGCAGCAAGCATTCACTGAATTTCTCCTTCACTTTTCTCCAAGTGACTCCTTCAGTTTATTCAATTTGGATTCTTGTCACTTTTCACTTCTTCTTCAGTAACATCAAATTGTATCAAATCTTCAATATCCTGAGCATCCGACTCTTCTCCAATGTCAGTCAGAATAACTTTCAGGATTCCAACAGATTTCCCCTCTTCCTCAACCACTTTTCTCAAGATCCCCTCCGGATTGACTTGACTCCCTGCCACTTCTTCTTCTTCTTCAGGCAGTGCCACATATGTCCATTCCGGTGACCTGTACTTTTGGTTGGGTTTTCTTATTCTTTTGATCTCCTCTGGTTCTTTTGATTTCTTCTGTTCTTCTTCTTTTGATTTATTTTGACTCGACACCTCATTCACCTGTTCAGCTTTTGATGTAATTCACGCGTGTCAGTCGATATCTTAGCCTCTTTATCTTGTTAGGCCAAAGTTCTCCTTTCACACTCCTTTTCTGTTTCACTTCTCGTTTGTTTCTCTCTCCAATCCAAGTTCTTTTCCTCAGAACTCGACCCTCTGAAACCTCATTCTCATTTTCATCTGATTCTGTTTCATTTGCCTCTGGTTCAACTACAATTTTCTTTTGCTCCACAGACTTCTTCCTCTCCACCACTTGAGATTTCGCTACTTCTGTCCCTCCTCGGATCTCCGGCACGCAATCTTCTTGCTATCTACTTGTCCCTTCACCTAGCTTATCAGGAATGTTCCCTACACCTCCTCGGGGGTCTTCCGCAATCTGTCCCTCTCTATCTTCTTCTGACCCTACTTCTTCAGAAACAATCTCAGGTGGATCTCTTTCAACCTCCTCATTTGTCTCAGCAATATTTTCTGTGGAACTGTTCTTTTCTCTGCTTGTTGAAACTTCAGGCACCCTTCCAGAATCTGATCTTACTTCTGAGGTTTGCAATACTCCTCTTGAAGCTCTTGAATTTTCGTCTGGTAAGAAAAAAGAATCTCCTGACTCTCTTTCTCCTTCCCCCCTTTCAGGATTCTTTTTTCTTCTCACTGTTTCAGTGTCTTCATCATCACTGGAATCCGATTCTTCAAAATACTCTTTTCCAATCCCATTCTTTGGATTTGGCACTCTCAGAGTATGACTTGCATGGATCCAGTTCTTCACTCCAGCGCACTTCACAGCAGTTGTAGTAGTCAAAATGACTTGTCTTGGTCTTCCCCACCTTGGAACCAAGCAATTTCTTCTTCTGTGGACTTTTATTCTCACCCAGTCACCTGGACTCAGATCATGGGCTTGCTTCTTTTCAAGTGTAGTAGCGTCTCCTCCAACCTGGTGAAACACAGAATGAACTGCGTCAGCCAGGCTTTTACAGTAATCCAAAACCATGTCATCAGTTATTGTCATCAACTTGTTGACTGGCACAAATGCATGTCTCATCGCTCGTCCCATTAATATCTCATGTGGACTCAATCCAGTAGTTCTGTCTGGAGTAGCTCTAATAGTCATTAACACTAGAGGCAAGACATCAGGCCATTTCATTCCAGTGGCTAAACACATCTTACCAATTCTATTTTTGATTGTGCCGTTCATCTGCTCAACAACTACAGAAGCCTCTGGCCTGTATGCACAATGTAGTTTCTGCTGTATGCCCCATGCTTCACAAATCAAACTCATGAGCTCATTGTAGAAGTGTCCCCCTCTGTCTGACTCAATTGTCACTGGGAACCCGTACCTAGGAATCAACTCTCTCAACAGCAACTTTGCTACTGTTACTCCATCATTTCTCCTAGTTGGATATGCTTCCACCCATCTTGAAAACAAACAGACCACAACTAAAACATACCTCAATCTGTTAACTTGGGGCATTTCAATGAAATCAATCTGCATTCTGGTAAAAGGACCTCCTTCTCTGCCTATTGTTCCTAGACTCACCACTGTCTTTTTCCCAGTATTGAACTGCTGACAAATCAAACATCTTTGACAAATGCTCTCTGCAATCAGTCTGAATTTTGCATTGTACCATGTTTGTTTAAAGGACCTAATCATAGCATCCCTCCCCAGGTGTCCCTGGCCATGATACATCCTTGCCATTGTTGACAGCATGCTATTCGGCATGACTGGCCTTCCATCTCTATAGATCCAAACATGATCTTTCTCTCTTGGAGCACAACCTGCTTTAATACAATCTTTCATTTCCTCATCTCCTGCTTCATCCTGCAACTGTTTCACCTCATCCCATGTTTCCAGGACATTAGTAAACATCACAGAACAAAAAGACATTTCCCTTTCTCGTCCCCTATTAATTG
Organism: Triturus cristatus; assembly: GCF_964204655.1. Classification (NCBI taxonomy): domain Eukaryota; kingdom Metazoa; phylum Chordata; class Amphibia; order Caudata; family Salamandridae; genus Triturus; species Triturus cristatus. The sequence goes on along the minus strand of NC_140590.1, from coordinate 1,816,241,415 downwards.
AATTGTCATTCTTTGCACAATACTGTGCTATGTCATTTGCAAAACGATTACCAAGAGTAACAAAATCATCTCCTTGTCCATGAGCAGCACATTTCACAACTGCTAGTTCTTTAGGCAGCTGTATCGCCTCAAGCAATTTTCCAATCACTTCAGCATTCTTTATAGGAGTTCCACTCGAGGTCAGGAAACCTCTCTGTAGCCAAAGCTGGCCAAAGTCGTGAACAACTCCAAATCCATATTGACTATCAGTCATCACAGTCACTCTCAAACTTTTCCCAATCTTGCAAGCTCTCGTCAATGCCACCAACTCAGCCACTTGAGCAGACCTCACTCCTTTCAAAGACGAAGCTTCCATGACTTCTGAAACCTTGCACACTGCATATGCTGCACTCAGCACACCATCATCAGTCCTCAAACATGATCCATCCACAAACAACACATGATCACTCTCAGGCAACAGTAGATCTCTTATGTCTGGTCTCGGTTTTGTACAGTAATCAAGCACATCCAAACAATCATGATCAACATCATCTCCCACATTCACATTCTCAGTATCTGGCAATAGTGTTGCTGGATTCACATTCACACATCTCTCAAGAGTCACATTTGATGCTCCCAGAATGATTTTCTCATATTTAGTCAGCCGACTATGTGACATATATTGAGTTCTGCTTCTGGTCAAAAGAATCGCCACATCATGAGGTACGAATACCCTTACAGGATATCCCATTATTATACCCTCACTCTGTTCCAAGCTTCTGCATGTAGCAGCTACTGCTTTCAGGCAACCTGGTAAACCCACAGCTACTGGGTCAAGCGTTGATGAGAAGTACGCAATAGGCCTTCTCAGCTGGCCATGTTTCTGGATTAACACTGAAAGTGCACATCCATTTCTCTCACTGCAGTACAATTCAAACTCTTTCTCATAGTCTGGCATTCCCAATGCAGGAGCTTCACACATTCTGGTTTTTAATTCTACAAATGCTGCCATTTGTTCTGCATCCAATTCTAATGGATCTCTCACCTCACTTTGTGTCAATTTGATCAGTGGCTTTGCTATCAGGGAGAAATTACTAATCGACTGACGACAATAACCCACCATTCCCAGAAACATCCTCTCTTCTCTCTGGGTCATTGGAGCTCTCATCCCTCTAATTATTCTGATCCTGTCATCGGTCACTTTTCTCAGACCTTTTTCAATATTGTGTCCAAGATAATGTACTTCTTTCTTGCAAAACTGCAATTTAGCTGGAGATACCTTTAACCCTCCATCAGCCAAGTGATTCAGTAAAGCAATGGTATCTACTTCACATGCTTCACGTGTCTTCGATGCCACAAGTAAGTCATCGATATATTGTACCAAAACTGAGTTTTCAGGCATTGTCAAACTTTCCAGAGATTTCTTTAGCAACTGATTAAATATCGAAGGACTCTCTGTATACCCCTGTGGGATACGACACCATGCCAAAATACGCTGTCCAAATCTAAATGCAAAAATTGGCTGGCTGTCATGATGCAATGGAATTGAAAAGAAAGCATGACACAAATCAATCACCGTGTACCACTCAGCATCATGAGGAGTCTGATACAAAATTACTGATGGATTTGGCACAATGGGACAACATGCTACCACAATTTTGTTAACCTTTCTCAAATCTTGCACAATCCTGAATTTACCATTAGGTTTCTTCAACCCCATTATTGGTGAATTACACAGGCTACTTAGTATCTCTCTCAAAACACCCTGTTGAATCATTTTGTCAATTATAGGAGTTATTCCCTCAATGATTTCTGGTGTCAATCTGTACTGTGGGATATTAGGATAAACAATCCCCTCTTTTACTGCAATTTTCACTGGATCTACATTATTCATCAATCCCACATCTTCCCCAGTAAAATCCCAAACTGCTGTTTTCACTGTGTGTCTCAACTCTTGAGGTAAATCATCTGGATTAAACACAGCATATGTCCCAACAATCTCACTTTCTCTATTGTCTAGAGTCATCCTGTACAAGACATCCTCATCCGGTGTCTCAAAAGCTATTTCATCCGGAGTACAAAAAATTGTACAATTCATCTTGCACAACAAGTCCCTACCTAACAAGTTCACTGGACTAGTGTCACAGACCACAAATCTGTGCATGTCTGAGAATCTCCCTATTTTTACCCTTACTGGTTCAGTAAGACGAGTCTTAATCTGTGTATTCGCTACACCAACCACTTGGATTGCTTCGTCCGAGAGAGGAAGATTTCTAATATCTGCTGACCTGACAGTTGATCTTGTCGCTCCTGTGTCTACCAAAAAAGTAACACTCTCCCCATTTATTTTCCCATCTACAAATGGTCCTGCCTGGTCTATTTCTAGAGTTGCACCAAGTATGCACTCTTCCTCCTCTCTTCGGCACCGTCAGTAGTCCCCTTCAGACTCACTCCCCTTATTTTTCAACCAGTATTGTTGTACTGGATCTGTACGTCTCGGTTTGTTTACCTGCTCTTCATTGTAGAATCCAGAGTCCTTACTATATCTTTGGAACCCTCTATTCTACGGCAAAGGTGGCTTCGGTTCTTGACTCTGCTGTCTGACCACCTTCTGCTGTTGCTGCTGGTTATTACACCCCTCGTTCTGCACCTGTTGATTCAATGATTTATTCTCATTATTCGCTAATGGCGGATTCACACACTCAGATCTCCAGTGCCCCAATTGTCCACAGTTGTGACATGGGAAACGTTTCTTAGCCTCCTCTAGATTCCCTTTTCCTTTTCCTGTGCCATATCTAGGCCTATTTCCTGGATTATTCGCTTGTTCCACCAGCTGTGCTTCTTGTCTTTCTGCCACTTTCACCTGTGCCCACATTGCTTTTTCTTTCAGCTTTCTTTGTTTTGCCTCAATTTCATCACTAAAGTACTTTGCATGTCTCAAGATTTCATCAATCTTCTTACTCTGCCAGTCGACTGTATGCTCACGTATTCTTTCACTGATCTCAGGTCTCAAGCCATATACAAACCTGTATACAAAATGACTCAAATCCTTGTCACCCAGGTGCTCATCTCCACTGAACTGTTTAAAAGCCAGTATCAACCTCTCATAGAGAGCATGAACTGATTCTTTTGCTTCCTGATGTGTTCGATCTATCTTAACCCAATCTGTCTCTTTAGGAGGTACTTTATTCTTCAAAAACACAATAACCTGATCATATTTCTTCATAACCTCTGGATCTGGTGCTCCTGTCCTTGGATCTCTTGGGTATTCCTTAGTAGGCCAATCTATAACTATTTTGCATTCTGCCCACAAGTCTGCTGGAACAATTATATCAAACAGACTATTCAGGTCAATCCACAGCACTTTTGACAATTTTACAAACCTGTCTACCTGCCTATACCACTCGACGGGCTTCTCTCTCAGTCGAGGGAAATCATTCGTAAATGATCAAATATCCTGTCTAGTCCATGGAACATGAACATATCCTCCTCCCGGAATTTCTCTCATAGGATAAGCATCCACTGTTTTTTCTTTTTCTCTCATGGGAAATGCTGAGTAAGTCCTTTCCTCTGAATCTTCCCTTTTCTTGTACCACCTATCCTTCCACTTTTCAATATCACCCCATTTTCGCAATAAGGCAATCATTTCCTTAATCTGTCCTGTTCTGCCAGCACCATTTAAATTCTCAATATCTTTGTCTGTAAAGTCTACTCTATAAGGTTTCTGCAAAACTTTCACCTTATCCATATCAACTCCTAATTCACTCGCAATTCCTTTTAACCTGTCATGTGTACTCTTAGCCCTCCAGGTAATACTTTTGCACATAAATAACAACTCTCCATCATGATGATTCTTCAACATTTCTATAGGAATTGTTCCTGCTATAAGTTCCTCCAGTTCTATGCGTAACCTAGATACATCAATTGCTTGTGAATCTTTATCCTTCTTCTGAAGAACTTTTAACCAATCATTCAAATCTTCAGCCGTTATTTCGGTAGACTTTTTCACTGTACTCGCTTTTTCTGTAACCCTTTGTGGTTCCAAAATCGATCCTCCCAAACAACCAGTATTCAATCCTGAATCAGGCTGTACATTTAACTCTTCAACACATGTGTCATGTCTCAGCTGTCTTAAATTATTTTCTTCCATCCTCATTCCAGACTCTTCCAAAGAATTAACCAAACCATTTCCTACGAAAGGAACCGTCAAACCATTTTCACCCATCCTTTGTTTATCAAAAATAGGCACAACCGGACCTATGGTTACAGGCACTGTAACAGCTTCTAAATTCCTTGTTAACTCTCTAATTTTCTCAGTCAGCTCAGATGTCGTTTTTGCTAATTCTCTTGTTCTCTCATTCCCAATTGAACTCTCTCTTTCTCGCTCCTCCTTCCTCTCCCTTTCTGTGAAAGAGCTACCACTTTTCAGATCAGGAGTCACAAACTCTGTTTTAATGATCTTCAAAGTTTCTCTAATAGGAGTAGCAACTGGTGTCCTCACTTCTTGTTCTGGTCTATATGGAGGTGGTCTCTTATAGAGCATATCATCCAAAACCTCGTCTTCATAATCATTAGCCCCATACCTTCTCAATTCTGCATCAGGTATCTTCCCTGCACCTTTCCTCTCTTCAACTGTCTCTTCAACAGTTCTCATAGGATATAATCCCTCTGTCATACTAGCATCTCGCCATCTCCTCATTCGATCATGATGAGTTTCACGATCATATTTCCTCCCGAACATGTACCTATACTGATTCCCACTTCTCTGTTTTTCTCGCTCATGTACCTCATCTTCCCATTCCACCAATGCCTCGAACTGTGTCGGCCTTGGTCTAGGCTCTAGACACATCATTTTCTCCCGTAAATTTCTCAACACGGCCAAATTAAATGAACCATGTTCCGGGAAAGCTAAAACACCATCCTCCCTAGTGTACTTAGCCCAATTGTCTAACCAGATACAGGTATGATACCCATATTTCGCAACCATGAAGGATGCTGGGGTTCTTATCAGAGGTAACAATTCACCTTCTCTAGTTTTTACATCCTTATCCTTGTCAAACCATCTTTTTATTTTACTAAATAATGATTTTTTCTTCTTTTCCTCCATTTGGTAATACATTTTCACAAGTATCTCAATCCTCTAGTCCTTTCCTTAACTGTACAATATTTTGTCCAATAATAGCGCGACTCACACTAACGCACCAATCCTGGAGCGTCTACGTCACCCTGTACTTCTTCCAATCCCTGCGCGGCTCACACCAACGCACGAATCACAGCGCGAACACTGTCCCAACCCACTGTCCAATCACAGCGCGGTCTTTCTGATGTCAGCAGTCAAAACCCTTTTCAGTAGACTTCGTGTCAGATTCTACAAAAATCTATTAGTTACAACATAAAAACATCTCCATTGTCTGCTTCGCTAACCACAGAATAGTAAAGAAAATCTTTCTCACAAGAATCCCGCTTTTCTCAAGAACAGCGCTTACCTCTGCTCCACTACGGAATTCTCACTTTTATTGACACAGTAGCATATCCCTCTACTCTGCCCTTCTAACATGCATCCATTAACTGTTTCCTCTTGGAATGCTCCTAAGAGATTTCACAATTAACTGAATACTCATACATTCACGCACTTTCACACCAGAAAATGTAGTACATCCACACAGAATCCTGCCTTTCCCGAGAGCAGCGAACAGTCTGTTCCACTACAGAATTATTACACACGTTAACCAAGCAGCGCTTACCTCTGCCCAGTCCTTCTGACAAGCTCAGAGAATACCTATTACCTCTCCAGTGATAAGCTTTAACGGCAATCTTTACGGATCCCTGGGACTTAAACCAGAGTTTCACAAATAACCTTCGCTACCATACACACTCTTTTATACTGGAAATATCTCTAGTAGTAACACACGACGATGTCACTAATTCCGAACACAGACAATGTGACGTGCAACTTCAATTGTCACACGCTTTTCCTGCATACATACAGGTAATTCCAACAATCCCGTCTTTCCCGAGAGCAGCACACAATTCCCTCTGCCCTACTACGGAACCGTCACCAGCTCCCAATATTCCAGAAGCCGTACAGACTACATAAAACTCAATACGACAATTTCAACATATAGTGTTAATACATATATCATCATCAATAATCAATAAACCAATGGATCAAAAAAAAAACCTATATAAGCAATCTTATCAGATCAAGACAATAATCAAACCATCCTACTGCTACCAGAAAACTGCTGCAGATCAGAGCATATAAATTCCCCCTACTTTCATGGACAGAGTAATTCCACAGTCACACGCACATACTTTCATCATACGCTAGGGCCCATCACACTGACAATTACTCTATTCCCCTATCCATACTGAATATACAAAAGAGAAATCCTAAATGATCTGCATCTAAACTGAGGCCAATGCGACCAAATGATCTTGTCTTGAGTCTTGATATTAATCAATAAAATGCATTTAAAACTCAATAAATGACAAAGAAATAATCACCAACGTATTCAAGCAATGGATTATTTATCTAAATTAGTTCAAATGGAAATCAATCAATAGCAAAATCATTATTATGTTATTCTCATATTTACCTATTCTAGCTAAATATCATATTTCAAGTCAGGAGATCGGTCCTGAAAAGTCTCCCAAGCCGTCGTCCTCTTTATTCAGCGCGGATCCTCACAGGCATAGGTTCAGGAAGAAAATGCACGCAAAGCTACAACACCCTCTCTAGTCTAGTATTATTTATACTGAAACTTGCAAAATAAATTCTAAACGTCCGTTGAGCCATTGAGCAGAGCGAGCGAGCAGGAAAGGATGTCGATTTAGTTACATTCAAAAACCTCCGTTCAGAAAAATCACAAAAATAAAAACACGGAAGAAGGAAGTTAAAACTAAAAAATGTATCTTTCCAGTCGTTCCTCCTCGGAATCATAGCGAAGCCACCGCAAGTTTATCACAGTCCATTGTGGCTCTATTCTTCTCCAAGGACAATTGGCACAATTGGCATTACGCCTGGAGCTGCTGTCCTCACGGAAACTTTTAATACAGACAGAGGCTGTGGTCAGGTGACTTTCAACCATTTTCAGCGAAGCCTCTCTCCAAATGTCAGCAACTCCAACGCAGGCTGTAAATATCAGCCATCTTTAAGTAGGCCAAAACGGACCATCTTAATTAAAAGAAACACAAAACAACGTTACTACATCGTAATGATTATACAGTGTTAATTCCCACTAATACCCTTATGTGTATGTAATTATCTAGCCATTTGCGACATAAAGAAGCATTAAAAAGCACGTTAATTTGGAGCGTTCGCATTTAAACAAATAACTGACAGCACATTTAAACATGCACATTTAATTAATTCCCTCTCTAACTTAGTACACGTATTAATAAAGCAACATAAATGCATTCCCACATGTAATTCTTCTCATTAGTAAAGTTGATTAATTAAAACATTAACAAATTTAATATCTAGTAAATCAGTTATTAGTAATTTTAATTACGACAAATAAACATAAGCTGATGTTTGGATTTTGACAGAAAACCCTGCTCCAGCACCGGTATACACTGCAGTCTCCCAGGTCCCTCATTTGAAACAGTTTCCAGAGACATGAATGGCAGAGTCCATACAGAAGCACACGCCATCATCGCTTGCCCACCCATGCGCACACAGGCTGCTGCATCCCTGCCTCCCCGCAGCCCAGCGAAGATTGCCTGCCCCTGCGCAACCAGGCCTCACTGCTCACCTTCCACCACCGGCGTGTCTCCAAGAGGGCCCACTACATGCCGGTGGGAGCTCCAAGCCCGGGGCCCGTGACCATGGCACCCTCCACATCATGCAGCCCTGCAACGCGGAACACCAGGTCACACACTTGATTCTGGGTCTCGATTTTGCAATGGCAGAGAACATATCGGTGCACATGGCCTCATCGCAGACTGCACACCCGCTCAGCCCTAGAGGTGCTGTTGCAGCGCTAAAACCTGGTTATTGGGAATCAAGACGAAACCCCTTACCTAATATCCTCCTTCTGTCACAGACTAAATATCACATTAACACATTCACTCCTACAATCATTGGTGGGGCCCATAACACCAACATTCACACTTCACTTCTCGTTGGTCTGCACTTATAGGAGAGATGAATGTTCCAAGCACTGACATGAAAGGAATACCTTATAATCCTATAGGAAGAAAATTATTTACACATCTGTACATTAAACCTTATCTCTACCCATCATAAACTTAAACATTAAGATTATCCTCCCACGTGATCAATGGATCATTTAGTTGAGTTGGTATGGTGATTTAGTCCAGCTAAATACAATCAAGATCCTGATCTATCCTCTCTTAATAAACGACCAAAACACATTTGCTTGTTAATCAATATTTTGTTTATCTAATTATTGCAAGAATTTAGTTTTATCTAGTGAATTTATTAATCATTACGCAAATCACAGAACACCATATTTACCTATTCTGGCTATTGGTTGTCCTCTAAATCATTAAATTTGGTCATCAATCAGTCAGAATTCGAAAGTTCTTCATGCAGCACACTGCAGTCCAGTGAATGATCAAGGACCAGAGCTGTGCAAGCATCTGTCGGTGCCCATAAATTTAGGAAGTTCTCAGTTCATCAAAGAAATTTGCAGCAATTCAGTCTGTCAAAGATTCAGGAACACAGTGTCACCATCATCTCCGTCAGCAAAGAAATTATAAGGAAAAAGGAAGAGCGACCCTCTCTATTCTATTGCCATTTTATAATGAAAGTCAAGTCGGTAAGATACATTTTACAAAATTTGGGCTTCATCCATTGGTTAGTTAGGATCATTTGATGCTGAAGTTAGCAAATTTGGTATAATTCAAGTGGTGATGTCATGGGTTCTTCTAAATTCAGTCCATACTGGTCTGCTTATGGAAGTCCATTGTTTTTCGTCTTGGCTGTCATCCCACAGTGACCTTGTTCGGGTACACCACGTTTAGAGTTCATGTTGAGGTCTAGAAGCCTTTGTCGCATCGGCGCACTTCGCTCCATGCCTTGTGGGACAGTGGCCACTTTGTCGTGTCACGTCGGCGGCCATCTTTGTTTTAGGCCCAAACGATAACTAAAGCGAAATAAACACAAAAGAATAATTAATACATAGAAATAATGAATAAAGTGTTAAACCCTCACTAATTCCCTTATGTGCTTGTAATTATCTAGCAAATATCAACATTCAAAGTGTTCATATTCACCCATTGATGTCATCTGGTGCAACATTACGAAAACATCACAAAAGCAACATATGCCATGCAGTATCCTATTTTCTACAGTTAGTATGCATACATGGGTTAATAAATAAAATTATGAAGCCATGCAAATGCTAATCCCATGTGTATTTTGATTATTAGTAATGTCGATTAGTCTTCATGCAAACACATTAATATTATAATTAATAGATTATTCTAATTAGTATAGGCATGCAAATTTAGAGGGGGGTATACAAAATTTTGTACTACCCGCTCCATCAATCCCCCCTTTGGTGATTTTATCACCACATCATAAACATTTTGTATACTTTTTCATAGAGTCAAAGTGAATTCTTGCTTTCATTATTACATCTCAGTCTCCCCAATTTCTTCAATTTTGGCTGTCTTATACATCTCTTCTTTTATTTCTTCTAATTCTCTTTCTTCAAATTCCCTCTTCTGTCTCTTATTCTGTCTCCTTAAATTTTCTCTTTTTACCTTTTTCTGAATTTTCTTCCTTTTATAACAAAGGCATCCTAATCTTAATATTAATACTAAAGAAAATCACACATGTTAATGGAAATAAGATTTTACCTATAAAGGTACTACCTAAATTTACTAAGAAATCTTTAATAGAAGATATTTTCTTAACAATCTTTTCCCAAACACCTTAAAACCTTCAGTGGTGCAATTTCGTCATGCAAATCAGTAATATTTTTAATATAAATTTTCAAATCTTTACTTTCGTCTGGTATGTAAGTACAACAATGTTGGACTTTCAACATTCCACAGACTCCACCCTCTTTTGCCAATAATATATCAAGGGCAAGTCTATTTTGCATTACCATGGCACACATGGCAACCATTTCAGTATTTACCAATGAAAATCCTCCAGCGGTGTTTGTTGACAAGCGATCCACTACTGTTGACAGTTTTCTAATTTTATTTGCATTCAGAGATATTCCCACTGCTAGTATCAATGCTCCAAAGATGTCACCTATAATTTCTGACCAAGATGCTCTATTTGTACGTGCTAAATAACTACCTAAATTATGTACACCATCTTCTCCTCTTTCCATATGAAAGATCTTTGGGAAAACCAGGCCTACATAACATGTGCCATACCAATAGTCTGGCAAACAATAATACACCCTGTTCCCACAGATAAAATATAATCCTGGAAAAACTGGATCATTTCCTCCTTTAAATCCCCATCCACCCATGATTCGGTATGTATTATGGCACTCACTGTTACCTACAAAGTATTTATCATATGCAGTCTTATTCCTTCTAATACACAAATTTCCAAAATCTAAAGCCATAGTCGGACTAGCTTCTCCCTTCAAGTGTTTTTCCATATCTTCATCCCAAACTGTCTTTTCTACCTTTCCTTCAGAGGCCTTCCTTTGCATTTTCAGTCTCCTTTCTTCAAACATATCTAAAAAAGTCTTTTTTTCTTTCTTTAAACTGCAAGTCAAATTATTTCTATATATATTCTAATGTTAATTCTTTAGTCTCTAAGAAAAATTCACCTAATACATTTGCAGGTTTTACCTTATTTAGTTTGTTAATTGATGGTACTTGTGAAAATATGTTATCTACATCTGAAAAATAATACTCTAGCTTTCCTGTTTAATAAAATAAACTAGCTATTACAATACATGTTATTCCATAAGTTACAGGAAGGTGGTGATAAGTCACTCCCTCCGAAACAGATGCAGGTAACTGCATACAAACGTAGCAGTCCCTCATGTCCATTGTCTTTACATATTCATACAGTAATTGTGAAAACAAATTGTTCGAAAAATCAGTTATAGATCTGTCTTTGTGCAAATAATATTTATCTATTCTAGTCGGATCTATCTTTTTAATCTGCTCTATATTAGTGTTATTTTCACTATGTCCTTCTATTGTGTTTAAGTTAACCTTAAATGTAATCATCAAGGCTAATATACTGCATAGAAACATTAGTAATCCTGTACAACAACATCACACCAAGCACCCAGCATTTCCTCAAATGTCCAGTTAAAATTTTTACCTTACTTGTGTGGGTAGGCCTAGTGCCCGCAACAGGAATCATTAGCTATCACAAAATGACCTGGTTTTGCAAGGAGGTATCCTGTGTTTCTGGTCCCCGGTGAGTGTTTGATTTGCTCAAACAATCCGTCCATCATCCCCTTTGGTATCGCTTTGTTCACCCTAAGTTGGCAGGGAATGCCCAGACGTGGGTCCCTTGCTCACTTTCCCACTGGATTCAAGATAGCCTGGCTGATGAGGAGACTGATTTGCATATGGCCATGTCTGAACTGGGGTGGTGGAGTGAGCAAAGAATGATGATGTATTAAACCCAGATCAGTTGACTGGGGGTGAGTGTTTGATTTGCTCAAACGCTACGTCCATCATCCCCTTTGGTATCGCTTTGGTCCTGGGCTCAGCATCCATGTAGGAAAACTGACAAAACCCAGATATTTCTGAAAACTAGACACTCGGGGGAGTCCAGGTAGGTTGTGACTTGTGTGGATACCCCAACATTTTTTTACCCAGAATCTCCTGCAAACCTCAAATTTTCACACATTTCTGTGTGGGAAGGTTGTGAGATCACCCCGCATACATACATTTCCCACCACCCAGTGTTCCCGTCAGTCTCCCAATAAAAATGATACCTCACTTGTGTGGGTGCGCAGAGCAGTCAGCCTAAAAACTGCCCTTATAGATCCACTTTGGTTCCCCTTCAGTTTTACATTTTATAAGTTTTTAGGGTCTATGCTTTGGCCACCCACACAAGTGAGGCATTATTTTTATCAGGGGCATGCTGGGTGGTGGGAAATTTGTGCTGGTGAAGTGATCCCACAACATTTCCACACAGAAATGTGAGACAAATGTGACTTGTGTTAGTTAAATTTGATGTTTGCAGCCGATTCTGGGTAATAAAATTCTGACTGAACCACACAAGCCACAACGCTAGCCAAGTGACATCCATGCACACCATCAGCCAAGAGCCATCCACGCTCACCATCAGCCAAGCGACATTAACGTACATCACCAGCCAAGACACAATCCACACACACTGCCAACTAAGCCCAAGTCTCCACACACCACCAGCAATATGCAGGTTCACACACAGCCATTCAGCCAAACTCAAGTTCACACACACACACACACAGAAAGTTTTGCTAGTGTCTAGTGGCTTACTGTTCCTCTTTGGGGGCAGATGAGTCTAAAAATATTGCTGATCTACACCCAAGGGGGCAGAAATGGCCAAAATGTGTGTACATAAAAAAGGGGAGTGGCCCTTGCCTAAAGGGGCGCTCCCTAATATGCCCATAAACATATCTCTGGTGCTATACTGTGTTGGGATGTCAGCGGTGTATAGAGTAGCCTCTACCAATAACATACTCAAGGTCCGCCCAACTCTGAAAGAGTCGGGTGCACCTTCAGTTTAGCTAAGAGGGTACTCCATTGCTGTTGCGATGGACTATCCCTCTGCTAAACCTTGAATCCAAGGCACAGCCTGTAAATGTACTCTAATATCCTATTGTCAAGATAAATTATTCTGTCTAGTGGTTTTTTACGTTAACCTGATTTGCAATGGGGTACGTTCTATTTCAATTGGAAATGAGTAACATAAACTTTGTGCATATCCAGTTCTTGCTTTTACCTTAAATAACACTTTTGCTGGATTAAAATAAGCATGCCAAGCAACCGTTCAAAAAGAAGACAAAACAGAGGGTGAAGTTTTCAACCCCCTTTAATGAGCTGGGTGTGCTCCACAACCTTAGGCACTTAGCTAGGTTTTTGAAATGCTGGACTTTCACCTCTGAAGAATGTCTCTTCAATAATAATTGAGGCAGTGGTGAAGGACCACCACAGCTAAACTATATGAAGATGTGCAGGTACCTACCTTTGTACAAAGGAATACTGAAGATACTGAAATCATTGCATGGGGAAAGGATGTATCCTTACGACTAGAGCAGTCGACCTCGAAGCTGCGGTACTGGGTTCGAGTCTCGGCAACGAAGCTCATCATTGTGTGATTCTTTGCTAAACACTTAGGGGCAGATTTACAAGCCCCTTGCGCCGCATCTACACCGCTGTTGTGTCACTTATGTGATGCAGCGGCAGCGCAAATTCTGCGCCATGGTGCGGGGTACTTACAACGTGACGCATCTGGGAGATGCGTCATGTTGTAAAGCCCTGCGCCACATGTAGGCGTTCCTGTGCGGAAGGGGCATTCCGGCGCAGGAACGCCTCCTAAAATTGGCTGAGTGAAATCTACAAGATTTAACTCAGTCACTTTTAGGTCCATGCTGCGTCAAAACCCTGCGCCTGCCTGAAGCAGGCGTAAGGATTGATGCAGCATTAACAAAATAGGGCCACCCAGAGCATTGCTGGAGCTGCATCGTGCTTGCGACGCAACTTCAGCAATGCGCCACTTTTATAGCACAGATGCATCACAGATCTGTGCCGTTTTTGCCCCATGGTGCGCCGCATTGTAAATGTGGCGCATCCATGGTGGAGGAGCTGTGGCGCACAATAACTGGCGCATCCCTGCTGATTTGCAGGGATGCGCCAGTTATTGTAAATATGCCCCCTGGGGGCAGATGTACAAGCCCCTTGCTCCTCATTTACGCCGCTGTTGCATCACTTTTGTGACGCAGCGGCGGCGCAAATCCTGCGCCATGGTGCCGGGTACTTACAATGTGACGCATCTGGGAGATGCGTCACGTTGTAAAGCCCTGCGCCACATGTAGGCGTTCCTGTGCGGGGGGGGGGGCGTTCCGGCGCAGGAACGCCTCCTAAAAGTGGCTGAGTGAAATCTACAAGATTTCACTCAGTCACTTTTAGGTTCATGCTGCGTCAAAACCCTGCGCCTGCCTGAAGCAGATTTACAAGCCCCTTGCACCTCATTTACGTCGCTGTTGCGTCATTTTGGTGACGCAGCGGAGGCGCAAATCCTGCGCCATGGTGCGGGGTACTTACAACGCGTGCATCTGGGAGATGCGTCACGCTGTAAAGCCCTGTGCCACATGTAGGCGTTCCTGTGTGGGGGGGGCGTTCTGGCACAGGAACGCCTCCTAAAAGTGGCTGAGTGAAATCTACAAGATTTCACTCAGTCACTTTTAGGTCCATGCTGCGTCAAAACCCTGCGCCTGCCTGAAGCAGGTGTAAGGATTGACGCAGCATTAACAAAATAGGGCCACCCTGAGCATTGCTGGAGCTGCGTCGCGCTTGCGACGCAACTTTAGCAATGCGCCACTTTTACGGCACAGATGCGTCACGCATCTGTGCCGTTTTTGCCCCATGGTGAGCCGCATTGTAAATGCGGCGCATCCATGGTGGCGGAGCTGTGGCGCACAATAACTGGCGCATCCCTGCTGATTTTCAGGGATGCACCAGTAATTGTAAATATGCCCCCTGATCTCCTTGTGCCTAACAAAAACAAAAATGAATGTGTCGGTCTGGAACGAAACTGGTGCTCTTCTAAAGTGCTCTGATATCTGATATCCTCAGGTCTAGTTTGCGCTATATAAAACTGTGAAAAAGATATAGCATGCTCACAGAAACTATCTGAAAACAACTTTGTAAATCCTATTTGCTCTATTGTTCTGTACTTTGAGTAACTGGACATGATGTTATTTCTATCCTTGGTCTCCACATAGGTGGTTGGAATGGGACATGATGGTGATGTTGGGGTACCCTAAAGTGCACTCTACTGTACTGCACCTCAAGAGTTCCTAAGATAGTGTGCTCTACCTGTGACAAAGCAGCCCATGACCAGGACCAACCTTGTCTGAGGGAGGTCCCTCGGGTGGATGAGGCCTGCTTCTGTAGGAAGAAATGAATCCTGCCTTGAACACAGAATAATGGAGCCATAACAGGAGTGTGGGAGGGCAGGTCGGAAAATCAGTCGAGGAGGCTGTATATGGTGGGATGCTCCGCGAGTTTTATGACCCTGGGATTCTTCTGACGTCACTGGCCCTTCTACTGATGGTTCTCCGCCTCTTCCGGCCGCTCCTAGTTCGACGTGGGGTTCTTCCTCTCCTGGTTGTGCATCTGGACCCACATTCGTCCCATGGAGGCTCATAGGAGAGAGTAAAAGACAAGCTGTCAGACACTTATACTGGACGTGCCAAGAGTGTAAACCATCACCGCAACACCACGTGTGAATTGTGCTTTCCTCTTTTATATGGAGGGTGATTCCGTAACAGTGAACTCGGTCGAGAATGGTGAAGGGGATTTAGGGTCGGATGGGGGATAGGAGTACGGCTTCGACTAGAAGTGCCTATTGCTAGTTTGGAAAGGGCCCCGTTCTCGCTCCTCCCGACAGTGTCTAAGTCCCCTTGACAACCGATAAACGATAAACCAAAAAGGGGGGGGGGGTTTCAGGTGAGTGCAGACCTAATGGTGAATCAATATCGACATACAATATTTAAGGAGGCAAATGCGGGACTAACTGCAAACCGTTCTTACTACCGGTATTCAATCCCTCCCCTCTTGTAACCGGTCCCAACCTCCACCCGCTCTTCTTTCACCCTCGCTCAGGGTTACTCACAGGCTCCGCCGCAACTCTCCGTGAGTTGCGGCCGCTCTCCACCCTCCTCCGGTGGGGACCACCACTCCTCACACCACGTCTCGTTTTCTTCGGGATTTCCGTCGTCTTCGGTCTTTGTCCCGATTCGATCTCTGTCCTCGAGTCCTTCTTCTCCGTTGCTTCCGCCTTTCGCTTCTCCTAGTCCTTCGACCGCTTCCTCCTCGATCCTGTGTCTATCGTCTCTTTTCACTACCTGTTCCGTAGTGCTTCCGGGGTTAGCCCCTCCTTCTACCACGCTTTCCGCGTCGCTGATTCGTCCCTGTGAAGGGGGAGGACAAGGGGGGGTGGTTATCTTTTCCGTCATCTGTTCGAGGGACCTGTGACGTCGGGTGTCGACTCTCCTGACTCCCCGAGACCTGGGGATACGGTGGTCCCCGGAAGGTAAGTGAAATGGGGGACCCGATCCCTTCTCACATCCCCTTTCCCTTGCTGTCCTTCCCGTAGGGGGTTGTTTTTGAGGAAATCGAGATAGAAAGTCTACGTTTGCTTGTTCGCTTCCTTTACGATGTTTGGTGTGAAAACGATACGGTTGGAGGGATAAAAACCACCGTAGCACTCTATCGTTGTTTCCCTTGTTTCGCGCCAACCACTCTAATGGCGCATGATCGGTATACAGGGTGAAGTCCCTTCCTTCCAGATAATACTTCAAGGCGTCAATGGCCCATTTAATGGCCAGGGCTTCCTTTTCGATGACTGCATAGTTCTGTTCCCTGGGGAACAATTTTCTACTGATATACAGTATGGGTTTCTCCTCCCCTTGGTGGGTTAATTGAGACAGGACAGCTCCCAGCCCTTGATCGGAGGCATCTGTTTGGAGAATAAAAGGCAAGCTATAATCGGGGCTAGCCAATACAGCGTCTGATGTCAGGGTGGTTTTCAAGGTGCGAAAAGCTTGAACTACTGTGGGGCTGGGATTTCTTAACATGGCTTCGGTTTTCACTGATTTGTGTAATAGATCTGTTAGGGGGGCAGCTATCTGGGAGAACCGGGGTATGAATCTCCTATAATATCCCAGGAGTCCCAGGAAGGCCCGGAGTTCTCTGGCAGTACGTGGGAAGGGAATCTGTGTAATAGCCGCTAGTTTATTGTTTTGTGGCCGTATAACTCCTTCTCCTAACAGATACCCCAGGTATCTTACTGTTTGGGCTGCTAGATGGCTTTTGGCCGGGTTGATTTTGAGACCCTGACTACCCAATGCCTGAATTACTTCATAGAGATGAGTCAAATGTTGTTCCCAGGTTTCGCTGTAGATGACAATATCATCAATGTATGCCCCAGCATACCTTTCATGTCGTTGTAGTATATGGTTCATAGCCCTCTGAAAGGTGGCCGGAGCCCCGTGTAACCCGAAAGGGAGTACAACGAATTGGAACAACCCATCGGGAGTGGAAAAGGCTGTCTTTTCTCTGTCTTGGGGTCGCAGGGGTATTTGCCAGTACCCCTTACACAAATCCAGGGTACTAATGTATTTAGCCTTCCCAATCCGCTCTATCATCTCATCCACTCGGGGCAAGGGGTAGGTGTCAAACTCCGAGATTTTATTGACTTCCCTGAAATCAATACAAAAGCGTACCGAACCGTCTGGTTTCGGTACAAGAACTATTGGCGAGTTCCATTCACTGGTGGAAGGTTCTATAATACCCATCTGTAACATCTGCTGAACCTCTTCGCGTATGGTATTCCTACGGGCCTCCGGTATTCGATAAGGACGAAGGCGTACCGTTTTCCCTGCCTGTGTTTTTATCGAGTGTTCCACCAAGGTGGTTCGTCCAGGGGTTAAGGAGAAGATGGGCTGGAGGGGCAAGAGAGTGTTCACTAATTCTGTCCGTAAGTCGGAGGGCAGCTCCGCATCAATGCATTGGACATATAAAGGAGGGTCCTTCACAGTCCCTACCAAAGAGGGGAGTGGCCCTTCCCATCGTTTCAAAAGGTTCACATGATACACCTGGGTGGTTCCGCGTTTCTTATCCAATTCGATCTTATAAGTAACGGGAGTCACTCTTTCTAACACTATATAGGGACCCTGCCATTGCCCTAATAATTTGTGGTCAGAGGAGGCCAACATGAGCAGAACGGCATCTCCCACAGCAAAGGATCTACTCTTTGCCTTTTTGTCATACTGTACTTTTTGGGCATCCTGTGCTTTTTCCAAATTGTTTCTTACTATTGTTCTTATTTGTCCCAGATGGGTCCGAAGCTGTGCTACGTATTCTACTAACGGTTTAGAGTTGTCGGGTTCTGCCTCCCAGGCCTCCCGCATCATGTCCATTAAGGACCTAGGTTGGTGACCATACAGAAGCTCAAATGGGGAGTACCCCGTGCTTTTCTGAGTTTTGCAGCGGATCGCATATAGGGCTAAGGGTAACATATCCTCCCATTTCCTTGTTTCTAGTTCTAGGAGTTTTTTTAGTGTGATCTTGAGGGTGGCATTGTATCGCTCCACCAGACCGTCGGTCTGGGGGTGATACGCCGCTGTTCTTATTTGTTTTATCCCCAGTTGGGCACATACTTGTCTCATTAATTTGGACACGAATGGTGTTCCCTGGTCCGTTAATATTTCCTTCGGGAACCCTACCCTGGAAAATATAGCGACCATCGTTTTGGCTATGCTGGTGGCATCGGGATGTTTTAAGGCAACGGCTTCCGGGAACCTGGTAGCATAATCCACCAATACTAGCACGTAGCGACACCCGCTCCGGGAAGGAAGTAAGGGTCCTATGATATCCATTCCGATTCTACGAAATGGCTCATCGATTATTGGGAGAGGTTGTAACGGGGCTTTTGGGGGTCTATACCTACTGTTTTTTTGGCAGATAGGACACTCACAACAATAGGTTCTACATGTTTATATATGCCCGGCCAATAAAACTGTTCTAAGATTAATTGTTCTGTTTTCTCCTCCCCAAAATGTCCTCCCAGTAAATGACTATGGGCTAAGTAGAGCACTTTGTCCCTAAATGGGGCGGGAACTAACAACTGTGGATTGGCTGTGGCTTTGGCCTGTCTATACAATAGACCGTTCTTGATGAAGAATTGGGGTCCTACATGAAGTGGATCTACCTGGTCCTTGGCTTGTTTCCATGCTTCTTGTAGGACGGGGTCCTCTCTCTGGGCAGCTCGAAAGTCTTGGTTGGTTTCCCATGGACTCTCTTCCGTCCTGACGGGGAAAACGGACACTGGGTGACCCTTTTCTTTCCTTTTTTGATTCTTGGTTTTTCTGTTCTTGGAGGGCGGCCACTCGGGATTCTCGTCCTGAGGGAAGGGAGCTACCTTCCACCAATCCTTCTCTTCAGGAACGGCTTTCGTGAGTAGCTCGGGTAGGTGGTTATAGTCGCTCCCCAGTATGATTTGTTCCGGGAGGCGGGGAATTAGACCCACTTTGAGGTCTGAGCCGGAATCCGAGGCATGTTGTATGCGAACATGAGTGGTGGGGTACGATTTAGTGTCTCTGTGTACACACTGGATGTGTACTGTGCCATCTGGATCCCCACACGCCGGACCTAGATCCTGGGGTCGTACGACACTCTGTCGGCAGCCTGTATCGGCTAATGCTGTCAGGGGTTGTCCATTTACATAGACCTTGCAGTGGTAAGGTGGGGTTTGCTGGGTCGTGGTACGACAACTAAAGTTCCGAGCTACTCCAATCTCCATGGGTTCTTCCTTTGGAGGACAAAACCGTGCTATGTGTCCTATCCCTCCGCAGTTAAAACATTGGGGACCGGGGTGGGGAGGTCTGAACACCGGTGGACCCTGAGGTCTAAAGGGAGGAGGGCCGGGGACGATGGTAGCAGGGTCAGGCTTTCGGCCTAATGTAGGACGAGAGGGTCGAGGGGTCCCACTTATCCCTGCTCTCCAAGGATGCTCTTCTCGTCCCTTCTGTGCGTCTTGGGCTTGGCTATAGGCACTGGCGATCTCCACCGCTGTCTCCAGGGTTAGATGAGCATGCTGTCTCACCCATTTCTGTATGGGAGGATGAAGGGAGGACAAATATTGTTCCAAATAGACTTTGGCCATGATATCCTCCTTGGTGGCAGTGGCAGGTTTTAGCCACCGGTCGGCCATGTCTTTTACTCTGAAATATAGGGCTCGGGGTGTTTCTTGGGGCCCTTCTTTGATCTGTCTGAGTCTCAATCGGTATGTGTCATCATTGACGCCTAGTCGTTCCATGATACATTGTTTGATTTCCTGGTATAGAGTCAGTCCCATGATGTTTGCTGCTTGGTACGAGGCTTGTAGTTCTCCAGAGAGTAAGGGTCCTAGGTATTGTCCCCATTTGTCAGCCGGCCATGCGGCGGCTAATGCCATGCGCTCAAAGTTATTGAAGAAAAATTCCGGATCCTCCCCGCTGACGTATTTTTGTAGGATGACGGAGGGTAATGTACTGGGGCCTCTTTGTTGTCCCAGGGCATCTGCTATTTTTCCCATGGCCGCATCATGAGTCTGTCCTTGATTGGTGAGGACTTGTTGTAGTTTCCTCCGGTCTTCTTCCACCACCGTGAGAAATCTCTCCATCGCCTTTCCTAGACTCTCCTGATTTTCTGCCATTTTGTTCAATACGGCCTCCATGTCTCCTGGGGATCCCACTTCTGACACCACTTGTGGGAGGGCAGGTCGGAAAATCAGACGAGGAGGCTGTATATGGTGGGATGCTCTGCGAGTTTTATTAGAAATGACAGGTATTATGCCACTTGAGGGTTGTATAGGTTTCTCAACAGTCCCCTGGGATTCTTCTGACGTCACTGGCCCTTCTACTGATGGTTCTCCGCCTCTTCCGGCCGCTCCTAGTTCGACGTGGGGTTCTTCCTCTCCTGGTTGTGCATCTGGACCCACATTCGTCCCATGGAGGCTCATAGGAGAGAGTAAAAGACGAGCTGTCAGACACTTATGCTGGACGCGCCAAGAGTGTAAACCATCACCGCAACACCACGTGTGAATTGTGCTTTCCTCTTTTATATGGAGGGTGATTCCGTAACAGTGAACTCGGTCGAGAATGGTGAAGGGGATTTAGGGTCGGATGGGGGATAGGAGTACGGCTTCGACTAGAAGTGCCTATTGCTAGTTTGGAAAGGGCCCCGTTCTCGCTCCTCCCGACAGTGTCTAAGTCCCCTTGACAACCGATAAACGATAAACCAAAAAGGGGGGGGGGGTTTCAGGTGAGTGCAGACCTAATGGTGAATCAATATCGACATACAATATTTAAGGAGGCAAATGCGGGACTAACTGCAAACCGTTCTTACTACCGGTATTCAATCCCTCCCCTCTTGTAACCGGTCCCAACCTCCACCCGCTCTTCTTTCACCCTCGCTCAGGGTTACTCACAGGCTCCGCCGCAACTCTCCGTGAGTTGCGGCCGCTCTCCACCCTCCTCCGGTGGGGACCACCACTCCTCACACCACGTCTCGTTTTCTTCGGGATTTCCGTCGTCTTCGGTCTTTGTCCCGATTCGATCTCTGTCCTCGAGTCCTTCTTCTCCGTTGCTTCCGCCTTTCGCTTCTCCTAGTCCTTCGACCGCTTCCTCCTCGATCCTGTGTCTATCGTCTCTTTTCACTACCTGTTCCGTAGTGCTTCCGGGGTTAGCCCCTCCTTCTACCACGCTTTCCGCGTCGCTGATTCGTCCCTGTGAAGGGGGAGGACAAGGGGGGGTGGTTATCTTTTCCGTCATCTGTTCGAGGGACCTGTGACGTCGGGTGTCGACTCTCCTGACTCCCCGAGACCTGGGGATACGGTGGTCCCCGGAAGGTAAGTGAAATGGGGGACCCGATCCCTTCTCACATCCCCTTTCCCTTGCTGTCCTTCCCGTAGGGGGTTGTTTTTGAGGAAATCGAGATAGAAAGTCTACGTTTGCTTGTTCGCTTCCTTTACGATGTTTGGTGTGAAAACGATACGGTTGGAGGGATAAAAACCACCGTAGCACTCTATCGTTGTTTCCCTTGTTTCGCGCCAACCACTCTAATGGCGCATGATCGGTATACAGGGTGAAGTCCCTTCCTTCCAGATAATACTTCAAGGCGTCAATGGCCCATTTAATGGCCAGGGCTTCCTTTTCGATGACTGCATAGTTCTGTTCCCTGGGGAACAATTTTCTACTGATATACAGTATGGGTTTCTCCTCCCCTTGGTGGGTTAATTGAGACAGGACAGCTCCCAGCCCTTGATCGGAGGCATCTGTTTGGAGAATAAAAGGCAAGCTATAATCGGGGCTAGCCAATACAGCGTCTGATGTCAGGGTGGTTTTCAAGGTGCGAAAAGCTTGAACTACTGTGGGGCTGGGATTTCTTAACATGGCTTCGGTTTTCACTGATTTGTGTAATAGATCTGTTAGGGGGGCAGCTAT
This sequence comes from Triturus cristatus, assembly GCF_964204655.1. Taxonomy (NCBI): domain Eukaryota; kingdom Metazoa; phylum Chordata; class Amphibia; order Caudata; family Salamandridae; genus Triturus; species Triturus cristatus. The sequence goes on along the minus strand of NC_140590.1, from coordinate 1,816,219,273 downwards.
CTGGGAGAACCGGGGTATGAATCTCCTATAATATCCCAGGAGTCCCAGGAAGGCCCGGAGTTCTCTGGCAGTACGTGGGAAGGGAATCTGTGTAATAGCCGCTAGTTTATTGTTTTGTGGCCGTATAACTCCTTCTCCTAACAGATACCCCAGGTATCTTACTGTTTGGGCTGCTAGATGGCTTTTGGCCGGGTTGATTTTGAGACCCTGACTACCCAATGCCTGAATTACTTCATAGAGATGAGTCAAATGTTGTTCCCAGGTTTCGCTGTAGATGACAATATCATCAATGTATGCCCCAGCATACCTTTCATGTCGTTGTAGTATATGGTTCATAGCCCTCTGAAAGGTGGCCGGAGCCCCGTGTAACCCGAAAGGGAGTACAACGAATTGGAACAACCCATCGGGAGTGGAAAAGGCTGTCTTTTCTCTGTCTTGGGGTCGCAGGGGTATTTGCCAGTACCCCTTACACAAATCCAGGGTACTAATGTATTTAGCCTTCCCAATCCGCTCTATCATCTCATCCACTCGGGGCAAGGGGTAGGTGTCAAACTCCGAGATTTTATTGACTTCCCTGAAATCAATACAAAAGCGTACCGAACCGTCTGGTTTCGGTACAAGAACTATTGGCGAGTTCCATTCACTGGTGGAAGGTTCTATAATACCCATCTGTAACATCTGCTGAACCTCTTCGCGTATGGTATTCCTACGGGCCTCCGGTATTCGATAAGGACGAAGGCGTACCGTTTTCCCTGCCTGTGTTTTTATCGAGTGTTCCACCAAGGTGGTTCGTCCAGGGGTTAAGGAGAAGATGGGCTGGAGGGGCAAGAGAGTGTTCACTAATTCTGTCCGTAAGTCGGAGGGCAGCTCCGCATCAATGCATTGGACATATAAAGGAGGGTCCTTCACAGTCCCTACCAAAGAGGGGAGTGGCCCTTCCCATCGTTTCAAAAGGTTCACATGATACACCTGGGTGGTTCCGCGTTTCTTATCCAATTCGATCTTATAAGTAACGGGAGTCACTCTTTCTAACACTATATAGGGACCCTGCCATTGCCCTAATAATTTGTGGTCAGAGGAGGCCAACATGAGCAGAACGGCATCTCCCACAGCAAAGGATCTACTCTTTGCCTTTTTGTCATACTGTACTTTTTGGGCATCCTGTGCTTTTTCCAAATTGTTTCTTACTATTGTTCTTATTTGTCCCAGATGGGTCCGAAGCTGTGCTACGTATTCTACTAACGGTTTAGAGTTGTCGGGTTCTGCCTCCCAGGCCTCCCGCATCATGTCCATTAAGGACCTAGGTTGGTGACCATACAGAAGCTCAAATGGGGAGTACCCCGTGCTTTTCTGAGTTTTGCAGCGGATCGCATATAGGGCTAAGGGTAACATATCCTCCCATTTCCTTGTTTCTAGTTCTAGGAGTTTTTTTAGTGTGATCTTGAGGGTGGCATTGTATCGCTCCACCAGACCGTCGGTCTGGGGGTGATACGCCGCTGTTCTTATTTGTTTTATCCCCAGTTGGGCACATACTTGTCTCATTAATTTGGACACGAATGGTGTTCCCTGGTCCGTTAATATTTCCTTCGGGAACCCTACCCTGGAAAATATAGCGACCATCGTTTTGGCTATGCTGGTGGCATCGGGATGTTTTAAGGCAACGGCTTCCGGGAACCTGGTAGCATAATCCACCAATACTAGCACGTAGCGACACCCGCTCCGGGAAGGAAGTAAGGGTCCTATGATATCCATTCCGATTCTACGAAATGGCTCATCGATTATTGGGAGAGGTTGTAACGGGGCTTTTGGGGGTCTATACCTACTGTTTTTTTGGCAGATAGGACACTCACAACAATAGGTTCTACATGTTTATATATGCCCGGCCAATAAAACTGTTCTAAGATTAATTGTTCTGTTTTCTCCTCCCCAAAATGTCCTCCCAGTAAATGACTATGGGCTAAGTAGAGCACTTTGTCCCTAAATGGGGCGGGAACTAACAACTGTGGATTGGCTGTGGCTTTGGCCTGTCTATACAATAGACCGTTCTTGATGAAGAATTGGGGTCCTACATGAAGTGGATCTACCTGGTCCTTGGCTTGTTTCCATGCTTCTTGTAGGACGGGGTCCTCTCTCTGGGCAGCTCGAAAGTCTTGGTTGGTTTCCCATGGACTCTCTTCCGTCCTGACGGGGAAAACGGACACTGGGTGACCCTTTTCTTTCCTTTTTTGATTCTTGGTTTTTCTGTTCTTGGAGGGCGGCCACTCGGGATTCTCGTCCTGAGGGAAGGGAGCTACCTTCCACCAATCCTTCTCTTCAGGAACGGCTTTCGTGAGTAGCTCGGGTAGGTGGTTATAGTCGCTCCCCAGTATGATTTGTTCCGGGAGGCGGGGAATTAGACCCACTTTGAGGTCTGAGCCGGAATCCGAGGCATGTTGTATGCGAACATGAGTGGTGGGGTACGATTTAGTGTCTCTGTGTACACACTGGATGTGTACTGTGCCATCTGGATCCCCACACGCCGGACCTAGATCCTGGGGTCGTACGACACTCTGTCGGCAGCCTGTATCGGCTAATGCTGTCAGGGGTTGTCCATTTACATAGACCTTGCAGTGGTAAGGTGGGGTTTGCTGGGTCGTGGTACGACAACTAAAGTTCCGAGCTACTCCAATCTCCATGGGTTCTTCCTTTGGAGGACAAAACCGTGCTATGTGTCCTATCCCTCCGCAGTTAAAACATTGGGGACCGGGGTGGGGAGGTCTGAACACCGGTGGACCCTGAGGTCTAAAGGGAGGAGGGCCGGGGACGATGGTAGCAGGGTCAGGCTTTCGGCCTAATGTAGGACGAGAGGGTCGAGGGGTCCCACTTATCCCTGCTCTCCAAGGATGCTCTTCTCGTCCCTTCTGTGCGTCTTGGGCTTGGCTATAGGCACTGGCGATCTCCACCGCTGTCTCCAGGGTTAGATGAGCATGCTGTCTCACCCATTTCTGTATGGGAGGATGAAGGGAGGACAAATATTGTTCCAAATAGACTTTGGCCATGATATCCTCCTTGGTGGCAGTGGCAGGTTTTAGCCACCGGTCGGCCATGTCTTTTACTCTGAAATATAGGGCTCGGGGTGTTTCTTGGGGCCCTTCTTTGATCTGTCTGAGTCTCAATCGGTATGTGTCATCATTGACGCCTAGTCGTTCCATGATACATTGTTTGATTTCCTGGTATAGAGTCAGTCCCATGATGTTTGCTGCTTGGTACGAGGCTTGTAGTTCTCCAGAGAGTAAGGGTCCTAGGTATTGTCCCCATTTGTCAGCCGGCCATGCGGCGGCTAATGCCATGCGCTCAAAGTTATTGAAGAAAAATTCCGGATCCTCCCCGCTGACGTATTTTTGTAGGATGACGGAGGGTAATGTACTGGGGCCTCTTTGTTGTCCCAGGGCATCTGCTATTTTTCCCATGGCCGCATCATGAGTCTGTCCTTGATTGGTGAGGACTTGTTGTAGTTTCCTCCGGTCTTCTTCCACCACCGTGAGAAATCTCTCCATCGCCTTTCCTAGACTCTCCTGATTTTCTGCCATTTTGTTCAATACGGCCTCCATGTCTCCTGGGGATCCCACTTCTGACACCACTTGTGGGAGGGCAGGTCGGAAAATCAGACGAGGAGGCTGTATATGGTGGGATGCTCTGCGAGTTTTATTAGAAATGACAGGTATTATGCCACTTGAGGGTTGTATAGGTTTCTCAACAGTCCCCTGGGATTCTTCTGACGTCACTGGCCCTTCTACTGATGGTTCTCCGCCTCTTCCGGCCGCTCCTAGTTCGACGTGGGGTTCTTCCTCTCCTGGTTGTGCATCTGGACCCACATTCGTCCCATGGAGGCTCATAGGAGAGAGTAAAAGACGAGCTGTCAGACACTTATGCTGGACGCGCCAAGAGTGTAAACCATCACCGCAACACCACGTGTGAATTGTGCTTTCCTCTTTTATATGGAGGGTGATTCCGTAACAGTGAACTCGGTCGAGAATGGTGAAGGGGATTTAGGGTCGGATGGGGGATAGGAGTACGGCTTCGACTAGAAGTGCCTATTGCTAGTTGGGAAAGGGCCCCGTTCTCGCTCCTCCTGACAGTGTCTAAGTCCCCTCGACAACCGATAAACGATAAACCAAAAAGGGGGGGGGGGTTTCAGGTGAGTGCAGACCTAATGGTGAATCAATATCGACATACAATATTTAAGGAGGCAAATGCGGGACTAACTGCAAACCGTTCTTACTACCGGTATCCAATCCCTCCCCTCTTGTAACCGGTCCCAACCTCCACCCGCTCTTCTTTCACCCTCGCTCAGGGTTACTCACAGGCTCCGCCGCAACTCTCCGTGAGTTGCGGCCGCTCTCCAGCCTCCTCCGGTGGGGACCACCACTCCTCGCACCACGTCTCGTTTTCTTCGGGATTTCCGTCGTCTTCGGTCTTTGTCCCGATTCGATCTCTGTCCTCGCGTCCTTCTTCTCCGTTGCTTCCGCCTTTCGCTTTTCCTAGTCCTTCGACCGCTTCCTCCTCGATCCTGTGTCTATCGTCTCTTTTCACTACCTGTTCCGTAGTGCTTCCGGGTTTAGCCCCTCCTTCTACCACGCTTTCCGCGTCGCTGATTCGTCCCTGTGAAGGGGGAGGACAAGGGGGGGTGGTTATCTTTTCCGTCATCTGTTCGAGGGACCTGTGACGTCGGGTGTCGACTCTCCTGACTCCCCGAGACCTGAGGATACGGTGGTCCCCGGAAGGTAAGTGACATGGGGGACCCGATCCCTTCTCACAAGGAGTAAGAGTAGGGGTTGAGGAAGTCAGTTCTATTGCTAGTACGATGGAACCCCATCGGGTACTCACCTTTCATGCCTATACAATGCAGTCACTACCCCATCTGCAACGATTCTACGCAATATTTTAGCACGCAACTAGTTACAACGACTTGCATTAGGGGGAGCTGTACTTCAGAACAATCGAAATTACTACTCCAACTCCAGTCTACGCAACTGTAGGGAAGGTGTTGGACTTGAAAATCCAACACCAGTCCAATAACAAATCACCCAGCAGCATGTCGTTGTAATGACTTGCTTAGAAACGTAACGAGGGGGAACATCTCAGGCTGGGTAGTGACTTTGTTGTAAAGTCTGCTCCTTGTAAAGACTGCGGGGTAAAGGATGTTTCCTGCTCCATCTCACACTATGCACCTCGCTACAGGGGCTGGGGGCAGAAGAGAGAGAAGTGTCTCTGTTAGGGGCATATCAACAACAACCGGCGATAATTATCGCAAAGCGCACTTAGCGCTAGGATAATTATCGCCGGCTAGCGTGAATTTTTATCGCTGAGATAGCGTGCTATTAGCAACGCTTATCTCAATAGCGATAAAAATCCTCACGCTATCAGGCTAACGTGAGATTATCGCTGGAAACCCAGCGATACTCTCACGTTACCTTGTTGATAGGGACAGGTCAACTTAGCCATGATATCCTCCTTCCATAGGATATCATAGCTAAGTCAGAAAAATACCAGACGTAAAAAAGCAGCGTTAACCGCGGTTAGCGCTGCTTTTTTTGTCTCTAACAGGGTTAGCGATATTCTTGATAATAGGAGAAATGTCGCTTAGCAACATTTCTCCTATTATTTTACTCTGGAACACCCCCTTTGCATCTCATTAGAGATGCAAGGGGAAGCGTAGAGTAAAAGGGTGCTAACATGCAAATTTGCGTGTTAGCACCCTGTTGTTGATAGGGTGCTAGTTTTATCTCAGCTTTTTTGGCTTTTAAAGCCAAAAAAGCAGAGATAAAGCCCTTGTTGATATGCCCCTTAGAAACTTCGGTAACATTATTCTATGTTCAAAACTTGTTTCTGGTAAATAGCAGTGTCCAAAGAATAAAAGCTGTGAAGGATGCACAGTTTCAATCTGCAGGTCTTGGCTCTTTTACCTCCAGGCCTAATTGAGCTGTTGAAATATTCGCAGGTACGTTGGCATTGTGAATACCGGGTGTCATGAATGGAATGTCCTGGGGTGCAAAAATCATTTAGAAATGCAGTCTGATAACAGTACAGAGGACTTAACATAAAATTATTCCTGTCAAACAAACTGTAAAGTCCTCCATTGCATCATTTTCAAAGGACCAACATATATAAATATGTTTCTTATTAAAAGAACGGTTACGAAAACTGTGGACCAATGAGTTAAAGTCAACATTTGGAAGTTTCTAAAGAGGGCAGATGTCCAGTGCAGTAATCTGGGTGACAGATGTTCTGATGAGTGTTTTGCAAACTCACAGCTAGTTAGCTTCGTGAGCCTGTGCGCCTTTACGCAGAGCTGGGGATGAGGGAGAACCAGTGGATTACCAGACTTAATATTCACATCACCCAAAACCAACATTAGGTCAGAAGCCATCCTATTTGGATCAACAATATTTAAAAATGAATTGGTAAAAACAGAAGTTGTGAAATGTCAGCATTTTCAGAATAGACCCTTCCTTGGTCGGCAGAAGGTGACCTAAGGTCACACATTACACATTTTGTTGTGCCATCCGGTTTTAGTGATAAGTCCCAGGTGTTGTCTGTCATCATTTAGTATTTCATGACACCTAATTTAACAAGTGTTGCTCCTGTGGTCACGTGGGGCAGCGCCTGCTAGCCAGGAGCCCATCTCAGGTGGGTTCTATGTGATAAAAGGTGGTGTCAGCCCAATGCTGCCGGCCAGGGCGGTGACCACGGTCGCAGGAGCTGAGAAGTTACAAGTGCCCATCACAGCAGTGGTCGCTTACTCCGTGCTTCATTCACTTCGCTCAGTTGTTTTATTCCCTCTTTTCTCCAGTTTCCATTCCTGCCTCGAATTGCCAGGAAACATTCTTGTCACATCCTATACAGGACCACCCGCAAAATAAATATGAATTTTTAAGCTGAGGCTTGTACTTTACAGGTAGAAAACAGGCATTTATTTTCTTGGAGGTGAGTGATCAGTTTAAAGATTGTCGTGTCTTTGAGTAGGTTCATTGTCTCTGGCTTGAGTTTCATCTCTCACTTCTCCATGCCTCTCCATGTACATTAAACCTTTCTCCCCTACAGAAGTACTCGTATTATCCACCATGTGATGTGCGATGTATGGAGTTCATGGGTCAGTTATAAACAGTGGCGTCACTAGGGTTGGTGTCACCCGGTGCGGGTAACTCATGGTGTCACCCCCTCATGACTTACCGTATGGACCTCCTCCGCTCCGAGTCCGCCAGTGGACACAGTTGGCAAATAACGGGACCATACAGAATCCTTAGTAACATTGATAAATGTAGGTCCTATATTTACAAAATGTGCCTGTTAACAACAGTGTGATAATGACTCATTAATCAGGTTGTACAGTAGGCTACCTGCTAGTCAACAGTTTATTGGAATTTATAATATCATAGGTATGGTACTTTGTACTGGTGTGGTGTTCCCACTATCCAGCAACACGATATATCAGTGGTCGAAGTGGGGGGAAAAAAGTAGGGGAACTGTGGGCGGAGAATCAGAGGGCGGGAATAACCCAAGGATTGGATCAGTGGGCGGAGCCAGAGGCGTGGCCAGAATGCGCAAACATCCCAATTTTTTGTATTTGTTTGGTTTCACTGCCCAGTTTTACCAATGGATACACATGATTATTTAAGGTTATAAGGAGTTATTGACAGTAAAATGTATTCACAAAGTGGGATATGCTTCTAATCACAGAATGTCCCCAAATACGATAAAATGTGGAAGCACAAGCCATTTGTCTCCGAGCCATGGAGTTTCTGTCATCAGCACTTCTCCCTTTTCCAAAACAGCAGTTCAAACATGAATGGCTAAAAATCCTAGTTTGCAAATGTTTTCTAAATAATAATGGCTCTGCCATATTTGCCTCATAATGTGTGACCTAACCATTTAAACTAATAAATTGTTTGTAGCTCAAACGTATCAAACGTTAATACAAAATGTGACTTGTGTTGCTGCGGAGTAGATGACAGTTAATAGCTCACTGTTCTATGTTAGGATTTTAACTTATAAACTGCAAGTAAGAAAAGGATCTCTCTGACAAAAGCAGTAGCCCACTGGCCTGAAAAGTTAAGGACATGACAACAGGGCCCTGAATGCACCCATTCCAATGGCCATTGCTTATAACCTTACAAAACGTAAGCAGTATGGTAAAAAAAAGACAACATCCCTAGATGCAGAGCAGCAGTACAAATTTTGTTTTTCAATCCTCACATTGCAGTACCTCCAGGATTGGTGCACTAGTTCCAAGCGCAGGGAAAACAAAGCCAAGACAACAAAAATAGCGCTTCATTGGCAAACTCTGTAAAAGTGGCGCTAATGTGTTTTGGTGTGAAAAAAATCAATCTGGCCAGTTTGCTACCACTCTGTCTTACTTTATTTAGTTATTTATTTTTCATATTTTTAAACTTTTATTCCCGATGCTGCACTTTGGAATTAAATGTCAGAAAAATACGACATGGATTTTCCAGCAAAAGTGATTTTCTTTTTTGGATCCATTTCACAGGGAAGCAAATGAAAGAAAGGAGAGGAAAGAGAGTGAGAACCCCGTCTTGCAGCCACAGTTTTCAGTAAGAGAAGAACTGCCAGGCTAGCGGTCGAGAGGACTCAGCATGTACACAGAGCTGCTGTGCCTGAAAGTCGTCTTCGCAGGCCTCCCGACAGCTCAAAAGATGGGCCCACAACTCGGTGATCAGAGGCAGGCAACCTCGCTCCGCACTGCCTCCGCCCAGCACAAGAAGACACTCCCTCATAACTCGCACAGCTAGCATAACCGCTTGACCACCCACGATTATTGATCAATTGGTGCCGCCGGAGAGACTCACCTGCTGTGTTGGTGGCAGACAGGGGGGGCTACGTTGGCGGGTGGCCCAGAAATGGGTTATCAAGACAGTGCCTCTGCTCCACGTCACTCGTGCTGCTGGTGCAGGCCAGTCACGCGCACTTTTAAGGCCCAATGCGCATGCGGGAATGGCATCAGCCGCCTGCACCCGGGCCTAAAGAGGAGCGCAGACGCGGCAGAGGAGGAGACAGTGCGCACTGCGCACAGGCACCTCCTGCTCCTAAAAGGTTAGGTTGCTCTGCACACACCGGCCCTGTTGGTGTCACCCCATGTGAAGGTGTCACCCGGTGTGGTCCGCACCCCCCGCATCCCCATAGTGACGCCGCTGGTTATAAACACTAAAGCAGCACTGCTCCAAAGCCGGATTGGAAGGATTATCCTGATATTTGATACCCACTTACATAAAGTCCTTTACCAGCCCGGGAAGGATTAAGGCCTGAGCTGGCCCCACCGGAATGTGGCAAGTCTTCTCAGATTTTTCACTGCTCTCCATCAGACACGTAATATCAATAAGGTCTCTCAGTAGCATAATCCATTTTAATACTAGGCGCTTGCATTTGATGTAGCCATAAGTACAGCCAGAGTGTTTTGAAGACATTTTGCATATTATATTTAGATATGGATATCTTAAACACAAATACTGCATAGAGTTTTGATATACACTGGATAACAAAGGGTTTTCCCGGTTGAAAAGTGTGTACACATCTTTTTGAAATTACTTAGCACTTTTTAGATTTGGAAAACGCTGTCTGGATCACAAATTGTGTTTGGAAATGTTTACCAATTTGGGGGCAGATTTACAATAACTGGCGCATCCCTGCATATCAGCAAGGATGCGCCAGTTATTGTGCGTCATGGCTCCGCCACCATGGATGCGCCGCATTTACAATGTGGAGCGCCACTGGGCAAAAACGGACAGATCCGTGACGCATCTGTGCCGTAAGGAGGCGCATTGCTGGAGTTGCGTCGCGTCGCAGCTCCAGCAAGGCTCCGGGGTGCCCTATCTTTGAAATGCTGCGTCAATCCTTACGCCTGCTTCAAACAGGCGCAGGGTTTTGACGCAGCATGAGCTTAAAAGTGACTGAGTGAAATCTTGTAGATTTCCCTCAGCCACTTTTAGGAGGCGTTCCTGTGCCGGAACGCCCACCCCCCCCGCGCCGGAACACCCACTTCTGGCGCAGGGCTTTGCAACGTGACGCATCTCCCAGATGCGTCACGTTGAAATACCCCGCAGCATGGCGCTGGTTTTGCGCCGCCGCTGCGTCACAACAGTGACGCAACGGCGGCATAAAAGAGGCGCAAGGGGCTTGTAAATCTGCCCCTTGGGGGCATATTTACAATAACTGGCTCATCCCTGCATATCAGCAGGGATGCGCCAGTTATTGTGCGCCACAGCTCCGCCACCATGGGTGCGCCGCATTTACAATGCAGCGCACCATGAGGCAAAAACGGCACAGATGCGTGACGCATCTGTGCCATAAAAGTGGCACATTGCTGGAGTTGCGTCGGAAGCGCGACACAGCTCCAGCAATGCTCTGAGGGTCCCTATCTTGTTAATGCTGCGTCAATCCTTACGCCTTCTTCAGGCAGTCGCAGGGTTTTGACGCAGCATGGATCTAAAAGTGACTGAGTGAAATCTACAAGATTTCACTCAGCCACTTTTGGGAGGCGTTCCAGCGCCGGAACGCCTCCCTCTGCCCAAGAACACCTACATGTGGCGCAGGGCTTTACAACGTGACGCATCTCCCAGATGCGCCACGTTGTAAGTACCCCGCACCATGTCGCAGGATTTGCGCCGCCGCTGCATCACAAAAGTGACGGAACGGCGGTGTAAATGAGGCGCAAGGGGGTTGTAAATCTGCCCCTTGGTATTTAGAAGGGGCGAGTTCTGTGCATCCCTTCTGACTGAACTGGTGCTCTATGTTTGAATGGTTTGTGACCGTAATTCCGTTATCGACTCCCAAGTTGGGCTGGTAACTCATCCAGAAAAGGAAGAGGAGGGGTCGGGGACCCCTTCCCATTTGCCAATCAGAGAGGCAGGTTCAGGTGGTAGGAAGTGCTGCAAGGGGCAACTGCCAATGCTGGAGCAGGGTTAACTACTAATGATTAACTATTAAGTACTAAACTTGTTGTGTTATTCTATTAATCAACCTTATTAACTGAAGAAGTTACACGTGGGAACGCAATTGCATGGCTAGAATAATAAGTGAACTAAGTTGCTGAGCAAATTAATTTAATAAATGTTGCTTATGTGTTATTTGTTATGTGTTTGCGTTTTAAATTAATATGCATTACCGGCTTCTTTATGTTGCAATTGGCTAGATAAATACATACACATAAGGGTATTAGTGGGTATTAACACTGTATAATCAATATAATGTGGTAACGTTGTTTTATGTTTTTTTTAATTAAGTTGCCCATTGTGGCCTATTGAGAAATGGTCGACATCTACAGCCTGCATTTGAGTAGATGAAAAATGAAAAGAGGCCGTGCTGAATGTGACCCTGGTCTCTGCCTGATTCGAAAAGCCATGAAAGTGATGTCAACTCTGGGATGACCGCCAGTTATTCTCGGTGGAAGAACATTTGTCACAAATGAACATTTTTGATAAGCTCGTGGTGGCTTCACTGCGAGAGATACAAATTCTGAGGAAGGACATCCGTGAAAGTTATGAACTTCCTATTTCTCTATTTTGAATTTCAAGATATCCTAGAGTGGAGATTTTTCTAATGTTGCAAGATGATATCCTTTCCTGCTTGACGGATGTTTTAGAGCTTTGTTTGTAACTTTTAGTATGTTAATTTTTGTATAAATATTCCTAGACTAGAGAGGGTCTAAGGCCACTTCTTCCTGAACTTAAGATCAGAGAACCGATGCTGACGGAGAGGACGGTGACTCTACATGACAGCTCGAGAGACTTTAATTCTTTGCTGGGTGACCGGTCCTGACTTAGAGAACGACATTTAGCCAGAATTGGTAAGTATGAGATTAATGATCTTGCAATTGAAATGGCTTTTCATATGACTTAATTTAGATAAACAATTCTTGTTAAAATTACAGTGTCGGGTGGTTATTTCTTTGTCATGTTTATTGAGATTTCAGATGTGTTTAAACTGTTTAATCAAGACTCAAGATAATTCAATTCCATTGCATCATGACAGCCAGCCGATTTTTGCATTTCGGTTTGGACAGCGTATTTTGGCATGGTGCCGAATTCCACAGGGGTATACAGAGAGTCCTTCAATATTTAATCAGTTGCTAAAGAAATCTCTGGAAAGTTTGACAATGCCTGAAAGCTCAGTTTTGGTGCAATATATTGATGACCTACTTGTGGCATCAAAGACACGAGAAGCTTGTGAAGTAGATACCATAGCTTTACTGAATCATCTGGCTGATGGAGGGTTAAAGGTATCTCCAGCCAAATTGCAATTTTGCAAGAAAGAAGTACATTATCTTGGATACAATATTGAGAAAGGTCTGAGGAAAGTGACCATTGACAGGATCAAAATCATCAGAGGAATGAGAGCCCCAATGACCCAGAGAGAAGTAAGAATGTTTCTGGGAATGGTAGGTTATTGTCGTCAGTGGATAAGTCATTTTTCCCTGATAGCAAAGCCACTGATTAAATTGCCCAAAAGTGAAGTAAAAGACCCATTGGAATTGAATGCAGAACAAATGGCAGCATTCAAAGAATTGAAAACCAGGTTAAAAGTGACTGAGTGAAATCTTGTAGATTTCCCTCAGCCACTTTTAGGCGGCGTTCCTGTGCCGGAACGCCCACCCCCCCGCGCCGGAACACCCACTTCTGGCGCAGGGCTTTGCAACGTGACGCATCTCCCAGATGCGTCATGTTGAAATACCCCGCAGCATGGCGCTGGTTTTGCGCCGCCGCTGCGTCACAACAGTGACGCAACGGCGGCATAAAAGAGGCGCAAGGGGCTTGTAAATCTGCCCCTTGGGGGCATATTTACAATAACTGGCTCATCCCTGCATATCAGCAGGGATGCGCCAGTTATTGTGCGCCACAGCTCCGCCACCATGGGTGCGCCGCATTTACAATGCAGCGCACCATGAGGCAAAAACGGCACAGATGCGTGACGCATCTGTGCCATAAAAGTGGCACATTGCTGGAGTTGCGTCGGAAGCGCGACACAGCTCCAGCAATGCTCTGAGGGTCCCTATCTTGTTAATGCTGCGTCAATCCTTACGCCTTCTTCAGGCAACGCAGGGTTTTGACGCAGCATGGATTTAAAAGTGCCTTAGTGAAATCTACAAGATTTCACTCAGCCACTTTTGGGAGGCTTTCCAGCACCGGAACGCACCCCTCTGCGCAAGAACACCTACATGTGGCGCAGGGCTTTACAACGTGACGCATCTCCCAGATGCGTCACGTTGTAAGTACCCCGCACCATGTCGCAGGATTTGCGCCGCCGCTGCATCACAAAAGTGACGGAACGGCGGCGTAAATGAGGCGCAAGGGGCTTGTAAATCTGCCCCTTGGTATTTAGAAGGGGCGAGTTCTGTGCATCCCTTCTGACTGAACTGGTGCTCTATGTTTGAATGGTTTGTGACCGTAATTCCGTTATCGACTCCCAAGTTGGGCTGGTAACTCATCCAGAAAAGGAAGAGGAGGGGTCGGGGACCCCTTCCCATTTGCCAATCAGAGAGGCAGGTTCAGGTGGTAGGAAGTGCTGCAAGGGGCAACTGCCAATGCTGGAGCAGGGTTAACTATTAATGATTAACTATTAAGTACTAAACTTGTTGTGTTATTCTATTAATCAACCTTATTAACTGAAGAAGTTACACGTGGGAACGCAATTGCATGGCTAGAATAATAAGTGAACTAAGTTGCTGAGCAAATTAATTTAATAAATGTTGCTTATGTGTTATTTGTTATGTGTTTGCGTTTTAAATTAATATGCATTAACGGCTTCTTTATGTTGCAATTGGCTAGATAAATACATACACATAAGGGTATTAGTGGGTATTAACACTGTATAATCAATATAATGTGGTAACGTTGTTTTATGTTTTTTTTAATTAAGTTGCCCATTGTGGCCTATTGAGAAATGGTCGACATCTACAGCCTGCATTTGAGTAGATGAAAAATGAAATGAGGCCTTGCTGAATGTGACCCTGGTCTCTGCCTGATTCGAAAAGCCATGAAAGTGATGTCAACTCTGGGATGACCGCCAGTTATTCTCGGTGGAAGAACATTTGTCACAAATGAACATTTTTGATAAGCTCGTGGTGGCTTCACTGCGAGAGATACAAATTCTGTGGAAGGACATCCGTGAAAGTTATGAACTTCCTATTTCTCTATTTTGAATTTCAAGATATCCTAGAGTGGAGATTTTTCTAATGTTGCAAGATGATATCCTTTCCTGCTTGACGGATGTTTTAGAGCTTTGTTTGTAACTTTTAGTATGTTAATTTTTGTATAAATATTCCTAGACTAGAGAGGGTCTAAGGCCACTTCTTCCTGAACTTAAGATCAGAGAACCGATGCTGACGGAGAGGACGGTGACTCTACATGACAGCTCGAGAGACTTTAATTCTTTGCTGGGTGACCGGTCCTGACTTAGAGAACGACATTTAGCCAGAATTGGTAAGTATGAGATTAATGATCTTGCAATTGAAATGGCTTTTCATATGACTTAATTTAGATAAACAATTCTTGTTAAAATTACAGTGTCGGGTGGTTATTTCTTTGTCATGTTTATTGAGATTTCAGATGCGTTTAAACTGTTTAATCAAGACTCAAGATAATTCAATTCCATTGCATCATGACAGCCAGCCGATTTTTGCATTTCGGTTTGGACAGCGTATTTTGGCATGGTGCCGAATTCCACAGGGGTATACAGAGAGTCCTTCAATATTTAATCAGTTGCTAAAGAAATCTCTGGAAAGTTTGACAATGCCTGAAAGCTCAGTTTTGGTGCAATATATTGATGACCTACTTGTGGCATCAAAGACACGAGAAGCTTGTGAAGTAGATACCATAGCTTTACTGAATCATCTGGCTGATGGAGGGTTAAAGGTATCTCCAGCCAAATTGCAATTTTGCAAGAAAGAAGTACATTATCTTGGATACAATATTGAGAAAGGTCTGAGGAAAGTGACCATTGACAGGATCAAAATCATCAGAGGAATGAGAGCCCCAATGACCCAGAGAGAAGTAAGAATGTTTCTGGGAATAGTAGGTTATTGTCGTCAGTGGATAAGTCATTTTTCCCTGATAGCAAAGCCACTGATTAAATTGCCCAAAAGTGAAGTAAAAGACCCATTGGAATTGAATGCAGAACAAATGGCAGCATTCAAAGAATTGAAAACCAGGTTAAAAGTGACTGAGTGAAATCTTGTAGATTTCCCTCAGCCACTTTTAGGCGGCGTTCCTGTGCCGGAACGCCCACCCCCCCCGCGCCGGAACACCCACTTCTGGCGCAGGGCTTTGCAACGTGACGCATCTCCCAGATGCGTCATGTTGAAATACCCCGCAGCATGGCGCTGGTTTTGCGCCGCCGCTGCGTCACAACAGTGACGCAACGGCGGCATAAAAGAGGCGCAAGGGGCTTGTAAATCTGCCCCTTGGGGGCATATTTACAATAACTGGCTCATCCCTGCATATCAGCAGGGATGCGCCAGTTATTGTGCGCCACAGCTCCGCCACCATGGGTGCGCCGCATTTACAATGCAGCGCACCATGAGGCAAAAACGGCACAGATGCGTGACGCATCTGTGCCATAAAAGTGGCACATTGCTGGAGTTGCGTCGGAAGCGCGACACAGCTCCAGCAATGCTCTGAGGGTCCCTATCTTGTTAATGCTGCGTCAATCCTTACGCCTTCTTCAGGCAGTCGCAGGGTTTTGACGCAGCATGGATTTAAAAGTGCCTTAGTGAAATCTACAAGATTTCACTCAGCCACTTTTGGGAGGCGTTCCAGCACCGGAACGCACCCCTCTGCGCAAGAACACCTACATGTGGCGCAGGGCTTTACAACGTGACGCATCTCCCAGATGCGTCACGTTGTAAGTACCCCGCACCATGTCGCAGGATTTGCGCCGCCGCTGCATCACAAAAGTGACGGAACGGCGGCGTAAATGAGGCGCAAGGGGCTTGTAAATCTGCCCCTTGGTATTTAGAAGGGGCGAGTTCTGTGCATCCCTTCTGACTGAACTGGTGCTCTATGTTTGAATGGTTTGTGACCGTAATTCCGTTATCGACTCCCAAGTTGGGCTGGTAACTCATCCAGAAAAGGAAGAGGAGGGGTCGGGGACCCCTTCCCATTTGCCAATCAGAGAGGCAGGTTCAGGTGGTAGGAAGTGCTGCAAGGGGCAACTGCCAATGCTGGAGCAGGGTTAACTATTAATGATTAACTATTAAGTACTAAACTTGTTGTGTTATTCTATTAATCAACCTTATTAACTGAAGAAGTTACACGTGGGAACGCAATTGCATGGCTAGAATAATAAGTGAACTAAGTTGCTGAGCAAATTAATTTAATAAATGTTGCTTATGTGTTATTTGTTATGTGTTTGCGTTTTAAATTAATATGCATTAACGGCTTCTTTATGTTGCAATTGGCTAGATAAATACATACACATAAGGGTATTAGTGGGTATTAACACTGTATAATCAATATAATGTGGTAACGTTGTTTTATGTTTTTTTTAATTAAGTTGCCCATTGTGGCCTATTGAGAAATGGTCGACATCTACAGCCTGCATTTGAGTAGATGAAAAATGAAATGAGGCCTTGCTGAATGTGACCCTGGTCTCTGCCTGATTCGAAAAGCCATGAAAGTGATGTCAACTCTGGGATGACCGCGAGTTATTCTCGGTGGAAGAACATTTGTCACAAATGAACATTTTTTATAAGCTCGTGGTGGCTTCACTGCGAGAGATACAAATTCTGAGGAAGGACATCCGTGAAAGTTATGAACTTCCTATTTCTCTATTTTGAATTTCAAGATATCCTAGAGTGGAGATTTTTCTAATGTTGCAAGATGATATCCTTTCCTGCTTGACGGATGTTTTAGAGCTTTGTTTGTAACTTTTAGTATGTTAATTTTTGTATAAATATTCCTAGACTAGAGAGGGTCTAAGGCCACTTCTTCCTGAACTTATGATCAGAGAACCAATGCTGACGGAGAGGACGGTGACTCTACATGACAGCTCGAGAGACTTTAATTCTTTGCTGGGTGACCGGTCCTGACTTAGAGAACGACATTTAGCCAGAATAGGTAAGTATGAGATTAATGATCTTGCAATTGAAATGGCTTTTCATATGACTTAATTTAGATAAACAATTCTTGTTAAAATTACAGTGTCGGGTGGTTATTTCTTTGTCATGTTTATTGAGATTTCAGATGCGTTTAAACTGTTTAATCAAGACTCAAGATAATTCAATTCCATTGCATCATGACAGCCAGCCGATTTTTGCATTTCGGTTTGGACAGCGTATTTTGGCATGGTGCCGAATTCCACAGGGGTATACAGAGAGTCCTTCAATATTTAATCAGTTGCTAAAGAAATCTCTGGAAAGTTTGACAATGCCTGAAAGCTCAGTTTTGGTGCAATATATTGATGACCTACTTGTGGCATCAAAGACACGAGAAGCTTGTGAAGTAGATACCATAGCTTTACTGAATCATCTGGCTGATGGAGGGTTAAAGGTATCTCCAGCCAAATTGCAATTTTGCAAGAAAGAAGTACATTATCTTGGATACAATATTGAGAAAGGTCTGAGGAAAGTGACCATTGACAGGATCAAAATCATCAGAGGAATGAGAGCCCCAATGACCCAGAGAGAAGTAAGAATGTTTCTGGGAATGGTAGGTTATTGTCGTCAGTGGATAAGTCATTTTTCCCTGATAGCAAAGCCACTGATTAAATTGCCCAAAAGTGAAGTAAAAGACCCATTGGAATTCAATGCAGAACAAATGGCAGCATTCAAAGAATTGAAAACCAGGTTGTGTGAAGCCCCTGCTTTAGGGATGCCAGATTATGAGAAGGAGTTTGAGTTGTACTGTAGTGAGAGAAATGGATGTGCACTTTCAGTGTTAATCCAGAAACATGGACGACTGAGAAGGCCAATTGCGTACTTCTCATCAACACTTGACCCAGTAGCTGTGGGTTTGCCAGGTTGCCTGAAAGCAGTAGCTGCTACATGCAGAAGCCTAGAACAGAGTGAGGGTATAATAAAGGGATATCCTGTACGTACCTCATGATGTGGCAATTCTTTTGACAAGAAGCAGAACTCAATATATGTCACATAGTCGGCTGACTAAATATGAGAAAATCATTCTGGGAGCATCAAATGTGACTCTTGAGAGATGTGTGAATGTAAATCCAGCAACACTGTTGCCTGATGCTGAAGATGTGAGTGTGAGAGATGATGTTGATCATGATTGCTTGGATGTGCTTGATTACTGTACAAAACCAAGACCGGACATAAGAGATCTGCCCCTACCTGAGAGTGATCATGTGTTGTTTGTGGATGGGTCATGTCTGAGAACAGAAGAAGGTGTGCTGAGTGCTGCATATGCCGTGTGTAAAGTTTCAGAAGTTGTGGAAGCGCTTCACCTTTGAAAGGAGTTAAATCCGCTCAAGTAGCAGAATTGGTGGCACTGACAAAAGCTTGCAAGATTGGAAGAAATGTGAGAGTGACTGTAATGACTGATAGTCAGTACGGATTCGGAGTTGTCCATGATTTTGGCCAGCTTTGGCTACAGAGAGGTTTCCTGACCTCAAGTGGAACTCCTATAAAGAATGCTGAAGTGATTGGGAAATTGCTTGAGGCGATACAGCTGCCTAAGGAGTTAGCAGTTGTAAAATGTTCTGCTCATGGACAGGGTGATGATTTTGTTACCCTTGGGAATAAGTTTGCAAATGACATAGCACAGTATTGTGCAAGAAATAATCATTCCATTAACAGGGGAAGAAAAAAAGAAATGTCTTTTTGTACTGTGATGTTTACTAATGTGATGGAAACACGGGAAGAGGTGAGGCAGTTGCAAGATGAAGCAGGAGATGAGGAAATGAAGGATTGGATCAAGGCAGGTTGTGCACCAAGAGAGAAAGATCATGTATGGATCTATAGGGATGGAAGACCAGTCATGCCAAATGCCATGTTATCAACAATGGCAAGAATGTATCATGGGCAGGGGCACCTGGGGAGGGATGCTATGATTAGATCCTTTAAGCAGACCTGGTACAATGCAAAGTTGAGGCTGATAGCAGAGAGCATCTGTCAAAGATGTTTGATTTGTCAGCAATTCAATCCTGGAAAGAAAACAGTGGTGAGCCTAGGAACAATAGGCAGGGAGGGAGGTCCTTTTACCAGAATGCAGATAGATTTCATTGAAATGCCCCAAGTCAATAGATTGAGGTATGTTCTAGTGGTAGTCTGTTTGTTTTCAAGGTGGGTGGAGGCATATCCAACTAGGAGAAATGATGGAATAACAGTGGCCAAGTTGCTGTTGAGAGAGTTTATTCCTAGGTACGGGTTCCCGGTGACAATTGAGTCAGACAGAGGAGGACACTTATATAATGAACTCATGAGTTTAATTTGTGAAGCATTGAGCATACAGCAGAAGCTACATTGTGCATACAGGCCAGAGGCTTCTGGTGTAGTTGAGCAGATGAATGGCACCATCAAAAACAGAATCGGCAAGATGTGTTTAGCCACTGGAATGAAATGGCCTGATGTCTTGCCTCTAGTCCTGATGATTATTAGGTCTACTCCAGATAGAACAACAGGGTTGAGTCCACATGAAATAATAATGGGACGTGCAATGAGATATGCATTTGTGCCAGTCAACAAGCTGATGACTATAACTGATGACATGGTTTTGGATTACTGTAAAGGCCTGGCTGACGCAGTTCATTCTGTGTTTCACCAGGTTGGAGAAGACGCCACCACACTTGAGAGAAAAGCAGCCATGATCTGAGCCCAGGGGACTGGGTAAGAATAAAAGTTCACAGAAGAAGAAATTGCTTGGTTCCAAGGTGGGGAAGAACAAGACAAGTCATTTTGACTACAACGACTGCTGTGAAGAGTGCTGGAGTGAAGAACTGGATCCATGCAAGTCATACTCTGAGAGTGCCAAATCCAAAGAATGGGATTGGAAAGGAGTATTTTGAAGAGTCGGATTCCAGTGATGATGAAGACACTGAAACAGTGAGAAGAAAAAAGAATCCTGAAAGGGGGGAAAAGGAAAGAGAGTCAGGAGATTCTTTTTTCTTGCCAGAAGAAGTTTCACGAAGAACATTGCAGATCTCAGGAAAGAGTTCAAATTCTGGAAAAGTGCCTGAAGTTCCAACAAGCAGTGGAGGAAATAAAGAGAAAGAAAGAAAAGAAAGGAACAATTCCACAGAGACTATACCTGAGCCAAATGAAGAAGTTGAGAGAAATCCACCTGAGATAATTCGTGAAGTAGGTTCAGAAGAAGATAGAGAGGGACAGATCGCGGATGAACCCCGAGGAGGTGTAGGGAACATCCACAATAAGCTAGTTGAAGGGACAAGTAGACAGCAAGAAGATTGCGTGTCGGAGACCCGAGCAGGGACAGAAGTAGGGAAATCTCAATTGGTGGAGAAAGAGACTGTGGAAAAAGAGAAAATTGCTGATGAACAAGAGGCAAATGAATTAGAATCTGATGAAAGCGAGAATGAGATTCCAGAGGGTCGAGTTCTGAGGAAAAGAGCTTGGATTGGAGAAAGAAACAATAAAGAAGTAAAACAGAAGAGAAATGCAAAAGTAGATCTTTGGCCTAACAAGATAAAGAGGCTGAGATATCGACTGACACGAGTTAATCCATCGAAAGCTGAACAGGTGAACGAGGTGTCAAGTCAAAATCAAGCGAAAGGAGAAGGACCCAAGGAACCAAAAGAACCGGAGGAAGTCAAAAGAATCAGAAAACCCAACCAGAAGTATAGGTCACCGGAATGGACATATGTGGCACTGCCTGAAGAAGAAGGAGAGGCAGATGGTCAAAGAAATCCAGAGGGGACCTTATTAAAAGTGGTTGAGGAAGAAGAAACTGTTGGAATCCTGAAAGTCATCTTGTCTGACATTGGAGAAGAGACGGATGCTCAGGATCTGATACAATTTGATGTTGCTGCTGAAGAAGAAGTGAAGAGTGATGAAAATCCAAATTGAGTGAACTGAAGGAGTCACTTGGAGAAAAGTGAAGAAGAAGAAATCTAAAAACTAACAGATTGTAACAATCTAGTGGATGCTTGCTGCTCTAGAAGTTCAGTAGTGGAGTAGTAGAGGCTAAGTCAAAAGACACAGTCAAAGTAATAAGATGGCTAACACAGAAAATAATCAAAGTAGATGTACCTTTATGAAAAGATGGTGTAGAATGTGCAACTGCTGTATAGGACTATTGATGCTATTATGGAGTGTGCTTGCTTTATTAGTCACTTTTAGAGTTACAGTAGACATTTGGGAATACATACTGAAAATATGACTAACATAGGGAGGAGTTCACAGAAAGTAGTACCAACTAGAATTAGGAATATATACATACAGAAAGAGAGGTCTATTAATGATTTTTCTAGTAATGTTTTTTCAAAATTATTGTATGAATATGTGAAGACAATGGAAGTAAGGGATTGCTACGTCTGTATGCAATTACCTGCATCCGTTTCAGAGGGAGTTACTTATCATCATCTCCCAGCTACATATGGGATTTCATGTAGTGTGTTGATTAGTATTTTTTATTTGTTAGGGAAAATAGATTATGACATGTCTAACAAGGATAACATTTTTGGACAATTGCCTATGAATAAAAAACTGAATCCTGCTAATGAAGCTAACATTTTAGGTGATATTTTTATTGAAACAGAAGAATTAACATTAGATTACATTTTTAGAAATAATTTAACTTGTAGTTTGAAGGAAGAGGAAAAAGCTTTCCTAGACATGGTTGAGAAAAGAAGAATGGGTATGCATGAAAAAGCAGGAGGATATAAAATGAGTGAGACAATGTGGGACATTGAGATGGGAAAGAAGTTAAAGGAAGGGGCCAGTCCAACGTTGGCTTTAGATGCACCACAGAAGGGTAAACTATGCATTACCAGGAGGAGATCCCAATATGATTATTATTTTGTTGGGACTAGTGAGTGCCATGATACATACTTTATTGCAACGGGATGGGGATTCAAAGGAGGAGAAGATCCGGTTTTCCTGGGAGTGTATTATATTTGTGGGAATAAGGCTTATTACAGGTTGCCTGACCATTGGTATGGCACATGTTATGTTGGCCTGGTCTTTCCAAAGATTTTTCACATGGATAGAATAGAAGATGTAGAACAAATTAATCTACTAACGCGCTTTAAAAGAGATACTTCGTCAGAAATTGTAGGAGATATTTTTGGAGCTTTAACACCAGCAGTGGGAATTTCATTAAATGCATATGGAATTCGGAAGCTATCAACAGTGGTGGATCGCTTATCGACAAGTGCCGCTGGAGGTTTCCTAGTAGTTAATACTGAGATGGTTGCTTTACGCGCTATGTCTATGCAAAATCGACTTGCCCTTGATATTCTATTGGCAAAAGAGGGTGGAGTCTGTGGAATGCTGAAAGTTCAACATTGTTGCACTTACATTCCTGATGAAAGCAAAGATCTAAATGTCTATAACAAAAATATTACTGATTTGCATGAAGAGTTAGTACCACTGGAAGCTGAAAGTATCTGGACTAAAATGGCTAATAAGATGATTGCTGTTAAGAATTTAATAGCTAAGATAGGTAGTACCATTTTTGGTAAGATATTATTTCCATTGACATGTGTGATTGTTGCTTTATTGATTCTTAGATTAGGGTGTTTGTGTTGTAGAGTTAGGAGAAATAGAAAGAAAATTATAAAAGAAAATGTTGAAAAGAGACAAAAGAAGTCAAAAAGAGACCCACAAGAAATAGAATTGGAAGAATTTAGGGAGAGCATGTATTTAGAAACAAGAAGAGATGATGAAAGAGAAACTGGAGTTTGATGAAAGAACAAAAAGACATTTGAATTTTTCCTAAAAGGGGTTTTACATTTTTGGGTTGGATTTTTGTGGTGATGATATATCACCAAAGGGGGGATTGCTGGAGCAGGGTTTTCTATTTAAACCCAAACATCAGTTTTACGTCTTGTTTGTCATTATTAAAATAACTAATGATTAACTATTAAGTACTAAACTTGTTGTGTTATTCTATTAATCACCCTTATTAACTGAAGAAGTTACACGTGGGAACGCAATTGCATGGCTAGAATAATAAGTGAACTAAGTTGGTGAACAAATTAATTTAATAAATGTTGCTTATGTGTTATTTGTTATGTGTTTGCGTTTTCAATTAATATGCATTAACGGCTTCTTTATGTTGCAATTGGCTAGATAAATACATACACATAAGGGTATTAGTGGGTATTAACACTGTATAATCAATATAATGTGGTAACGTTGTTTTATGATTTTTTTAATTAAGTTGCCCATTGTGGCCTATTGAGAAATGGTCGACATCTACAGCCTGCATTTGAGTAGATGAAAAATGAAGAGAGGCCTTGCTGAATGTGACCCTGGTCTCTGCCTGAATCGAAAAGCCATGAAAGTGATGTCAACTCTGGGATGACCGCCAGTTATTCTCGGTGGAAGAACATTTGTCACAAATGAACATTTTTGATAAGCTCGTGGTGGCTTCACTGCGAGAGATACAAATTCTGAGGAAGGACATCCGTGAAAGTTATGAACTTCCTATTTCTCTATTTTGAATTTCAAGATATCCTAGAGTGGAGATTTTTCTAATGTTGCAAGATGACATTCTTTCCTGCTTGACGGATGTTTTAGAGCTTTGTTTGTAACTTTTAGTATGTTAATTTTTGTATAAATATTCCTAGACTAGAGAGGGTCTAAGGCCACTTCTTCCTGAACTTATGATCAGAGAACCGATGCTGGCGGAGAGGACGGTGACTCTACATGACAGCTCGAGAGACTTTAATTCTTTGCTGGGTGACCGGTCCTGACTTAGAGAACGACATTTAGCCAGAATAGGTAAATATGAGAATAATGATCTTGCAATTGAAATGGCTTTTCATATGACTTAATTTAGATAAACAATTCTTGTTAAAATTACAGTGTCGGGTGGTTATTTCTTTGTCATGTTTATTGAGATTTCAGATGTGTTTAAACTGTTTAATCAAGACTCAAGATAATTCAATTTGGTTGCATTGACCTCAAATTAGATGCAGATTGATTTAGGAGTTCTCTCTTATATTCAGTGTGGTTAGAGTGATAGGATGAATGTAGGTGTAATGGGCCCCACCAGCGTATGATGTATGTATGTGCGTGTGACTGTGGATTTACTCTATCCATGGAAGTAGAGGGAGTTTATAAGCGTTGATCTGCAGCACCAACTCTCACTGTTGTTTTTCAAAACTGAAAAAGTAATGTTTTAAAGCAGTCCCATTGCCCTTAGAAAAATTAGGATGCTCTAAAAACGGAAATTGTTCTGTTTTGAAGTGCAAAAACGATCATGGTCAGCAGTCCCTTGCAGGCCACCATACCCGTCTCTGCAGCCAATACGAGGGATTTGCAATTTGCAACTTCCCCATTGAATATTCAGTAGTCAGGTCTTTCTACGACCCCCTTCGGATCAATATTTTACCGACCGACTTGTTAGTGAATAGGTCAGTTTGCAAAATATTTTAGTGCTTGTAGAAAAATCTCTGTGCATATTGCGACTGATTTGTGAGATCACACTTTTAGTATGTACGGTCACTTGGATTGTATTTCTTTATTTTTTTAGTCATATTTCGAAACATTGTGATGGGTTTTTGGTTTGATATGGACCATCCTTCAGAGGCCCCAGACATTGCTATAGATGTAGCCGCTTGTAGAAAATACATATTTACGTTAAAAACCCGACCAGTGTTATTTAGTAGGGAGCACAACAACCCCTGGCAGTTAAAAGCAGTCATTACAGGGGCATTGGAATAAAGCTAAGCATTTGTAAGAGCCGGCCTGAAACCAGCTAACCCATCACTTTTGTCATCCTCTGCACAATCTATCGCGCTATGATGTGCGTTACTGTGAGTCTCTAGGCGCTATGAGCGGCCTTCCTGCTATGTGCTGAAGAGAGCTTGACATCATATATTCTGTGTGACCTTGAGTGCTGTAGAATACAGGATGTCAGAGAGCACTGGAGAGGGTTTTTAAAGCAGAGACTAGAGCCCTGAGGTAATGAGGGTCACCTCAGAGTGAGTGAATGTGCACTCGAATGATTCTCAAGTGACACCCGACTGACACTCGAGTGACACTTGACTGATTCTAGTCATAAAATATTATTTGCAGTAAGAGGTGTCAACAAATGAAACTTCTTCACTGTCAATGTGTCTTCTAAAAATGGCATGGATGTCTGACACTGTTCATGGACGTCTGGAACTGTCCATGGACGTCTGGCACTGTCCATGGACGTCTGGCACTGTTCATGGATTTCTGGCACTGTTCATTGACGTCTGTCACTGTTAATGGATGTCTGGCACTGCTGATGGTTTCTTGCACTGTTCATAGATGTCTGGCGCTGTTCCTAAATGTCTGGCACTGCTGATGGATTTCTCGCACTGTTCAAGGACGTCTGTCACTGTTCATGGATGTCTGGCACTGTTCATAGATTTCTGGCACTGTTCATGGACGTCTGTTACTGTCCATGGATGTCTGGCACTGTCCATGGGCATCTGGCACTGTTCAAGGATGTCTGGCACTGTTCATAGACGTCTGGCACATAGACGTCTGGCACTGTTCATGAACGATGGTTGCTTTTCATAGATGCTTGTCGCTGTGCACTGGTGATTGATTCTGTGTAATGCTACTGATGTTGTGCTTGTGCAAGTAATCCCAGCCCTGTGCTTGGGTGGATGGCACTGTGTGATTGTCTGGCCTTGCATGAGCTGTACTATGCAGAGGTTTCTGGCACTATGGTATTGTGACTGGTTATTTTCTTATGTAACTGAGGACTTTGAGTGTCTGACTCTTTGTATAGGTGTCAGATGTGTCTGAACCTCTGCAAAGATTTATGATGGTGGCCTTCAGTGTGTGATGCTGTACATAGTTGTGTGCCCTTATGATTATCTGATGCTGTGTTTGGCCTCTTCTGCTGTGTGTTTGGATTGCTGGTTTTCCCTATATACTTCTGACCCAGTGCATGGGTCTCTGACACTGTGTGTGAGTGTCTGGTATGTCATAGGTAATGCCTCTGCATGGCTGCCTTCCACTGCATATGGGTTTATTGGGAGTGCCAGTGTGTGGATAAATCAGTGAAGGATGTTATGTGGATATAAACATGTCTCTTCAGGTACACATGAATTGTGTGATGGACAAGGTATTGTGTAGTATAGAAGTGTTAGATGATGCATTGGCATGGGTGTGTTTGAAATAGTGTCTTGTAAGGCCTCTGAGTAAGTGTGGTAATCTCTATCTACAAGGCATGGGGTTGAGGTGGCTATGGGTGTGTGACAATGTATGGAGGTGCCAGCCGAACAATTGTGCCAGAATAGTGAGGGAATAGAAGTGCATGCAGGTGTTCGCAAAGGTGTATCGGTGACTGACCACTGATATCTGCTTTTGGGTGCATGATGGTTTGTGCACTTGATGGTATTTCATAATGTAAATTCTGCTCTTAAATCTTCACTTCAGTTGATCATTATCTTTTAGTTCACTTGAATAATATGTGGTGCCAAGGAGCCTGCAAGGCCTGGATGTTTTTAATTCTCTGTAATATGTGGATTGCTATGGGTGTATCCAAGTGTATTGTAGTGAGACCCTCCTGGACCCACTTTGGTTCTCTTTTTTCAGTTTAAATTTTGCACATTTTACCAGACATCATGTTAGGTATGTTATTTTTACATGTTGGGCTTGCACAATATTATTGTAAAAAGATGCTGTACATGCTGCTAGTTTTTAGTCAGCCTTTTCTATAACATTATCTGTTCACTCTGTTCAAGGTCAGAAACACAGAACAAGATATCCTAGTGCTTGCTTTGCCCGTTCGGGGACACCTTCTAACATCTAGACACATCATTGCATCAGAGCTGTACCTCTAAAGCAGTGCTTTTATTGTAGAAACAGTGCACTGTCCTTTTACAGGTCAGAGTGTCAGTGTGTTCGACATGCATCTGCTCATGCTGATCTTCAACTCTGGAGAGGATTGCCAATCCTCCTTCAGCCCAAGTTATCCAGCTATGGGGCCTCAGGCTAACCTAAGAGATCAGGCAGAGGATACACCTACTTTGCTCTCAGAGTAGGGGTAGTGATAGATAGAAATATATATATAAATCAGATTGCCATGGTTGGACTTTTCATTCTTTTCACCATATTCATAATGTTGGTGACTATGGAAGATTAAGATTGTTTCAATAAATGTATTGAATACTTCCTTTGTATCTTTCTTATGTTTGCGAAGGGCGTGCATGAGTAGAAAACGAAAAGGGGTAAAAACTGTTTGCACATTTTCCTCGGGGATCAGCGTGTCTTGTTCAAGATTGCTAAAATCATCTGCCACCACCAGAAGTTTAGGGGTTCGGGTGAGGCCCTGTGAGCTAGTTAGAAATTTGGCTAACAGTCTCTGATGGTGTAGATGGATTCAGTCCCCACATTCTGAAGTTCTGTTGCCCTAATAGGAACAGTATAACAGTATCTGTTTCTTGTCAGAGAGTGCGGGGTTGCATCTTGGCCGGTGTGAGTGCCTGAAGAATTGTACTTCATCATGGTACATAATGTGTAAGTAGCAATGTTTGGGTCTCAGGAAGGTTACTTGAGGGTTAATGGCTGATGAATTGGATAAGAATGTGTTACCATGTAAATGCATGACTAGCAGGGGAAGCATGTGTGTATCAGGGTGGTTGTGGGTTTAATAGAATATAGTGGCATATCCGAAGAAATGTACCAATCTATTGACGTGGATGTGACTTTATCAGGATGTTTACCTCTGATGGTGAGCTATAGATCTGGAAAAAAAAGTGTGTATGAGAGCCTGAAGACATATGTGGGTGTTTGGGTGTAACTGAAAAAGTGTTCAATGGCTGCCTGAAGGCATATGAAACGATGTCTAAATGTTTGATTACATGTGAGAGGCTTGATGTTGTAGGAGGTTGTATGAGCAAGCGTTTTGGATAATTTTCTTTGACTATGTGTTTGTGGTTTGAGTTTATTTTGGATGTCTCAAAGAGTACTGTGTACAAAGGGATAGTGAGGGTCAGATAATTTGTGGGTGCATGTCGAAAGATGTGTGTGCCTGTATAGGAGAAGGTGAGTGTGTTTAATTGTTCTTTTCAGGCTATATACAGCGCCTGCGGGTATGGGGGTAATGGCATATTCATAGATTTGTGATTGATTCTGCTCATTGGCATCTGAGTGATAATTGTGATCTGAGTAAATAACGGGTGGTGAGGCTCCTTGTGGGTGTTTATAGGTTATATTATGCTATGTATTGTTATATTATGTTATGTTATGTTAGGTGATGGTATGTCATGTCATGTCATGTCCTGGCAGGGCACTCAGATTGAACAAGAGGTAGCAGACTTGGTGCACCTGTTTCACAGAAAATGTGATGCGCCATGCATGAGGCCTTAATGCAGACTCTTCTTTATGGGGAACCAATGTAAGGTCCTCACCTGGTAAGCCACCAACTAAGTATGTGACACATTGCATGGAAGCCTTGCCACTGCATTCTGTATGATTTGTAGTCTGTTTTTGGCATATCTAGACAAATCCAGGTATAGCACATTACAGCATTACAACCAAGAGATGATCAGTGCCTGAGTAATCACCCTTGAGCTGGAGGTTAAAAAAAAAAAGATCAGCACTTTCTTCACACTCCATAGTGAGCCAAAGCAAGTGGAGGTGAGGGCCTTGACATAGGGAGCCCGTTGGGTATTGCACCGCCGACCCAACGAGGAGCAGCCCAGATGATGAAGCATGACACCTGCAAGGGAGTGTGAGGGCATTACTATCCAACTTATGGAATCCCAGTACTGACCCCTTTTTGGGGCACCAGGGATTCCTGTCATGTCTGACTCTGCACTCTCTACCTTGAGAGGAATGACATAACCCATTTCTGATAACGTTTGTTTGGGCCTTTGCCTATGCTGGACCTCCCACTCCTGTGTGAGTGGAAAAAGGCCCCCCACGTCCCTCCTTATTGTATACAGCTTCTTGCACGGCTAAACACCGTGGGACCTGTGTTTTGGCTGGTGAGTTTTTTTCTATCCCCCTCATTTTATAAACCTGATCCCACTACATTGGAGTGGTCTCCTCAAACTGAGGGTTGAGTTTAGTTATCCAGACTTTACCCTCCGACCGATTCATGGAAGGCCAGGGTTTAAGTTATGGAGAGGAACAAGCAGCAGAAATACTAAGGACACCTTCTATTTTGATGGCCGACAGCGATGGCGCAACGGGGAGCCAAGCAGAGGATTGGCAGTCTCTATCAGCCATGAAGAGGGAATGGGTCAAAATCACCCTACACGGTGCTTTAATGACTGAGTACCTCAGGGCTAACATTTCACCTAACGGCCTCATAGTTAAGAATTTCCCAAGGATCTTCTTGGAAGATAGACAATACAAGATTGAATGGTCACAGATCTCTTGGAAATGTGCTAGGAACCTCTTGATACTTATTATCAATACGGCCAAGAGACTGGCCGATGAATTGTTGATTTGTATTCAAATAGCTGAAAGCAGTATGAAAAACGCAGCACCAGGCCCCAGTTTCAAGACCAAACTCACAGAGCTGAACAATGAAATTGTGGAGCACAAAGAATATCTCATGAAGCAGAAAGTTGTCAAACTTCAGAAAGATATTAAACACTTCAATAAAGAGAAGGTATACCCATATCTTAAGGCGGACTTCGTACCACCTGGAACGGGTTACGTATCAGACACTAGCTCGAACTGTACCAGAAGAGGGTCCTCGAGCAACAGTGACTCTAGTGGGGACAATTGGTAACCCAACCAACCTAGGAGAGGGGGATAGACTAGGGTATAACACCTATCCTCCACCACCTCAATACCAGGGACCTGCGTTTTGGCAATATCCTCTGTTTCCACAAGGCCTACCACAATTTGGACCCCCAGGCATGAACCAGCCTTTTTCAGGCAGAGATTGGGGAAGAGGGCGCGGGCGAAGAAGAGGGAATCAGCAGGTAAAAAGAGTTCAGTGGGAGGATCCACAGCATCGGGTGTACGATACCCGGAGTCACATGAGCAACAAAAAAATACCCTAGTGGTCAATCTGTCACCTAGAATACTTAACAAGATGGAAGAAGAAGTACTAGAAAAAAGTCTCGGTTTGTTCCCACACCCCGAGTGGATCACTTTAAACAAACATGTGAACTGCACCAATTCTTTCGTAAGTTACGCCTCAAAGCATTCTACGACGGCAAGGAATACCAACGGGACAATGACTCAGAATTACATAACCCATCCACCTTTACCCCTAACAATGGGATGATACCCAATGAGATAATCACCTACGAGCAAGCAGTACTTAAAGAAGTGAAAGCCCTTACCACCTCCAGACCCTTTCACAACATGTCTAAGAAAGAGATACAGGCAATTGAATCCCTAACGAATGACCCCCTATCACAGTGAAACAAGCCGACAAGGGCGGTGCAACAGTGATAATGGCTACTGCTGACTATGACACTGAGTGTCTAAGACAATTGAGCAACAGGAAATATTATACTCCTATTGCCAGAAACCCCTACAGAACGCCTTACAAAAACTATCACTGGCATTGTGGACTCAGCAGAAAATCAGGGATGGTTGAGCAAGAAGGAGGCCGCATTCCTTATTAAAAAAGATCCCAGGACCCCCTATTTCTACACACTACCAAAGATTCATTATGGGGTCACTCTGGTGCCAGGGAGACCCATTGTTTCCGGCATCGACTCGGTTTTGGAACCATCATCACAATTTTGTGATCACTTCCTGCAACCTCTGGAGAAACTTGTGCCTTCGTACATACAGGATACCACGGATGTATTACGCTTACTTGACCAATTCCCTCAGACACATGAGATGGACTTCCTCATCACCCTAGATGTAGAAGCCCTCTACACCAACATCCCCCAGAGGGCCACTCTAGAGGTGATTGAGGAAGATCTGAACCTGGCTACTTGGGAGTCATTGACACCTCCCAGCTTCATCATGGAATGCGGCACACTGGCCTTGAGGGAGAATTTCTTCGAGTTCAAGGGGCAGCTCTACCACCAGACACAAGGTACTTCCATGGGGACTACCTTCGCCCCCAGTGTGGCCTGCCTCCACATGGCAGCTTTTGAGAGGCAACATATCCACCATGAATCCAACACATACCGTGACAACATTATGGTATGGAAGCGTTTCATCGATGACATCCTAGGGGCAGATTTATGTTAGACTTGCACCACTTTTACGCCGCCGTTGCGTCGGCGTAAACCCTGCGCCACGTTGCGCCCTATTTACATCGTGACGCATCTATGGAGATGCGTTACGGTGAAAAGCCCTGCGCCACATTAAACCTGCGTCAGGTTTAATGTATGCAGGGTGGGCGTTCCATCAGAAAAAGTCTCGGAAAAGTGACGCAGTGAAATCTACAAGATTTGACTGAGTCACTTTTCCGACGCTGCTGCGTCAAAACCCTGCGCCTGCTTGAAG
The DNA here is from genome assembly GCF_964204655.1 of Triturus cristatus. Lineage (NCBI taxonomy): Eukaryota > Metazoa > Chordata > Amphibia > Caudata > Salamandridae > Triturus > Triturus cristatus. The sequence continues at coordinate 1,816,187,727 of NC_140590.1, read as the reverse complement.
CAGGCGTAAGGCATGATGCAGCATGTTAGGTATGGGCAGCCCCTAAACATTGCTGGAGTTGCGTTGTGCTTGCGACACGACTCCAGCAATGCGCCGCCCTTACGCCATCAGATGCGTCACGCATCTGTTTATCCTTGCGCCACGATGCGCTGCATTGTAAATGCGGTGCGTCTGTGGTGGCGCAAGGGTAAACTTGCGTGACGCATCTTTCCTGCCGCATCCCTGCTGATTTGCAGGAATGCGCCAGGAAACATAAATCTGCCCCCTAATCTTTTGGAAAGGGAACTCAGAAACCCACAGGGTCTTTTTCAAGTGGATTAACAATCTCAATCCGTACTTGAACTTCACCATCACGGCTTCACCCACACATATAGCCGTTTTAGACCTCACCATTAAAATCGAAGGGGGTCAACTGACTACTACAATGTACAGAAAGAGCACTGACCGCAATAGCCTTCTTCTCTTTGGTAGCCACCACCCCAAATCGCTCAAAGAGAACTTACCCTTTGGGTAGTTCCTAAGGATAAGAAGGAATTGTAGCACGGTGAATGAATACAAATCTGAATCTGAGACCCTTGCTAAAAACTTGACAGCAAGAGATTACCCACCCAAAAGCATTGCTCTTGCCAGAAAGAGAGCATGCAACAACAACAGAGAGGCTCTCTTGGAACCCAGAGAAAAGAGTGATACTGAGACACTCACCTGCATTACAACCTTTACACCAACCTCCAACCAGTTAACCAAAGTGCTAAGGAAACATTGGAGCATACTGAATACGGGGTCTTTGAACCTAGAGCAACCACGCTTTGCGTTTAAACGCTCAAGAAACTTAAAAGATGTGCTCATCCGCACCAGACCCAAGTCAAAGGACACCAATAGACAGGGGACACTTTGGCAATTACCAGCGGTCACTGTCCATTACCCCTGTGGCACCTGTGCGGCATGTGCCTTCACGTCTGTACACAAGACTATTACACTGAACAGCACATTCACAGGGAGATGAGAACCCACACAAACTGCAACACAGCGAACTGTATGTATGTGCTCACTTGTCCCTGTGATCTGTACTATGTGGGAATGACGACTCACCCAATCAATCTGCGTATCTCAGAACACCGCAGCAACTTTAGCTGCCACAAAAACAACACCAAAATGTGCGCCCACTATCTATAAAAAACACACTCTCCGGACTCCCTTAAATGGGTAATTCTGGAAGCCACACGAACATTTCTAAAACCAACCTTTTCACCAAAGAACAGAGATGGATACATCGCTTATCCACACATGACAGAGGGCTCAATGAGGATATTCCTTGGAGCTCTATTAGGATCTATCTGGCCCAAAAGATCCCACCACTGTTACTAACAATGTCACTAAGTACCAACTCAAGTATTAATAAATGGTAAATTACGCTAGCCCATCTCTAACATGACAGAACTATAGGCTTACTTATGTTGACAGAACTATAGGCTCACTTACGTTGTTAATACTAACACCTGCAACACAACAAACCAGATTGGCTATGTGGCTTTGCTAACAATCAGCAACATAGATCAATCACATTTGGACCCACTTTTTCCATCTTGATTCCGACAAACAAATAGTACCAATCACCGTTCTAAGGTGGCCGCCGCCATAGGACCTATTCGATCTCTATGGCCGACTACACCAATGTAGCAAATTAGACCTAACTGTTAATACACACAATAGTACTTCCAACATTACATCCTAAATGCACTATGTGGCAATAAGATGGCTGCCGCCAGAGGACCTACTCGACCTCTATGACCAACTACACTAATGTAATATAATAGACCTAACTGATAATACATGCGATAGTACCTCCCAACATTACATCTTAAACATACTATGTGGCATTAACATACAGCACCAGAGAGATATTATACATTGGATGCATCACGCGCAACACTTTGCGAACAGGAGTAATAACAACACTGTCTTAAGATCGCCGTCGCAGTAGTCCATAAACTATGCTAGCTGCAACCCAGTCCAAACAACACCCACGGACACGTGACCCACAGAGGCAACAAAAACTTAGGAGCCGTTGACCTCGTCACCTCCCGGACCCGGTGGAGAGGGGAGGTCTAGGACTCAGCATAATGTGCAAAAACTGTAAGTAAGAACGCCCGCCACGCGGCTTGGTTGTAACTTTTAGTGTAAATGTCCCCACTGGGTAGATGAGTATAGCTCTAAACCACTCTAACAGACTCAGAAACCTTAACCTAAATTGACCGGTCTGATTCACTAATAAAGGGGAGGCACTTCATACCGATGGACCTCGCGATGTTAACTACAAGGATAATTGGCCCCGCTCGATAGATGAGCAATACTCACAATCACTCTGACAGACTTGGAATCGTTTGCCCAAAATACCGATCTATGCACCAGTGTTAGGGGTAACACTTTCCGGGAACGCATTACCAAAATAAAGGGGAACGACATTGATAGCTAGCGGTTCTCATTGTTAGATAGCGGTTCTCATTAAGGACGCGCTTCAGCTGTACGCACCACGCCAGACGCGTCGCATATGTAACAGGTTATTTTTAATTACACTGCAGCAGGGAACCGGACAGATACTCGGCGCTGCTCGCATTGAATTGAACACACCATTACCGCTCTTACCGGGGACCGCGCTTTTGGGACTTTGAGAGGCATAGACGTCCTTGTCCTCATTCACCCAGATAGCTGCTAGATTTAATGAGGTGTTTTGACGGCCCCAGCCCGCGGTGTGCACTCCAGAACTATCATGCCATTTAGACGCCTTCGACTCGGGTTGAGCACGAATTAACCCACACATGTTCCACCACTGACTCACAATACGGGGACACTTAACACTACTATTGGTCCGATTACGCACAATCAAGCAGAATTATACGCTGTATGTTAAACTACATCCCACTATAGCCCACCGACAACTGAGTGAGCATGCAAATCTAGTGAATTGACAACAACCTAAACCAGACACAATAACAGAAACTAAACATAATGGAGACTTCAACCTTGACCTTTAATGCAGATGTATCCAACCTTTATGTATGAATTGTTTTTCTGTTTAGTCCAATAAACATAGGAGCCAAGCCTTATGCATATCCCACCGGGTACTGTTGATGCCTGGGGATTATTCTGAATAGGGTGAGTACCTTACTATGTTTCTGCTGCATCATGGTATTCCATAGCGGCTTAGAGTCACAATATCTCACTGTGGAGACTCACCACCTGTTTTTTTTTTTTAAACTGCTGTTTTTAACTTCCTCTAACGCAATTGCATTCACTCCACGTGTGTTCTAGAAATAAGTCAGAGTCACTGCAAGACAGTGTCTATATTTGTGATGTACTACATCAACCTGAATGATGCCTATACGTTTTTCGTCTCCCATAACAGGTAGATCCAGGTTATACCGGGTACATTAAATAATAGACACTATTACCGTGAGTAGACAATATACCACGCAGTTTAGGTGTAGATAGTTATTAATCTAGGTCCTGAAGAACCACGAGGATACTTATCCAGTAGCGAGAAACATGTCGACCTACACTTCCTAAACAAGGACACCACTACACAAGACATTACACTCGGGCTAGTGCCTTGTTTTTGTTTTTGTTTTTACTTAGGGTAGGAGACCCCCAGAATAAAAGTCTGTTCTCCTTGGTACTCCCAACCCTATTTTAACTCACCTTACTACATCTACACAATACTGGCCCCATACCCGCACTTCACCACACGGCTGTTGGATAAAAAGATCTAAGACAAAGAGCCCCTACCATAGGGAGCCCGTTGGGTATTGCACCGCCAACCCAATGAGGAGCAGCCCAGATGATGGAGCATGACACCTGCAAGGGTGTGTGAGGGCATTACTATCCAACTTATGGATTCCCAGCACTGACCCATTTTTGGGGCACCAGGGATTCCTGTCTTGTCTGACTCTGCACTCTCTGACTCGAGAGGAACTGCATAACCCATTTTTGATAACGTTCATTTGGGCCTTTGCTTATGCTGGACCTCCCACTCCTGTGAGAGAGGAAAAAGGCCCCCCAAGTCCCTCCTTATTTTATCAACATGGCCTTGACTTGAAGCACAAAGGGCACTTTATTGTCTACTTGCAATTCCTGTTTTTTTTTTATTTCTGACTTGGGCTTAGGCTGTAGTCCTAACATTTCAGGCTACCACTGGGGGCCCACATTCCCAAACTGTTTGCCCAGCAGAAACATTTCAGTCATATTGGCATTAAGTTCCCTAAAGTTTGAGTTCATCCTCTGGGCTACTGTTTCCATGCAGCATTTGAAGGAAGACGGCCCCTTCTCCACAAAAGATCATAGTGATAGAATAAATTGGGTGTCATCAGCATAAGAGACTAACAGACTAAATGGCTCCACAATCGCTGCTAAAGGTCTAATATAAGCATTAAAGAGAGTAGGGCCAAGGTCTGAGCCCAGGGGAACCCCAAAGATGACCTGATGCACTGTAGAAGCGAATGGGGATATATCACCTGAAAGGATCTCTCCTCTTGGAATTATGTAAGCCATCCCAGGGCCTTTCCACATACTGCTGTCTCAGATAATCTTTCCAACAGGGCCTTATGTGCTACAGTGTCGAATGATGTACTTTGATTTAGCAAAATAAGCCCTGCACAGCCTCCATAAGGCACCAGGTATATTTCTTTGGTCACCCTAGACAGAGCTGTGTTAGTACTGGGAAGTGTTCTAAAACCATTTTGGGAAGGATGTAACAATTGATGTTCTTCCAAGTATATTGACAGTTATTTTTTTTTTTAATTAATTTTATTGGTTTTCAGGCCAACTATTTTAGTTGCTAATTGACATGCTTTTCCGCCACTTTTGCCGTGAATGGCAGGGGAGGAAGGCCTGTAAATCTCCAATGAGGTTTAATCCAAAATAGATTAACCAGATTAAGGAATATGGGAAAGAGAACAGAACCAACACTTTGTAGCACATCAGGTGTGGCTGGATCATGCAGGGGTTCCATATTTTTATGGATATTAAAGTTTTTAGCCCCTCTAAATCTGTTGGGACAAATTCATCCAGGCAGTCATGTGAGTGACTGTAAGTTTAACACACTACAGATTGGGTGTACAGCACTGTATTTTCCTAGAATATTTGCTGTTATTTTCTAGGAAGTTATTGTCAAGCAGATTGTAGTTCTCATCCGAGTATCTTTCATTGATTCATTGTGACCTGGTTTCATTATATCCTGCACGTTCACAAATGTTATCTTTGGCAGGATTAAGACTTTATTTAATTTTGGTCTCATAATAGTTGGGGCATGCCTCTCTTATCATTTTATGGTAGATTTTTATAGCAGCACCTTAGACGTTTTTATCTTTAAGTAATAGTGTTTTCTCCCGGCACATTGTAGCACCTTACAGTACTTCTTTTTGAGTCATTGTCTGCTCTGAGAACCAGAAGGCACGTGGTATTTTCTCTTTAATCTCCTTAATGTGACTCAGTTCATCAAGCGCCAAGCTTATCCGCGACATACTATTTGATGTTGCCTCATTGATATCTTATCTTGTAGAAGACTACAAGAATTGCCAATATCAAACTTGTGTCATTGTCTCCCACTAATAGCTCTGCCCTCTGCCTGTTGAACAGGGGTTTGCACTTCCAAAATTAGTTGGACTGCATGTTGATCAGACCATGAGACTTGAACCGGAGTCAACACTGTTAACTGGGCCAAATTGGAAAATAACAGATCAAGCATATAACCCACTTCATAAGTGGAACTATTAACAAGTTGCGTACGCTCAATTGCTTCTAAATATTGTAGAAAATTCATTGATGGGCGTTAGACCTGTCAGCCTTAGGGTGGTCTTCGCCAAACTTTTTGTCTTACTACTCCAATATTTTTTAACCAGTGCTAAAGTGCAGGGGCGGCTCCTCCATGTGGGCAGAGGAGCATCGCCCCACTGCTTTCTTGCAGTGCGAGAAGCAGAAATATAAAATGGTATGGTGCCCTGAGGGTAAAGCTACTTGATTTTGCTTCCGCTCGAGTAGATTTTCTACTTGAGCTGCAGCCTTCTGACCGCGAATGGTCTCCACCACTTGTGTTAGAAAAATCGCACTATCCTCCAAGATAAAGTAATCATTCAAGAGGATGCCAAATCTCACACGCAAAAAATTCTGACATGCAGTGATTGGTGGAATCTGGCCAGATTCATGAATAACGGCGAGTTGCCCAAATTCCCGCAATTCCGCAGGTGGAACACAATATTCCACCCACCCCTAAACAAAACAGTAATAGTATCATAACACCAACCGATATAAATTAGGAAAAAAGAGCAAATCGACAGGTAAATTTGAACCAAAATGACAAAGAATACAATTGGGGGAAACAAAGATATGAGTTTTGTATTGTTTAAGGGATAATAGCGTAACCTCCAATGATAGTCTAAGGTCACAGAAGACGGGGACCAAGGTGCACTTTGAGGCCAACCGTGAAAGATCCTGTGGTTAAATACACCAAGATGGATGATATATTCAAGAATTTTACCTTCGGATGTAGCCTATCAAATGGAAGTCATAATCTCTCGGCTGGGCAAAAAAGCAGGCTGTATCCCATAAGGTTTTCCCAAAATCTGATAGCAGTTGAGTGAGAACCCACTAAAACCATTGAGTTTGATGGGAAAATCTCTGAGAGAGAAAAGTCTGATCAGTCAGATATTTTCGGCTACTTTGCTCTTTCAAGATTTCTACCTTGTGACTTTAAAATGGAGCTCAATGTATTCTGCAGGTCAAGGTGTGAGGCTTTATCTGAAAAGGGTTCCTCAGGAATGAATACCTTCTCACTGAGGGCCAGCCGAAAAGAATTTGCTACTTTGGAGAAGCTGGAAGTGGGATGAACCTGTTTTGTCAGCCCAGTGAAGTTGCATCTTCACTGGATTGGTTCTAGTGGTCCTAAACCTTTGCAGTGGTATGCCCTTTTAATCCTCAGCTCTTCACCAAAGGCCATCAGGTTTGAAGGGGACTCCTATGACTTCAGGGCTTGGTTCAGCAAAGGCCTTGTGCAGCATAAAGTGCAGGTGCAGTTTTGACTAGGCAACTGGTCATCCAGGAAAAAGTGTTTTTTCAGCTTGTTTTGTCCCTGTAGCCACACAGGAGGTCAGCCCACTGACCTTTGGAGGAAGCATTTTGGTCCTGGGTGTAGAAAGGGGCAGGTACAGTCCTTCACAGCTCCTCTCAGGTTAAAGCAAGTAGAGTTCAGCGCTCTTCTGATCTTCCACTGGCCCAGACATTGTTTTGAGGCAGATGCCTTGGTGTAACTCATTTATGACTGACACAAGATAATGGTTAGGATGACTAATGGCTCTTCTCTAAACAATGGGATAAAAGTTACCAGGGGCAACCCTACTCACTTTTTCAGCACTTGCTGTTTGCCCTACCACAAACAATGCCACAGTGCACCTTACTCTCCCTGGTGCAGAGCCTGTGTGCCCGCCCGAAGCACACTTTTTAATATTAGACACCATTCCTTGTGACCAATAAGGTGTACTTATGGGTGACTTATTAACATTTAAAAGCAGTGTTTCCCCCTGTTCAAAACTGCTATTTTGACATCAAGTTTTAAGCTGCTGCAGTCAGACTAGGTGGATGGGCCTGAAGCAATGCTTTGCAGGCCTACTTTGTGGATACCGCAATAGCTGCTACAGTCCATAGGGTCCTTGCACATTTGCAATATGATATACTAGGCACTTATAGACAAGTTAAATAAGTCAATCAGGTGTAAGTCAATTTTGCCATGTTTAAAGGAGGATCACAGTCAATCCCTTCCTGTTTAGCAGTGGAAAAGTGAACACAGTTCTCAGAAAAACTGATTTTCCTCCTATCGCTTCACACCCCAGGCAATATTCTTTAGACCTGAAATTGTTCACTGCGAGTATTCTCATTGTAGTGTAGCACCAACAGGCTTCTCCTTTCATAAGAACTTTTTTGAGGACTACCCTTGTTTAAGATTCCTACGCCATTTGCTAAATAGTGTTCCTCTACTTAGTGGATAACTCTCTCCCCAACTCAACTTCCAGTCTCTTCCGCCCTGTTGATTTTTATCAGGCTACGCTGTGTACCAAGCATTTGTAAATTTCAAATAATATTTGATTGTCCCGTGACTTTGTAAACAACCAGATGCTTCTTTCACTGTGCTGTGTCACCCAATGCCTGGTTTGCAAAAATATATGTGCCTTATTTATGAAAACTGTTGCATCGCTGCGTGAAAACAGTGATGCAACAGTTTTCAATGCGCCCTCCTTGCGACATGATGGATGCGTCATATTTACTGTATGATGCATCATTTCGCAAGGAATGACAGATACATCAGTTTTACTGATTTATCTGTCGGCACAAAAGTGACTAATTGTTGAGGAGTGTCTGAAATTGACAACTCCAGCAATGTATCCTGTCACATGGGGCAAACCCCATGTGAAAGGCCCTCTGTCAATCTTACGCCTGCTGTGGGGCAGGCGTAGGATATTGACGCAGTAGCGTCCTGGAAGTGGCGCAGTGAAATTGGATCTGAAGAGGCTTTTTGCAGGAGAATGCCCACCCTGCATATATTATACCTGACACATGTATAATGTAGCGCAGGGCTTTGCAAAGTGACGCATCTGCTTAGATGCATCACTTTGTAAATAGAGCACAACGTGGCCCATTTTTTATGCTGCCGGTGCGTCACAAAAAGTGTCACAAGGCCCAATGTCTCTTCTCCTCTGTTAAACCGTAGTTACACAACAGCACTTATAATGGCTGCAAAAAATATTTACAAAAAATATAAGAACAATTTTGGACTGAGGTGACAATGCTGCCTTGATTTTTTTGGACCTCTTGATGGTGTTTGACACCATCAGCCATAAGATTCTCATAAGCCATCTACATGAGATAGGAATCAGAGTTACTGCTCCCTCTCTTGTAGTCTCTTTCCTCTCAGACTGGGAATAACCAGTAGCCATGAAAAATTTGTGTCGAAATCCTTCACTCTTCCCTGCGGCGTTCCACAGGGCACATCCTTGAGCCCTACACTGTTTAATCTTTCTATTAGCACCTTAACCAAACTGATCAAATCCATCAGTTTCTCAGTAGTATCATATGCGGATGATACTCAAATCATTGTATCAGTGTCAGAAAACCTTTTCCAGACAGCTAAACAATTCCGGAAATGCGTGGAGAACATCAGTACATGGTTGAGTGAAAACTGACTAGGACTTAACTTGGGAAAAACTGAGGTTCTTTTATTTGGTAATAACATCACCTTTCTGGCCCCAGATTGATGGCCAAAGGACTTAGGCCGTCTTTCTACACCAGTGGGTAGAGTGAGAAATCTCAGAGTCATCTTCGACAAACCAAATCGTTTCTGTGGTGTTCTATCTTCTAAAGATCCTCAAACAGCTCTTCCGAATATCCCCTCCTATCTTCCAAAATGTGTGGTCAGGCACTAATTTTGTCCAAACTGGATTACTGTAACAGAATTTATGTTAATATGAAGCAGAAAGTTCTAGCAAAACTCCAAATCTTGCAGAATGTTGCAGCACACCTGATCTTTGGCCTTCCCAAACACCATTCAGCTTCCATGGCACTGTGTGAACTCCACTGGCTTCCTATAAGAAAAAGAATCCCCTTTAAAGCCCTGTGCATTGCCTTTATGGCCCTGCACATTCTCTGGACCAGAATATTTCATTCAGAACTTTTGATGGTACATGCCATCTAGATCTCTGAGCTCCATGAACGCCAAAAACGTGACAGTCCCAATCTTCATTAAAGCCTGATGGGTAGCAAAGGTTTTGTGCAAGACCCGTAAAAATGTGGAATTTCCTTCCTCTTAACCTTAAAGAGTCATAAAACCTCCTTCAATTCAGAAAGGCATGGCTTTTCAACATGGCTTTTCAATCACTAGCCACTTCCTTTGTAGTTTCATTCTCTTGCATTCTGGCTCCTCCCAAGGCAGCGCCAAAACACCTTTGGGTAAACAAGCGCTATATAAAATGTATTAACATAACATAAATTAAAATAACATAACATAGTGTCCGCTTAATTGTTTAAATTAAATTTTGGTCATACAAATGACCAACCCTTTTAAAAAACACTTCTTGCCAGTCTGAGCCACATCATCGGGGTAAAGTCTAGATTACATACAGAGTCCTGCACACTGTTCCACCTGAGTGTCAAAAAAGTGACACTTCAGTGGCGCAAGGAGCCTCGTAAATGAGGCCCTTGGTGTGCCTTGCTAAACCCCTCACTGGTCAAGTGCACCTCTAGTGCCAGAGCATTCTCCCCGGCTCTGCTGAACTGCTTTTCAGCAACTCAGCCTTCCTAAGCAGCACAGGATCTGATAGGCGGGTCCCTTTAGACCTGTCTCATGGGATACAAGGGAGCAAGCCATTCTCAAGACTTTGCCACTCAAGCATGTGTGCCTGGTACCAAAGGGTGGTCACTCACTCTCCGGTGCTTCGTTATGTGGCTGGAGTCACACAGCCAACGCTCACTCCACTGCTCCGGAGCATCTTGCTCTAGGTGGTTCAGTCCTTGAGTCTCACCCAAATCTTCTCCATTTCGGGCTGTTGCCTGCATTTGTAGCCCTGAGTCTTTCGCAATAAGAGGGGGGGCTCAGCTGCATAGTTTAATGGTTATGTATGGAGTCCTGATTGCGGCAGGCCCTGGTGGAGAAGCATGCTCTGACTTCTACCCAGCTGCCATCTTTGCCCAGCCTTACTGGGTTCATTTTTATTTAAGGGTTGCATTAATGCTACATTTGTTAAGATACTATTTCTAATTCATTTACTATTTCCAAAAGTTATATCTATTTAATATTGCCATGGGGACACGAAGCTTTATGTGACCATTCCCAATTTGAATGTAGCCAAAAATCACTAACCAAACATCATATTGTGAAGTTGTTAGACCTGGTATCATTGGCGTGAGTCTCCTTCCATTTTTTAATGATTGCCTCCTCTCTTGTTGATATGTTTTGCTGGTTAGATGCTTTGGGCACTGTGCCACTGCTATTCAGTGCCCCAGTGCAAGTGCTCCCTATGTTAAATTGATGTATTGGTTAGTGACTCCATGATTGGGTTATTTAATTTACTTGTCAGACCCTAGTAGAGTGCACCATGTGTGCCCAGGGCATGTAAATCAAATGCTGCTTGTGGGCGTGCAGCACTGGTTGTGCCACCCACAGAAGCAGCTTGTAAAGTGTGTCTCAGGCCTGCCATTGCAGAAGCCTCTGGGCAGCCTCTGATTGCCATGTCAACTTGGCAAGTGCACCCACTTGCCTGTCCCTAACCCTTCCCTTATCTTCATATCAGACACCCATAAGGTAGGCCCAAGGGCAGGGTGCATTGTAAGTATAAGGTAGGGCACGCCCTGGTGTGTGTGGCATGTGCTAACAGTGAATTACAACCATTTTCGTTTTTCACTATTGCAAGGATACCTGTTCTTCATAGGCCAGAATGGGCAGTTTGATTATTACGTTTTATAATCCTAATTTACTCAGGGAACATGGTAGAAATTCACATTTTGTATGCCTGAACTCAGAATGATAAAATACATCTTTTAGTAAACTTGGTTTGACAGGGGCTGGGGGATTCCAGTCGACAGGGTGAGTCAGCACAAGGCTGAATAGAGAGATCTGCATGTAGATGGGTGGGAGGAGTTGCACTTGGGACCTGCATAGGGCTGTGCCTCCCTCCACAATGCTGGCTCCACCTCCTGTGGTGTGTCTGATGTCCCTGGCCTACACTGTGAAAGGAACGAAGGAGTCTTGTCAACAAAGTGCTCCAGGACTGACCAGAATGGGTTTGGACTAGGCAACGGCCTCTCTGCCTGCAGAGAACAAAGAGAATAGTAGTATAAATATGGGGACCCAGACCCCATGACTTTAGATCACTTCTGGGAACAAGACAAACCTTTTGTCAAGGAGAAGAACCAAGGAAGCTGCAGGAGTTTGGACTGCCCCCCTGCCAGTGTGCTGTGTTGCTGGGTTGGCCTGCAGGGTTTTCTTTATTGCCAAGAAAAGGAGAAGGAACTTTTAAAGAACTTTTTTCATCTTGCAGAATATTACTCCAAGGGCTTGAACTTGTGCTTGACTCCTGCTGAAGTTTCAGGGCCAAAACACTTTACCACAAGCTCCCCTCTGAATTTCCTTGCTGGGAATTCTATCTGCAGAAGCCTGCGTGTCGCTGGGAGCTGGAAGCACGACGTATCGAGAAGAAGTGTGTCACAGTCGCAGCTGTTGCCGTCCCATCGCCGCAGAAGCGTGTCGCCGCTGAGGGTGCTGCCGCATCACCAGAGAAGCGTGCCTTCATCAAAGCTGTTACCTGACGCATCACCGGAGAAACGTGTCCCCGCCGCAAGGTCGCCGTCGCATCACTAGAGAAGCGTGTCGCAGGGCCTGTCACGGCTACAAAGCTACAGAGTTCACCGCACGGCCGCTGGGCGTGCATGCATCGTCTAAACGTCATCGCATCAAGGGCACCATCTTATCGCATCGCACCAGATTGTCGCATCGCATCGAGGCGCCATCTTGCCACATCCCAACCGGGCTGCAGTACGGGAATCTACGCATCACCTCCTCTCCGGTATGGATCAAGACGCATCCCCTACTCTGCGCAAGCATTGAGGTGTGACACATCCTCTCCCCTGCAGCAAGGAACCGTCGCTCCTCCAATTCTGAGGCCTTTTGTTTATTTTGCGTTATGCATCCAGGTACTTTTGTAAGAACTTTGTCGCATTTACCATCAACTTGAACTAAGTTACTTCTACCATCTTTAAGTCTATTTTAAGTACAGTATTATGGATTTTTGTCATTTGTGGTCTTGTGTTATGTGTACATAAAGAATTTTTTTTTTATAAAACATGTGTGTTGTGCATCTGTAGTGTTTTCACTGTATTACTGTATGTGTTCACAAATGCTTAACACACTGCCTTTGAGATAAGCCTGTCTGCTCGTGCCAAGCTACCAAGGGGGTGAGAAGGGGTTATCCAGTAGTGTAATCCCCTTTCCCTGACTTAGAAGCAAGGGTCCCTATTTGGTCAAAGGTACCTACCTCTGCCAACTAGAGACCCCCAGTTCTAACAAGTTTTTTTTCTTTTTTATATATAGTGGTACTCAAGTTTGATATGGCCAACGTGGCTCCCTGACAAGAATATTTAACATCTCCATTGTGATGCCCCAAAGCTGCTTGCAATCAACATTTCTATTTCTCTTTGATGATGGTGATGAGACTTTTATTTCACATTTGGCATTACTGTTGGCCATACTCATCGCCAAATTCTGTTGGGTTCTTCTGAGCGGCATAATCAAACACTGGAACGCGAATGAAGAAGAATTCACTTTAATGTATACTCCAGACAGCCCAACAACAATCCCCATTTCAAGTTCCGGCGTCAGCTAACAACTGATTCGCTTAGGAACCCCACATCAGGAACTCTGTACCCCATATCAAATGGAACCATCTACTTCCCCCACATTCCACATAATACTTACTACTCCATGGGCACAAAACACAATTACTTTATGGACCTTCGGATGCTTGTGAGTTCCTTTTTAAAGGGGAATCCATTTTTGACAGCACACTAATCTGTTCCTGTTTGACATCACACTGAACAGCTGATCAAAAAAGGAGGAAAGGCTAAGTTCTCAATGATTAATTTACGCATTGTACATGAATCAAGCTTTGGGTACAGCACTGTGTGCAACTCCTCCATTGGACACATATTTTCAGCTGGACGAAAAAGTTGAGCGTTTATCAATGTTTTAGACTGTACAGACTTAAAACACTGTATTATGACCTTGCGTCACACTGCAATCTGTGCTTTTACCTAATATGAGGGCAACATCACACACCTGTATAGATCCAATGACACATCTGTACAGAGAATGAGTGCCTCAAGCTAGAACTTTAGGCATGAATCCCCTGACGGAAATGATACGGATCCATGTAACTAAAGGCGTGACTATTGCTTTATATGGAGCGAGAGTATGGGGACACAATAATTGTTGGACATTGTAGATGGTGGAAAATGAGCTCCTAAAGAACCTTATTGCTGTTCCAAAGAGCTCCTCTTCCTTTGGCTGCCATGAGGAACTGGGAATGACGTTGTTTACTGATTAATTATGATGCAGCCCATTTTCCTTCAGCATAACTTGGGACAAGCGTTCACATGGAAATAATTTTTTAAACTCAACAATATGATAGAACAAGAAATCCTTGATAGACTTAATCTTGTACCAAAACAATAATGTTTTTATGGGGAATAAATTTATTATTCCATAAATAACAGATGATGAGTCATAGAATAAATAGTAAAAGTGATGGTGAAGAGATATGGGTAAGGACCACAAGGGTTAAGAACCAAAACCATCAAAGAGAAAAAAGTGACAATGTGAATAAAATATACAGGGTATATTGTTCATTTACTTGCTAAGACAGTCAAAATGCATTAGAGATATTTCTAACACAGCGGGTAACATCCCAGTGTTAATTTCAAACAGGAGTAAGGTCTGTCTTCATTGGTGTGGACGACCATTGCACCATCTTTTCAATATAAGGGTCTCATCAGGACAGAAATAGACTTGGAGATATAAAGAGAATTTTTAGATTACTATTCTGGACTCCAAATATTCAAAAAATAAAGTTTAAGAGGAATGGCATATACTGGTGATTGGAGAAAGTGGTCTATTGACAATTAGTCCTCTGGAGAGCCAATGCTGCCATTGGCGAGGGCATTAAAATCAATCTGATGCGCCAGACCCTGTAGGTTAATCAGGGCATTGTTTTAATGAAGGATTCAGAGGATTTATAGGGCATGAACTGAAAAGAGAAAAACAGGTCTAAACATTACTCACGCATTGATGTAGGGTAGTTAAGGCCATGCAGGGCAGACTCCCAGTAAAAAAATATATTTTACAGTATCAAGTTGCTAGACTGTTATTCTTAACTTACAGGGTCCAGTGCACCAGATTGATTTTTATTCCCTTGCCAATGCCTGCATCAATATCAATTGACCACTTTCTCCAACCACCAGTATGCATCATTCCTATTAAACTTTCTTTTTGAATATTCTGAGTCCAGAAAAGTGATTTAAAAAATTCTCCTTAGATCCCCAAGTCACTTTTTGTCCGGATGAGGCCCTGATGTTGTAAAAACGGTCGAAACGCCGGCAACATCAATAAAGACAGACCATACTCCTGTGTGAAATTAACATTGGGATTTTACCCACTGTGTTAAAAATATCTGTAATTCGTTTTGGCTTTCTTACGAAGTGAATAACCAATATACCATGTATATTTTATAAATATTGTCACTCTTTAATCGGTTTGGTTCCTAAACCTTGGGGTCCTTACCCAAAATCTCTTCACCACTCACTTTACTATTTATTCTATGACTCAGCATCTATTCTTTATGGAATCATAAACTACAATTCAACTTAATCGAATTTGTTCAGAAAAACTGGTTGGTTTTCTCTTTAGGATTGACCCGTGACTGAATTTATTCTCTGTAAAAACATTATTGTTTCGGTACAAGATTAGGTCTATCGAGGATTTCCTGGACTACCATATTTTTTGGTTTAAAAAATGAGTCCCATGTGAATGCTTGTCCCAAGTTATACACTTGATACCCTTGTTCACATGGACAGTTGGGTTGTCCTCTTGCTAATTGTTATTTGCCCATTTTACCAAGGCACAAAATGTGTACATCGCAGTACACTGGTTTAAACTGTGCCGGTATTAGGGATTGCTGTATCGCGAGTCTATCCCTATGCATACCTTAGCTGACCTATATCCAACGATTTTTCTACAATGTGGAATATCCTCACTACTTTGAGAAGCCAGAATTCTTTGAAGTAACTAACAGAAGGATCTGAAAAACAAATGTATGGTGCACCTTGAGAATCATAGGTTGTCCATCGAACTATTAAAGCCTAGTGTAGTTAAAAAAAACTAAACTAAACACTAAAGATTCTGATCACATATGAAATGCAGCCACATCCTAATCTTCTACTAAATATTAGCTGCAGATTTGTTCTTAGTCGCCTAAGAATAGATACCTGCCATCGTCTAATTAGTTTCCCTGTAATGAATGACTGGTCTTTACAACAAGTAAATTGCTCCTGTGATACTATGACAGCACAGAGAACCATGCATATAGTCATCTTTTGTGTAAATTGTACACTGATCTGAGAAAAATTTACATTTTCCCTAATTTAAGATCCCTCAACTTCTTACAATGCCACTATGCCTAATTTTATTTATAATCTTTGATCACCCTGGAGATATGTTGTAATATGTTATGTTTTTTGTGGGCTTTGGTTTATGTCAGGAAGAAATTTAAACACATTTAAACTGTCCCGATTAGGATTGGGCAGTGTTTTCTCATGGACCAGAAATCTCATTTTTCTTTGTTTTTTCCCTGTCCCACTCACTTAATCACATATCAACCTAGAATTTCCTAGTCCTTCACTTGAAGTCCATGCTGGCTCAGAACTTCCTGGCACAGTAATTCCTGTTTCTGGTCTGTTTAGTCACCATTCACATGTACTACTTCCCATTGTTCCCTAGATTTTGCGTCTTTTGTTTCAAAGGCCTCGGTCCTGGATCTTCTTATCCTTCTAATACTAATTCTAGTGAATTGATCCTCCTAGTTCTGCTTCTCTGACCTTTCTTCCCCTGGTTTGGCTATTCCTAATCCTTCAGTACCTGTCCCCCTGACCCATGTAGTCCTGGTCGTAGTTACAGTTCTCCATTGCCTGGTTCTCCTGTATCAGTCTTTTGTTTTGGAGTTGCCCCTACTAGCCTAGGTTTCCCTACCCTTCCTAGTCACCCAGCACTTATGCCCCATCCTAATCCTACTAGTCCTCCTGATCTCCTGGTTTGCCTGTTCCATTGTTCATTTCCAGCTGACTCTACTCCCCTCTATCAAGGTTCTCATAGTAATTGTTCTACTGGGTCTTGTGTTTCTCTCCCCTCTGTCACCTGTCATCCTGACTCACATGTTACCACTCACCCTGATTCATGTATGCCTTGTTACCCTGGTTTAGGGTTTCCCCGAGTCCGCTCCTCATGGACCTTCTTTTCCTGATCTCACTGGGCCTGAACTTCTTGGTCATTTATATTCCTCTTGATTCTGCGGATCTAGAGTCTTCTATGCTCCTGCCAGCCCTGGCCTTTGCCTGTTGGGGTCTTCCCTGTCCTGGTCCATTTACTTCTGCCCCCCTTGGTCCTCCTTAATCGGATCTCTGTCATTTTTGTCCATCTGATTCTGGTTCTCCTTTCGATAAGTATGTTGATACTGAAACTCTTTGGTCTGTCTACCTGAGTATGCTACTCCTGGCCCTTATCGTCATTGTCTCTCTGGTCCTGAGAGGTGCATTCAGACCCGTCTGGTTCTCTTCGTCATTATAGTCCAGTGCCTTTCATTCCTTCTACCCATGGCCCTTCTGCTGCTTCATGCCCTTGTTCACTGGGTCCTGTGCCCACATTCCAGATCCTTGTGGCTCTCCTTATCCTTCTCAACCTGGTACCCCAGTCGCTTTTTTTGCTGTCCTTGTACTCCCCATCTATTTGTTTGTGGTCAACTCTTGCATCGGTAACCTTGGGCCTCATGGATTAAGTTTCCCTGGTCCTGATGTTTCTTGCCAGCTCACTGTGGCCCTTAGTTCTAGCTCTCCTGTTGGTCCACCTCCTGGCTCTTATCGTATCACTGGTCATCATCCTCCTCCCACTAGTCCTAGTTCTTCCTTCCCCACACCCACTCCACAATCACTCTAGTCAGGTACAGACTCCAATTCTGTCAATTAGATTTTTTATTTTTGGTTTAGCTTCAATATGTTTTTGCTGAGACAACACTGTCAAGGACAAAATGAGGGCCGAGTAGCGACTGGACCTTGGCCACTTAAAACACTGTTTGGAATGTTACAGACAAAACTACCATTTCCAAGATACATTGGACAGGAGACCGAGATGCCCATGTGGCTATAGGGGCTACTCATCACATGTGGCCAATGAGAATTGATAACTCAACATTGTATCCTATGCAGATGACTCTCATCTCATTCCATCTCTCACAGAGAACAAGCACACCAACAGGAACAGCACCTGCATATCCAACATAGGTAACTGGATGAAACAGAATTGCCTAAAGCTCAACCCTGGTAAATTTGAAGTGCTGATCTTCAGCAACAAGAGCTCTCCATGACAGCCAACATACCTGGGACCATGCCCACCTTCACCGACCATGCCAAAAATCTCTGTATCATCGAGGACGACAGAATCACAATGAACAAAGAGGTGAACGCTGTCTCCTCCTCCTGTTTCTTCTTCTGATGCATGCTCCACAAAACTTTCCACTGACACCCATCAACTCCAGATGCACCATCACCCAGGCCCTCATCACCAGCAGACTGGTCTACAGCAACACACTCTACTCTGGCATCATGACTCAACTCTTGAAAAGACATCTCCAGACCACACAGAGTCTGCAGCCGTCAGACTCATCATGACCATCCCTCGCAATGTACACATCACACCAGACCTCAGAGAGCTACACTGGCTGCTAATCTAGAAGCAACATCAATTCAAACTTCTCACCGACCCATACAGAGCTCTCAACAAAGTTGGACCAGCCTACATCAACCACCGCCTCCACTTCTGTTAATATTGTAAAATACAATCTCAATGCATGTCATGACAGATTTGTATAATAATTAACTCACATCCCCATTGTTGACTTCCCGCCATATGACCTCCCTCTCAACCCCGGGTTAGAAGTACGTGGTCAGGAAGGCCCTGTTACCTAGGCCTGAAGCAACTGATGAACAGAGGATAGGTGGGGTGACACGTATCTCTTAGGCAAATGTGAGAACAGGAAAACCCAGATCGATCCTACAGATAGGAGCAACAACACAATGGTCTTAGGAAATTGGCCCCAATAAAACACGTTTGGCTAAAGGGGTGCGCTTTCCCAAAACACAATAAATTCAGATGCCATACTAAGTTGGGAACACTCAGCCAATCAGAACACAGCAGGCACACTATATGCAGTGAACACATGATTCCCATGCAAGCCTTTCTGCTATTTTCCCATCAAATTGCGCCAGTCATCTCATCCTGCAAGAGTTCATGCCTCCGAAGCCTGGGAGCATTGCCTGCCTTCTACAAAGACTCAAGGACTACCATCGAGCAGCGGAACTGCTTCCCTACATTCTGCAGCGACGCAAGGAAGCCTGAAGCCAAACAGCACCACTGAAACAATTCATCCTAGCATGAGCTGAAGTGGGCCAATGGTATCAGCGTGGTCCCCTGGCCCTCAAAACACAGAGTCCATTTTGAGGTTCCCCCTCATAAATTCTCCAACGCCTCTTTCTCAACCACAAGTGCTACCGGATGAAGAAACCTAACACCACAAAGACCCTCTGCACCCGGCCACCTTGAGGAGAAGAGGACCAAAGATGTACTCATGTCACCCAGCATCACAAGACCTGAACCTACTCATGGGTTCTGCTGGTCTGACCTCTCAGTCTCCATCTGCAGCATCTTTGTGACTGGACCTATCTCCCGTTGGGTAACACGTAGCACCCAATGCTTTTCTGCACCACTTCACCTGGCAGCCCTAGTGCCACTGGAAGTGGCCTTCTGGTGTGGCCTTGGACCAAACCGCATACTCACCATAAGTCCAAAAGATTGGTCCCATAAGCCGCTGCTGAGTGCCGAAATGAAATACATGTTTTTCCTCCAGAGGTTACCATTGCTGAAAAGTGCTTCAATCATGATTTAAAGCATCAAAATCACCCAACAACGGAAGAACAAACATCTGCACCCATGCCTCCTGAGGTGACCTGTTGGTGCTGCCTGGGATCTTGCTCCATTTACACCTCAAGTCCCAGTGAAGAGTCATGTAAGTCCTTGCCAAGTGACTGTATTCAACGTAACGTATGTTTTCCTCACAGAATACATTACTGTGAAGTGCTTCAATTACGATTTAAAGTATCGAAAACCTCTTTTCTACAAACCTGTTAAAAAAAGTATTTACTTGATTTTGGTTATTTTTATTAATTGTTGTGGATCTCCTAATTGAGTTGTGTATGTTATTTATTGGCTGTGTTGTTATGTGTCCGAGTTAGGCCCATGTAGCAAAGTTGCACATTTCCTTACATTGTTCTCTCTCCTGCACAGTAACATTATTGCTGTGACCTCTTGCACGTAACCGCGTGCGTGACAATGTTGGATTAATTTCTCTTAAACTGCTTTGCTTATACAACTGGCTTCATGCAAAATTATCATGATGCCTCAAACACTGAGTATCTTGATCCACGGGGCAACAGAGCTATCTACATATCCATAACAATGCTAATCCGCATGTACATTGCAAGGGTGCTTTTTATTAGAAATAAAGAAGCATTTCTGGGGGTTAGCAGAGGAGCCACTTCCGCTGACATCGAGAGGTCCTGTATGTTGAGGCTTCAGCAAGCAACTCCCTAACATCTTCGTGATGGGTGTCCAGTTCATGACCAAGACAGGGTCCTACATTCTTTCCCACCAGGTAGTTGGGTTGGATCATCGTGTGGGGGATTCTTGGCTCTACACTTACATACACTCTATACATACATAAAGTAGGGATTGCATAGTAGGAGTGCGCCTGATTACTAACTTGTATTACATGCCTGCATTTATACACTGTCTTAACACCATGGTGGAACTTTACCTGCTAGTTTCTCTTTTGGTGCTTGTAATCACTTTCATCTGCTTCTGTCTACTGATTATCACTGCACATGTATTCTATATGAGAATCACATTGGTTCAAGAAATGTATGGAAAATGTCCCATTGTGTATTCTCTGCATATTTCTCTAAGAGCAAAAATGCACGAGTGACTTAGCAAAAGGTTCTAGATCTGTTGCTATGATCCCTGAGGGGTCAGTGTTGTCATCTTCCGAGGCTGCCCTAAGCCATTTGCTATTTATTTGAGTTAGGGGGACGTATGGTGGCACTGTGTGCTGGTTGGCTCCTAGGCCAACATATACTATGGGGGTGTCGGTAATCAGTCTAGGCACCTCACCCAGAGTTCATGTTGTTCACAGACGTGCAGATCCTACGGATTAAAGTGAACTACACAACAGTGTTTGTGTAGAGAAGGTCTAACACTCCTCTCTGATAGGCCTAAGGCTGCTCGACCATACTACCCCTAAAAGAGTGCCTTGGGATTGCTAGAATAAGGCCCTGTCCACTAGTAAGGGAATACCTGGACTCTTTGCAAGGTATACCTCTTTTTGGTATACCATAGAAAGAGCAGGCTTCCTACACTCCTTCAAGCCCTTCATTGTGAGCTGGAATCCCCAGCCCCTCCTGCCCGCCCTTCTCTGTAAGCTTGCCCTCCCAGCCCCTTCTGCCCACCATCCACTGTCAGGTTGCTCTCAGAATCTCTCCCACCAATCTTTTGTTGTCAACTTACTGCCCTATCCCATTCTGCCTAGCCTCCATTGTCGGCCCCTTCTGCACATCCGCTGATGAGCATTTGCCTCCCAGCCCCTCCGGCACACCCTGCGTTGTCCTTGTAATTCCCCATTGTTTGATTTGTGTCCTATCTCAACACCAACATCTTTTTCTCTACCCTCACTACCTCTGTGTTGCCTTGAACCAACTCTGCGTGTTTAATTTTTTTTACTTCATAAATTTGCATTAGCACTGACCACATCCTAGCACTTTAAAATATTTGTGTAGCTATGCTGCATAGCAGCTGTGCTACTCTACAGCATACTTAAAATTCAATGCCATAGGAAAAAGTTCTCACAGGTAAGAAATATTAGCACTGTCAATGCTTATTTAATGATTGCAATTCCACCTTTTGCTTCTATTTGTTTCTTTCCATTTGGTTGATTTTGCAAACTTAAATAAGACCCTTAGAACACAACAAAATGACAAGAACTCAGAGCTTTTTACAGCTTGATTGAAAATTACCTAGGAGCTACCTATTCCTCATAGATTTAACCACAAATTTAAGGCACAATTTATTAAGTTGTCACGCAATGCAATGCAGCAGGACTACTTGCTGTGTTGCATGACAGGGAGAGAGCAGTAATGCACCATATCTATTAAGATACGGCCCTTTCCTACTCCCTCCCTTTATTGTCGCACTGAGTGCTGCCAAACGTCAGTGCAGGCCCCCTTGTGCCTGTTTTGAAGGCAGAATTATTTTTGTGCAGAGAGGGACACCTTCCTGCATGAAAAGAATCTTCAGAGGCAGTTTTCAATTTCATCGGGTGATGCAGAATTCATCATACATAGAAAGAGGAAATACCAAAAAGAAATGAAGATATTTCTCATTGTTACATCTCTGTTGGGAAGGCTTACCATTTCGAGGCAATACAGGGTTTAGTACCCATAATAAATCTGTGATTGCTTTGAAATCCATGGGTGGATGCCTGGGAACATCTTCCCAACACAGAATAAGACAAAGCAGCGAAGTGCGCTACCTTGCATTAATCTGGATTTACCAAGCCACACAGAGCCACGTAAGGTGACTTTGCTTTTTGTCACCTGGCGGTGATGGACAGTGACAACTGGCCATTTGTCTGTCCACTCTAAACAGTGTAGGTGGACAAACAGCCAAACCTCAGATGGCCCATACTCTGTTGGGCTGTCAGAGGTGTATAGCGTAGTCTCCACCATCACCATACTGAAGGTCCGTCCAACTCCAAGCAGGGAAGGTGTTGGACCTAAAGAAAAAAAACTCACCACCTACAGTAAGTCAATGTAACGACTGGTGAAGTAAGGTAATGCGTGGTAACGCTTCAGGCAGGGAAGTGATTTCATTGTAAAGACTGCGGGGTAAAGGATGTTTCCCGCTCCATCTCACACTATCTACCTCGCTACAGGAGCTGGGGGCAGAAAAGAGAGAGAAGTGGTTCTTCTTAGGGAGTTTGGTAAAATAATTCTATGTTCAAAACTTGTTTTTGGTAAACAACAATGGCCAAAGATTCACACTTTTGGAGGAAGTACAGTTTCAATCTGCAGGTCTTGGCTCTTTTACCTCCAGGCCTAATTGAGCTGTTGGACTATTCGCAGGTACGTTGGTATTGTGAATTGGTACTTGATTTCATTTATGGAATGTCCTGGGATGCAAAGGTCCTTTAAAAATGGAGTTTGAAACCAGTATAGGGGACTTAACATAACATTCTTCCTGTCAAGCGGACTGTAAAGTATTCCATGGCACCATTTTTAAAGGCTCAACAGATTAAACATGTTTCTTATTAACAAGAAGGTTACGAAAACCGTGGAGCAATTTGCTAAAAGTCAACATTTGTGAGCCATTTGTCCAAAGGATGGGAAGAGGCAGCTCTCGAGAGGGCAGATGTCCAGTGCATTCTGGGTAACAGGGATGTTCTGGTGACTGTTTTGCAAACTCACTCGACTAGTTAGATTCGAGAGCCTGCGCACCTTTACGCAGAGCAGGTGATGGGGGGAACCAGTGGATTATCTGACCTGATGTTCACATCACCCAAAACCAACATGAGGTCAGAAGCCATCCTCTTTGGATCAATAATATCCAAGAAGGAATCGATAAAAACAGAAGTTGTGAAATGTGAGTATGTTCAGATGCCCCTTGGTCGGCAGAAGCTTACCTGAGGTCACACATTACAATTTCTTCTGCCATCCGGTTCTAGTGATAAGTCCCAGGTGTTGTCTGTCATCACTTAGGGATTTCATGACACCTAATTAAACAAGTGTTGCTCCTGTGGTCATGTGGGGCAGTGGATGCTAGTCAGCGGTCCATCCCAGGTGGCCTCTATGTGATAAAAGGTGGTGTCAGCCCAATGCCGCCGTGCCAGGGCGGTGACCCCAGTCACTGGAGCAGAGGAGTTACAAGTGCCCATCACAGCAGTGGTCGTTCACTCTGTACTTCATTCACTTCTCTCAGTTATTTCATTCCCTCTTTTCTCCAGTTTCCATTCCTGCCTCGCATTGCCAAGGAACATTCTTTTCACATCATGTATAGGACCACCCGCAAAATAAATTAGGATTTTAAGATGAGGCTTGTACTTTACAAGTAGAAAGCAGGCATTTATTTTGGATGTATGACGTTATAACGCATACTTTTACAACGCATGCACTTACAATGCAATTTTTACATTGCAACATCCACTACAACGCATTCCATTACATCGCATGACACTACAAAGCCTTTTAAAAAACCACCTTTACAACGCATTCCATTACATCGCATACTACCTTTACAACGCATACCATTACAACGCATACTGTTACATTGCATTTACGGTAAGTATTGGATAGTATAGGGGTAAAAATTACTATTCTTACTCCAGGGGGTGCAACAGTAGGGTAAGTGTTGGATAGTATAGGGGTAAAAATTACTATTCTAACTCCAGGGGGTGCAATAGTAGGGTAAGTGTTGGATAGTATAGGGGTAAAAATTACTATTCTAACTCCAGGGGGTGCAACAGTAGGGTAAGTGTTGGATAGTATAGGGGTAAACATTACAATTCTAACTCCAGGGGGTGCAACAGTAGGGTAAGTGTTGGATAGTATAGGGGTAAAAATTACTATTCTAACTCCAGGGGGTGCAACAGTAGGGTAAGTGTTGGATAGTATAAGGGTAAAAATTACTATTCTAACTCTAGGGGGTGCAACAGTAGGGTAAGTGTTGGATAGTATAGGGGTAAAAATTAATATTCTAACTCCAGGGGGTGCAACAGTAGGGTAAGTGTTGGATAGTATAGGGGTAAAAATTACTATTCTAACTCCAGGGGGTGCAACAGTAGGGTAAGTGTTGGATAGTATAGGGGTAAAAATTACTATTCTAACTCCAGGGGGTGCAACAGTAGGGTAAGTGTTGGATAGTGTAGGGGTTAAAAATGACTATTCTAACTCCAATGGTATGCATTGTAATGGTATGCGTTGTAATGCCTGCGTTGTAGTGACATGCGTTGTAATGGTATGCGTTGTAATGGTATGCGTTGTAATGGTATGCGTTGTAGTGTCATGCGTTGTAAAGGATGTTCCGTTGTAATGCCTGCATTGTAAGTGTAGTGCGTTGTAATAGTTGCATTGTAAAGGTTGTTTCCCATTTATTTTCTTGGAGGTGAGTGATTAGTGTTAAGATTGTGGTGACATTGGGTAGGTTCATTGTCTATGGCTTGTGTTTCATCTCTCACTTCTCCATGACTCTCCATGTATCTTAAACATTTCTCCCCTACAGAAGTACTTGTATTATCCACCATGTGATGTGCGATGTATGGAGGCCATAGGTCAGTAACACTAAACCAGCAGTGCTCCAAAGCCTGATATCCTCTCCGCCCTGATACCTGATCTTTGATACTCCCTTACATAGAGTCCTTTTATCAGCCTGAGAAGGATAAAGGCCAGAGCTGGCCTCACCAGAATGTAACATTTGTTCTTAGATTGTTCTCTGCTCTTAAGGTCTTTCAGTATCATAATCCATTTTAATGCTACGCGCTGACATTTGATGTAGCTATAAGTACAGCCAGAGTGTTTTGAAGACATTTTGCATATTATATTTAGATATGGATATATCATACACATATACTGTATAGAGGTTTGAAAAACACTGACTAGCAGAGGGTCAACAGTCTGGTGCCAGATGGACTCAACTTTTTTCCAGTTGCAAATCCTCCAATTTAGTAATCTGAGCTTTGAAGTGAGTACAAATGTTTGTGAAATTGCTACCCTCATTTTAGATTGAGACAAAGTTGCTGGATTCAGAAATTGTGTCTATAAATGATTACCATTGCGTATTTTGAAGGGGCGTGTCTGTGCATTCCTTTTGATTACTGAATTGATGCACGATATATGAATGTTTTGTGACCGTCATTTCCAGTTTGGGGTGTAACCTCATTGGAAAAAGGAAAAGGAGGGGACCCCTTCCCCTTCGCCAGTCAGGAAGACAGGTTCAGGGGTAGGCGGTGCTGCAAGGGGCCACTGCCAACTCGCACTGTAGTTTATCAAAACTGAAAAAGTCATGTTTTAAAGCAGTCCCATTTCTGATAATGCTTTAAAACAGAAAGTTTCCAATTTTGAAGTGCAAAAACAGATATGGTGGTCTGCTGACCCCAGCAGGCCATCATCCCTGTGATTTTAAATACTTTATTTAGACAATAAAGTCTATCAACGTGCCTAAAATTACAAATAACCTTAGTGTGAAGGTTGTTATCACAATTTTCCAAAGGTCTCCATATTTTAAAAAGTAATACATAATTCATCATCAATACTCACTGGTAATAACAGTTAAAATACGTTTCAATGATAAATGGATAACTTAATAATAAAAAATACCTTTGGTTTAAAAGAGAAGCAATACTGTCAAGCATTAGAAATTGATTGATTTAAAGTACAAATATTCACAGAACCTCCACTTCTTCATTTTGGGATTCAGAGGTTTTTTTCAGTTGCCTCTCCACGCATCCTAAAATGTTTACTAGTTTTGTGATCGCTTGCGGCCGCTCATTGTTCAGTAGAATGCTAACAGCAGATGGTAATGTCCGTGTCCCCTCCTTGATCCATATGAGCCCGAGAAATCCTCTGCGCTCAGCCAGTAGCATGGGACATATACAGAGCGAATGAGTGATTGTCTCTTGAAATAGACTGTACAACCGACAAGTTGTTGACTCTGATTTGTCCGCCCATGGTGGAAGTCGATCTATAGATGGAAACGTTCCCATCCGTAACTGCGGAAATTTATTTTTATGATAGGTGCAGAATGGTTCATTAATTTATGTTTGCGGGCCTTTTCTGTCATAGCTACCGAGGACCAGGTAGGCCTGTTTTCTTTTAGCAAATGCACTTTGATCCGATTTCCATGATATCATTTTTACATTTCTATTCAGGAGTTTTTTAAACTGTAAATAAGGTAATTTCAAGTGCCAGAGCTCCCTTGATTGGGTCTGAACCAGGGCTACGTCTAGGGCTTGCGCCCAGATATTTGAGTGTTTTGTGCTGTCGAAACCTGCAACTTCAAGCCACATGAGGTGCTTTAATGATCCATACACAGCAGATCTTGTAGAGTGCAGGTATTTTATGATGCTGGCCATTTGTACAAGCATTTGATCCTTTAATGGGAATTTCAAACTAATTTGCGCTGGTGAGGTGTTACCTGGCAGTTGAAATAAAGATCTGAACACTGCGCTCCCTGCCGTGTTAAAAAAAAAAACAATTTTCCCGGATAAGCCATGGAGCCATATGACAGTGTTGACACCAGTCTAGCAGAGACAATTTGCAACAGTGCCTCGAAGGAGCACTTACTTGTGCCCTTGGATACTGTTCGAAAAGCACCTTACAGCGAGGCTCATTTTGGGTTTAGTGAGTTCATGTGTAGTAAATGGCCTCCTTTGTTATCCAGCCAGCAGCCCAAATATTTACATTGGTTCGCGATGGTCAGTCGATTGTTGTCAAAGTGCCAGTGGTGTTGTTTTCTCTTTTGCCGACCAAAAATAGCTATGCTTGTTTTTTCATAGTTGATCTGCATATCATGTGCCTGACGGTGCGCGGCTAGAGCGCCCGACAATCTCCGAAGCCCCACCGGCATCTGGCTGAGCAGAGAAGAGATGCGTGGATTCGCCAGTTTGGGAGCATGACTGTTAACTTTATTTAATGCAGGAACCAAATCACACATATACAGATTAAAAAGGGTTGGTGCTAAAACGCACCCCTGTTTGACACCTTGTTCCGTGTTGATTTTATCTGAAACTGTCATACGTCCTCATAGTTTCACTTTTGCCCACGTATTGTAATAAAGCAGTATGATGCATTGTAATAAAGGTTCTGGGATTTTCCGAGCTGTAAGTGTGGTCCACAATAGGTGACGTTTAATGCGGTTGAAAGCTTGACTATAGTCAATAAAACAAAACAGCTGTTCCTTTTTCTGGATTTGTTGGGTGTCCAGCATTCTTATGGCCACCAGATTGTCTATGGTGCCCGCTTGTGTTCTAGACCCAGTTTGATTGAGGCAGAGCAGGTTGTTCGACATTGCCCAGTCTTGCAGGTCCTCGAGTAACAGGGAGGCTAAATACTTTGCCTCAATGTCCATTAATGCAATATGTCTGTAACTTTCTGGAGTTGGGCATTTTTTATATATAGGATGAAGAATCGAGCCTTGCCAGGATAAGGACACTGCATGGTGCACTATTCATCTCTTAAATACATTTTGGAGTGTTCCAGATCAGAAATCGATGTCCTATTTATAAATTGACGCCGGGATGCCATTCGGGCCTGGCGCTCCATCACCTCTGCTTTTATGGATTAACATGGCGATTCTGCCCACATCAATGGTTGTCGCGTATTGTAGACTTTTAGACATAGTCGATAGTGACGTAGTATGTGACAAATTATATTCAGTTAAGCCTGACACTTCAATGGTATTTTTAGGAGAAGCTTTATATAACGAGGTCACATGCATTATCCATTTTTCAGGTGCAACTTTATAACTATTTTTGGCACTGATCGATGACTCACTGTTCAATCTATTCACGATCATCCAAAAACGTCTTGCGTTTCTCTGCCTCCATGCCATGAACCATTCAGATTGAACCCGTTCCTCATAAACTCGTTTGACTTGCCAAATCTGTTTTTTATACTCTAAACGCAGTGCTTTAACCTCATTAGTTAATTTCGGGTGTGTTTGGCTTTTGAGTGCGCGGCACTTCTCGTTAAGTGACCTGTTTAACATCCTTAACTTCTTTGTGTACCAGGGTTTAGAAGCCGTCAGTTTTAAGCAGGCGGGGCCTGGCTTGTCGATAACCATGAAGGCAATTAATGATTGTACTAGCTTTTCCCAGTCACTAATAGCAACTAATAAGAGTGACCCCTTATCAGCTATAACAGTTTTCCAGTCATCATACTTTATCGAGACTTCGGCACCCCATTTGATCTGTCTCTAAATGTAATGATCTTTTGTCCCCATTACTGACAGTGATGGGTTCTTATTGGTTCTAGTACAGAGAGCCCAGACCTGGGGCATCTGATCGCTTTCACAGCGTAACTGGAGCGTGACAGAGATGAATGTGTTATCCAATATTGCTGGCCTCTTTGGGCAATAATGCATGGGGGTATTGGTTGGTCTCCTGCAAAACGGCCATTCAATGCAGGCGTCGACAATGCCTCTAGTGTTGCAACTAATGCACCCCAAGGAATTAATTCTTTTTGAGCATAAGGCCTGTGTTGAAATTCGCCACTGAATATCCTCCATTTTTTCTGCCTTGCTTCGATGGGGATTCTCTAACATGTTTAAGTTAAAATCTTCAGTTGATAAAAGATGAGATTCCATATAACTTTGTTTAATCGAAGTGACTAGGGGGCATCTTTACAACAACCGGCGATAATTATCGCAAAGCGCACTTAGCGCTAAGATAATTATCGCCAGCTAGCGCGGATTTTTATCGCTGAGATAGCGTGCTATTAGCAACGCTTATCTCAATAGCGATAAAAATCCTCACGCTAACAGGCTAACGTTAGAAACCCAGCGATAATCTCACGTTAGGTTGATGATAGGGCCTCACAAACTTAGCCATGATATCCTCCTCCCAAAGGATATCACGGCTAAGTCAGTCCTGAAGCAGGTGTTAGGAAAGTAGCGATAACAGGTGTTATCGCTACTTTTCCTGCCGCTATGCTTCATAGCGTGGGGCTTGATGATGACATTTCTCCTGTCATGTCAGGTCAGGAACGCCCACTTTGCATCTCATTAGAGATGCAAAGCTGGGCGTTAGGAATCCCGACGCTAAAGCAAGGTTTCACGCGTTAGCGTGGCCTTGCTAATTAGGCGATAAAACGGCCGCAAAAACGGCGATAATTTTGAATGTTCTAATTTCTTCACACACTGTTGTTTCTCTAACGATGCTGGATGAACATAAACATTTATTAAAAATAGATTGCAGATTGTGTGGTTCATTTGCCAGTTTTTTATTTCCAAACATTGTACGTATTGATTACCAGTGTCATGCTCTTTAACTTTAAAATACCAGTGGGTGGAGAGAAAGATTGACACGCCCCCGCTGTGTGTTCTAGTTGCAGGGGAATGGAACTCCCAGGATCCTTCAATGATGGCCTCCTTCTCGCACCAAGATTCCTGAATGCAGATGACGTCATGGACTCTTAAAAAGGTCATAGCCTCAATATCGGTTAGTAAGTTTTCAAGACCTGCGACACTCCAGGAAATTACCGTCATTGTTGAATTCTTTGTCTTCAGTCCTGTCTTCTTGATGGTTCTATCCCGTTTTAAGTGTCCCTGGTTGTTTGAATTGGCCAGTGAACGCGCAAGCCAGTCCCAGGTCTCCTGTTGAGGCCCCATCCACGGGGCAGCTAAAGTGCATTTCCTACCCGTAGTGTTTGATCTGAAGATGGTTAGCGATCGATGATGTATTGATGGCATTGCTCCTAGAGGGCCGTCGCATTTCTTAGCATTGGTAATCGTTTCCGGTTTGTTTCCATATCTTGTCGTAATTGGCGGTTTTCTTGTTTAAACAGCTTTGTGCCACTCTCAATGGCGTTTTATTAGTTCACGAAGGCAACTGGATATCGGACTTTTTTTTGAATGGGAGATTAAAATACCCCATTCTTCTGCTAACACGTGGTTTCCATGTCACTGCCGTTGCCTCGCTGGTGAAATATCAGACCGCATGAAGTGAATCGATGCGATGTCTTTGGACTCCAAATGACGGAGCTTTGGGTGAGCAGCTAATAATGTTGTTATAGCGCCTCGGGTCAGGATATCTCCCTTTCCTTGTGAGGTGAAATCAGGACGCCATATTGTTGTCCGTGTCTGATCATTGGGTTCAACCATATGTTCTTGTATACCGGGCATGGGCGTCCGCAGGGGGGGGGGGCAAGGAGGGGCACTTGCCCCCCCCCCCCCTAGAGCGCCCCTCTTTGGGCCCTGTGGGCCGCGGACCCCAGGGGTCCGTGACACATTCCCAGGGGGTCCGCGAACTGGATCGTATTTAATTGAAGCGCCCATGCGCTACTACGGCTACAAGCACTGAATGACAGCGCAGGCCAGGGCGGCAGGACCAAAAAAAATCGGGCCAATCACCATTTCAACTTTGGGGTGGAAGCTGAAGGGTGATTGGCTTATTATTTTATAGGCGTGCACGCTCGCGCACGTTCGCACGGCAGTGCGTCTTCCCTCGCGTTTGCGGCCAGCCCAGGAGCATTTTGCCGCCCAACGCCCTGTCTCCGTTTTCTGCTAAGAACATAGCATTCCGGCATCTCGGACCACTCGAGGTCGGAGCACGTGAGTGTTTACTTTTTTAATTAAATTTACAGCTAGTGGGCAAGGGCAAGACCAGGGGAATTCGGACGCCGTGTTTATTGAGGCCGGGTCACGGTGTACTTACTTACCCATACATGCCACCATTTCAGGAGAGCAAAGTGGGAGATTCTGTAAAAAAAATTGGGAGAATGGGGCCTTGAATCGGGTTACTGTCATGTATGGGCCTTGGAAGTGTGTTGCTGCAGGATCGGACATTTGAAACGCAAATGCACGTGTTTTTCTTACCTGTTAGAAGCATGGAGCGCCAGGGCCGGCATTAGGGCGGTGCGACCGGTGCCACCTTCCTGGGGGCGCTGTGCTTGAACGTTACGCTTTTGAAGCACCTGCTGCCTGCAGCGTTTCTTTCCCCTGGCAATTGCCAGGCTCACATAAATGTCACAATAACTCCTGTGATTAATTATCGTCTGAGAGAGATTAGCATTTTGCATAGTTGAGGTTTTGACTTATGTGAAGTTAGTGCAGAGGGTTAATATGCCTGCTGCAAAGAACGTGTGTACCAAGTGATTACAGAGTGCGTTTGCGTATGTACAGATCAGCAGGTTACTGCTTTCAAAAGAAACCTCCTTTTGTTACTTGCAATTTATAACTTAAAGAAGCATGGAACGCCAGGGCCAGCTTTAGGGCGGTGCGACCGGTGCCACCTTCCTGGGGGCGCCCTGCTTGAACGTTTATTACGCTTTTGAAGCACCTGCTGCAGCGTTTCTTTCCCTCGGCAATTACCAGGCTCACATAAATGTCACATTAACTCCTGTGATTAATTATCGTCCGAGAGAGATCAGCATTTTTTTGCATAGTTGAAGTTTTGACTTATGTGAAGTTAGTGCAGAGGGTTAATATGCCTTCTGCATAGAACGTGTACCAAGTGATTATAGAGTGCGTTTGCCTATGTACAGATCAGCAGGTTACTGCTTTCAAAAGAAACCTCCTTTTGTTACTTGCAATTTATAACTTAAAGAAGCATGGAGCACCAGGGCCGGCTTTAGGGCGGTGCGACAGGTGCCACCGTGCCACCTTCCTGGGGGCGCCGTGCTTGAAAGTTTGTTACGCTTTTGAAGCACCTGCTGCACCGTTTCTTTCCCCCGGCAATTACCAGGCTCACATAAATGTCACAATAACTCCTGTGATTAATTAGCATCCGAGAGAGATCAGCATTTTGCATAGTTGAGGTTTTGACTTATGTGAAGTTAGTGCAGAGGGTTAATATGCCTGCTGCAAAGAACGTGTGTACCAAGTGATTACAGAGTGCGTTTGCGTATGTACAGATCAGCAGGTTACTGCTTTCAAAAGAAACCTCCTTTTGTTAAATGCAATTTATAACTTAAAGTCCTAATATAGAATAGTGAGCTATTAACTTTCATCCCAGAACTGCATACACATTGCAAATAATACATTATTAGAAAATTGATTAATGTTGCAAAAAGGATTAATTTGGCTAGAAATCGATTCTTATTATTAAAGAGAACTCCCAACTATGCAGTTTCTTTTTCGACTCTGAGGTGCCGATCACGATCCGGTAAAAAATGTCCCCGTACGACTCGTATCGGGTCTTTTTACCGTACGAATCGTACAAGTGCCGTACGAACTGGCAATCACGATTCGCATGGTAAAAAGTCCATACGAACCGCACTGGGAATCATTCCCCACACGTCCTCGGGTTGGAAAATGTGTCTGACACGTCCTCGGACGATTTACCTTACAAACGTGAAAAGCCAAGTCCGACCGAGGAATCACGATCCATCCCGTGCGTCCGAGCGTACAACCGTATGGAAAAAACACCGTCCGCACCGAACTCCTATAGCAACCATGGAGACATGTGCCCGCATACGCGCCCAACACTCCCCCCAGCCCCCGTACGTCCGACACGTACCCCCCGTGTATGTATACCCCCACCCGTCTCGGTACACCCCAGTATGTTCAAGTCGTACCCCCACCCCAGTACGTGTCCTACCACCGTCTATGTACACCCCAGTACGTTCGAGCTCCACCCCCACCCCAGTACGTGTCATACCTCCCGTGTACCTACACCCCAGTACGTTCCAGTCGTACCCCCACCCCAGTACGTGTCATACCCCACGTGTACCTACACCCCAGTACGTTCCAGTCGTACCCCCACCCCAGTACGTGTCGTACCACCCTCTATGTACACCCCAGTACGTTCGAGCCCCACCCCCACCCCAGTACGTGTCATACCCCCCGTCTACCTACACCCCAGTACGTTCCTGTCGTACCCCCACCCCAGTACGTGTCATACCCCCGTGTACCTACACCCCAGTACGTTCCAGTCGTACCCCCACCCCAGTACGTGTCGTACCACCGTGAACCTACACCCCAGTACGTTCCAGTCGTACCCCCACCCCAGTACGTGTCGTACCACCGTGAACCTACACCCCAGTACGTTCGAGCCCCACCCCCACCCCAGTACGTGTCATACCCCCCGTGTACCTACACCCCAGTACGTTCCAGTCGTACCCCCACCCCAGTACGTGTCGTACCACCGTGAACCTACACCCCAGTACGTTCCAGTCGTACCCCCACCCCAGTGCGTGTCGTACCACCGTGAACCTACACCCCAGTACGTTCGAGCCCCACCCCCACCCCAGTACGAGTCATACCCCCCGTGTACCTACACCCCAGTACGTTCCAGTCGTACCCCCACCCCAGTACGTGTCATACCCCCGTGTACCTACACCCCAGTACGTTCCAGTCGTACCCCCACCCCAGTACGTGTCGTACCACCGTGAACCTACACCCCAGTACGTTCCAGTCGTACCCCCACCCCAGTACGTGTCGTACCACCGTGAACCTACACCCCAGTACGTTCGAGCCCCACCCCCACCCCAGTACGTGTCATACCCCCCGTGTACCTACACCCCAGTACGTTCCAGTCGTACCCCCACCCCAGTACGTGTCGTACCACCGTGAACCTACACCCCAGTACGTTCCAGTCGTACCCCCACCCCAGTACGTGTCGTACCACCGTGAACCTACACCCCAGTACGTTCGAGCCCCACCCCCACCCCAGTACGTGTCATACCCCCCGTGTACCTACACCCCAGTACGTTCCAGTCGTACCCCCACCCCAGTACGTGTCATACCACCGTCCATGTACACCCCAGTACGTTCGAGTCCTACCCCCACCCCTGTACGTGTCGTACCACCGTGTACCCAGTACGTTCGAGTCCTACCCCCACCCCTGTACGTGTCGAACCACCGTGTATGTACATCCCAGTACGTTCGAGTCCTACCCCCAACACAACCTCCTAACTACGGAGCGCACCCCAGGCCCCAACATCACAACCGCATGTACGAGTCGTACCAAGCCACACACAAGGACAGCACCGTACAACCAAATGGCCCATGTACACACCGTACACACGCTCAAAACGCACGGACACAACCAGGACAAAACAAAACAACACAACAATACACCATTCGAATGGCACAAAGCCACTAAACATGGCCAAAAAACACCAAAACAACACCTTCACTGACCTGCAACTGCCAAAAACAAACAGAGGCCCAATACACCACCACTCCTTATAACCAACCCACCCACAATTCAAACACAGCCACATCCACCAATGGACCAATAAAAAGGGCCCACACACACAAACCATGAGCCTTTGCAACAGACCCACTGCTGCCAGACCCCACAGACAAACCACAGCACCAGACCTCAACCTTTACTACACCTTACACTTGCACACCTTCACACAGCCCTCTAAAGGTAACACCACGCTGTGCGAGGGCTTTGCGCTGCGCGCACTGTAGTGCCTGCTGAAAGAAGTTTTAAATCCTACCTGGTCTTGATTTGATTTAATTTCTGTTCGTTTTCCCTGTTTTTAGCATAGCTGCGCCCCCCCTGGCCCTTGCTCGCACCATAATTGTTTGAAGCACCGCATTTCGCGGGTCCGGGCTCACGGGGTCACGTGACGCGCCGCCGCCATCTTACTGAGGGCGCCTTGCACTTCCTGGGCTCTGGGGTTAGCGCTCCAGCGCCGCGGCTACGCCTCTCTGCCTACTTAAGGTGAGTGAGGAGGTGTGTCTGCCTCTAAAGGTAACACCACGCTGTGCGAGGGCTTTGCGCTGCGCGCACTGTAGTGCCTGCTGAAAGAAGTTTTAAATCCTACCTGGTCTTGATTTGATTTAATTTCTGTTCGTTTTCCCTGTTTTTAGCATAGCTGCGCCCCCCCTGGCCCTTGCTCGCACCATAATTGTTTGAAGCACCGCATTTCGCAGGTCCGGGCTCACGGGGTCACGTGACGCGCCGCCGCCATCTTACTGAGGGCGCCTTGCACTTCCTGGGCTCTGGGGTTAGCGCTCCAGCGCCGCGGCTACGCCTCTCTGCCTACTTAAGGTGAGTGAGGAGGTGTGTCTGCCTCTAAAGGTAACACCACGCTGTGCGAGGGCTTTGCGCTGCGCGCACTGTAGTGCCTGCTGAAAGAAGTTTTAAATCCTACCTGGTCTTGATTTGATTTAATTTCTGTTCGTTTTCCCTGTTTTTAGCATAGCTGCGCCCCCCCTGGCCCTTGCTCGCACCATAATTGTTTGAAGCACCGCATTTCGCGGGTCCGGGCTCACGGGGTCACGTGACGCGCCGCCGCCATCTTACTGAGGGCGCCTTGCACTTCCTGGGCTCTGGGGTTAGCGCTCCAGCGCCGCGGCTACGCCTCTCTGCCTACTTAAAGCTCGTATTGGCGCGCAGCGGTGACGCGCAGCGGTAGCGCCTGAGTCAAGCCAGAGTCCTGCCCGTCTGCGCCCGTCAGCGCTAGGCGGCGCAGGGCGCGGCAGACTCATTATCGGAACTATGGCTATTTCGTCGTATCGTTATGATAGAGCAGATTTACTGGCTATCCGCGAACTCTGCGCCGTCTGTCCATTGCCGTCGGTAGCACCATTAAGGGGTCCTTATCGGTGTACTTGCTGTTGCTGGCACTTGCCGCCTCCAGCTCGTATTCGCTCTAGCCATATTGCAGCTCGGCAATTGAGCGCGCTGGTGGGGAACACGGCCAACATATACAGCCTAAATGTCAGATCTCTGGTTAAACATCAGGCGGAGATCTTTGACATGGTCACCAATGACTCCCCTGATGTGATGTTTATGACTGAGACGTGGTTACAAGACGATGACACTGCGATTTTAAATCTTGCCTTCCCCCCTGAATATACCGTGGTAACGCTCAATCGCGGTTCGAGAGGTGGTGGGATCGCTATGGCAGTGAAACGGCGCTTTCCATGCGATTGGAAAGCATTAACACTTCCAGGCTGCGAATGCGCCCGCTTCAGAATTTCGCTATCTCCTTGTTTTAGCTTTTCTGGTCTTTTAATATATCGGCCTCCGGGCTGCGACGCGGCATTTAGGGCCGCTCTCCCGGATGTTATTAGCTTGGAAGCTCTCGGCTGTGCGAACTTTAATGTGGTTGGTGACCTTAATCTGCATTTTGATTGTCCCTCCCAAGCCTCGATTAGGAGTTGTCTAGCAGATCTGGAAGCTTTGCAGCTTACACAGAGAGTGATGTCCCCCTCCCATTCTGGGGGTCATATACTGGACCCATTTTTTACTTCCTTAGAGGAGATTACTTTAGGCCACCCTGTCCAGCTGGCCTGGACAGATCATATGTTGGTGA
The DNA here is from genome assembly GCF_964204655.1 of Triturus cristatus. NCBI lineage: Eukaryota > Metazoa > Chordata > Amphibia > Caudata > Salamandridae > Triturus > Triturus cristatus. The sequence goes on along the minus strand of NC_140590.1, from coordinate 1,816,150,782 downwards.
AAGCAGTTCTCCCGGTGGCAGATCCTCTGCACGTGACTCAGAATAAAACTTCTTTGTCCCGCCAGTGGGGTAAACTAAAGCTTGATGATTTTTATAGTTTTTTAGGAAACATTCCTCTACCCCTCTTCGCTGATGTGGACAGTGGGTATGATGCATTCTGCACTTGGATTGAGTCTGCTTTGGATTCTCTTATTCCCCGTGTACGTTCTAACTGCCGGACTAAGGCCCATAGCCCGTGGTATGACGAGACACTGGCGTCTCTTAAGAGAGAATGTAGACAAGCGGAAAGGCGATGGAGGAAAGCCTATGACCCCGCGCTTAAGATCAGTTACCTCACTGCCTCCAAGGCATATCACAGAGCGGTGTGTCGTACACGCGCAGCTTTTTATGCGCAGGAGTTTCGGAATAGTCCGAACCCCTCCAAATTAATATTTAAGGTCCTAAAAGACCTTATAAATAAGAGGACCCCTGCGGCCGAAATTTGCACTGATGCCCATTGTGAGCGCCTGGCCTTGTTCTTTGTGCAGAAGGTGCAAGCTATTTATCAAACCTTCCCTATTGCTATGCACAGCTCCAATTCAGCTGATTGTCTTGAGTCCAAGGATGTGATCCTGGACTGTCTCGCCCCCCTATCAGAGGAGGGCTTTGACTTGTTGAGCCAGAAAATTAAATCTGGTTCTCCGGCAGACCCCCTCAAACCGGCCCTATTTAAAAACCTGCTGGACACTTGTCGTGCTCCCTTGCTTTCTCTCATTAATTTGTCCCTGGGGTCAGCAACTGTTCCTACCAAGTGGAAGGAAGCGGTAGTCACTCCCATCCTGAAAAAGCCTACCCTTGACCCCACTAAACCTGAGAACTACCGCCCCATCTCCTTGCTGCCGTGGGCTGCCAAAGTCATTGAAACTCATGTGAATGGGATCCTGGCGGACCATCTGGATAAAGCGAATATTTTGGATCCCACGCAAAATGGTTTCCGGAAAGCTCATAGCACGGAGACTGCTCTATTGTATATGGTTGAACATCTGCGCTCCGTGCTGGACACCGGTCACACTGCGGCACTCCTTTTGTTAGACCTGAGTGCCGCCTTTGACACGGTGTCCCATGACATTTTGCTGCGGCGGCTAGAGGAAGCTGGGGTTAGGGGTTTGGCATTAGGATGGTTCCGCTCCTTTCTCTCTAACAGATCCTTCCGGGTAGCAATACCACCCGGTAAGTCCACCTCTCATCAGCTCACGACGGGGGTCCCTCAGGGCTCATCTCTGAGCCCCACTCTTTTTAATCTGTATGTGAGGCCGCTGGCTACTATTGTCAAAAGCTGGGGCCTGACAATGGTGTCTTACGCGGATGACACGCAGCTGGCGGTCACACTAAGTGGGGACTCAGTTATTGATGCCCGTAACTTCTGTGAGGGGCTGCGTTCGGTGGCCAATTGGATGAATCAGAACTGTCTCCAATTAAACACCAAGAAGACTGAGGTGATGGTGTTTGGTACGCGCCCCGGCTGTTGGAAGGAAAGTTGGTGGCCTTCTGAGCTAGGTGGGATCCCCTCTCCGGTAGTGGAGTTAAAGAACCTTGGGGTATGGCTTGACCCGGCACTTAGTTTCACCTGCCATACGAAGAAGGTTGCTGCCTCTTGTTTTGGCATCATCAGGAGCATTAGGCCGGTGCTCAAATTTTTTGACGCCAGTACGAGACAGCTGGTGGTCCAGGCCTCGGTTCTATCTAGAATAGATTATGCTAGTGCATTGCTCGCAGGCACGAACAAGGCTGAACATGCGCGGTTACAAAGAGTTCAGAACGCCGTTGCTAGAGCAATACTTGGGGTGCCCAAACGCTGCTCAGTGTCCGGAGCATTATATACTCTTCACTGGCTACCTGTTGTGCGGCGTATTGAGTTTAAGGTGTTGTGCCTGGCCTTCAAAATTTTGAAGGGCTTGGCCCCTCCTATCCTTATGAATCTCCTTACGCCGTACACTCCTTCGCGCTTGTTGAGATCTTTGGGCCAGAACTTGGCGGTTGTTCCTCGCTTTCGGTTGACCAGGGCGGGTGGCCGCTCCTTCCGAGTGGTAGCTGCCCAGCTCTGGAATGCTCTTCCTGCTGAAATGCGTGCTGTGGATAATCTAACCAGGTTTAGAGGGGCTATTAAAACGTTTCTTTTTAATCAATCAAAGTAATCCCAACGCATACTGTGTTGTTGTGTTCACCTTTGGCGCCAGGACGCCCCTTTGCTGGGGCAGCTGTGCGCGGTACAAAACTTGGTAACATAACATAACATAACATAACACAACCACCTTCACAAACACACCCTCATCACATTCACACACACACGCACCTGCACAACCACACCCACACACCCACAACCATCCACACACCACCCCCACCATCCACACCCCCCCACCATCCACACCCCTCATCATGCCCACTACCAAGAATCCAAAGTTCAGTAACCGAGAGTTGGAGGTTCTTGTTGATCAAATCCTCAGAGTCGAGCCACAGATCTTTGGAACATTGGTCAGAAACACCAGCCAGGCAGCAAAAACAGCCATGTGGCAGACCATCGTCGATGCTGTGAATGCTGTTGCGGACACCAGACGGACCAGGCAGGAATGCCAGAACAGGTGGTACGATCTGCGGAGGAGGGTCTGAGCCAAGAGGCAGGATGAACACGACCAGGCCAACGCCACCGGAGGAGGGCCCTCCCGCAGACCCGTACACTACCATCCCTGGGAGGAGAGGGTGATGGCCATACTGCCGGTGGAGGCAGTCGAAGGATTAGAAGGTTTTGACTTATGTGAAGTTAGTGCAGAGGGTTAATATGCCTGCTGCAAAGAACGTGTGTACCAAGTGATTACAGAGTGCGTTTGCGTATGTACAGATCAGCAGGTTACTGCTTTCAAAAGAAACCTCCTTTTGTTACTTGCAATTTATAACTTAAAGAAGCATGGAACGCCAGGGCCAGCTTTAGGGCGGTGCGACCGGTGCCACCTTCCTGGGGGCGCCCTGCTTGAACGTTTATTACGCTTTTGAAGCACCTGCTGCAGCGTTTCTTTCCCTCGGCAATTACCAGGCTCACATAAATGTCACAATAACTCCTGTGATTAATTATCGTCCGAGAGAGATCAGCATTTTTTTGCATAGTTGAAGTTTTGACTTATGTGAAGTTAGTGCAGAGGGTTAATATGCCTTCTGCATAGAACGTGTACCAAGTGATTACAGAGTGCGTTTGCCTATGTACAGATCAGCAGGTTACTGCTTTCAAAAGAAACCTCCTTTTGTTACTTGCAATTTATAACTTAAAGAAGCATGGAGCACCAGGGCCGACTTTAGGGCGGTGCGACAGGTGCCACCGTGCCACCTTCCTGGGGGCGCCGTGCTTGAAAGTTTGTTACGCTTTTGAAGCACCTGCTGCACCATTTCTTTCCCCCGGCAATTACCAGGCTCACATAAATGTCACAATAACTCCTGTGATTAATTAGCATCCGAGAGAGATCAGCATTTTGCATAGTTGAGGTTTTGACTTATGTGAAGTTAGTGCAGAGGGTTAATATGCCTGCTGCAAAGAACGTGTGTACCAAGTGATTACAGAGTGCGTTTGCGTATGTACAGATCAGCAGGTTACTGCTTTCAAAAGAAACCTCCTTTTGTTAAATGCAATTTATAACTTAAAGTCCTAATATAGAATAGTGAGCTATTAACTTTCATCCCAGAACTGCATACACATTGCAAATAATACATTATTAGAAAATTGATTAATGTTGCAAAAAGGATTAATTTGGCTAGAAATCGATTCTTATTATTAAAGAGAACTCCCAACTATGCAGTTTCTTTTTCGACTCTGAGGTGCTGATCACGATCCGGTAAAAAATGTCCCCGTACGACTCGTATCGGGTCTTTTTACCGTACGAATCGTACAAGTGCCGTACGAACTGGCAATCACGATTCGCATGGTAAAAAGTCCATACGAACCGCACTGGGAATCATTCCCCACACGTCCTCGGGTCGGAAAATGTGTCCGACACGTCCTCGGACGATTTACCTTACAAACGTGAAAAGCCAAGTCCGACCGAGGAATCACGATCCATCCCGTTGATGAATACAGGCCCCAGCTAGGCCCGCAGGACACAAGGGTTCGCTCTCCTGTAATGGAATCTATAAGGAAGTTGGCACGGAAACTGCAAAGTACAAAGACAGCATTTATTAACCCTTAAGGGTGGTCCTACAATCCACACAACACTCTTCAGTATTGCATAGAGTAGCACAAAGAACTTACGTACATGGTCCCGTTTTATACACAGTAGAGGGGCTCATAAGTGGGTGGATACAACATGAGGCCGAAGAACATTACCATTTATGGTCATTTTCGATACTGAATCAATATGTGGGCGGAGCTAACGCACTCCTTGAGCCCGCGAAAACATGGTCAAGCAAGGCTAACTGATAACAGATGTGGTCAAGTCTGGGCATGTGCCAGATGGACAAAGGAGCTATTTATAGACTGTTACTAGGCAGATTGCAAGAGCAACTAACACAGAGGTTGGACTCTTCTCGTGGGGAACACGTGGAAGCATGACAATACAAAATGGAGTCCAAGCTTCGGCCAACATAACAGAGAAAACACGATCTATAATAGAGGAATTAATGTCTTTAGTAAATGCTTAATCACATCGTTGTTTCAATTTACAACAGACGACCCTTTCAGCATTTACTGAAGACATCCGGTTTGTTAGGATAATCATCATATATGTCAATTGTCATCATTTCTTCAACTTCTTTAGCTAAACGTTTTTGGTGGGCAACATCAGCAATAGCTTTCTTATCAGGGATACAGAATGATACACATAATGAGCAAAGCAAGGGACCACACTGAACGCAGATACAGCACGAAAACAGAACCGCCACAATAATGCAGAGACCAGTTAGAACCTTCCATCCCCAGGCGGTAATTAACGCCCAAAACCATCCAGAAAAGGACCAAGTGCCGTTTTCTGTATGGATCTCAGCTGCAATTTTATGCAGTTTATTGATGGCATTATAAACTGATGGCGTATGATCAGGGATAAACACACAACAGCTACTTCCAATAATTTTACATGCTCCTCCTCTATCACCTAGCATAACGTCTAATACCATACGATTCTGCAATGCAACAATTCTAGTAATCTGCAATTCCTCCGTAAGATTCCCAAGAGCAGCAGCAGTCTGATTTGTCACAGCTTCTACCACTCTTGTTAATCTTCGGATCTTCCTACTGTTCAGGGCAGCTCCAACAAAGAAAAACAGTCCTAAGTTAAAATCAATATACTGTTGCAGACTGGTGTCAGTCTGATCCACATCGTCAATTGATAAAGTACGTTTATACCTATTTACAGTCACATTATTTAATAATTTCAAATCCTTATGATAAGATGCGGGAGCTAGGAATACAGGAGGTAATAGAAATGATACATAGCATACCCCAGACCACCCAGCCGGCAGACGGTAATAACCTTTATTTCCACACACAAAGTACGTATTATGGGAGGCTAAGAAGGTACTATTGTTCAACCCGTCAATATTCAAAACAGTAATGCAATCACTGACACCAACAGGGATGAAACCCACACTCTGGACACACAGGTCCGCTTGAGCTTGTGCTACTTGAATCACAAATTTATCTTTTCCCACAGTGTCTCTTGTGTTCGTAAAGATGTAGGGAATGGATTCATTGTCTGGTCGGTACTCTTCCCACTCCCAAATTGTCCCATTCGCTTGTGGATACCCATTTTTGTCTTGATGGCATTCTTTATTAAGTCTAAAAAGCAATCGTCCCACTGTCGGTTTCCGAGTGGCAAAAAGCAAAGTATACCATGCTCTACAAGAGCCATTATGAGAGAAAGGAAGTGGTTTAAATGGCGTTCCTCCTTTCTTCTGATGAGCTGGCATCATCCCACATATCCAACAGTTCGTAGCATTCGTAGCAACGTGGGTATGATGCAGCATCTGGATGAAAGTGTTATTCAAGTAAGATTGTCGATGCTTCAACTCTTGATACGGTAAAGTATAAAAGTAGTGCTCCTCAGGCACCGGAGTTGTCAACACAAGAATCTTCCGAGCGGGAGTCACATCCTCCACGAACCATGTGGTTATCCCAACAATGGCTACTGTCAACATGAACCCTAATGCGCAAAGGATTTTCTTTTTCTCCATATCAAAGCAAAAATAAAACCCAATATCTTCCTGAAACTAAAAGTCTGTCAGAACTCTTCCCCTTGGGCAGCGGTTGATTTCTTCACCAGCGGGCCAAGACGGGTGTCGCTACACTAATGCAGGGCTGATCCCCCCCCCTTGCCTCATCGGCTCTCCGTTTCACTAACCCAAGGGCCGTTCTGACAGTATGTCCCGGTACTGGAAAACTCACTTCCTTGGTCGAAGATGGTATCGCCTTCCTCCAGGAGTCGCGTGGTCCGGAAAGAGCTCCTCAGTGGCGTTTGGTTCCGCAGCACGGCCTGTCCCTGCAGCCAAAATTTCTTGTTGATCGGTCAGCACGGCAGGTTCCACCAATCCGGGCGGCACCTTCCTACAGTGCAGAGAGTGGATCCAATTCTTTCGGTTGGAGACTCGCACAGCCGTCCTCGTTGCGAGGAGGACCTGCTCAGGGCCCACCCATCTCGGCTCCAAGCTGTTCGTTCTGTCGAAGACTTTCACCATGACATGGTCACCAGGCCGGAGACCATGTCCTTCGCCGGTAGACCGATCAGGGAGCGCCTCTCGGACCTGTTGATGGATAGAAACCAAGTTATCAGTTAACTGTGCCAGATAATCGCTCATCATTACACAAGGTACATCATACACAGCCTTAGGTCTTGGTGGACCCCAAATATTCATTGGGCGTCCAAAAACGATCTCGTATGGCATAAGGCCAGTTCGAGAGTGTGGTACTGATCTAATTGACAATAACGCCAGTGGCAGAGCGTCTGGCCAAGTCAAAGACGTCGAAGCTTGAATTTTGGCGATCTTAAGCTTCAGTGTACCATTATACTTCTCAACTAGGCCTGCAGACTGAGGGTGAAACACGGCGTGGAACTTCTGAGTGATGCCTAGGCCCTTCAAGACATACTTTATAACATCCGCTACAAAGTGAGGGCCGTTATCACTCCACAGAAGTCTACAAACGCCATATCGGGGGAAAAACTCCTTCAGCAGCAGCTTCGCAGTAGTCATTGCAGTATTGTCTTTCGTAGGGTACGCTTCAACCCATTTGCTGAAGGCACAAACCACTACTAAAACATACTTCAGATTATTACAGCGCTCCAGCTGGATGTAATCCATCTGCAGAACCTCGAAGGGTGCAGTGGGTGTCGCAAATCCTCCTGCTGGAGTTCGAGTACCCTTTCCTGGGTTGTACCTCAGGCAGATCATACAGGTCTGCACCACCCTCTTTGCTGTGCTAGCAATCTCTGGATGCTCCCAAACTTGGGTAAGCAATTTCACAATTGCGGAAGCTCCAACATGTGCTAGCCCATGTGCCATCTGAACCATAGGTTGTACAAAAGCCGTGGGTAATTTCCATCTATCCATCTGCTTATTTCTCCAGCAACCCTCGTCATCCAGTTCTCCCTCGCTAGCCCATTGTTCCCGCTCTTTGTCAGAAGCGGTCCTTTGCATTTCCCGCACTTCCTCCTTCGCATCATGCCATCTCTCCACCTGTGACTTTACTACATACATGGCAGTAGTACCGGGCTGCATCGCAGTCTCCCGTGCTACTCGATCCGCTAACGCATTCCCTTCTCCAACTTTATCAACCACTTTCCTATGGGCGCTACACTTAACGATGGCAATTTTCTTTGGGTATGTCAATGCAGTTAAAAGATTATGAACTAACTCTCCATGCATTATCTGTACTCCATGTGACGTTAAAAACCCTCTCTCCTTCCAGAGTAGGCCGAAGTCATGCGCTACTCCGAAGGCATAGCGGCTATCTGTATAAACATTCACACATAATCCTGTACTGAGCTCACATGCTCGTGTTAATGCTATCAGTTCCGCTGCTTGAGCTGATTTCTGTGGTATGCGTGCTGTCTCCACTATCGTTTGTAATGTGGTAATTGCATATGCTGCTGAAGTCGTACCATCTGGTAGCTTCAGACAGGATCCATCCACCCACAGTTCCCCATCTACATCTGGAAAGGGCGTATCCTGGAGATCAATACGACCCTTTGTTTGTTCCTCAGTCACGAGAATACAATCATGCGCTTTCCGCGCCTCAGGCTGGGTTTCGGGGTATGGCAACAATGTTGCCGGGTTTAACGTTACGCACCTTTTCAACGTAATATGAGGAGCCAAAAGCGTCAACTCATATCCCGTTAAACGGGCACTGGTCAAATGCTGCGTCTTTGTTTGATTAAGCAGGGCATCGACAGCATGGGGGACTAATACCAACAGCTTATGAGATAACACAATTCCCTCGCTTTGGCGTATTGACACAGCTGTTGCCGCAACCGAGCGAAAACACCCTGGTAATGCTCGGGCGACAGGATCAAGTACAGCCGAAAAATATGCACATGGGCGCTGCTTATCACCGTGCATCTGCACTAAAACTGACAATGCACATCCATCTTTCTCATGCACATACAACGAAAAGGGTTTTGCATAATCAGGGGTTCCTAACACTGGTGCTGAACAAAGGGCCTGTCGTAGTTGCTGAAAAGCAGTATCACACTCATCTGACCAAGGGATTGGGATAGGCGTGTCCTTTGTCAAAAGGGCTAACAATGGCTTAGCTATGTGCGAAAACCCCAATATCCACTGCCTACAAAAAGAAACAAGGCCCAAAAATGCACGCACATCCTTCTGTGTGGATGGTCTCGGTGTATCCAGAATTACTTGGATACGATCCGGTGTGAGTGCACGTCCCTCCTTAGACAAAAGGTGACCCAAATAAGTCACCTTTGGTCTACAGAATTGCAATTTCTTCCTAGATACCTTATGATTGCGGGACGCTAGAAAGGAAAGTAAGGATAACGTACTTTTTTCACATAACTCCAGGGTGTCAGCCGCCAGCAAGATGTCGTCAACATATTGAATGAGGGCGACCCCCTCGAGCAGAACAAAGGAATCCAATTGTCGTTTCAAAGCCTGACTGTAAATGCTAGGGCTTTCTGTATAGCCCTGGGGAATCCTACAGAAACGATAAGATCTATTATTCAATGTAAACCCAAAAAGATATCGGCTATCAGGGTGAATGGGAATGGAAAAGAAAGCATTTTTCAGATCAATCACTGAGAACATGGTCGCCGTAGGCGGGACCAAGGTAAGCAACGTCGTGATATCGGAAACCACTGGGTATTGAGGTATCACGATCTTGTTCACTTCTCTCAAATCAATTATAAACCGATAAACTCTGGCATCCGTATCCTTTTTCAGTATGGGAAGAATCGGACTGTTACAAATGTTGTAGGGGACTTCCTCGACTACCCCAACCGTTATCAAATCCTGCACTATCTGTATGAGAGCCTCCTCACCCTCCTGTGAAATACGGTACTGTGGGAGGCGTGGTAACACCGCCCCCTCCTGGACGCTAATGTGGACCGGCGGAATCACCATTTGTCCCACATCAGTATCCGAAGTTGCCCACAAAGCATGAGGGAGGGTAGCTAACAGCGCATCCTCCGACATCGTACACATCCGTTCAGATCGGGGGTAATTGTCATTCAATATTACCCGCACACCAGCAGGGGAGCAGCGGATAGTAGCCCTAAAGTGCTTTAACATATCAAGACCCATAATATTGTCCGGTGTGTACGGGGCAAGCAGAAACGGACAGGGTGCAGAAAAAGAATCAACCTGAAACATGAGGGGCTGTGAAAGAGGGCTTCGGGAGAGTGTACCATCAAACCCTACCGATGTGACCATTAAGCCGGATGGGGGAGCCCCCGGAACCAATTGCTTAGATAGCGCACTACGTGTCGCTCCTGTATCCACTAGGAACTGATCAGTAGAGCCCAAAACCTCAGCCGATACATAAGGGCCCTTCTGATCGACCGGCACCTCAACTGATTCTAACCCCCATCCAACGCAATCCTATGCATGCTGAGAGTCATGGTACCCCGACCGGTCAATCCCTGACGCTTGACACTGATGCTGGCGATCGAAAACATTTGATCTATCTCGGTGCTGCCCAGCAGACTCAAAACGAGCCTGTTCATTAGAATTCCCTCGAAAGTTCGAGAAACCCCCTCTACCTCGCGGGCCACCGTGGGTATGCCCCTGGCGCGATGCATGCAACACCGGGCAGTCCCTAGCCCAATGACCCGATTGCTTACAATACGCACATTGATTCCTATTCAAATCAGACCGGCCCGAGGGAGGACCATAAGATCCTCCCCTACCTCTACTACTACCCCGTCGAGGCGGGCCATAGACTTGCGCCAACATCACCTTTGTTTTCAAATCTTTCGATTTCTTTTCCTCCTGGCCCTTTGCTTCTTGCTCCTGACGCTCATAATACTGGGCGATAGTCAGGAGGGCCGTCGGTGTAGCGGAGGACCAAGAGCTTTCACTCGCTTTTAGACGGGCCGCAACTGCCGGCAGCAGATTAGCTACATATTTATCCGCAAAAAGGTGGCGTCCCGTATCGTCGGTAAGCGACTGTCCACTAAAATCATGAAACGTCTCCTCAAAGCGCGTAAAGAAGTCCGCAACTGACTCATCAACTTTCTGTTTACATGCAGCTAACATATTCCAGTCAATCTTTTTAGGGGGGATAATTGTCTTCAACTTAGCCACAATAGCAGCAGGGAGATCTAAAATATTCTGGGGCGGTTTCTGCGCGGGCTTCCTCTCCCTATCCTCATCCTCCAACTCAGACCATCGAGCCTTAAATGTGGCAACATCATCTACCTTTCGCACAGATCGCCACATATCTGGTGGTAGAATAAGCCCAAAGAACAAATCTATATCTGCTAAAGTCATAACGCAAGAATTCAAGGCCCCCTCGACTTCTTCATAGAAGGCCGCTGGATTCTTGCGGGGGTCGGGCAGCGCATTCTTCAATGCCATAACATCAGCCCTATGCCACGGAGTGTAAACCCAATTATACACAAAATATCCCTTAGCATCGGCGGAGGTAATATCCGAGCTAGTCCCCGCTCCTTTAGGAGGAACATACAAAGGCGCCGCCTCTCGCATTGGTTTAACATGCACTATGTCATCCTTATCTGACTGGGAGGTGGATGAGTGGCCCTTTGTTGTGCACGAATCCGACTGCTTCTCCTCCCCTGCTCGCTGGCGCGCTTTCTCTTTATAGACCAGCACCTCGTCCCGCAAGGCGAACAGCCGCCGAGCCGTATCTGGAGCCTTAGAAAAAGAGAAAACACCATTACGCAATGCTTTAGCATCCGATGACACTTCGTCGGGCTCAAAAACACCAGAACGTTTCCGGAAAGCATCAATCACTTCCTCCGCGAAATGACCCAGAAAATACAATTTATCTCTCTCCTGCCACGCCCCCCAAGTATGAAATAATTCCTCTATGGATATCTTGCCGTTAAGTGCACGGAAGGAAATTTGCCGAAGCGCAGCCATTTGTTCGGCTGATAACATGGACCGCGTATCTACCTTACCCGGACCCGGGCCGGAATCTTGCGGCCTCGGAGCAGATGCGCCGACATAAGGGGGTGGAGAGCGATCTAGTAAATAAAAATCATCATCAAGATTATTAAGGACAGGATAAAGTGGCTGCCGAACAGCATATTGACCCGAAACTTGTAGCCTACGCTCCTTCTCTTGCCTATCCGTCTGCTCTCTGTCCTCCCGACGCTTCGCTTCCTGTGCTCGCACATGATCATTCTTCGGTTGTTCTTTATCAAACAGCGCTTTCTCACGCTTCTCTCGCTCACGCACCTCCTTCACCCACAGCCGCACACACTCAAACATATCCTGACGAGCACGCCGCTTACACATACACTGTTCCACATACTCAATCTTACGTATATCAAACGATCCATACAAAGGCCATCGCAACTCAGGATCCTTTTTTGTATATTTCCTCCATACTGTGCTGTACATTATGGAAGAAAGACCATGCTTCACATACATATCCCTATTAGGAGTCCCCTCTGGGGGAGCTGGAGCAGATTCCTCGAGGTTCAACCGGTTCCCAAAACAGCCACACCACTTACGGAGTGCGCTGAAAGCAGGCATGCTCAGAAATAATGCAAAATATGCAATATTATAGAAAAATGGCACTTAATCGTTGCGCCGTTCAAAGTTACACAGCTCCGGAGAAATCTCTCCACATTACCTGCCTATATGTGTTGCAACGCATATATATTCACAAAGACAAATTCAAAATATGACTAGTCATCACAAATCAAACTCAAATAGCCAGATCAGGCTTCAAAAACTCGGAGCAAGTACCGTACACCGGTTCTTACCAATCAAGAGTCCAGATTCCAACTGCCAAGCTCCACAATCGCCCAAACGGCTTTCACGGCAAGACCGACAGAAGAGGTCTCAGTCGAGGACCGGCGCCACCCAGACGGTCAGCTCGGAAGGGAGGGAAGAAAAACCTCGGGATGCCAGGGCTAAGACGCCGCTGTCAGTGATCACGTCCCCGGCCCAATTCCTCACCTTCGTCGCGACCAGTCCTTCGAGCATCCGAGTCGCCGATGAGCCCCACGTGACGGGCGCCAATTGATGAATACAGGCCCCAGCTAGGCCCGCAGGACACAAGGGTTCGCTCTCCTGTAATGGAATCTATAAGGAAGTTGGCACGGAAACTGCAAAGTACAAAGACAGCATTTATTAACCCTTAAGGGTGGTCCTACAATCCACACAACACTCTTCAGTATTGCATAGAGTAGCACAAAGAACTTACGTACATGGTCCCCTTTTATACACAGTAGAGGGGCTCATAAGTGGGTGGATACAACATGAGGCCGAAGAACATTACCATTTATGGTCATTTTCGATACTGAATCAATATGTGGGCGGAGCTAACGCACTCCTTGAGCCCGCGAAAACATGGTCAAGCAAGGCTAACTGATAACAGATGTGGTCAAGTCTGGGCATGTGCCAGATGGACAAAGGAGCTGTTTATAGACTGTTACTAGGCAGATTGCAAGAGCAACTAACACAGAGGTTGGACTCTTCTCGTGGGGAACACGTGGAAGCATGACAATACAAAATGGAGTCCAAGCTTCGGCCAACATAACAGAGAAAACACGATCTATAATAGAGGAATTAATGTCTTTAGTAAATGCTTAATCACATCGTTGTTTCAATTTACAACACCGTGCGTCCGAGCGTACAACCGTATGGAAAAAACACCGTCCGCACCGAACTCCCAATAGCAACCATGGAGACATGTGCCCGCATACGCGCCCAACACTCCCCCCAGCCCCCGTACGTCCGACACGTACCCCCCGTGTATGTATACCCCCACCCGTCTAGGTACACCCCAGTACGTTCAAGTCGTACCCCCACCCCAGTACGTGTCGTACCACCGTCTATGTACATCCCAGTACGTTCGAGCTCCACCCCCACCCCAGTACGTGTCATACCCCCCGTGTACCTACACCCCAGTACGTTCCAGTCGTACCCCCACCCCAGTACGTGTCATACCCCCCGTGTACCTACACCCCAGTACGTTCCAGTCGTACCCCCACCCCAGTACGTGTCGTACCACCCTCTATGTACACCCCAGTACGTTCGAGCCCCACCCCCACCCCAGTACGTGTCATACCCCCCGTCTACCTACACCCCAGTACGTTCCAGTCGTACACCCACCCCAGTACGTGTCATACCCCCGTGTACCTACACCCCAGTACGTTCCAGTCGTACCCCCACCCCAGTACGTGTCGTACCACCGTGAACCTACACCCCAGTACGTTCCAGTCGTACCCCCACCCCAGTACGTGTCGTACCACCGTGAACCTACACCCCAGTACGTTCGAGCCCCACCCCCACCCCAGTACGTGTCATACCCCCCGTGTACCTACACCCCAGTACGTTCCAGTCGTACCCCCACCCCAGTACGTGTCGTACCACCGTGGACCTACACCCCAGTACGTTCCAGTCGTACCCCCACCCCAGTACGTGTCGTACCACCGTGAACCTACACCCCAGTACGTTCGAGCCCCACCCCCACCCCAGTACGTGTCATACCCCCCGTGTACCTACACCCCAGTACGTTCCAGTCGTACCCCCACCCCAGTACGTGTCGTACCCCCGTGTACCTACACCCCAGTACGTTCCAGTCGTACCCCCACCCCAGTACGTGTCGTACCACCGTGAACCTACACCCCAGTACGTTCCAGTCGTACCCCCACCCCAGTACGTGTCGTACCACCGTGAACCTACACCCCAGTACGTTCGAGCCCCACCCCCACCCCAGTACGTGTCATACCCCCCGTGTACCTACACCCCAGTACGTTCCAGTCGTACCCCCACCCCAGTACGTGTCGTACCTCCGTGAACCTACACCCCAGTACGTTCCAGTCGTACCCCCACCCCAGTACGTGTCGTACCACCGTGAACCTACACCCCAGTACGTTCGAGCCCCACCCCCACCCCAGTACGTGTCATACCCCCCGTGTACCTACACCCCAGTACATTCCAGTCGTACCCCCATCCCAGTACGTGTCATACCACCGTCCATGTACACCCCAGTACGTTCGAGTCCTACCCCCACCCCTGTACGTGTCGTACCACCGTGTACCCAGTACGTTCGAGTCCTACCCCCACCCCTGTACGTGTCGAACCACCGTGTATGTACATCCCAGTACGTTCGAGTCCTACCCCCAACACAACCTCCTAATTACGGAGCGCACCCCAGGCCCCAACATCACAACCGCATGTACGAGTCGTACCAAGCCACACACAAGGACAGCACCGTACAACCAAATGGCCCATGTACACACCGTACACACGCTCAAAACGCACGGACACAACCAGGACAAAACAAAACAACACAACAATACACCATTCGAATTGCACAAAGCCACTAAACATGGCCAAAAAACACCAAAACAACACCTTCACTGACCTGCAACTGCCAAAAACAAACAGAGGCCCAATACACCACCACTCCTTATAACCAACCCACCCACAATTCAAACACAGCCACACCCACCAATGGACCAATAAAAAGGGCCCACACACACAAACCATGAGCCTTTGCAACAGACCCACTGCTGTCAGACCCCACAGACAACCCACAGCACCAGACCTCAACCTTTACTACACCTTACACTTGCACACCTTCACACAACCACCTTCACAAACACACCCTCATCACATTCACACACACACGCACCTGCACAACCACACCCACACACCCACAACCATCCACACACCACCCCGACCATCCACACCCCCCCACCATCCACACCCCTCATCATGCCCACTACCAAGAATCCAAAGTTCAGTAACCGAGAGTTGGAGGTTCTTGTTGATCAAATCCTCAGAGTCGAGCCACAGATCTTTGGAACATTGGTCAGAAACACCAGCCAGGCAGCAAAAACAGCCATGTGGCAGACCATCGTCGATGCTGTGAATGCTGTTGCGGACACCAGACGGACCAGGCAGGAATGCCAGAACAGGTGGTACGATCTGCGGAGGAGGGTCCGAGCCAAGAGGCAGGATGAACACGACCAGGCCAACGCCACCGGAGGAGGGCCCTCCCGCAGACCCGTACACTACCATCCCTGGGAGGAGAGGGTGATGGCCATACTGCCGGTGGAGGCAGTCGAAGGATTAGAAGGACTCCGAGACCCGGGTGAGTACACAAACAACGCACCTCACATGGGGGGAACGGCATCCACAACCAACATCACTAACAGGCACGCAACCACCACAAGCCATCGCATGACTCAACCACACTCCATGAGCACGCACATGCCACTGCTGCCACCATGCCCCATGCACCCAGCTGGACAATGTCAAGTCACAGGCCACAGAAGACAACAACACATGACACAGTAACCCGGATGGCGGGAGGCTGGGCCCAAAAAAGCACATAGTGCAACTCAGAAGCAGACAACAATTCACTCTACCCATATGGCCTAGGTCACAGCCAGACAAACAGTGTGTCCCAACACAGGAATGACTTGCCAGCAAATGGCGGACGCCTTGCATCAACACATGGGGGTGAAGGCACTGTTTTGCACATGACAGCAGCTAATGAACAGCCAACATTGTGAAAGAGTGGCAGCACACACCACCACAGCAGCAGCGCACAGACACACATCACACCCAATGGGTGCCTGGAGATCAGAAACAAACTCACATCAACAAGCCAAGGGCCACTCAAAGATCTGCTAACAGTGTGTGCCCAGGAAGCTGGGCTGAGGTGACAGAGGGTGACACACGGAGGGAGGGAGAGGGGGACAGAGAGGGAGGGAGAGGAGGACAGAGATGGAGGGAGAGGGGGACAGAGAGGGAGGGAGAGGGGGACAGAGAGGGAGGTAGAGGGGGACAGAGATGGAGGGAGAGGGGGACAGAGAGGGAGGGAGAGGGGGACAGAGAGGGAGGGAGACGGACAGAGGGAGGAGGCTGACACACGGAGGGAGGGAGAGGGAGACACAGAGGGAGGGAGAGGGGGACAGAGAGGGAGGTAGAGGGGGACAGAGATGGAGGGAGAGGGGGACAGAGAGGGAGGGAGAGGGGGACAGAGAGGGAGGGAGAGGGGGACAGAGAGGGAGGGAGACGGACAGAGGGAGGAGGCTGACACACGGAGGGAGGGAGAGGGGGACACAGAGGGAGGGAGAGGGGGACAGAGAGGGAGGTAGAGGGGGACAGAGATGGAGGGAGAGGGGGACAGAGAGGGAGGGAGAGGGGGACAGAGAGGGAGGGAGAGGGGGACAGAGAGGGAGGGAGACGGACAGAGGGAGGAGGCTGACACACGGAGGGAGGGAGAGGGGGACACAGAGGGAGGGAGAGGGGGACAGAGAGGGAGGTAGAGGGGGACAGAGATGGAGGGAGAGGGGGACAGAGAGGGAGGGAGAGGGGGACAGAGAGGGAGGGAGAGGGGGACAGAGAGGGAGGGAGACGGACAGAGGGAGGAGGCTGACACACGGAGGGAGGGAGAGGGGGACACAGAGGGAGGGAGAGGGGGACAGAGAGGGAGGTAGAGGGGGACAGAGATGGAGGGAGAGGGGGACAGAGAGGGAGGGAGAGGGGGACAGAGAGGGAGGGAGACGGACAGAGGGTGGAGGCTGACACACGGAGGGAGGGAGAGGGGGACACAGAGGGAGCAAGACACAGGGAGAGCTAATCAGCCGTGTTGCGTGTGTGAATGTCTGCTCGTCAGCAGGTAGACTGCGTGCATGTAGACAAGGGTGGCCAGTGCCAGAACCCCCCCTCTTCACCATGGCAAAACACAGGGCCATGTCACAACCTGTACACGGGAACAAGGACAGCTACCTGGATCATATAAGTGTGTGGATCCCCTCCATGTGCGCATGTACAGTGCTACACGGAAGGCGCCAATGCATGGCTCGCCACACCTGCCCACTCCACTGCTGACTGCAGTCACACTTGACGCAGCAAGTAAGACTGTGCCACACATAGTTAAAGGGGCCAAAGTGGTGCCCAAGGGACACACCCATGCACAAGTGCACTGTGAGTGGAATGCAAGACAGATCCTAATTCCAAGAGGAAATGTGCCAACTTTGAAACGGATGAAACATGGATGTTGCATGGACCAAAATTAACATTGTCTCTCTCACACACAGGTCAACGTCGTGGTGCACCCCCCAACACTGGGGGGGAACACTCACAGGACCCGGATCTGCAGGAGCCCGATCCCACCGGCAGCGACCACTCTCACCACTCTGCGGACGACCCCGACCGACCTGGCCCCTCTGGTGTCCAACCACCTGCAGCACCTGCGTCAGGTACAACTGTGCCAACCACCACCCCCACTCCTGCCACATCCCAGGAGACACCCAGGATCCCTGCCCCAACACCACAATGCAGCCAGGCTCGCCAGGAGGGACACGGTGTCCCGGGCACCCAGGAGGAGGCAGCCGACAACGCCAATGCCACCCCTCAGGGGTCCCGGAGACCCCATGTGCCCACAAGTGCAGGCCAGGCGCAAGTGGGCAGCGGTGGTGGGAGTGGAGGACGGCGGAGGCGCGAGCCTGACCAGTTGGCTGGGGATCCGGTATTTTCACATGTCCGTAACATCCTGGACTCATACCGGCAGGACACCACGGGCATGGCCCAGGTTGTGTCCGTCCTCGAGGGGATCAAGGCCCAGCAGGCCCAGCAACATGCGGAGCTAATTGCCTGTCTACTGGTACACCAACGGAGGATGGAGGACAGACAGGCTGAGCAAGTGACGGCATTCCAGGGGATTCACGCTACACTCCGTCGGATGGCCGACACCATGGCCGACCCTCCCTGTGCCAGAAGGCGGAGAACATCACCACCCACAGGGAGGGATCAGGAGGAGGAGGAGGAAACATCCGACGGAGCATCCCAGACGTCGTCACGGCCTGCTGGTGAGGTTCCCCGCAGGAGGCGGGGTCGTCCACGGAAAGGACCGTGAGGGTGGCTGCTACATCACCATCTCCCAGGACACCTGGCCTGGCACCTGGCCCACTGGAGCAACAGCATCACAGCATCAAGAGACATTCTCTGCCACATGGCCCTGCTGGTCACTGGCTGACCAATGTTGACAAAGACTGTGGCATGGACTCTGAGGATTTCCAATAGCAAGGACACCAACTCCCCTACTGAACTTTGGATTCCCTAATCCCGGAAAGCCCCTCACTTTGTCCCCCCCCCCCCCAATAATAAATCACACTATGAAGAGTAGATGCCTGCTGGTAGCATTATTACCTAACATGTGTCTTGTAAAGTCTAAACATGCCTGAGTCATCTTTTCTCTTCAACCATCCACACCCTGGGGCCTGAGTCTGGCACAGGACACATGGGTCACAGTTTATTAGGCAAGACAGACATGGAGCACCATACACACCCGTGATGGGCACAACCAGCTGAGGGGGTGGCCGAACAACCGTGCTGACACACACATTGAGTACACCAACAGTCATGCGCAGAGGTCAGGGATCCAGTCCAGTGTCCTGGTTGGCACCCAGGTATGTGTAGACAGGTGGCAGAACCATGTCCTGCAAGCTTGAGTCCGGTGGATGCAGAGAATGGGGGCCTGGCCAATGTTGGATGCATGGGGATGGCACATGTCACAATACCCACACAGTCATGGACATCATGCCCAATACACAGTCTCAGCCCACACACACAGCTTGCATATTGCCACTCGACACATTGACACATAGCCACAATCAGGGAATACCATGCCAGACATGCAGGATGCACCGTGCCAACACACCAGCATTGACTGAGAAGAGGCACCTTGGAGGCATAGGGACACCTTTATTAGTCATGTATTCGGGTTTGCAGAGGCAACTCGAAGTACACATGAACACATCATGTGGAGTGACATGTGGGTCCAACACTGGCACCCCCCTTCTGCAGCACAAATGCGTGATAGCCATGGTACTGGCACACAAGCGTCGGCTAACAGCTAAATACCCACAGCTGCACACGGAGAGCCTGCCATACACCATAGATCCGCTGATGTGGAAGTCCCACACCATGTCAAGCCAATGCTAACCGTATGTGTCCGAGGGCAGTGTCACACACATTGATGCCATCATCACAATCCACTATCCCATCACTGATGACTGTCAACCAGGCAGCCCATCTATTCAGGTGTACACAGCTGCATGTCGTGTCCCATGGGGATGCAACATGGCTGCAGAGGAACCAAACCCCGACAGGGGCAGTGTGCACACATCGTGAACAACTGCCACACCCAATACACCCCAGATGCATCCCTTACCCCATGGAGACTTCCAAACGTGTCCGTGCCTGTAACGCTGACTCGATGTCATGTCCATGAGGAATAGCAGTGCCACAACAATGCAACCAGCAAACGGCATGCGCAGGTACCTGGGGAAGAGAGACACACAAGAAGTCAGCCACAAAAAGCACAGCCACTTGCATGTGCATTTACTCGACACATGTATGGATGACAACATGCTAGGTCACAATTATGACTGGGGAAATACTACCATCACTGCCACCATCACTCCAGTGACACACCCACACACACCTCTGACCCACGTGCCATACATGCAGGTGGAGACACACATCACAACGCATGCCACACGGGGACCAATGCGTGCACACTCAGACACTGGTACTCACCACTAAGCAAAGAAGTCGCGTATGAGCCGAGTCCGGATGTCCTCTTGCGGCTCCACATCACTAGTCCCATTGCCAAGCCCTTCGTCCTCCACGGGTGGATGGTCCTCGTCATGTTGATTCAGGATGAGTGGCATAGCTCTTTCAACTGCCATGTTGTGCAGCATGCAGCAGACCATGAAGATCTTGCAGACCTTCACCGGGGCATAAGGGAGTGCACCGCCGGTCTTGTGGAGGCACCGGAATCGGCTCTTCAGCATGCCAAACGTCCTCTCTATCACTCGCCTTGTCCGGCCATGGGCGGTGTTATAGCGGAGCTGGGCCGGCGTGATGGGGTTGCGGAGAGGTGTCAGCAGCCAAGGCATGTTGGGATAGCCAGCGTCCCCTACATGGGAAGCACATGGACATCGTTAGAACTGGTGAAGCGGTCGTGCTGGTCGGCTATACAGAATACAGGACAGACAGACTGTACCCACCAACAACACATTCCCGTTCATTGCGCAGCTGCATCATCATATCAGGCATCCCGCTACGCCTCATGATGTAGGCATCGTG
Organism: Triturus cristatus; assembly: GCF_964204655.1. Taxonomy (NCBI): domain Eukaryota; kingdom Metazoa; phylum Chordata; class Amphibia; order Caudata; family Salamandridae; genus Triturus; species Triturus cristatus. Next base: position 1,816,130,013 of record NC_140590.1, on the reverse strand, counting down.
TGCTGATCCTGGGAAACGAGCACAGACATGTGAAATCACCATATTGGACAGACACACCACAAGGGCATTGATGGAGTGGTAGTGCTTCCGATTGCGGTACGCCACCTCCCGTGCGTGTGGTGGTACCAAAGCTACATGTGTCCCATCTATGGACCCAATGACATGGGGCATCCCTCCCAGGGCATAGAATCCACGCTTGACCTCAGTCATCTGTTCAGGGGTTGGGAACTTGATGAAGTCATCCAGGTGAATCAACATGGCCTCCAAGAAATCATGCAGCACACCGCTGAACATGCTCTGGGACATGCCACCAACATGAGCTATGGTATATTGGAAGGTACCCGTGGCAAGAAAATGTAGGGCAGCCATTACCTTCAGCTGGGGTGTCAGTGCCGTAGGATACCTGTGCTGCGGTTGCAGGTGTGGTACCAGTCTCGCCGTCAGCTCCAGGATCAATGGTTGGGTGAAGCGGTAGAGCTGGATGCTGTCATTCTCCTGCATGGCAGCCAAGTCTGGAATTCTTCGGGCAAGAGGCGGCGCTCTGCACTAATTTGGAAGTGACAAGGAAGAGTGAGTGCACTACGACAACAACTCATGTCTACTGAGCACATGTAAATCTGGCAATACACACATGCTACATAGGGAGTGAGGTATGTGCTACATGCCCAGGACACGTATGGATGCAAGGTGACACTCCTTCCAAGACCCAGCTACACACGGAGATTGAGAACCTCCCCATGCCACGCCATGGGAATAGCTGTGTCCCAGTGCAAGTGAACAGCCCGACGGAAGACAGGAGTGACGTACACCCACACATCAGCAGAAGTGGGATGCCGATTGCAGAGACTGGTTGCGGAACACCGGAGCCACAGGTCACATGACATTACACTAGGCCTGCCCACACACCTTGCCATGAAGGTGCACATGTCATGACTCACCACACATTCCTTGTGAGGATGCTGACATGGCCTTGTCACGCTACTCCGTGTCCCATGCATACATGTGCACCTCACATCCGATAACACATGTGGCATGGTGTGCGGGACAGTGTGCAATGACAATCTACACACAGACACATGTCGGTTGCTGCAACGGCTGCAGCTTTTGAGGGTGCTACAACATCAACCTGATGGAAATCCCGGACACATAAATGACATAGTCACATTGTGCACTGTGGGTAGTGACAAGTCATGTGTCATGACCCCTGTACCGGGCATCATGGGACACTTCCGTGTGTTGGTGTCCAAGCCATGCCAGTGACGCTCACCCCAAGTGCGCAGTCCGACATGCACACATGTCAAAGGAGTCAAGGGCATGCCTGGCACACATTGCACCGTCACACAGTACACCTATACACATCTCATCATACATCTGGTGCCTTCTCCACTCAGGAGGCATGTTCCACATCACAGCCTGTCACACCTGTGCCCCACACATGTAGTAATGCACAGACGATGCCTTGATGTCCATTCCTGGACAAGTATGTCCATCCATGGACAAGTATGTCCATCCATGGACAAGTATGTCCATCCATGGACAAGTATGTCCGCCCTATTCCTACCTGTGTGTCGCCTATCACCACTGTGATGTGTAAAAACCGCCGTACTGCTGCTAAGAGGGCCTGTGTATGTTCCCAAATCACTGTGGGAGTGCTGCCGTATGTGTACCCATCGTGATGGCGAGCGTACAGGCATTTGTACGGTCCGTACCACTACGAGTACGCATACGCGTGCAGACCCATAGTGATAGTGAGCGTAGATGCGCGTGTACGGTCCGTACCACTACGGGTACGCATACGCGTGCAGACCCATAGTGATAGTGAGCGTAGATGCGTGTGTACGGTCCGTACCACTACGGGTACGCATACGCGTGCAGACCCATAGTGATAGTGAGCGTAGATGCGTGTGTACGGTCCGTACCACTACGGGTACGCATACGCGTGCAGACCCATAGTGATAGGGCCGTACACACGCATCTACGCTCACTATCACTATGGGTCAGCACGCGTATGCGTACCCGTAGTGGTACGGACCGTACACACGCATCTACGCTCACTATCACTATGGGTCTGCACGCGTATGCGTACCCGTAGTGGTACGGACCGTACACACGCATCTACGCTCACTATCACTATGGGTCTGCACGCGTATGCGTACCCGTAGTGGTACGGACCGTACACACGCATCTACGCTCACTATCACTATGGGTCAGCACGCGTATGCGTACCCGTAGTGGTATGGACTGTACACACGCATCTACGCTCACTATCACTATGGGTCTGCACGCGTATGCGTACCCGTAGTAGTACGGACCGTACACACGCATCTACGCTCACTATCACTATGGGTCTGCACGCGTATGCGTACCCGTAGTGGTACGGACCGTACACACGCATCTACGCTCACTATCACTATGGGTCTGCACGCGTATGCGTACCCGTAGTGGTACGGACCGTACACACGCATCTACGCTCACTATCACTATGGGTCAGCACGCGTATGCGTACCCGTAGTGGTACGGACCGTACACACGCATCTACGCTCACTATCACTATGGGTCTGCACGCGTATGCGTACTCGTAGTGATAGTGAGCGTACATGCGAGTGTACGGCCCGTACCACTACTTGTACGCATACCCGTGCAGACCCATAGTGATAGTGAACGTAGGCATGCATGTACGGGCCGTTGCCATGCATTTGGGGTGCCCTAGGGCCCCGAAACGCACCGTACCTGTGTGTGATGCTCCAAATTACATAGTGGACAAGTATTAAGGCCTACATGCATGCTGGTTGTCATGGAGACCAAGTTCAAATTTCGAAATTGTTCTGGAAGGTGAACAGCAGAAGTCAGTTGGAATTAATCTACTTTGTTGCAATGTGTTTGTGGGGCTGACATCATGCAGGAGAATGAAACCGATAGAGAACCCACAGACTGCTAGGTTTGAAGGGATTGGTGGAAACATAGGATGCAAATGTGAGTGACCAATCACTCTGTACTCCTGTGCATGAGACTGGGCAGAAGTGCACATATAAGGCAGCCAGGTCCCATGAGGGAGTACTTGCCTGCACATCTTTGCATTCGTCGACCCAGCTGCTGCTACTGATTCCCTGGAACCATGTCAAGGGCTGTGGAGAGGACACAGCCATTCACCCTGGAGGAGAAAATGGCTCTGCTGGATGTGATCCTCCCACAGTACTCCATGCTGTATGGGCGACCAGGGTATCAGGTGAGTGCATAGGCCACTGCCACAGACTGTCCCTATGTTGTGACTGTGACTTCAGGCATTGTGTCCTGGTGTGACACACATGCCATGTACTGTCGGGAGGGGTCCCAGGGGGGGGGTGCCTGATGTCTCCCAGCAGTGCCCTGAGACAGGAGGGGTGGGGGCCTATCACTCACAGCAGTGCCCTGAGACAGGAGGGGTGGGGGCCTATCACTCACAGCAGTGCCCTGAGACAGGAGGGGTGGGGGCCTATCACTCACAGCAGTGCCCTGAGACAGGAGGGGTGGGGGCCTATCACTCACAGCAGTGCCCTGAGACAGGAGGGGTGGGGGCCTATCACTCACAGCAGTGCCCTGAGACAGGAGGGGTGGGGGCCTATCACTCACAGCAGTGCCCTGAGACAGGAGGGGTGGGGGCCTATCACTCACAGCAGTGCCCTGAGACAGGAGGGGTGGGGGCCTATCACTCACAGCAGTGCCCTGAGACAGGAGGGGTGGGGGCCTATCACTAACAGCAGTGCCCTGAGACAGGAGGGGTGGGGGCCTATCATTAACAGCAGTGCCCTGAGACAGGAGGGGTGGGTGTGATGCACAGTGTGAGCCTTGATCATTGATTGTGACATTTCCATCATTCCACCTGTGTACCCACTGTGGCACGTACTGCTTTTTCCCTCACCAGGGGATGATGTCCCTATGACAAAGGTGCAATGTGTTGACTGCATGACATGCCTTGTTGTAACCAGCTAATTTGTACCCATATGTCTCTCTGTGACATGTGGCTGGTGTATTGATGTGGTGTCACTTGTTCCTCCTCACAGGTAGGCGCCACTGCCAAGGAGCAGATCTGGCTGACCGCCGTCAGTGCCGTGAGGGGTGTGGATGGTCGGAGGCGGAGCCTGCCCCAGGTGAGGAAACGCTGGCAGGATATCCGGTGCTGGACGCGGAGGATTGCAGGGCTCCTGCTGGGGGACTCACCTGAGAGCCACAAGAACCGCGGCCGCCGCCGTCTGAGCCACCTCCACAGGCGTGTGCTGCCGGTGGTCTTTCCAGACCTGGAGAGGCGCTTACAGGCGATGCAGCAGCCAGAAGGGGGTAGGTACATGTGTGTTTGTTGTGTGTCACCGGCATTTGTAAGGGCACAGTAGCATGAATTCACTGGCAGGGTTTAAAGGTGCTGTGCAGATCCTGTTTGCCCCAGTATAGTGCTGCGCCCCTGCCACCCTTCCCCTCCTTGCAATGTGTTCCCTGGTCTGTGTGTAGTCACTCCTTCACAAGGTAATGTAGGCTGGCGCTTTGTCCACGAGAACAATGACTGTAGCATCATGTGTGGGGGTGGTGTGTAACAGGTTGTGGGACCTTGCCTGTGCACTGTCAAGTTCACTGCATGTGGGTTCCATGTCAGTTGGCACTGATGCTGACTCCAGACATGGGAGTTGGTCTCTCATGTATCATGCCTTACAGCGCGCATGTCCTATGTAGTGGCCTGTGACATGATGTGCATGAGTGTGCGATACACATAGTGCAGGGATGGTGACGTGTGTTGCAGTCATTACCATTCAGTAGCATGTAGTTGCGTGCCCACTACTGTCCCCTGGGGCACCTTTTCCTCAGTGGTGTATGTGTCATCATAAACGTGGACAATCTCAGTGTCTACAGCGTAGGTTGTGCTCTGTGCCATTGTCCCCTGTCACCATGTATATAGACGTGCTATTTTGTACAGGTGTCCACTGTGCAGCCTGACCTGATTGTCCTTCTTCATACTCACAGTTGCCAGTGCCTGTGTGTCTTGTTATACTCATCTGAGGATGGGCACTGGTACCTCATTATTTGTACAGGCGCACCTTGGCTGTTTGGCGTCCAATCTTGCTTTTTGCCTGCCCCTGTGTGTATCACCCAGACTATGAGATGTTGGTGCCACCTGTGTCTCAACAATTTGCCTCGTGTAGGGTCTTGTTGGGGCGGGCAATGCCTATGTGTCAAATCCTGATTTCTACTTGCTGGGTCTGGGCAGTGTGTGATGTTTCTGGACACACACGCAATGTGCAGTGACCGAGTCATGTTGGGCATGTTTTCAGCATTACCTATGCAGCATGTGTCTCAAGTTCATGGATATGGTCCCTGGTCAGCGGTATTTTCGCCAACGCTGTGTGGTGCAGATGCAGTGCTGGATTGTCCCCAGGGCATGGGTGCTATGTCAGACTCCGTTTCCTGTGTTTAGCTATTGTCTCATGCTCTCCATGGTATTTCAGTGGCATGGTGGCTCAACCAACTGTGTGTTTCATGCCCTACATCGGTACCTTGTTTAGTAGATGTTAGGGATCTTCCTTTTCAGGCTATGCAGTGTTACCTATGTCGATTGGACTCATGTGACTGATGTGTACAGCTGTCTGATTAATTTCTGTCTCTCCACCCTGCCCACAGCATCGTCGGGGGACACAGAGGGAGACATGGACACAGGCAAGGCGGAGGGACCGAGCACCAGTGCCAGCCGTGACATCGGGGCTGGCACATCGAGTGGGACAGAGGTGGAGGATAGTGCGGCCGAGGACCTGTCGACTGGCACGTCAGAATACGAAGCTGACAGGTCCGAGGAGGATGTCTCCGAGTGGGCGGTGGCTGCACCAGCAGCTGACAGCGGAACAACACCTCGCACCGCCCCCTCAGTTCCCATCAGCCGCCTCCCACTTGCTCGTGTCCCTTCCCAGCGTGCCCGGTCACAGCATGTCTCCTTCCTGCCAGGCACCGCACCCCCTGCCCCTGTCTCCACTGCTGCCGCCAATGCAGAGTCTGTGGACATCCAGCGGCAACTGCAGGTTGGTCAGGCTGCGATCCTTAATGTCCTCCATGCCCACGGCAAAACCCTCACCAACATCGAGGCTTTCTTGGAGGGCATTCATTCATCGCAGGCTGACCAACGCAACTTGCTGAGGTCCATAGACTCCACACTGACTGCAGCAGTGGGTCTCCTGCAGCGCGACCTCCCCCCACCTACCCCTGCCCCATCCACACTTCCCACTCCCATGCCTGTCCCACGTACACCCAGACGTCGGCATGCACCCACATCAACGGACACGGGCACCACACCAGCAGGGAAGGTCCACCGCACTCCTGACACGCACACACAGGGTGAGGTAGGCACACCCACTGGGTCGGGGGGCAAACGTGTGACACGCAGCCATAGTGGGAGTCCGCATTCCACCCAGTCCACTCCCTCCAAATCCCCTCCCCTCAGCTCTCCTGGCCACATCTCCCCCAAGGACTCCTTCATGGCCGCTCTGTCCCTGAGCCCCACAGTTACACCACCACGCAAGCGGTCAAGGAGGTCCCCGGTCAGGGTGGTTGAGTCTCTCACCCTGTCTCCACCCTCCCCCGGTGGCGCTGCGACCCATCCCTCTGACCCCCCCCCCTCCTTGGGGCCTGAGGTCCCTTCGGGTGCAGGGGACTCCCTGGAGGACCTTGCAAAGGTGTGTAGTGCCATCCTGGCCTCCGCCTTTGGCACTGACCCACCTCCTGTGGTGGAGTCCTCCATCCCTGCACCCACAACGCCGCCCCTTTGCCCTGATGTCCCTGCGGTGCCTGTTGCTTCCCCCCCCCCCCTGATGCCCTCACCAGTGTGGAAGACGATGCCATTTGACTGTGCAGGCAAGGTAGAGGACACGCATCCCACTGTGTCCCCCATCCAGCTGAGAATCATTGACTGCCCTATGGGCTTTGTGAAGATTGAACTGCCTGCGATCCACGGACATTGTGCTCATGCTGAATAAAGCTTCATTTTGTTTTCATTATCACACTACTGCTATGCTGGTATTGGAGTTGGTGGGGCTGCTACATGGTTTTGGGTGGTGTGTAAGGGTTTGGGTGTGTGGGATATGTAGTAGTGTACTGCTCATTGGTGGGACCCTGGGATCTGTGTGCCATCACAAGGTGTTGGCTAACTTTCTTTGTTCATGTAAGCAGTTACTGCATGGTGCACTTGTCCCAGGGTGTATTCCTTCCTCTGTGTACCCAGCTTTCTTCCCTGCAGGGTGTTCCCAATGTTTAGCGCAGAGCTGTGTCTACATGAGCTGTGTGTGTGACGGAGCCATTCTACTTTGGCCATGCATGCAGGGCCATGTCTCCACCTGCAACAATCGTGGCATCCTTGGTGATCACTGTACTTGTGTGTGGAGTCTGTTGACATGAGTTCATGGGGACATGTTCCCTTGTAGCCAGTATGCATGTGGATAATTCTGGCCTCACACACATGTGTTACACCCCTCCTGTCTCAGGGCACTGCTGGGAGTGATAGGCACCCACCCCTCCTGTCTCAGGGCACTGCTGGGAGGACTCTGCACACACCCCTCCTGGCTCAGGGCACTGCTGGGAGGACTCCACACCCACCCCTCCTGTCTCAGGGCACTGCTGGGAGGACTCCACACCCACCCCTCCTGTCTCAGGGCACTGCTGGGAGGACTCCACACCCACCCCTCCTGTCTCAGGGCACTGCTGGGAGGACTCCACACCCACCCCTCCTGTCTCAGGGCACTGCTGGGAGTGATAGGCACCCACCCCTCCTGTCTCAGGGCACTGCTGTTAGTGATAGGCACCCACCCCTCCTGTCTCAGGGCACTGCTGGGAGGACTCTGCACACACCCCTCCTGGCTCAGGGCACTGCTGTTAGTGATAGGCACCCACCCCTCCTGTCTCAGGGCACTGCCGGGAAGACTCTGCACACACCCCTCCTGGCTCAGGACACTGCTGGGAGGACTCCACACCCACCCCTCCTGTCTCAGGGCACTGCTGGGAGGACTCCACACCCACCACTCCTGTCTCAGGGCACTGCTGGGAGTGATAGGCACCCACCCCTCCTGTTTCAGGGCACTGCTGTTAGTGATAGGCACCCACCCCTCCTGTCTCAGGGCACTGCTGGGTGGACTCTGCACACACACCTCCGATTTCAGGATATGTACGCTTGGAACATACACGGTGGGGGTACGCTCAATGCATTCGAGGTGAGGGTACGAGTCTACTTACACTGGTGTGGTGGGGGTACGCTCCATGCATACGCGGGTGAGGGTACGGGTCGTACTTACACTGTTGGGGTGTGGGGTACGCTCCTTGCATACGCGGGTGAGGGTACGGGTCATACTTACACTGTTGGGCTGGGGGGTACGCTCCTTGCATATGCGGGTGGGGGTACGGGTCGTACTTACACTGTTGGGGTGGGGGTACGGTCCGTGAGTCCGCGGGTGGGGGTAGGAGTCGTACTTACACTGTTGGCATGGGGGGTACGCTCCATGCATAGGCGGGTGGGGGTACGGGTCATACTTACACTGTTGGCATGGGGGGTACGCTCCATGCATACGCGGGTGGGGGTACGGGTTGTACTTACACTGTTGGCATGGGGGGTACGCTCCATGCATACGCGGGTGGGGGTACGGGTCGTACTTACACTGTTGGGCTGGGGGGTACACTCCATGCATAGGCGGGTGGGGGTACGGGTCGTACTTACACTGTTGGGGTGGGGGGTACGCTCCTTGCATACGCGGGTGGGGGTACGGGTCGTACTTACACTGTTGGCATGGGGGGTACGCTCCATGCATACGCGGGTGGGGGTACGGGTCGTACTTACACTGTTGGGCTGGGGGGTACGCTCCATGCATACGCGGGTGGGGGTACGGGTCGTACTTACACTGTTGGGGTGGGGGGTACGCTCCTTGCATACGCGGGTGAGGGTACGGGTCGTACTTACACTGTTGGGCTGGGGGGTACGCTCCATGCATACGCGGGTGGGGGTACGGGTCGTACTTACACTGTTGGGTTGGGGGTACGGTCCGTGAGTCCGCAGGTGGGGGTAGGAGTCGTACTTACACTGGTGGGGGTGGGGGTACGGTCCGTACGTCCGCGGGTGAGGGTTCGAGTCGTACTTACACTGTTGGCATGGGGGGTACGCTCCATGCATACGCGGGTGGGGGTACGGGTCGTACTTACACTATTGGCATGGGGGGTACGCTCCATGCATACGCGGGTGGGGGTACAGGTCGTACTTACACTGTTGGCATGGGGGGTACGCTCCATGCATACGCGGGTGGGGGTACGGGTCGTACTTACACTGTTGGGCTGGGGGGTACGCTCCATGCATACGCGGGTGGGGGTACGGGTCGTACTTACACTGTTGGGGTGGGGGGTACGCTCCTTGCATACGCGGGTGAGGGTACGGGTCGTACTTACACTGTTGGGGTGGGGGGTACGCTCCATGCATACGCGGGTGAGGGTACGGGTCGTACTTACACTGTTGGGGTGGGGGTACGCTCCATGCATACGCGGGTGGGGGTACGGGTCGTACTTTCACTGTTGGGGTGGGGGGTGCGCTCCTTGCATACGGGGTGGGGGTAGGGTCCGTACATATACGTCCCCACGCTATGTGATGCTTGTGCGGCCCGTACCCAGGCCTTTGCCACGTGGGTGCGATCCGTCCCGCCATTGTTGGGGTGACGTGTGTGGGCGTGGTACGACTCGTACCCACGCTCTTCAGGCGTGGGTACGGGACGTACCTGTCTGGTTGTGTTGCCGGTTTGCGTGGTGACGGACTTCCGTTGTGGCGGTCGCTGGCTTATCAGGACACGCCCCCACCCCCTCGTGGTGACCAGGGCATGGGAGTCAGGTATGTCCAGGCCATGTGTGGTGTGTGATTTATGTGGTTGTTTTGTGGCCTGCCCTGGTCCTGCCACCCCCACCCCACCCCACTTTCCCCCCTCCCTTAGTTATTCTGACCTTCTGCGGCGTCTGCGTCGTAACCTGTAGAGGAGGTGGACTGCTATGAGGGCAGGGATGACTCGTAGGTTCGGGTCCATGTCTGTCCGTCGCGTACTGGTACTCCTTGATCGCGTCGTCCTGTCGCGTACGGGTCCTCCTTGATCGCGTCGTCCTGTCGCGTACGGGTCCTCCTTGGTCGCGTGGTCCTGTGTGTCCGTCGCGTACTGGTCCTCCTTGTTCGCGTCGTCGTCTGTCCGTCGCGTACTGGTGGTCCTTGTTCGCGTCGTCCTGATTTCCCGGCAGTTTTTGGCTGCCGCAAAATATTCACCGTGCGGGGTGACGTCGGTGCGAATCGTGATTCCTGGGTCGTGAATGGCTGGCTGCGAGCGTCCCGACGTCAGGTCGGCGCTTTTCCGGATCGCATTGGTAGGTTTTTTTTGGTCGGTCGGGCTTTTTTACAATTCGTACGGTACTGGTGTACCCGTGCGAATCGTAATTCCTTGTTTGTAAAAATTGACGACCGGGTACGCGTCGGACGGAGATTATGCTCCGTCCGACGGTTCGTACCCGGTTTTTGCCGGATCGTGATCGGCACCTGAGTGTGGGCTTCTCCACACCAAGCACCCTTAAACTATACTGCCTACCAGTATGGATGACATGTGACTCCTACACTTTTAGTCTTTTGGCTTATGTAACATTTCAGAGGACTCCATTGTGATGGCTTTGGGTTGACAAAGAAGCCGTCAATCAATAGACCTCACTGTAAGTGCGCAACGAGAGGAATAATTTACAAGTTTTTATATTTTCCAAAGCAAATACATCTTAAACAATACTTATGAAATAAAGAAAAAAAAATCAGCACATAACATACCAGCTCTCTCTTGTTTGAAAGTGTATGCCTCCATAGTGAGCGCTTTCTAGTCATTGTCAGGTGTTTTACTTTTGGCAAACATAATCAGAATTCCGCAAACAGCACTTTTAGAACGTTTTAGCACCCCCAGGCAGCTGTTGGAGTGCATCTACCCAGCACCTGACTGCTCAGCAGGAAGTAATGGCAGGCTGAACATACATTTCTTATAAAAAAATTGTCAGATATGCTTATCTTCCGAATTAGTGCTATATTAGGGTTCAGCGTGGTGATGAGTTTTGGTGTGCCAGGGGTAATTTTAGGGTTCAGGGCGAGAATGGTCAATCCTTAGCACACGTTTTTGATTATAAACAACAGGTATGTACAGTATATTGACACAGATAAACAATATATAAGTCAAAAATTGGTCTTTTCTTCTTGTCAGTAGTTCTTTAATTGTATATACTTCTCCTTAGTCTGTCTGTCACCAGCCAACACGTGTTTCGTTGCATGAGGGAATAGTTGTCCCGCAACTTTGTCAAGGCTGTTTTGTGAAAAACAAAGTAATATATACTTGTAATGTTCAGCGTTAAATATTTAAAATAAATTAAAGTAAATTGGTTCACATTAGCCCAAGTGATGCAAGTGCAACCTTCAAACCAGATGCAAAAGTAAATCTTAAAACTTCTAGTTACACAAAGTGTTCAGAGAAAGGATTAGTGAAGTCAACACATCTTACGGGTCATGTACATAACATAACGGTCTATGATCAGTCTGAATATAGGTAGATATGTCTTCATTGTCATTTTGCACAAATAAAGATAAAGATAGTCTTATTAGACTACTTATATATGGAATATATCACTTCGGGCTATACACATTTACGAAGGGTGGCACCTCACCCGTTAGCGTTACCGCTAGTATTTCACTATCTACCACTAGACTCGGACGCTTAGAATTTATATCTCACTTCACAGCCATTACCACCTTTTCTCTCCATCTCTATTAGGATCATAGACCTTTATGTTATGTACATGACCCGTAAGATGTGTTGACTTCATTAATCCTTTCTCTGAACACTTTGTGTAACTAGAAGTTTTAAGATTTACTTTTGCATCTGGTTTGAAGGTTGCACTTGCATCACTTGGGCTAATGTGAACCAATTTACTTTAATTTATTTTAAATATTTAACGCTGAACATTACAAGTATATATTACTTTGTTTTTCACAAAACAGCCTTGACAAAGTTGCGGGACAACTATTCCCTCATGCAACGAAACACGTGTTGGCTGGTGACAGACAGACTAAGGAGAAGTATATACAATTAAAGAACTACTGACAAGAAGAAAAGACCAATTTTTGATTTATATATTGTTTATCTGTGTCAATATACTGTACATACCTGTTGTTTATAATCAAAAACGTGTGCTAAGGATTGATCTTACTGGCTAGGGTTTTACCCACAATTCTAGGAAGTCTAGGTGGTTCTTCCTACCTTGTAGCACCGTTCGGATAAAATACACCAATTACTACAAATGTGAACTTTCTCTTGGCGCCAGATACCTAAATTAAATCCACCTAACAGGTTTTGACAGGGCGAGAATGGGTTTTGGGGTGCCAGGGGTAATTTTAGGGTTCATGGTGGTAATGAGTTTTGGGGTGCCAGGGGATAATTTTAGGGTTTAGAGAATGTATGAGTTTTAAGGGGCCATCTACAACACACTTTATTCAATACAGCCAGCCTGGTTTTATAAAGCACCTATATTTTGTTTCTCAAAATCAAATGGTGATTATTGTGAATTGAATGGCATCACTGTAAATACTTCATGTCCTTTGCCACACATTTCTGTACTATTGGAACAAGTTTGTATGGCTAAGGTGTTTGCAAAATATGATTTTAGGGGGGCACACAGCTTAGTTTCCAATAAAGCAGGAGACAAATGGAAGACCGCTCTTAATACTAGATATGCACATTCAGAGTATTTGTTTATGCCATTTCGTCTTTGTAATGCTCCAGCTAAATTTCAACACCGTGTAGATGGTATTTTTTTGGGTATCATGTGTGTATGAATAATGTGGTATATTCAATAGCGGTGACATAAAAACAGATTAGAAATTGCTAATCACACAATAGCAGCTTGATCCTTCCATTAATATTTTGCATCAGGTTTCTAAATCCTTTGCATGCCTGTGCTTTTTCACTTTTGGGCAAGAGCCGCTCCTGTCGGCAGCTGAGTTATGCTTTTTTCTTTGCCAACTGCTAGAAGATGTGAATTATATTTTCCAAAGTCCACAAAAGAAAGAGATGGCTGTGGCACAACAACCCTATGATGTATGAGTTCATATGCAGCCTCCTTCCTGTTCCCCATGGCTCCTTCTGCGCCCCAGTGTTTCTTGTGCCCCACCTGGCACACATCATGTCGGAGGATAGTGATGACGTTAACATTTTGCCCCCCCCCTGGAAAAATTTCTGCGGATGCCCATGATACCGGGGCTTACATTTTCATTTTTATTCGTTGTTGTTATATTTGAAAAGCTTGCGTTTTGTGCCGCGACAGATGTTCAGGTGTTAGACTCTCTTTTATTGTTGTCTGTTTGCTGCACACTAGCGGAGGTTCACGGCAGCTTCGTCGCCTGCCAGCTTGGAAGGGGCCTGGGCCTTGCTGTGGCCTGACGTCCTTATGTTTTTGAGACTTCCCCACGCCTGACACCGATGTTCCATGTATTATTTGATTTGAGATCCTATCTACTGACCTTTCCTGGACCAATTTATTATTGAGCACCACTTCTGTTTTTCTGGTTCTTGGGTGGTTTTACAAATCTCAGTGGTAATGCTAGGAACCGGGATCACCTGGTCAAAATATTCTGTTCCATGTTGATTTTTAGATGATTTCTGTTGATTTAGGCAGAAGTATGTATCCAATATTGTTGCTGTCTCGATTTTTTCTGTAATTTAACTTGTTTTTATTCCTTTTCTTTAACCACTTCTTGTTTCTTTTAGGCAAAGGAACTCTAGGGTTTGAAGGCTTGATATCCTGGGCTGCAGAGAGATAGGGTGCTGTTTTCATGTCTAGGATGCTATTTTCTTCTTGTCTCATTGGGACATTATTGACCATAATTGCGGGTGCCGGATGAATCCCTGCATTTACGACCACAGTGTTCTTCCAGGAGGTTAGGTTGCTGACAGTTGTGAGATTTTTAGGTTTGTCTAGGTGACCCGGTACTGACTGGCTTTTGGAGTCAGTGATCCTCAAAGCCCTAGTATATGTACTTATAGAGGAGTTTTTGTTCAGAGATTGCTCCTTCCTGGTCAATTTGACTTCCTGTTATAGGTCACCTACTATTGAAGGTAAAGCGGTTAGTTTTCCCATGAGGATAGCACACATACAGTCTTTATTATTTATGGATGATGTGATACACGAGCACCCTGCATACGGGTGAGGCTTTTGCGCTTCCTGGAGTAAGCTTTTTATATTTGAATTAAGCCTGTCAAAGTGCGAGTCTATAGTTGTAATGTACTGAGCTAATGTCTCAAGCAGTGATATTTGGATATCAAATTTCTTTGATTGATATTGTAATGCTAGGGCGGTAGTGTCTAATGTTTTGAGCAGTTGCTCCCAGGTCCCCATGTTTAGGTGAAGACTGACTGTCATGGATAGAGGGAAGTGCTGATTGTTTTCTAAGGTCCTAGTGAGGGTTTGAAGTGAAGGGCTTGAGGTTAAGGAAGACGATGAGACCCGCAACGCGATTGACTATTTCCGCTTTCTATGGAGGTTCTCAATTCCGGGGGATCATACCCTTTCTCCTTTGAATTAGGCGGTTGTGTTATTGTTTGATTATCTGACAGTATGTTGTTACTGGAGCTATACCCACTGAAATTTGCTAAAATACCGAACCAGTCTGTCGACTGTGCCTCCTGCCCTCGCGACTGGGAAACTGGTAACTGTGACGGCCTCTTTGGTTGCTGTTCGTTTGCCGAGATTTTCGAGGTCGGGGTGGTGGTCGAATTAAAGCAGAAAAGATGAGCTGGTTGAGAGACTTGAGGGCTGGGGACTGGTTTGTCCGGATCTGTATGAAGCGTCCTAGGTCTTACTGGACTAAGCGTTAGAGGGGGAAGCAAGAAGAACCTCTTTAACCTCCTCTTTTGTAGGGTATAGAGCAGCACCTTCATCCTTCATAAAGGTGAATTTTGAAGAAATTTTCCGAATCCTGGGCCATGTTGCAAACAGTGAGTTCTGAAACGGGGTTAATCCAGCAATTAGAGTGCGCTCAATGGAGGCTGGAGACTCCTGTCTAAGCCTCTTTGCTTGTGCATGCAAATTAATTGATGTCTGAGGTTCCCCCCACCCTTCCTTTGTGAGTTTGATGCTAGTTGTCCTATGACCCTTTCTTTATCATTGTACTGCCGGTATTTCACCCCTACTACAGCCTGAGCGCATTTTGGGAGCTGGATTACCCTGACCTGTGGCCTCCTTTCAAAATGCCTTTCACGCCCCCCTTGATTACACTGCTTTAAGGCCTGAGCTGGAGATCTTCGGGCCAGTGACTAAGCACCTGCTTCAAAAGCGCTCCTAAGTCGTCCTCTTATTCTTTTATCCTCCTCATGGGTTCCAATTACCTAATTGTCTGAATGACTGCATTATTGCTATAATTGGTGCAGCTATCACCAAAGGTACGCAAGGTTTAGCTCTTGTAGAAAATGTTGTGCATAACGTATGTAAAGCTGTACCTTTCAGTCCATCCAGGGGTTGCTGTTCTGAAAGGTTGCTGTTTATTCGCTGTCGGTCCCCCTGGGACCCTTTAGTTGGATGTTAAACCAGAGGAACTGAGTTCCAAAACTTCCACGTCTCCCCCCGCAGCGTTTGTCCTGACAAAAACAGGTAGAGCAGAATAGGGACGAGCAGGTGGCTGTAGAGTTAAAATCAGTATTATGTTTACACCCAGGTGAGCAGGGCACTACAGGTGGACACAAGCTGCACCCGGTGCTGCCTGGGCCACCTCCACCTGAGGCACACTCTCTGCAGCCACTGTCTAGAGGGTCCGCACTCAACCGCTTGAGGAATACACTTTGCTATGCACCTTTCTTTCCGTGAACTCCTGCCAAGCGTGTTGTCAATTTGGCACTTGCTCTACTCCACTTCAGAGTCGAGTCAGCACTCTCACTCGCCGTCCAAAAGATGCTGAAGGAATTTGCAATGTGAGATTGCAGCAGGTTGTTGCGGGCTGGAGCTAGGGCTGGAAAGACCGGGTTGGCCCCCTAACTTAACTGGGCCCAGATGGGTCACACACCTGCAACCTGCAAATCGTAGGTCGTAGCCCGCAGCTGCCAGGGCTGCCGCAGCTCCCACGGCTCCTGTGGCTTCTGTGACACGTCCCACACCTCTGATGTGTGCAGCAGCCCCTGTTAACTCGAGTTCCTGGAGCTGAAGTTAGGGCCAAGTCTGGCCTCACAAAGCTCCAACGAAAAACGTTGTATATCAGATGCCGCAAATGCAGCAGCAATCTTGCCTCGCATCAGCAGACCCCCGGCAGGAGCAGCAGCACCCAGCAGAAACAGTACACGGAAGCCCTCGGCAAGCTGGAGGTGGGACCGAAAACCGCACTGAGGAACTAGGGAGCCGAAGCCGCACGTCTCCAAGCAACCCATTGCCCCCTTGATGTCTCCTCTCGCTGCTCTCCACCACCTCTCTCCCCCGCCGAATCACGCCAGTGGTAAGCGATTGGGGGCCAGGTTGATGGATTGATGGGTTTGTAACCACGGCAGCAGTCTGCGGTCTGTGACTGAGTTGTGAGCTTCTGCGAGCCTCCCAGCCTATGTGGCGTTGGCGTTCTCTGACGACTCAGCGGCTCTCCTCAGGCTTTACTCTCATTCCTCTAATACCCTGTGAAAGCCTTTTTCAGACGACCAGGTAATATAATTTTACGGCATATAACCATTGAAGTTGGCAAAATATCAACGTGCATAAGCTTCCGATTTACTTTAAACTTTCTTTTAACGTGAACATAATACAAATAGTAAATAAAATAATGACATTGAACTTTTTCTCCTACGCAGTACATGCATTTTAATGTTTCTCTATGGCTTTTCGGCTGTTTGTAGTGACTTAAAGCCAAAAACATGCATTCACCTTGAATAAAACTGTTCTTAAATGTGCTTGGAACTGCAGATAGGTGTTTTTTTGCTAATTTATATAGCGCTTCATCGGCCCAAGGGCATTGAAGCGCTTTATATGAGCACCAGTTACCACATTGCACAAGGTTAGATTTACATATTCCAGTTAAGTCCTCTGCGCAATACATACACTAAGCGTTAAACGAACAGTTAATTGAAATTCAAAATTTGAGTTCGTGGACTATGCCTTCCTGCGCAGAACGATGTTCTAGGGCTTCACGTGGGTCTCCTAAGCATATGATAAAATACGAATTGTATTGTATTTTGTAAGTTGCTTACAAACCCCTTCGATTCAGAACAAAATTCTCGGTTGTGAGCAGTATCTGGTGCATTGATGATTATTTCCTGAGATTAGAAGTGGCAGTAAAACGGTGTGAAGCACACACACACACACGTGCACCCACACACACACACATACACACCCACGCCCACAACCACACACACAACAACCACACCTACACACAACCACACACAAACCCACACACAACCCCACACACAACCACACACACACACTCACACACACTACCACATGCACAACCACACCCACAACCACACACACAACCACACACACAACCACACCCACACACACACATAACCACACAAACAACCACACACAACCACACCCACAACCACACCCACACACACACCCACAACCACACACACAACCACAACCACACACAACCAAACACACACAACCACCCACACACAACCACAAACACACAACCACAACCACACACACAACCACAACCACACACACACACAACCACACACACAACCACAACCACACACACACAACCACACACAAACACATAACCAAACACAACCACATATACACATAACCACACACACGACCACACACACAGCCACACACACACACAACCACACACACAACCACACCAACCACACATCCACACACATCCACAACCACACCCACAACTGTGCCCACACCCACAAACACACACAACCACCCCCACACACACACAACCACACACAACCACAACCACACACAACCACACACACACACAACCACACACACACAGACACACAACCACACACACACAACCACACACAACCACACCAAGCATTGGCATAGCCAATAGGTCTCGCCTTTGGGACCTTATAAGTGTTTAGCCATGCAACAGTTGAAGTGGTTGCACAAAGGATATTGTGCTGCCTAACTAAATACTTAGAAGGTCCCAAAAGCGAGACCTATTGGCTATGCCAATGCTTGTTTATTCATGTTTTCCAAACATTTTATTGCTTTTTGGTTTGATATGGACTAACCTTCAGAGGCCCCAGACATTGCTACAGATGGAGCCAGCTTATCTGTATCCAGTAACGCCTCGTGAGCTGCATCCCACATTCATTCACATTCATTCATTGCCTCGAGTCAGCAAACATACTCACTTTTGCTCTCCATGTCGAAAATACATCTCTTCGTTAAACAATGCCCAGTGTTATTCAGTAGGACCACAGAGCACAAAAACCTCTGTCAGTTTAAAGAGTCATCACAGGAGCAGGAGAATAAAGCTACGCAAATGCAAAGCCAGCCTTAAACAAACTAGCTAACACATCACTTGTGTTATCCTCTGCACAATCCATC
This sequence comes from Triturus cristatus, assembly GCF_964204655.1. Classification (NCBI taxonomy): domain Eukaryota; kingdom Metazoa; phylum Chordata; class Amphibia; order Caudata; family Salamandridae; genus Triturus; species Triturus cristatus. The sequence continues at coordinate 1,816,111,434 of NC_140590.1, read as the reverse complement.
GCTCTATGAAGTGTGTTACTGGGAGTGGTCTAGGCGCTATGTGCGGCCTTCCTGCCATCGCTCTATGAAGTGTGTTACTGGGAGTGGTCTAGGCGCTATTTGCGGCCTTCCTGCCATCAATCTATGAAGTGTGTTACTGGGAGTGGTCTAGGCGTTATCTGTGCCTTCCTGCAATTGTGCTGAAGAGTGCTTGGCATCAAAATATTCTGTGTGACCTTGAGTGCTGTAGAATACAGGATGTCAGAGAGTACTGGAGGGTTTGCTCAAAGCAGAGCCTAGAGCCCTGAGGTAATGAGGGTCACCTCAGAGTGAGTGAATGTACACTTGAATGATTCTAAAGTGACAGCCGACTGACACTAGAGTGACACTTGACTCATTATAGGCTTAAATTACTCTTTGCAGGTAAAACTGTCAATACATTACTCTTCTCCACCTGCAACATGTCTTCTAAACATATGTTTTTCCATCCCCAGGAGTCTCTCAGAATATGAGGTGCTGACATCCTGCAGGAAGATGCAGCTAGACATGATGAGAGGGAACACGGTGAGAACTTCTCACAACATCTTTAATCATCTTTAAGTCAGGCCTCACCTGTGCTCACCGGTCTCACAAGGATACTTTACACTTCATCTTTGCCTGGGCACATTATTGTGTCCCATCAGTTTCAATTCGCAAATACCTTGGAGGCATTTTCTCGCCTCTCTTTTCCTCAGTCCACCTGCACATTTGTTTTCCACAGTCCTCTGTTTTCAAACACCTGTGCACAGAGGTTCATCCACTAACCCTTTCCGTGCCGCGATGTGTGTCGAACTCTCTGTAATGGACTTTATTCAAATTCATGTTCTAGGGTCCTTTAAACATGTGAATTTCTTTTGCCTTGTTCCGTACATATCTATCTATCTATCTATCTATCTATCTATCTATCTATCTATCTATCTATCTATCTATCTATCTATCTATCTATCTATCTATCTATCTATCTATCTATCTATCTATCTATCTATCTATAGACAATTGAATAAATAGATAGATATAGATTTGTTTAGATAGATAATTTTAGGTATGGCTAAGATCATGGGCAAGTCATTCCTTGATTTATTTTTGCTTCCTTTAGAAATGCAGCAAGATATATTAAGCTAAAATAATTTGTATGCATAGACTTGCCAATTCATCGCTAGATCCAGGGGTGTAGCTACCACTGGTGCAGCAGGCGCAGTGCACCGGGGCTCAGAGCCTTAAGTGGCCCATTGAACCCTGATTTTCACTGTATTTTACTACACCAACAGCAGTGAAAGGGGCCAATTTCCTTGCCTGTGCCAGGGCTCATGAAGTCTGTGCTATGCTACTGGCTGGATCATGCATTTCCCTGCATTTTAATATCTAATTGTCTGATGAAGTCATTTACACCATATTGTTACTCACTATACATTTGGTAATCCATAGCATGGAAGCACAATATACTTTATAATCAATTATAATTGTGCATGTTCATACTTATATCGTGCGCCGTTTGGAGTGCAAGTAGTGCTTCAAGTTAAAGAAGGTAACAGCTGAGCACAGGCACCTCCAGCTGCTCATGGGCACTTCGAGCAGTTCATGAGCACCTGGAGCAATTCATTGATGTCTGGCACTGTTCATGGATGTCTGGCACTGTTCATGGACCTCTGGCACTGTTCATCGACCTCTGGCACTGCTTGTGGATGTCTGGCACTGTTCATGGATTTCTGATACAGTTCATGGACCTCTGGCACTGTTCATGGATGTTAGGTACTGTTCATGGACTTCTGGCACTGCTCATGGATGTCTGGCACTGTTTATGGATCTCTGACACTGTTCATGGATGTTTGGACTGTTCATGGACCTCTGGCACTGCTCATGGATGTCTGGCACTGTTCATGGATGTCTGACAGTGTTCATGGACCTCTGGCACTGTTCATGGATGTTTGGCACTATTCATGGACGTCTGGCACAGTTTATAGAACTCTGGCCCTTTTCATGGATGTTTGGCACTGTTCATGGAAGTCGGGCACTGGTCATGGATCTCTGGCACTGCTCATGGACATCTGGCACTGTTCATGGATATCTGACACTGTTCATGGATGTCTGGCACTGTTCATAGACGTTGGCACTGTTCATGGATGTTTGGTATTGTTCATGGACATCTGGCACTGTTCATGGACGGCATTGTTCATGGACGTCTGGCACTGTTCATGGATGTCTGGCACTGTCCATGGACAGTATTCTTAATAGACGACTGGCACTGTTCATGGATGTCTGGCACTGTTCTTGGACATCTGGCACTGTTAATTGTTATCTGGCACTGTAAATTTAAACATGGCACTGTTCATGGGCGACTGTTACTTTTCGCAGATTTTTGTCGCTGTGCACGGGTAATTGATTCTGTGTAGTGCTACTGATGTGCTCGTGCATGTATTCCCAGCACTGTGCTTGGTTGGATGGCACTGTGAGATTGTCTGGCATTGCATGAGCTGTACCATGCACAGGTTTTTTGCACTGTGGTATGGCGACTGATTATTTTCATATGTAACTGAGGACTTTGAGTGACGCTTTGTATAGGTGTCAGATGCGACTGAACCTCAGCAAATATTTCTGATGGTGGCCTTCAGTGTGTGATGCTATACATGGTTGTGTGTCCTTATGATTGAGTATCTGTTGCTCTGCTTGACTTCTGCTGCTGTGTGTGGATTGCTGTCTCTGCCGATATATTGCTGACCCTGTGCATGGGTGTCTGACACTGTGTGTGAGTGTCTGGTATGGCATAGGTAATGCCGCTGCATGGTTGTCTTCCACTGTATATGGGCTTATTAGACTGCACCCGAGAGTGCCGGAGTGACGAAATATCAGGGAAAGATATTATGTGGATACAAACATGTCTCCTCAGGTACACAAGAGTTGTGTGTGGGACATGTTACTGTGTAGTATACAAGTGTTAGATGATGTATAAGTATGTGTGTGTCTGAAAGAGTCTGTTGTAAGGCCTCTAAGTGTGGTAATCTCTATCTACAAGGCAAGGTGTTGAGGTGGCTGTGGGAGTGTGACAATCCATGTGAGGTGGCAGCAGTAGAGTTGCATCAGATTAGTGTAGGAATAGATAGACAGATAGCTAGACAGATAGCTTGACAGATAGATAGATAGATAGATAGATAGATAGATAGATAGATAGATAGATAGATAGATAGATAGATAGATAGATAGATAGATAGATAGATAGATAGATAGATAGATAGATAGATAGATAGATAGATAGATAGATAGATAGATAGATAGATAGATAGATAGATAGACAGACAGACAGACAGACAGACAGACAGACAGACAGATAGATAGCTGATAGATAGATAGATAGATAGATAGATAGATAGATAGATAGATAGATAGATAGATAGATAGATAGATAGATAGATAGATAGCACTGCTTGTGGATGTCTGGCACTGTTCATGGATGTCTAGCACTGTTCATGGTGTCTGGCACTGTTTATGGATGTCTGGCACTCTTCATAGACGTCTGACTCTTTTCGTGGATATCCGACATTGTTCATGGACATCTGGCACGGTTTAGGATGTCTGGCACTGTTCATGGATGTCTGGCACTGTTCATGGACATCTGACACTGTTCATGAATATCTGGCATTGCTCATGGATATCTGGCACTGTTCAGGGATGTCTGGCACTGTTCATGGATGTCTGACACTGTTCACAGTCAACTGTTGCTTTTCGTAGATGCTTGTTGCTGTGCATGGGTAATTGATTCTGTGTAATTCTACTGACGTTGTGCTTGTGCATGTAATCCCAGCCCTGTGGTTGGGTGGATGGCACTACTTGTGATAGCCTGACATTGCATGAGCTGTACTATGCACAGGTTTCTGGCACTGTTGCATGGCGACTGGTTCTTTTCTTATGTAACTGGGGACTTTGAGTGACACTTTGTATAGGTGTCAGATGTGTCTGAATCTCTGCAATGGTTTCTGATGGTGCCTTCAGTGTGTGATGCTATACATGGTTGTGTGTCCTTATGATTGAGTATTTGAGTATCTGTTGCTCTGCTTGACTTCTGCTGCTGTGTGTTGATTGCTGTCTCTGTCGATATATTGCTGACCCTGTGCATGTGTGTCTGACACTGTGTGTGAGTGTCTGGTATCGCATAGGTAATGCCTCCGCATGGTTGTCTTCCACTGCATATGGGTTTATTGGGAGTGTCAGAGTGTGGACATATCAGTGAATGATGTTATGTGAATACAAACATGTCTCCTCCGATACACAAGAGTTGTGTGATGGACAAATTACTGTGCAGTAAACAAGTGTTAGATGATGTATAAGTATGTGTGGGTCTGAAAGGGTCTACTGTAAGGCCTCTGAGTAAGTGTGGTCATCTCTATCTACAAGGCAAGGTGTTGAGGTGGCTGTGGGTGTGTTACAATGTATGTGAGGTGGCAGCATCAGAGTTGTGTCAGAATAGTGTGGGAAAATATACACATGTAAGTGTTGAAAAGGTGTATGGGTGACTGACCACTGGTTTCTGCCTTTGGGTGCATTAGAGCATGTGTGTCTTGTGATAATTCTAATATCCAGACCCCACTTAAACCCTAACTTTAGTTGGACATTTTGCTTCATTTCACTTGAAGAATAGGTGGTGTCAAAGAATATATGGATATTTTTAATTCTCTGTAATATTTGGTTTACTAAGAGTGTATCCAAGGGGACCGACTTATTGTCAGATAGTGCAAGCTGCCTCTTGGCAGTGTGAGTGCCTGAAGAGTGGTGCTGCATCATGCTACATAATGGGTCAGTAGCAATGTTGTGGTCTCAGAGAGGTCACTTGAGGGTCTGTGGCTAATGAGTGGGATACATATGGGTGACTATGCACATGTATGACTACCAGAGAAAGCATGTGTGTATCAGGGTGGAGGTGGGTTTATTTGAATGTGGTGGCATGTCAGAGGAAATGTACCAATCTATCAACGCAGATGTGACTTTATCAGAAAGTTTACCTCTGATGGTGAGCTGTAGATCTGAAAGTAAAATGTATATATGAGAGCCTGAAGACATATGTGGGTGTTTGGGTGTAAATGAAAATATTTTCATGGGCTGCCTGAAGTTATATGGAAGGATGTTTTAGTGCTGATTACATGTGTGTGGCTACTTGATGTTGTGGAAGGTTGAATGGGCATGAGTTGGATGTCTCAATGAGCACTGTGCACGAAGGGTAAGTGGGGTCAGATAATTTGTGAGTGCATGTCTAAAGATGTGTGTGTGTGTATTTGTGAAGGTGGATGTGTCTAATTGTTCTTTCCAGAATATATACAGTTGTATGGGGGTATGGGTGGGTCATGGCAAATTCATAGCTGTGTGAGTAATTGCGTTCATTGGCACCTGAGTGATCATTGTGTTATGAGGTAATAATGGTGGGTGAGGCTCTCTGGGGGTGTACATAGATTATGCTATGTCACATTATGTTATGTTATGTTATGTTATGTTATGTTATGTTATGTCATGTTATGTTATGCTATGTGATGGTATGTTATGTTATGCTATGTTACGTTATGTCATGTTATGTTATGCCATGTTATATTATGTTATTTTATGTTATGTCATGCTATGTTATGTCATGGTATGATATGTTATTTCATGTAATGTTATGTGATGTTACGTTATGTTATGCTCTGTTTTGTTATGGTGTGTTTCTTGTGTTGTGTTGTGTCATGTCATGTTAAGTTGTATTCTGGTATGTTGTGTTTTGTCATGTCATGTAATGTTATGTTATGTTTGTTTTGTTAAGTTATGTCATGTCATGTCATGTTATGTTGTGTTGTGTTGTGCCATGTCATGTTCTGTTCTGTTCTGTTATGTTGTGTTATGTTATATTGTGTTGTGATATGTCATGTCATGGTATGTTGTGTTATGTTATGTCATGTTCTGATCTGTTATGATATGTTATGTTGTGTTATGGTATGGTATGTCATGCCATGTTGTGTTGTGTGATGTCATGTTATATTACATTATATTATGTTGTGTACTGTTCTGTTATGTTATGTTATGTGATTGTTATGTCATGTTCTGTTCTGTTATGTTATGACATGTCATATTATGTTATGCTATGTTTGTTGTGTTGTGTTATGTTATATCATGTTATGTTGTGTTGTGTTGAGTTGTGTCATGTCATGTTCTGTTCTGTTATGTTGTGTTATGTCATTTTGTGTTGTGATATGTCATGTCATGGTATGTTATGTTATGTTGTGTTATGTTAGTTCATGTTCTGATCTTCTCTGATATGTTATGTTGTGTTATGGTATGTCATGCCATGTTGTGTTGTGTTATGTCATGTCATGTCATGTTAGATTATATTATGTTATGTTGTGTTCTGTTATGTTGTGTTAAGTCATGTTCTGTTCTGTTATGTCATGTTGTGTTATGTCTTCTTTTATTGTGTTATGCAATGTTAGGTTGTGTTATGTTATGTTGTGTTATTTCCTGGACAATCACATTTTTTGGTTTAAAAAATGAGTCCCATGTGAATGCTTGTCGCAAGTTATACACTTGATACCCTTGTTCACATAGACAGTTGGGTTGTCCTCTTGCTAATTGTAATCTGCCAATTTTTCCAATGCACAAAATGTGTACATCGGAGTACACTGGTTTAAACTGTGCCGGTAATAGGGATTGCTGTATCGCAAGTCTATTCCTATGCATACCTTAGCTGACCTATATCCAACGATTCTTCTGCGATGTGGGATATCCTCACTACTATGAGAAGCCAGAATCCTTTGAAGTTACTAACAGAAGGATCTGAAAAACGAATGTATGGTGCACCTTGAGAATCATAGGTTGTCCATCGAACTATTAAAGCCTAGTGTTGTTAAAAAAATCTAAAGATTCTGATTACATATGAAATGCAGCCACATCCTAATCTTCTACTGAATATTAGCTGCAGATTTGTTCTTAGTCGCCTAAGGATAGATACCTGCCATTGTCTAATTAGTTTCCCTATAACGAATGACTGGGCTGTAAAATTGCCCCATATGATACTATGATGGCACAGAGTACCATGCATGTAGTCCTCTTTCGTAAATTTTATACTAATCTGAGAAAATGCTAAATTTTACCTGACTTAAGAACCCTTATCTTCTCACAATGCCACCATGGCAATCTTTATTTACATTCATAATCCACCCTGGAGATATGTTGTAATATGTAATGTTTTTTGTGGGCTGTGATTTATGCCAGGAAGAAATGTAAACTAATTTAAACTGTCCTGATTAGGATTGGGCTGTGTTTTATCATGGACAAGAAATCTCCTGTTACTTTGCTGGTTCCCTGTCTTACTCTCTCCTCACGTTACTGATCATGGTTCTTCCCATTCACTATTTGTAATGCATGTGGTATCCCCCACTAGTAGCCCATGCCTGAAGAGTTCACTATGGCTCTAACTTAAGGTCACTAGTGTTCCATCTCTATCGCGCTAAATGAGCAGCAAGATCCCTCAGGGCCGAGAGCCCTTAAACCAGTTTTATTTGCACCGTCAAGTGTGAAGCATTCACAGTTTCTGAGTGTGTCCGGTCTGCTGACACTCGCAGAGGCTGCAGCCAAGTTTGTTAAATTGGCTGCACGTGCCCAGGTGGCTGCACTCAGCGGGTGCAGAATCTCTGGTTTGCGGTTGTACTCCTGAGGTGACCAGAGGCATTTTGCATCTTCTCATGGGGGTAAGTCTTTGCTCAGCTCCCAATGGGTGGTAACTATGAGGATCCTATCACTGGTCTCTCACGCCGGGGAAGGTACACAAGTGCTCCCACTGAGTCCTCACTTCTCAGGTTGGAGGAGGAAAAACAAGTCACAGTCCTAGGTGCTCCAGGTGACCCCTTCTGACATACCGTGTTGCCACAATTCACTGCCAACAGTCTCTGGCCTGACCAGCATGGTGAAGTTCTCCACGGTGGCACCTTCTGGCATATGGGGTCACCGACACACTACAGCGCAAGGCTTCAGCCCTCACTGCATGATAGTTTTCCCACTGCAGCTTATTCTGGCATACATACGTGGTTGCCACCTCGCTCTTACACACAGGCTCAAGCCCAATTAGCCCAGCATGACACACTCCCAATTTCACTGTGGTCCTCACCTGGGGTACTGGGTCACTGACTCTGTTCTGCAAACGAACCATGACCCAATTAGCACAGCAGCTGTTTCCTCACACCTCATACAGGGAGTCCACTTGACAGGAACTCTCTCCCTTCAACATTCTCCTTTTCCACTCGATAGGACTCCCCACAGAACCTTGTTTCCTACAACACTTTTCTTTTCCAACAAACCTCACTGATCTTGGCAGTCAGGCTGACGCTGGTGTCTCAAGCTCCAGGGCAGATGGTTTAGGATACCCTGGGTGATGTCCCCTCACCGAGCAGGGAAACCAGCAGGCCTTGGCCCTCAGTTATTGTCACAGGCAGACATTTTGCAGAGCTTCCTTTCCTCACACAGCTCATCTGGCTGCTTGGCAGGTGACAGTTGTTGGGATCACAAACTCCCCTCCCTTTAGTTAATATCCAGGCACAAAATATGATTTAGGGTCTGAGTCTTTGATGATTTGTGTTGGCGGTCTGCCTCTGTAGAAGTGCCTGCTCTTCTGCCTCCTCTTCCTTTTCAACAGAAGCCTGTCACAGCAGGAGTTTCTCTAAAGCTGATAGTTCCACAGAACAGGCCATGGGAGTGACTAGTGTTCACACCTGGATGCAACAACATTGACATGTGCCTCAAATGCTTAGCCCTGGAATCCCAGCCCTGCTCTTTATGATTCCCTTATCAGTCCCATCTTCTTCCTAATATGTGTCCAGGCCCATTCCTTGTGACCTCTCACTGAATCAAAGAGCACCCTTTGAAGTGTACAGGGGAGGATTCGTCCTCCCCTCCCCAGTGTGATCCACCCAACTTACAGGAATGCAGAAATACACAAATCTATCTGGGGGGGTGAACTCTGTAACTCTAATCCATGTTACAGACCTCGGATTCACCCCCAAAATACCAGGACCCCCGATGTATTGTACCATTCACAGGCACACATACACCTTGCACATGTATGTAGCATACACACGCTGCACAGTACTGCATCATCCATGTACTGTACTACTCAGAGGCACAAATCCATCCCTCATATGCATTTCACAAGCACACATTGCATTCTTCAGGTAATGTACCAATCACATGTGCACATACCCAATGCAAGTGCATTCACTGCACAGAACAATATCCTTCAGGCACTGTGCCACTCATAGGCAAATGTACCTCTTGCTTAGTCCTGCAGTAAACATATATTGAACCCTTCCTAGGCACACATACACCCAGTGCAAATACACCACCTCTGAGCTGTGCAGCACTTGACACAAGTCCAATGCTAGCAAAGGGTGAGTTAAGCACCTAGCAGCTGAACTTTTAAGATGAGTGAGCTGGTATGCCTCACTCCAATGACTCAAGTTAAAAAGGACTTGTTCACTTCTACTCATCACTACACGGTATGTTGCTGCCACAGTGCTCGTCCTGCTTAACTCCTGGTGAAGGTAGCCTTCCACCATAATGAGGGTAGCTCTTTTGGCTCCCCTCCTTTTCCAACAAGATCATGGCACACACACACGATCCGTGTCTGCTTATGACAACGTAAATCAGCATTAGGGATCCCGAAATTCTTACAGATTTTGAAGCAGATATATATAAGGTCAAATCACATCACTATAAGTACTCTCTTTTTGTGCTAAACTACCATGTTAACTCATTACAGAGACTGTTTCAGAGTGAAATACAATATTTCAAGACAGATGCAACGTGTTAGAATTTGACTGATAGCTAGGCATATCTGTGATTGCTGAAGTACTGCTCCAGCATGCAAAACGTACTCTCACAGTAGGAGTTGTTTTTCTCCAAATTACTCGTAATTACAAGAGCAGGAGTAATCATATAATTGTCGGTAATTCCATATCAAAGAGGAATGTGAAATTACAGAAATGGCCAAACTTCTCTCATTACTCTAGTGAAATAGAAATTCTGCTCAGGCCTACACAAAATGTGTCAGCTACCTCATTCCTAGCTTGCCATGCCAACAGTCATTGGCTAAAGAACTTCAAAAGGCACCCTAGCTTCCAGTCTGCAAGAAGGCTAGGTTCGCAACTTTGGGCCTTATTTATGAATGCCTGCGACACTTCAATGCTGCAGGAATGTGTCCCTTCCTGCACAAAAACATTTCTGCACTGTGTGCGCCCGCACAGAGAGAGAGCAGGCGTGCTCCATGTCTTAGTAGATATGAACTATCCTGTTCCTCCATTTGAAGCAGCGCATCAATCTGTCCTGCTGCGTTGCACTGCGTCACATGTTTGTAAATCTGGCCCTGAGTTTCTTTATGCATTGGCACCAATTAGACATCTGACTCTAGAAATGGTAAATTCCTAAAAGTATTTGCATAGGAAACTGACAATGACAAATTAAATCATATGTCTACAGAACATTTATATTTATTTTTTCAAATAGTGAAAGCCATGATGAATGCCATCCTGCTTTGCTAATTACCATTAACACATGATCTTTTTCTTTTCAGCTTACCAACAATTTGCAACAGAAGACAAATCTAAGAAAATGGTAATTATAAACCTAACAGCAACAGGATTCCTGATTGTGGGATTTTCTGAATTTCCTCATGCACAAGTGCCTATTTTGCATAATTTCTGCTTATTTACTTGATAACCTTGACAGGAAACCTAGTGGTCTTTGTGACTATTTTCAACAACTTACATTTACACACACCTATGTATTTCTTCATTGCAAATCTTTCCTTGGTAGATATAATTTATACATCAATCTCATTCCCAAAAATGTTGGCCAACTTTTTCCAAGGCAAGGATCCTATTATACGCACTGCCTGTCTGTTACAATCATACTTCTTTATGTCTATGATATTCACAGAATTCATTCTTCTCACCTTCATGGCTTATGATCGTTATGTTGCAATTTGCAATCCCTTACTTTACACAGTCATAATGAACAAAGCTACATTTCTTCAGTTGTTGGCTGGTGCTTGGATATGTGGACTATTAAACACAGTAGCACATGTGGTGCTAGTATCTAAACTCTCTTTTTGTGTCTCTCATGAAATAAACCACTTCTTTTGTGACATGTCAGCCCTACTCAAGCTTTCTTGTTCCAGTTCCAAAAGCCTAGAATTCTTAACTTATGTCATTGCTGTTACAGAAGTTTTGGGTATGCTAACTCTGACCTTCACGTCTTATGTTTACATCATCTCAGTCATTATGAAAATAAGGTCTTCTTATTTTGGTATTCACAGAATGCACTTACTACTTCTGGTATTCACAGAATGAACTTATTACGCTTGCGATTCACAGAATAAACTTACTACTTTTGGTATTCACAGAATGGATTTACGACTACTAACTTTCCGTCCGCACTCGGGCCAGAAATTCCGGCCCGGAGGCGGAGCTTCCGGCCCGGAGGCGGAGCTTCCGGCCCAGAGGTGGAGAATCTCCGCCACTGGCCGGAATCCCCACCTCTGGGCCGGAAGCTCCGCCTCTGGCCCGGAAGTCCCGCCTCCGGGCCGGAAGCTCCGCCTCCGGGCCAGAATTTCCGGCCCGAGTGCGGACGTAAAGTTAGTAGTCGTAAATCCATTCTGTGAATACCAAAAGTAGTAAGTGCCTTCTGTGATTAACAGAAGTAGTAAGTGCATTCTGTGAATACCAAAAGTAGTAAGTTTAGGATTTTGTCTTAAGTTAATTCTGTGAATCGGGCCCATAGTGTTCCTCTACACATTATAATGTCATTTAATGTTAAATCAGTTCTTTTTGCATAGACTGCCTAGAGTAAGATGGATATGAAAGAGAGCAATCAACTAAGCTCATGAAAAAAAGTTATGTTGTGGTGCAAAAAACTGATGAATATTACATTAAAAAAGAGATATCGAAATGAAGGAGCGAACAAAGTGTGGATGACTTGACACAACAAACATGCACATTGTCATGAACATCTCTTTTTTCTATATGTTGGAAGTGGCCTTTGCCTCATTATGAATTCTTCTCATCTATTTCAAACAAAAGTTATTAAAAAATCCTGGGATTAGGTTAGGTATCATTTGAAAGACCAACATTTAGTGGGACAAAAATACAAAGCCAGATAAATACATGAAGCAGAGGTTCAAGAATGTTTCTGCATTTGTAAATGTGCCTACCATTCACTTATTAGGTTTGAGGATATATTTGACTTGTACTAGTTTTAGTCATTACCAGGGAAGTCATTGATAAATTATATTGCCGTACCACTGCCACACTCTGTTTATAGTTTGTAGAATTTGAAACAGATAGGCATGACACCTAATATAAGAACTCAAACTGACAGGGATATGGATCAAAACCATTGCTCTTAAATGGTTAAACTTTATTAACTTACTGGAAGTCTAGTTAGCAGCTTCATAGTCCATCCTGATCTCAATAAAACAGATGAGGGGGGCCTCAATGGTTTCATTTGTAGGTATAGATTCAAGAAATATAAGAACTCATATCCCTTTTATTTTTTGTTTTACATTTATAATTGAATTGGCCATCTCTTTCTCACATAATGCATGTGGAATTTCTTCTGCAGTGTTGACATATTAGCAGAAAAAACCCTACCCTTTCTATGTTTACCTGCATTCTCCTTGAGGAAAGATATTGAGCCTTGCTTAACCCCTTCCGTGCATGGGACGGCCGGAGCCGTCCTAAGTCAATGTGTGCGTGGGCTGGCTCCCGGCCGTCCTAGCACCCACCCATGGGGGAAGCGCTGGCGCGTTCCCTGTGGGCAGTCCTTTCAGGTGCCCCCATCAGGGAAGGCTTGTGAAGCCCTTCCCCTGCCTCCCCCTGACCCCCCTCCATGAAATCTAATGACATCACCACGCAAGGCTCACTGACGTCTTTAGAGAATTCCGGATGCACTGCAAGCCATTTGCTTCCAGTGCATCCGGATGAGAGCAGGTGAGTTTCTGGTTGTGGAGGGTGGGGGGGTTTGTTAGAAAAAGCATCGGAGGAAAGGAAAGGGTTTTCCTTTCCTCTGATGTTTTTTTTAAAAGCATTCCTGCTGCACGATCGCGCTGGGTCGTGATCGTGCAGCAGGAATGCCTTTTTTATTTTTTTATATTGCCTAATTTGTGTGGGGGAGCGGCCCCTTGGGCAAGGATCACTCCACATGGGGGGATAATTTGTTTAATAAGTTAATAAGTTCTGTCCCCCTTCGGGGGGCAGATCGGACAATCATAAAGAAAAAAAAGCATGTGTGTGCCACTGGGCCACCAGGGATTTTTTTTTTTTAAATGGCCTTTGTGTGTTTCGGGGAGCGGCCCCTTGGGCAAGGGTCACTCCCCTTGGGGGAGCAATCGGTGTAGTTGGTTCTGCCCCCTTGGGGGGGGGAGATTGAAATAATAAAAAAAAAGTATGTGTGCCCCCACTGTGTGTATCGGGTACTGGCCCCTTGGGAAAGGGTTGCTCCCCTTGGGGGAGCAATTTGTTTAGTTGGTTCTGGACCCCTTGGAGGGGACAGATCTGATTTTTTAAAAAAGTTTTAAAGTAGGTGTGTGCCCACTAGGCCACCATGGATTTTTTTAAATGCCCTTTTGGGTCAGGGAGCGGCCCCTTGGGCAGGGGTTGCTCCCCTTGGGGGAGCAATTTGATTAGCTGGGTCGGCCCCCCTTGGGGGGGTGGGGCAGATCGAATTTAAAATAAATAAAAAAGTAGCTGTGTTCCCACTAGGTCACCAGGGATTTTTTTTTATTATGTTTTTGGGGAGCAGCCCCTTAGGCAAGGGTTGCTCCCCTTTGGGGATCATTTATTTTGACCGTTATTGACCCCCTGGGAGGGCAGATCGACCCAAACAAACAAATCATTTTATTGTATGCCCACTAGGACACCAAGGATTGTTTTAGTGTTGTTGGGAGCGGCCCCTTTAGCAACGGTCGCTCCCCTTTAGGGGGTGAATATTGTGGCTGTTTCTGCTCCACTCTGGGGCAGATCAGCCTTATGCTTTGGACCCACCTACCACCTTTGCTTGGCTGGTGGATAGTGTGCGGACCAGTGCATAATTTGCATTTGTGATTGTAATATTTTATTTCTCCTTTTTATTCTAGTGCAAAGCTTTTGATTCTTGTTTGTGGTTTCAGCAGTGGTTGATCTGCAGGTTTGCGTAGTTGCAATTTTTTGATAAGAAAAACATTTTCGTTGTTTATTAAGGTCATGCATTAATGAAGTATTTGTAAGTAGTGTCATAATAGCAGCAGATTTAGTTAGTGTTTTGAGCATGAAATTCTTTGTGATGTATTTTGCATTTTCTTTTGTGTAATTTTCTTTTCTTTTTCTGTTTTTATTGGGATACTGTTGGTCCTTACTGTGTCAGTGCAGAGCAGGTGGTGGTGCATCTATCTGATTCTGGCAAGTGAGTGGTATAGTGTTGGAGTATATAGGTCTTTGTGATAAAGACACATTTTGTTTTTTACTTATTTTACAAAGTGTTTGTTGTTGTTGACTTGTATGACAAGTTACCTTTATTAGTAAGGATTATGGCTAGCCGCAGGATTACTGCTCAGCAGGTTGTTGGTTTGCTTTTTGAATCTTCCTCTGACCATGATTATGACACTGATTCTGCATCTGAGGCAGAGGAGGGAGGGGAAGATTCTGCCAGTGAGTTTTCTCTCCAAATGGAATCATTGGATGTTGAAGCTGCTCTCAGTGCAGATGAATGTGGATGAAGTGCCTGTTTTAGAGGAGGGCACTGATGTGCCGATGGTACAGCAAGAGACATCGGTATTGGTATTGGTATTGGAGCCTGAGGCTGTAAGGTTTACTACTGGAAGTGCTGGACTCTGGGTTGATCCAAACATGGTGCAGCCGGTGTTGCCTGCTTTTAGTGGGGATGCAGGGTGTAGAGTGGATTGTGAATTTTGTTTTGCCTATACAGTTTTTTCAGTTGTTTATGGATGATGTATTTTTGGCTGAGATTGTTGAGCAAACTAATTTGTATGCTGAACAGTTTTTGAGGGACAACAGTGCCAGACTTAGGCCCTGCTCTAGAGCTACCCGGTGGACTCCCACAAATCTGGATGTGATGAAGAAGTTTTTGGGTTTGACTTTTTTGATGGGCTTGATAAGGAAGCCGTCCATGGCTTCATATTGGTCTACCAGTCCCATGATGGCAACAACCATATTTCCTGCAATTATGAGTCGTGATCGGTATTTACTTTTGCTTCGGATGCTACATTTTGTTGATAATACTTTGGCAGTGCCACGAGATCATCCTGACTGTGACCGTCTTTTTAAGATTCGGCCTGTTCTTGATCACTTTGTAGATTAATTTTCAGAGATCTATACTCCAGGCAAAGAAATATCTGTTGATGAGTCTTTGGTCCTGTTCCAGGGCCATTTTGTTTTTAGGCAGTACATTCCTAGCAAGAGGGCACATTGTGGAATTAAGCTGTATATGTTGTCTGAGAGTAGGACAGAATATGTCTTTAATTTCCGGGTGTGCACTGGTAGGGATTCCACTATTGACGCCCCTGGTTGTCCGTCCACTTTTGGTGTGTCTGAGAAAATTGTGTGGGATCTTGCTAGAGGACTGCTTAACAGAGGCCACCATTGGAGGGAAGAGGTGTGGCACAGCGGCCAGGGTGACTGACTCTGGAACCCGAGGGCTCACGGTCCGATCGCTGGCGGCAGATTAGCCCCGCATCATGTCACTCTGGGCAGTAGCTTGCTTAATCTTCCTGACGGCCCCCAGCTCCTTGAGACCCTTACGAGTGATTGTTCGCACTTTACAAATGTGGATTATTTTTATTATTATTGTACCTTGATAACTTCTACACTGCTGTGTAATTGTTTAAGGAATTGTTCAAAGTAGACACTTTAGCACAATCTGCTCTAACCTTAAAGGTTATCCAAAAGAGCTTGTTTGCAAAACACTTCAGATGGGACAGAGCAGTTCCTTGCGTAGTGATGAACTACTAGCTGTGAAAATTGTGAACAGGAGGGATGTGTACACGCTGACTACCATCCATGATGAGAGCACTTCAGCTGTGGCTGTTTAGGGTTAGATTTCTGAAGTGCGCAAACCTGTGTGCATTTTAGAGTACAATAAGCACATGGGTGGTGTTGATAGAGTAGATCAGAGGTTTTAACCTTACACTACTATTCGTAAGGCTTACATTTCGTATAAGAAGTTGGCCATCCATCTTTTCAATTTAGCAACTTTCAGTGCTTTTATTGTGTACAAGGAGTGTTCTCCTGCATCAAAGTTGACTTTTGTTCAGTTTCAGCAGTCTGTGATAGGCAGCCTTGTTGTTGTGGAACAGGCAAGTGTTCCTAGAGTTGGAGTAGTGGAGGATGTTGCTAGATTGAAAGATCACCACTTTCCTGATTTAATTCCTCCCACGCCCATAAAAAACAATCCCTGTAAGAGATGTAGTGTCTGCTTGCGAAGAGGTGTGTGGAAGGAGAGTCGTATGCACTGTGCCGATTGTCCTTCTAATCTGGGGCTGTGTGTGCCGGCATGTTTCAGATTGTTTCACACTCAAAAGAGATTTTGGGAGCAATCGTGAGTCTAATAGTGTACTACCTGGTCTGTATGGTTTTATATAGTTGTTCAGTTATCACTTTTGGCAATAGAATGATGTCTTTAGTTACTGCTGTTGTTTTGTAATAATAGTTTTGTATCTAGTTGCAATTGGTGTGTGTTTTCTTTCTTGTTTAAAAACAAATTATGACGGTGTGTGGACTGGTGCTTGGCTGGCGGTGTGCGTGGACTGGTGCTTGGCTGGCTGTGAGTGGACTGGTGCTTAGCTGGTGGTGTGCATGGATTGGCGCTTGGCTGACAGTGTGTGGGGACTGGCGCTTGGCTGGCGGTGTGCATGGAATGGTGCTTGGTTGGCGGTGTGCGTGGACTGGTGTTTGGCTGGCGGTGTGCGTGAATCGATAATTGGCTGGCGGTGTGCTTGGACTGGTGCTTAGCTGGCAGTGAGTGGATTGGTGAATGGCTGGCAGTGTGCGTGGATTGGTGCTTGGCTGGCGGTGTGCCTGGACTGGTGGTTGACTGGTGGTGAGTGGACTGGCGCTTGGCTGGCAGTGTGTGTGGATTGGCGCTTGGCTGGCGGTGTGCATGGACTGGTGCTTGGCTGGCGGTGAGTGGACTGGTGCTTGGCTGGCAGTGTGCGTGTATTGGCACTTGGCTGGTGGTGTGCGTGGATTGGCACTTGGCTGGCGGTGTGCGTGGACTGGTGCTTGACTGGCAGTGTGTGAGTAGTGATTGCTGCTGGTCACTACACACACTGCTAGCTAAACACCACTCCACGCAATCCGTGAGCTGGTGTGGTTGCTGTGTCAGGAATGTGGGCATGTGAAAATGATGGGCCATTGAATGGCGCTGTCTGCTGGTGTGAGTGTTGTAATGTGGTGGGCCCGCTTCTGGTGGTGTGAATGGTTTTGTATGTGTCACACGTATAAAAGGTATATGAATGGCCTGTAAAGAGGTCGGTGCCTTGTTGTGGCTTTACAGCTCATGAGCTGTGAGTCAATGGTTCAATTTCTCGTCTTTCAATTATTAACAGTGCATTTTTTTCCGTTAAATCTTTGGTTAATACAACTGTATATTCTGAACCATCACTCACCCTTGTGTCCAATTCAACCAATATGTATGTATGCTTGAGGAATAGGTGGTTTTGCAGAAATATTTGTCTGTTCTGTCTTTCTCAAGCAGGGTGTACTTTGTCCCTTTTAATGTATGTTGTAATGTGTCGGTTTAATGCCTGGTGGTGTGAATGGTCTTGTGTGTATCACGTGTGAAAGGTGTGTGAATGTCCTGCAAAGCGGTTGGTGCCTTGTCGTGGCTTTACAGCTCACGAGCTGCGAGTGAACGGTTCAGTTTTTTGTCCTTTCAATTATTGACAGTGCATTTCACTTTTGTGAAATCTCTTGTTAAGAAAATTGTATATACTGAACCATCACTCGCCCTTGTGCCAAATCCAACCAGTATGTGTGTGCTTGAGGAATAGATGGCTGTACAGTAATCTTTATCTATTTTTTCTGTCTGCCAAGGAGTACATTTCATCTAAGAAAAGTCTACCAACTGTAGATATTGTTGTAAACTAAGCACCCATGGGAGTACATGGTGATGTCTCTCTTGTAGATCCCAACAAGTTATCTTACCTACAATGTCCTGAAAACCTCAAAATGTGACTGTCACATTTTCTGTGTGAGAAAATTCTGAAATCTGCGTGGATCCACAAATTTCTTCCCACCCAGCGTTCCCCCAGGTCTCCCGATAAAAATGGTATCTCACTCATGTGGGTGGGTCAAGGACCCGCTACAGGCAAGGGCCCAAAACCTATTGAGGCAACATCAAAATTACCTATCACAAACCAACCTGGTTTTGCAAGGAGGGTCCCATGGGTTTTTGGCCCGGGCTCGGCTGCCATCTGGGGAAATCAACCAAACCCAGACATTTCTTGAAACTAGACACCCGGGGGAGTCCAGCGAGGTATGGGTAACATAACCTGGTGAAAGCCAGTCAAGTCACCCCATCCTGGATTCCCCTGGGTGTCTAGTTTTCAATAATGTATAGGATTGCTAGATTTCTCAAGATGCCGGCAGAGCTAGGGTTCAAAAGCGACAGTTAGGCACTTTGCAAAAAAAGGGTCATTTGTCACTGTGAAAATGTTGTGTGTCCACGTTCCATTTTGCGCGGTTTCCTGTCGCGGGCACTAGGCCTACCCACACAAGTGAGGTACCATTTTTTTCAGAAGACTTTTAGGAAAGCGGGGTGGGTGGAATTTTAAGGATCCACGCAGATTCCAGAACTTTCCACCACAGAAATGTGAGGAATTGTTTTTTTTTGGACAATGTTTTAGGTTTGAAAGGGATTCTGAGTAACAGAACCTGGTGAGAGCCAGTCAATGCACCCCATCTTGGATTCCCCTGGGTGTCTAGTTTTTAAAAATGAATAGGTTTGCTAGGTTTCCCTAGGTGCCGTCAGAGCTAGGGTTAAAAAATGACAGCAAGGCACTTTGCAAAAAAAGGGTCATTTTTCACTGTGAAAATGTGGTGTGTCCGCATTGCATTTTGCGACGTTTCGTGTCGCGGACACTAGGCCCACCCACACAAGTGAGGTACAATTTTTCTTGGAAGACTTTGGGGAACACGGGGTGGGTGAAATTTTGTAGCTCCACCCCGATTCCAGAACTTTCCACCACAGAAATATGAGGAAAATGTGTTTTTTGGACAATATTTTAGGTTTGCAAGGGATTCTGGGTAACAGAACCTGGTGAGAGCCAGTCAAGTCACCCCATCTTGCATTCCCCTGGGTGTCTAGTTTGTAAAAATGTATAGGTTTGCTAGGTTTCCCTAGGTGCCGACAGAGCTAGGGTTAAAAAACGACAGCAAAAGGCACTTTGTAAAAAAGGGTAATATTTTACTGTGAAAATGTGGTGTTTCCACGTTGCGTTTTGCAACGTTTCGTGTCGCGGACACAAGGCCCACCCACACAAGTGTGGTAAAATTTTTCTTAGAAGACTTTGGGGTAAGAGGGGTGGGTGGAAATTTAAGGATCCACACATATTCCAGAACTTTCCACCACAGAAATGTGAGAAAAGAGTGTGTTTTTTTTTACAATTGTTCAGGTTTGGAAAGGATTCTGGGTAACAGAACCTGGTGAAAGCCAGTCAATTCACCCCATACTGCATTCCCCTGCATGTCTAGTTTTTAAAAATGTATAGCTTTGCTAGGTTTCCCTAGGTGCCGGCAGAGCTAGGGTTCAAAAACGATAGCTAGGCACTTTGCAAAAAAAAGGGTCATTTTTCACTGTGAACATGTGGTGTGTCCACGTTGCATTCTGTGCCGTTTCCTGTTGTGGGCACTAGGCCTATCCACATAAGTGCGGTCTAATTTTTCTTGGAAGACTTCGGGAAACGTGGGGTGGGTGGAATTTTAAGGATCCACACAGATTCCAGAACTTTCCACCACAAAAATGTGAGGAAACTGTGTTTTTTTTGACAACTGTTTAGGTTTGCAAGGGATTCTGGGTAACAGAACCTGGTGAGAGCCAGTCAAGTCACCCCATCCTGGTTTTTCCTAGGTGTCTAGTTTTAAAAAATGTGTAGGTTTGCTAGGTTTCCCTGCTGCAGCGTGGAATGTCAAATCCTCCCCTCGTCACAGACCAAATATCATACTAGCACATTTACTCAATACATTCATTGGTGGGGCCCATAACACCAACACTCACACTAACTTGATCTGCTCTTATGGAAGGGATAAATATTTCCAATCGCTGAAATGAAAGGAATACCTTTTCACCTAAAGGACTTAATCATTTCTCATCAAAGACCTTTATTAGACTCAAAACCTCGTGATATTCCCCTCATTTATGTCGATGAATCAGTTGTTCTCGGGTAAGTGGTAATTAAATCCTTTTAATCTACTTCTAATCGTAACCAGAAACTCTTCAAATAATTCACCCAACACATTTGTATGTTACGATAAGACATTTATCTAATCAATTTGCAAATTTAATAATCATGAACCAAACCACGGAACATCATATTTACCTAATCTGGCTATTAGTCGTCCTCCAACTCAATCAGGTCGTGAAAAGTCTTTAATTCATCAAAGTCAGGCAGCAATTCAGTCTGTGAAAGGTTCAGGGAACAGCTGTCCAGCAGTGTCACCGTTCTCTTCGTCAGCATAACGTCAGGAATCAGGAAAATGCTCGATCTCGTGATGATCATTCAGTCAGACCAACAACTCCCTCACTATTCTACCATCTTTTATAATGAAATCAATGTCGAGAAGTAACACATTTCAGTTTTAGGCAGTTCTGATTGGTGGGTTTGTGGTCGTACGATGAAGTTCTCACATAGTCTATTAGGTTAGGTCATCAAACTTGCTGGTTCTGGTTTAAAAGACAGTCCTTTGTTTAAAGTTCTGGCAATTCTCCCATTGTGACCTTGATGGGTACATCTTGCACGGGGTCAGGACGAGGCCACTGTTGCGCTCGGTGGCGCAGGCGCACTTCACCCGAAACCTCGTGGAATGGCGACTAGTCTCATGCGGTCAGAAGTCAGCCTTCTTTACGGAGGCCCAAATGGTCAACTTAAGCAAAACAAACACAAAACGTATTCAACACAAAATGGTTCAGCACTATTCAAAAAAACAATGAAGTATATAAATAAATGTCCAAAGCGTCGATTTCATTTTCTTTGAAAAATTCTTTTCTTTATTTCGTATTTTCATGAGAGTGAAGAATCATAGCCAACGCATTTCGTCTCTTGAAAAGAGACTTCTTCAGGGCTTCAGAGATAGATAAAGATTGTTTCTTTGTATAATTCAGACTTATAACTGAGAGTTCCAATATTTCAACAACCTTCTTGTATGGTGAACATTGTCAGAATAGCCTGGTGGCCCGTAATTCACGGTCTCGTAGTTTTCAAATAATAAACCGAGCACCAGAGCGTATGTGTATTTAAATCACCCGCTCCGCAAAGTACATCACCTCGACACGGCTCGTATCTCTGGAACGAGATCTATTTGGAGATACTGGAAATGGAAATCCTTTTACTTTGGCTGCCCGCACATTCCAAGGGAATTAAAACATGGAAATGGCTAATAAAATGTTAAACCCTTACTATTTCCCTTATGTGTATGTAATTATCTAATTATCTAGCATGATAGCAACATTCAAAGCGTTTATATTCACCCAGTGATGTCATCTGGTGCGACTTACAATTACGTCACAAAGCAACATATACCATGCAATATTCTAATTTTCTTAGATTAGTATGCGTACGTATATTAGTTTACAAGTTATTTTAGCCATGCAAATGCAATTCCCACGTGTATTTCTTTTATTAATACTATTAGTTAGATACCACTTTAAACAGATTAATTTTATTATTATTAATAGATTATTCAGATTAATATAAATCATGCAGATAAGGGGGTATACAAAATTTGAATTACCCACTCCATCATCCCTAGGTGCTGGCAGAGCTAGGGTTCAAAAACGACAGCTAGGCACTTTGCAAAAAAAGTGTCATTTTGCACTGTGAAAATGGGGTGTGTCCACGTTGCGTTTTGCGCCGTGTCCTGTCGGGGCACTTGGCCTATTCACACAAGTGAGGTACCATTTTTCTCAGAAGACTTTGGGGATTGCGGGGTGGGTGGAATTTTCAAGAATTCACACCGATTCCAGAACTTTCCACCACAGAAATGTAATGAAAATGTGGTTTTTTTGACCATTTTTTAGGTTTGCAAGGTATTCTGGGTAACAGAACCTGGTGAGAACCAGTCAAGTCACCCCATCCTCGATTCCCCTGGGTGTCAAGTTTTCAATAATGTATAGGTTTGCTAGGTTTCCCAAGATGTCGGCAGAGCTAGGGTTGAAAAATGATAGCTAGGCACTTTGCAAAAAAAGGGTCATTTTTCACTGTGAAAATGTTGTGTGTCCACATTGCGTTTTGCGTGGTTTCCTGTCGTGGGCACTAGGCCTACCCACACAAGTGAGGTACCATTTTTCTCAGAAGACTTTGGGGAAAGAGGAGTGGGTGGCATTTTAAGAATCCACGCAGATTCCAGAACTTTCCACCACAGAAACGTGAGAAAAATGTGGGTTTTTTTGATAATTTTTAGGTCTCGCTAGAGCCAGCGCTTTAGCGCTGCTCTCGCGAGAGCTTTTGTAAATGGGGGATCTGGAAGTGCAAACCAGTGCTTTCAGGCCTCCAAATACAGTGCATGTGCGCCGGGCGCGCGCACCATTTGGCAGCCTGCGTGATCACTTTTGCGGCCGCTTTGACGTCCTCAGTGAGCCTTGCGGCCACTGAGGACTTCAAAGCGGCCGCGAAAGTGCACACCATTTGCTTTCACTTGCCGGCCGCTTTGATGTTTAATCGCGATCGCGATCACTTTCACTTTCGCAGCCGCTTGTTGTTTTAGGGGACTTGTCCCTTCTTTCTTCATGCATGTGCTGTGATCTGACCCTCACCAGGGTTTACGGGTGGCTGGCCCCACTCTGAGGAGGCTACATTTGTCCATGGTGCATTGACCTGGAGGTGACACTTCACCACGCTCCGGGAGATGCCACAGAGTTAGATGGTCCCATGTTTAGACCATAGCAAGCACTCCATTGCAGGAGCGTGTTTTCATTGACATCGCTGGAAAACACGGGCTCCACTGCGTGTTTGAGATTAAATAGCTCTGGCTTCTGCCAAGCGAGCGCGGTGCCTAATTGCAGCCCCTCACTCACTGTCTGACCAAGGGGAACCGTTCTTGGTTGTTGCCCAAGCACCGATGATGCTAACGCTCCACTTATTCTGCGTGCTCACATGAGAGAGCTGACGCCGTGCCCCACCCCTTAGAGTCCTAGAGGGACAGCGACGTCGCAATCCTCAAGGTACCGGGAGCGGTGGGAGCCCAAAGCTCCTCACAGCTAAAGTGCTTCGTTTACTGACATCCGACCCGAGTGGTCTCGGAGGAAGACCCAAGCTGTCTTTGCGTTAATGTGAAGCCGATTGCACGTCCTCACTTGGATTGGACCTGAGCGGTCCCAGGACCTCTTTAATGTTAGTTGTTTGCCTGTTTCCTTCGTATATGCCACTGACAGCCATGCTTCTAAAGCAAGGAATAGTTTGCAAAAGCGCACACGCATTGTTCTTCATGAGTACAGTACACTCAGTTGTAGAAGTGGAGCGGCACCCTTTGCAATATGGAATTTAAGCTTGCGATTCACCTATGTTGAGCCTTCGCTGAAATATTCTCAAAATTCCATCTTCATGTTCAGTGTTTTTCACGTCTTTTCTGATGCCGGGTCAGAACCGTGAGGTCTTCTTTCCTTCGTTCTGCAGGCCGATCGCCTTGCTCATCTGCTGTAAGGTTCGTTCTTTATATCTTTGTGTATACTGCCTACCATTAACGGAGCCCCTCAGTTGCCTTTCTATTCATGCAGACACACTGCAGGGTACAGGTGGGACTGAAGCAGGAGCACACGAATGGAGCAGAGCCTGTCTGCACCAATGAGGTTTTTTGGCACAGTGTCGAGGGAAGCTGCACCTTTTATCTTTTACAAAAACTTTTTGCTAAAGACATTGCTAGGCAGATTTTTCATTCAAATTTATAATTTGCCATGACAGATTTGGCTATTTGTATTAGGTGATAAAAAAAAGAGTAAAGGTTGTCTACTAGTGACATGGTTCTTTTTGTTATTTTCAATTTTTTTTTCTTGATTTTCCCGTCTAGCCCTCAGTCAGCCGGTCGAGCCAGCCAGCCCAGCTGAACTGCGGGAACCCCTCCGCGGCCGGCCATTAGCTGGTCAGTTTTGCGCTGGTCGGACCCAGGAGGGTTTCGCCAGACAGAGGGTAGATTTAGCCTTCCAGCCATGCCGTTCGGGCCGCCGTTCCACCGAGGTCGTCAGCCTGGCTGACCTTATGTAAACAAGCATTTGCAATGCAATAGGTCTCGCAGTTATACGAGTTTGAGCTATTGGCACTGTAAATGACAGTGCCTTTTATTTATTAAATAAAAAGCATTGTCATTCACAATGCCAATAGCTCAAACTCGTATAAATGCGAGACCTATTGCATTGCAAATGCTTGTTTAGGTTTGCAAGGAATTCTGGGTAACAGAACCTGGTGAAAGCCAGTCAATTCACCCTATCCTGGATTCCCCTGCGTGTCTAGTATTCAAAAATGTATAGGTTTGCTAGGTTTCCCTAGGTGCCGGCAGAGCTAGGATTAAAAAATGAAAGCTAGGCACTTTGCAAAAAAAGGGTAATTTTTCACTGTGAAAATGTGGTGTGTCCACGTTGTGTTTTGTGCGGTTCCTGTTGATTGCACTAAGCCTACCCATACAAGTGAGGTACCATTTTTCTCGGAAGAGTTTGCAGAAAGCGGAGTGCGTGGAATTCTAAGGATCCACGCAGATTCCCGACCATTCCACCACTGAAATGTGAGGAAAATGTATTTATTTTGACAATTTTCTAGGTTTGCAAGGGATTCTGGGTAACAGAACCTGGTGAGAGCCAGTCAAGTCACCCAATCCTGGATTCCGCTGGGTGTCTAGTTTTCAAAGATGTATAGGTTTTGCTAGGTTTCCCAAGATGCCGGCAGAGCTAGGGTTCGAAAACGACAGCTAGGCACTTTGCTAAAAAAGGGTTATTTTTCACTGTGAAAATGTTGTGTGTCCATGTTACGTTTTGTGCCATTTCCTGTCACGGGCACTAGGCCTACCCACACAAGTGAGGTACTCTTTTTCTCAAAAGACTTTGAGGAACACACCGTGGGTAAAATTTGGTAGATCCACGCAGATTCCAGAAATTTCCACCACAGAAATGTGAAGAAAATTTTTTTTTTTGACAATTGTTTAGGTTTGCAAGGGATTCTGGGTAACAGAACCTAGTGAGAGCCAGTCAATTCACCCCATCCTGAATTCCCCTGGGTGTCTAGTTTTTAAAAATGAATAGGTTTGCCAGGTTTCCCTAGGTGCTGACAGAGCTAGGGTTATAAAATGGCATCTAGGCACTTTGCAAAAAAAGGGTCATTTTTCAATGTGAAAATGTGGTGTCTCCACGTTGCGTTTTGCACACTTTCCTGATGCGGGAACTAGGCCTACCCACACAAGTGAGGTACAATTTTTCTTAGAAGACATTGGGGAACACGGGGTGGGTGGAATTTTGAAGATCCACGCAGATTCCAGAACTTTCCACCACAGAAATGTGAGGAAAATATGTTTTTTTTTACAATTTTTTAGGGTTGCATGAGATTCTGAGGAACAGAACCTGGTGAGAGCCAGTCACTTCATCCCATCCTGGATTCCCCTGCGTGTCTAGTTTTTAAAAATGTATAGGTTCTCTAGGTTTCCCTAGGTTCTGGTAGAGCTAGGGTTCAGAAACGACAGCTAGGCACTTTGCAGAAAAAGGGTCATTTTTCACTGTGAAAATGTGGTGTGTGCACATTGCGTTTTGTGCCATTTCCTGTCGTGGGCACTAAGCCTACCCACACAAGTGAGGTACCATTTTTCTCGGAAGAGTTTGCGGAAGGCGGAGTGTGTGGAATTCTAAGGATCCATGCAGATTCCAGAACATTCCTCCACTGAAATGTGAGGAAGATGTATTTATTTTGACAATTTTCTAGGTTTGCAAGGGATTCTCTGTAACAGAACCTGGTGAGAGCCAGTCAAGTCACCCAATCCTGGATTCCGCTGGGTGTCTAGTTTTCAAAGATGTATAGGTTTTGCTAGGTTTCCCAAGATGCCGGCAGAGCTAGGGTTCAAAAACGACAGCTAGGCACTTTGCTAAAAAAGGGTTATTTTTCACTGTGAAAATGTGTGTGTCCACGTTACGTTTTGTGCCATTTCCTGTCACGGGCACTAGGCCTACCCACACAAGTGAGGTACTATTTTTCTCAGAAGACTTTGGGGAACACACCGTGGGTAAAATTTGGTAGATCCACGCAGATTCCAGAAATTTCCACCACAGAAATGTGAAGAAAATGTGTTTTTTTTTGACAATTGTTCAGGTTTGCAAGGGATTCTGGGTAACAGAACCTAGTGAGAGCCAGTCAATTCACCCCATCCTGAATTCCCCTGGGTGTCTAGTTTTTAAAAATGAATAGGTTTGCCAGGTTTCCCTAGGTGCTGACAGAGCTAGGGTTATAAAATGGCAACTAGGCACTTTGCAAAAAAAGGGTCATTTTTCACTTTGAAAATGTGGTGTCTCCACGTTGCGTTTTGCACCCTTTCCTGATGCGGGAACTAGGCCTACCCACACAAGTGAGGTACAATTTTTCTTAGAAGACATTGGGGAACATGGGGTGGGTGGAATTTTGAAGATCCACGCAGATTCCAGAACTTTGCACCACAGAAATGTGAGGAAAATGTGTTTTTTGACAATTTATTTGGTTTGCAAGGGATTCTGGGCAACAGAACCTAGTGAGAGCCAGTCAAGTCACCCCATCCTGGATTTGAAAATGTGGTTTGTCCACGCTGCATTTTGCACCATTTCCTGCTGCGGGAACTGGGCCTACCCACACAAGTGAGGTACACTTTTACTCAGAAGACTTTGGGGAACACGCCGTGGGTGAAATTTTGTAGAGCCACACAGATTCCAGAACTTTCCACCACAGAAATGTAAGGAAAATGTGTTTTTTTGACAATTTTTTGGTTTGCAAGGTATTCTGGGTAACAGAACCTGGTGAGAACCAGTCAAGTCACCCCATCCTCGATTCCCCTGGGTGTCAAGTTTTCAATAATGTATAGGTTTGCTAGGTTTCCCAAGATGTCGGCAGAGCTAGGGTTGAAAAATGATAGCTAGGCACTTTGCAAAAAAAGGGTCATTTTTCACTGTGAAAATGTTGTGTGTCCACGTTGTGTTTTGCGTGGTTTCCTGTCACGGGCACTAGGCCTACCCACGCAAGTGAGGTACCATTTTTCTCAGAAGACTTTTGGGAATGCGGAGTGGGTGGCATTTTAAGAATCCACGTAGATTCCAGAACTTTCCACCACAGAAACGTGATAAAAATGTGGGTTTTTTTGATAATTTTTTAGGTTTGCAAGGAATTCTGGGTAACAGAACCTGGTGAAAGCCAGTCAATTCACCCTGTCCTGGATTCCCCTGATTGTCTAGTTTTTAAAAATGTATAGGTTTGCTAGGTTTCCCTAGGTGCCGGCAGAGCTAGGATTCAAAAATGAAAGCTAGGCACTTTGCAAAAAAAGGGTCATTTTTCACTGTGAAAATGTGGTGTGTCCACGTTGTGTTTTGTGCGGTTCCTGTTGATTGCACTAAGCCTACCCACACAAGTGAGGTACCATTTTTCTCGGAAGAGTTTGTGGAAAGCGGAGTGGGTGGAATTCTAAGGATCCACGCAGATTCCAGAATATTCCACCACTGAAATGTGAGGAAAATGTATTTATTTTGACAATTTTCTAGGTTTGCAAGGGATTCTGGGTAACAGAACCTGGTGAGAGCCAGTCAAGTCACCCAATCCTGGATTCCGCTGGGTGTCTAGTTTTCAAAGATGTATAGGTTTTGCTAGGTTTCCCAAGATGCCGGCAGAGCTAGGGTTCAAAAACGACAGCTCGGCACTTTGCTAAAAAAGGGTTATTTTTCACTGTGAAAATGTTGTGTGTCCAACTTAAGTTTTGTGCCATTTCCTGTCACGGGCACTAGGCCTACCCACACAAGTGAGGTACTATTTTTCCCAGAAGACTTTGGGGAACACACCGTGGGTAAAATTTGGTAGATCCACGCAGATTACAGAAATTTCCACCACAGAAATGTGAAGAAAATGTATTTTTTTTTGACAATTGTTTAGGTTTGCAAGGGATTCTGGGTAACAGAACCTAGTGAGAGCCAGTCAATTCACCCCATCCTGAATTCCCATGGGTGTCTAGTTTTTAAAAATGAATAGGTTTGCCAGGTTTCCCTAGGTGCTGACAGAGCTAGGGTTATAAAATGGCATCTAGGCACTTTGCAAAAAAAGGGTCATTTTTCACTGTGAAAATGTGGTGTCTCCACGTTGCGCTTTGCACCCTTTCCTGATGCAGGAACTAGGCCTACCCACACAAGTGAGGTACAATTTTTCTTAGAAGAGATTGGGGAACACTGGGTGGGTGGCATTTTGAAGAGCCACGCAGATTCCAGAACTTTCCACCACAGAAATGTGAGGAAAATATGGTTTTTTTTACAATTTTTTAGGGTTGCATGAGATTCTGAGGAACAGAACCTGGTGAGAGCCAGTCACTTCATCCCATCCTGGATTCCCCTGCGTGTCTAGTTTTTAAAAATGTATAGGTTCTCTAGGTTTCCCTAGGTTCTGGTAGAGCTAGGGTTCAAAAACGACAGCTAGGCACTTTGCAGAAAAAGGGTCATTTTTCACTGTGAAAATGTGGTGTGTGCACATTGCGTTTTGTGCCATTTCCTGTCGTGGGCACTAAGCCTACCCACACAAGTGAGGTACCATTTTTCTCGGAAGAGTTTGCGGAAAGCGGAGTGGGTGGAATTCTAAGGATCCACGCAGATTCCAGAACATTCCTCCACTGAAATGTGAGGAAGATGTATTTATTTTGACAATTTTCTAGGTTTGCAAGGGATTCTGGGTAACAGAACCTGGTTAGAGCCAGTCAAGTCACCCAATCCTGGATTCCGCTCGGTGTCTAGTTTTCAAAGATGTATAGGTTTTGCTAGGTTTCCCAAGATGCCGGCAGAGCTAAGGTTCAAAAACGACAGCTAGGCACTTTGCTAAAAAAGGGTTATTTTTCACTGTGAAAATGTGTGTGTCCACGTTGTGTTTTGTGCGGTTCCTGTTGATTGCACTAAGCCTACCCACACAAGTGAGGTACCATTTTTCTCGGAAGAGTTTGCAGAAAGCGGAGTGCGTGGAATTCTAAGGATCCACGCAGATTCCCGACCATTCCACCACTGAAATGTGAGGAAAATGTATTTATTTTGACAATTTTCTAGGTTTGCAAGGGATTCTGGGTAACAGAACCTGGTGAGAGCCAGTCAAGTCACCCAATCCTGGATTCCGCTGGGTGTCTAGTTTTCAAAGATGTATAGGTTTTGCTAGGTTTCCCAAGATGCCGGCAGAGCTAGGGTTAAAAAACGACAGCTAGGCACTTTGCTAAAAAAGGGTTATTTTTCACTGTGAAAATGTTGTGTGTCCATGTTACGTTTTGTGCCATTTCCTGTCACGGGCACTAGGCCTACTCACACAAGTGAGGTACTCTTTTTCTCAGAAGACTTTGAGGAACACACCGTGGGTAAAATTTGGTAGATCCACGCAGATTCCAGAAATTTCCACCACAGAAATGTGAAGAAATTTTTTTTTTTTTGACAATTGTTTAGGTTTGCAAGGGATTCTGGGTAACAGAACCTAGTGAGAGCCAGTCAATTCACCCCATCCTGAATTCCCCTGGGTGTCTAGTTTTTAAAAATGAATAGGTTTGCCAGGTTTCCCTAGGTGCTGACAGAGCTAGGGTTATAAAATGGCATCTAGGCACTTTGCAAAAAAAGGGTCATTTTTCAATGTGAAAATGTGGTGTCTCCACGTTGCGTTTTGCACACTTTCCTGATGCGGGAACTAGGCCTACCCACACAAGTGAGGTACAATTTTTCTTAGAAGACATTGGGGAACACGGGGTGGGTGGAATTTTGAAGATCCACGCAGATTCCAGAACTTTCCACCACAGAAATGTGAGGAAAATATGTTTTTTTTTACAATTTTTTAGGGTTGCATGAGATTCTGAGGAACAGAACCTGGTGAGAGCCAGTCACTTCATCCCATCCTGGATTCCCCTGCGTGTCTAGTTTTTAAAAATGTATAGGTTCTCTAGGTTTCCCTAGGTTCTGGTAGAGCTAGGGTTCAAAAACGACAGCTAGGCACTTTGCAGAAAAAGGGTCATTTTTCACTGTGAAAATGTGGTGTGTGCACATTGCGTTTTGTGCCATTTCCTGTCGTGGGCACTAAGCCTACCCACACAAGTGAGGTACCATTTTTCTCGGAAGAGTTTGCGGAAGGCGGAGTGTGTGGAATTCTAAGGATCCACGCAGATTCCAGAACATTCCTCCACTGAAATGTGAGGAAGATGTATTTATTTTGACAATTTTCTAGGTTTGCAAGGGATTCTCTGTAACAGAACCTGGTGAGAGCCAGTCAAGTCACCCAATCCTGGATTCCGCTGGGTGTCTAGTTTTCAAAGATGTATAGGTTTTGCTAGGTTTCCCAAGATGCCGGCAGAGCTAGGGTTCAAAAACGACAGCTAGGCACTTTGCTAAACAAGGGTTATTTTTCACTGTGAAAATGTGTGTGTCCACGTTACGTTTTGTGCCATTTCCTGTCACGGGCACTAGGCCTACCCACACAAGTGAGGTACTATTTTTCTCAGAAGACTTTGGGGAACACACCGTGGGTAAAATTTGGTAGATCCACGCAGATTCCAGAAATTTCCACCACAGAAATGTGAAGAAAATGTGTTTTTTTTTGACAATTGTTCAGGTTTGCAAGGGATTCTGGGTAACAGAACCTAGTGAGAGCCAGTCAATTCACCCCATCCTGAATTCCCCTGGGTGTCTAGTTTTTAACAATGAATAGGTTTGCCAGGTTTCCCTAGGTGCTGACAGAGCTAGGGTTATAAAATGGCAACTAGGCACTTTGCAAAAAAAGGGTCATTTTTCACTTTGAAAATGTGGTGTCTCCACGTTGCGTTTTGCACCCTTTCCTGATGCGGGAACTAGGCCTACCCACACAAGTGAGGCACAATTTTTCTTAGAAGACATTGGGGAACATGGGGTGGGTGGAATTTTGAAGATCCACGCAGATTCCAGAACTTTGCACCACAGAAATGTGAGGAAAATGTGTTTTTTGACAATTTATTTGGTTTGCAAGGGATTCTGGGCAACAGAACCTAGTGAGAGCCAGTCAAGTCACCCCATCCTGGATTTGAAAATGTGGTTTGTCCACGCTGCATTTTGCACCATTTCCTGCTGCGGGAACTGGGCCTACCCACACAAGTGAGGTACACTTTTACTCAGAAGACTTTGGGGAACACGCCGTGGGTGAAATTTTGTAGAGCCACACAGATTCCAGAACTTTCCACCACAGAAATGTAAGGAAAATGTGTTTTTTTGACAATTTTTTAGGTTTGCAAGGTATTCTGGGTAACAGAACCTGGTGAGAACCAGTCAAGTCACCCCATCCTCGATTCCCCTGGGTGTCAAGTTTTCAATAATGTATAGGTTTGCTAGGTTTCCCAAGATGTCGGCAGAGCTAGGGTTGAAAAATGATAGCTAGGCACTTTGCAAAAAAAGGGTAATTTTTCACTGTGAAAATGTTGTGTGTCCACGTTGTGTTTTGCGTGGTTTCCTGTCACGGGCACTAGGCCTACCCACGCAAGTGAGGTGCCATTTTTCTCAGAAGACTTTGGAGAATGCGGAGTGGGTGGCATTTTAAGAATCCACGTAGATTCCAGAACTTTCCACCACAGAAACGTGATAAAAATGTGGGTTTTTTTGATAATTTTTTAGGTTTGCAAGGAATTCTGGGTAACAGAACCTGGTGAAAGCCAGTCAATTCACCCTGTCCTGGATTCCCCTGATTGTCTAGTTTTTAAAAATGTATAGGTTTGCTAGGTTTCCCTAGGTGCCGGCAGAGCTAGGATTCAAAAATGAAAGCTAGGCACTTTGCAAAAAAAGGGTCATTTTTCACTGTGAAAATGTGGTGTGTCCACGTTGTGTTTTGTGCGGTTCCTGTTGATTGCACTAAGCCTACCCACACAAGTGAGGTACCATTTTTCTCGGAAGAGTTTGTGGAAAGCGGAGTGGGTGGAATTCTAAGGATCCACGCAGATTCCAGAATATTCCACCACTGAAATGTGAGGAAAATGTATTTATTTTGACAATTTTCTAGGTTTGCAAGGGATTCTGGGTAAGAGAACCTGGTGAGAGCCAGTCAAGTCACCCAATCCTGGATTCCGCTGGGTGTCTAGTTTTCAAAGATGTATAGGTTTTGCTAGGTTTCCCAAGATGCCGGCAGAGCTAGGGTTCAAAAACGACAGCTCGGCACTTTGCTAAAAAAGGGTTATTTTTCACTGTGAAAATGTTGTGTGTCCAACTTAAGTTTTGTGCCATTTCCTGTCACGGGCACTAGGCCTACCCACACAAGTGAGGTACTATTTTTCCCAGAAGACTTTGGGGAACCCACCGTGGGTAAAATTTGGTAGATCCACGCAGATTACAGAAATTTCCACCACAGAAATGTGAAGAAAATGTATTTTTTTTTGACAATTGTTTAGGTTTGCAAGGGATTCTGGGTAACAGAACCTAGTGAGAGCCAGTCAATTCACCCCATCCTGAATTCCCATGGGTGTCTAGTTTTTAAAAATGAATAGGTTTGCCAGGTTTCCCTAGGTGCTGACAGAGCTAGGGTTATAAAATGGCATCTAGGCACTTTGCAAAAAAAGGGTCATTTTTCACTGTGAAAATGTGGTGTCTCCACGTTGCGTTTTGCACCCTTTCCTGATGCAGGAACTAGGCCTACCCACACAAGTGAGGTACAATTTTTCTTAGAAGAGATTGGGGAACACGGGGTGGGTGGCATTTTGAAGAGCCACGCAGATTCCAGAACTTTCCACCACAGAAATGTGAGGAAAATATGTTATTTTTTACAATTTTTTAGGGTTGCATGAGATTCTGAGGAACAGAACCTGGTGAGAGCCAGTCACTTCATCCCATCCTGGATTCCCCTGCGTGTCTAGTTTTTAAAAATGTATAGGTTCTCTAGGTTTCCCTAGGTTCTGGTAGAGCTAGGGTTCAAAAACGACAGCTAGGCACTTTGCAGAAAAAGGGTCATTTTTCACTGTGAAAATGTGGTGTGTGCACATTGCGTTTTGTGCCATTTCCTGTCGTGGGCACTAAGCCTACCCACACAAGTGAGGTACCATTTTTCTCGGAAGAGTTTGCGGAAAGCGGAGTGGGTGGAATTCTAAGGATCCACGCAGATTCCAGAACATTCCTCCACTGAAATGTGAGGAAGATGTATTTATTTTGACAATTTTCTAGGTTTGCAAGGGATTCTGGGTAACAGAACCTGGTTAGAGCCAGTCAAGTCACCCAATCCTGGATTCCGCTCGGTGTCTAGTTTTCAAAGATGTATAGGTTTTGCTAGGTTTCCCAAGATGCCGGCAGAGCTAGGGTTCAAAAACGACAGCTAGGCACTTTGCTAAAAAAGGGTTATTTTTCACTGTGAAAATGTGTGTGTCCACGTTACGTTTTGTGCCATTTCCTGTCACGGGCACTAGGCCTACCCACACAAGTGAGGTACTATTTTTCTCAGAAGACTTTGGGGAACACACCGTGGGTAAAATTTGGTAGATCCACGCAGATTCCAGAAATTTCCACCACAGAAATGTGAAGAAAATGTGGGGTTTTTTGACAATTGTTTAGGTTTGCAAGGGATTCTGGGTAACAGAACCTAGTGAGAGCCAGTCAATTCACCCCATCCTGAATTCCCCTGGGTGTCTAGTTTTTAAAAATGAATAGGTTTGCCAGGTTTCCCTACGTGCTGACAGAGCTAGGGTTATAAAATAGCATCTAGGCACTTTGCAAAAAAAGGTTCATTTTTCACTGTGAAAATGTGGTGTCTCCACGTTGCGTTTTGCACCCTTTCCTGATGCGGGAACTAGGCCTACCCACACAAGTGAGGTACAATTTTTCTTAGAAGACATTGGGGAACACGGGGTGGGTGGAATTTTGAAGATCCACGCAGATTCCAGAACTTTCCACCACAGAAATGTGAGGAAAATATGTTTTTTTTTCCAATTTTTTAGGGTTGCATGAGATTCTGAGGAACAGAACCTGGTGAGAGCCAGTCAATTCACCCCATCCTGGATTCCCCTGCATGTCTACTTTTTAAAAATGTATAGGTTTGCTAGGTTTCCCTAAGTTCTGGTAGAGCTAGGTTTCAAAAACGACAGCTAGGCACTTTGCAGAAAAAGGGTCATTTTTCACTGTGAAAATGTGGTGTGTGCACGGTGCGTTTTGTGCCATTTCCTGTTGTGGGCACTGGGCCTACCCACATAAGCGTGGTACAATATTTCTCGGAAGACTTCGGGAAATGTGGGGTGGGTGGAATTTTAAGGATCCACGAAGATTCCAGAACTTTCCACCAAAGAAATGTGAGGAAAATGTGTTTTTTTGACAATTTATTTGGTTTGCAAGGGATTCTGGGCAACAGAACCTGGTGAGAGCCAGTCAAGTTACCCCATCCTGGATTTGAAAATGTGGTTTGTCCACGCTGCATTTTGCACCATTTCCTGCTGCGGGAACTGGGCCTACCCACACAAGTGAGGTACACTTTTACTCAGAAGACTTTGGGGAACACGCCGTGGGTGAAACTTTGTAGACCCACACAGATTCCAGAACCTTCCACCACAGAAATGTAAGGAAAATGTGTTTTTTTGGACAATTTTTTAGGTTTGCAAGGTATTCTGGGTAACAGAACCTGGTGAGAACCAGTTAAGTCACCCCATCCTCGATTCCCCTGGGTGTCAAGTTTTCCATAATGTATAGGTTTGCTAGGTTTCCCAAGATGTCGGCAGAGCTAGGGTTGCAAAATGATAGCTAGGCACTTTGCAAAAAAAGGGTCATTTTTCACTGTGAAAATGTTGTGTGTCCACGTTGTGTTTTGCGTGGTTTCCTGTCACGGGCACTAGGCCTACCCACGCAAGTGAGGTACCATTTTTCTCAGAAGACTTTGGGGAATGCGGAGTGGGTGGCATTTTAAGAATCCACATAGATTCCAGAACTTTCCACCACAGAAACGTGAGAAAAATGTGGGTTTTTTTGATAATTTTTTAGGTTTGCAAGGAATTCTGGGTAACAGAGCCTGGTGAAAGCCAGTCAATTCACCCTATCCTGGATTCCCCTGATTGTCTAGTTTTTAAAAATGTATAGGTTTGCTATGTTTCCCTAGGTGCCGGCAGAGCTAGGATTCAAAAATGAAAGCTAGGCACTTTGCAAAAAAAAGGGTCATTTTTCACTGTGAAAATGTGGTGTGTCCACGTTGTGTTTTGTGCGGTTCCTGTTGATTGCATTAAGCCTACCCACACAAGTGAGGTAACATTTTTCTCGGAAGAGTTTGTGGAAAGCGGAGTGGGTGGAATTCTAAGGATCCACGCAGATTCCAGAATATTCCACCACTGAAATGTGAAGAAAATGTATTTATTTTGACAATTTTCTAGGTTTGCAAGGTATTCTGGGTAACAGAACCTGGTGAGAGCCAGTCAAGTCACCCAATCCTGGATTCCGCTGGGTGTCTAGTTTTCAAAGATGTATAGGTTTTGCTAGGTTTCCCAAGATGCCGGCAGAACTAGGGTTCAAAAACGACAGCTCGGCACTTTGCTAAAAAAGGGTTATTTTTCACTGTGAAAATGTTGTGTGTCCACGTTAAGTTTTGTGCCATTTCCTGTCACTGGCACTAGGCCTACCCATACAAGTGAGGTACTATTTTTCCCAGAAGACTTTGGGGAACACACCGTGGGTAAAATTTGGTAGATTCACGCAGATTACAGAAATTTCCACCACAGAAATGTGAAGAAAATGTGGGTTTTTTTGACAATTGTTGAGGTTTGCAAGGGATTCTGGGAAACAGAACCTAGTGAGAGCCAGTCAATTCACCCCATCCTGAATTCCCCTGAGTGTCTAGTTTTTAAAAATGAATAGGTCTGCCAGGTTTCCCTAGGTGCTGACAGAGCTAGGGTTATAAAATGGCATCTAGGCACTTTGCAAAAAAAGAGTCATTTTTCACTGTGAAAATGTGGTGTCTCCACGTTGCGTTTTGCACCCTTTCCTGATGCGGGAACTAGGCCTACCCACACAAGTGAGGTACAATTTTTCTTAGAAGAGATTGGGGAACACGGGGTGGGTGGAATTTTGAAGAGCCACGCAGATTCCAGAACTTTCCACCACAGAAATGTGAGGAAAATATGTTTTTTTTTACAATTTTTTAGGGTTGCATGAGATTCTGAGGAACAGAATCTGGTGAGAGCCAGTCACTTCATCCCATCCTGGATTCCCCTGCGTGTCTAGTTTTTAAAAATGTATAGGTTCTCTAGGTTTCCCTAGGTTCTGGTAGAGCTAGGGTTCAAAAACGACAGCTAAGCACTTTGCAGAAAAAGGGTCATTTTTCACTGTGAAAATGTGGTGTGTGCACATTGCGTTTTGTGCCATTTCCTGTCGTGGGCACTAAGCCTACCCACACAAGTGAGGTACCATTTTTCTCGGAAGAGTTTGCGGAAGGCGGAGTGGGTGGAATTCTAAGGATCCACGCAGATTCCAGAACATTCCTCCACTGAAATGTGAGGAAGATGTATTTATTTTGACAATTTTCTAGGTTTGCAAGGGATTCTCTGTAACAGAACCTGGTGAGAGCCAGTCAAGTCACCCAATCCTGGATTCCGCTGGGTGTCTAGTTTTCAAAGATGTATAGGTTTTGCTAGGTTTCCCAAGATGCCGGCAGAGCTAGGGTTCAAAAACGACAACTAGGCACTTTGCTAAAAAAGGGTTATTTTTCACTGTGAAAATGTGTGTGTCCACGTTACGTTTTGTGCCATTTCCTGTCACGGGCACTAGGCCTACCCACACAAGTGAGGTACTATTTTTCTCAGAAGACTTCGGGAAATGTGGGGTGGGTGGAATTTTAAGGATCCACGAAGATTCCAGAACTTTCCATCACAGAAATGTGAGGAAAATGTGTTTTTTGACAATTTATTTGGTTTGCAAGGGATTCTGGGCAACAGAACCTGGTGAGAGCCAGTCAAGTCACCCCATCCTGGATTTGAAAATGTGGTTTGTACACGCTGCATTTTGCACCATTACCTGCTGCGGGAACTGGGCCTTCCCACACAAGTGAGGTACACTTTTACTCAGAAGACTTTGGGGAACACGCCATGGGTGAAATTTTGTAGAGCCACACAGATTCCAGAACTTTCCACCACAGGTAAGGAAAATGTGTTTTTTTTGACAATTTTTTAGGTTTGCAAGGTATTCTGGGTAACAGAACCTGGTGAGAACCAGTCAAGTCACCCCATCCTCGATTCCCCTGGGTGTCAAGTTTTCAATAATGTATAGGTTTGCTAGGTTTCCCAAGATGTCGGCAGAGCTAGGGTTGAAAAATGATAGCTAGGCACTTTGCAAAAAAAGGGTCATTTTTCACTGTGAAAATGTTGTGTGTCCACGTTGTGTTTTGCGTGTTTTCCTGTCACGGGCACTAGGCCTACCCATGCAAGTGAGGTACCATTTTTCTCAGAAGACTTTGGGGAATGCGGAGTGGGTGGCATTTTAAGAATCCACGTAGATTCCAGAACTTTCCACCACAGAAACGTGAGAAAAATGTGGGTTTTTTTGATAATTTTTTAGGTTTGCAAGGAATTCTGGGTAACAGAACCTGGTGAAAGCCAGTCAATTCACCCTATCCTGGATTCCCCTGATTGTCTAGTTTTTAAAAATGTATAGGTTTGCTAGGTTTCCCTAGGTGCCGGCAGAGCTAGGATTCAAAAATGAAAGCTTGGCACTTTGCAAAAAAAGGGTCATTTTTCACTGTGAAAATGTGGTGTGTCCACGTTGTGTTTTGTGCGGTTCCTGTTGATTGCACTAAGCCTACCCACACAAGTGAGGTACCATTTTTCTCGGAAGAGTTTGTGGAAAGCGGAGTGGGTGGAATTCTAAGTATCCACGCAGATTCCAGAATATTCCACCACTGGAATGTGAGGAAAATGTATTTATTTTGACAATTTTCTAGGTTTGCAAGGGATTCTGGGAGACAGAACCTGGTGAGAGCCAGTCAAGTCACCCAATCCTGGATTCCGCTGGGTGTCTAGTTTTCAAAGATGTATAGGTTTTGCTAGGTTTCCCAAGATGCCGGCAGAGCTAGGGTTCAAAAACGACAGCTCGGCACTTTGCTAAAAAAGGGTTATTTTTCACTGTGAAAATGTTGTGTGTCCAACTTAAGTTTTGTGCCATTTCCTGTCACGGGCACTAGGCCTACCCACACAAGTGAGGTACTATTTTTCCCAGAAGACTTTGGGGAACACACCGTGGGTAAAATTTGGTAGATCCACGCAGATTACAGAAATTTCCACCACAGAAATGTGAAGAAAATGTGTTTTTTTTTGACAATTGTTTAGGTTTGCAAGGGATTCTGGGTAACAGAACCTAGTGAGAGCCAGTCAATTCACCCCATCCTGAATTCCCCTGGGTGTCTAGTTTTTAAAAATGAATAGGTTTGCCAGGTTTCCCTAGGTGCTGACAGAGCTAGGGTTATAAAATGGCATCTAGGCACTTTGCAAAAAAAGGGTCATTTTTCACTGTGAAAATGTGGTGTCTCCACGTTGCGTTTTGCACCCTTTCCTGGGACGGGAACTAGGCCTACCCACACAAGTGAGGTACAATTTTTCTTAGAAGAGATTGGGGAACACGGAGTGGGTGGCATTTTGAAGAGCCCCGCAGATTCCAAAACTTTCCACCACAGAAATGTGAGGAAAATATGTTTTTTTTTACAATTGTTTAGGGTTGCATGAGATTCTAAGGAACAGAACCTGGTGAGAGCCAGTCACTTCATCCCATCCTGGATTCCCCTGCGTGTATAGTTTTAAAAAATGTATAGGTTCTCTAGGTTTCCCTAGGTTCTGGTAGAGCTAGGGTTCAAAAACGACAGCTAGGCACTTTGCAGAAAAAGGGTCATTTTTCACTGTGAAAATGTGGTGTGTGCACATTGCGTTTTGTGCCATTTCCTGTCGTGGGCACTAAGCCACCCACACAAGTGAGATACCATTTTTCTCGGAAGAGTTTGCGGAAAGCGTAGTGGGTGGAATTCTAAGGATCCACGCAGATTCCAGAACATTCCTCCACTGAAATGTGAGGAAGATGTATTTATTTTGACAATTTTCTAGGTTTGCAAGGGATTCTGGGTAACAGAACCTGGTGAGAGCCAGTCAAGTCACCCAATCCTGGATTCCGCTGGGTGTCTAGTTTTCAAAGATGTATAGGTTTTGCTAGGTTTACCAAGATGCCGGCAGAGCTAGGGTTCAAAAACGACAGCTAGGCACTTTGCTAAAAAAGGGTTATTTTTCACTGTGAAAATGTGTGTGTCCACGTTACGTTTTGTGCCATTTCCTGTCACGGGCACTAGGCCTACCCACACAAGTGAGGTACTATTTTTCCCAGAAGACTTTGGGGAACCCACCGTGGGTAAAATTTGGTAGATCCACGCAGATTACAGAAATTTCCACCACAGAAATGTGAAGAAAATGTATTTTTTTTTGACAATTGTTTAGGTTTGCAAGGGATTCTGGGTAACAGAACCTAGTGAGAGCCAGTCAATTCACCCCATCCTGAATTCCCATGGGTGTCTAGTTTTTAAAAATGAATAGGTTTGCCAGGTTTCCCTAGGTGCTGACAGAGCTAGGGTTATAAAATGGCATCTAGGCACTTTGCAAAAAAAGGGTCATTTTTCACTGTGAAAATGTGGTGTCTCCACGTTGCGTTTTGCACCCTTTCCTGATGCAGGAACTAGGCCTACCCACACAAGTGAGGTACAATTTTTCTTAGAAGAGATTGGGGAACACGGGGTGGGTGGCATTTTGAAGAGCCACGCAGATTCCAGAACTTTCCACCACAGAAATGTGAGGAAAATATGTTATTTTTTACAATTTTTTAGGGTTGCATGAGATTCTGAGGAACAGAACCTGGTGAGAGCCAGTCACTTCATCCCATCCTGGATTCCCCTGCGTGTCTAGTTTTTAAAAATGTATAGGTTCTCTAGGTTTCCCTAGGTTCTGGTAGAGCTAGGGTTCAAAAACGACAGCTAGGCACTTTGCAGAAAAAGGGTCATTTTTCACTGTGAAAATGTGGTGTGTGCACATTGCGTTTTGTGCCATTTCCTGTCGTGGGCACTAAGCCTACCCACACAAGTGAGGTACCATTTTTCTCGGAAGAGTTTGCGGAAAGCGGAGTGGGTGGAATTCTAAGGATCCACGCAGATTCCAGAACATTCCTCCACTGAAATGTGAGGAAGATGTATTTATTTTGACAATTTTCTAGGTTTGCAAGGGATTCTGGGTAACAGAACCTGGTTAGAGCCAGTCAAGTCACCCAATCCTGGATTCCGCTCGGTGTCTAGTTTTCAAAGATGTATAGGTTTTGCTAGGTTTCCCAAGATGCCGGCAGAGCTAGGGTTCAAAAACGACAGCTAGGCACTTTGCTAAAAAAGGGTTATTTTTCACTGTGAAAATGTGTGTGTCCACGTTACGTTTTGTGCCATTTCCTGTCACGGGCACTAGGCCTACCCACACAAGTGAGGTACTATTTTTCTCAGAAGACTTTGGGGAACACACCGTGGGTAAAATTTGGTAGATCCACGCAGATTCCAGAAATTTCCACCACAGAAATGTGAAGAAAATGTGGGGTTTTTTGACAATTGTTTAGGTTTGCAAGGGATTCTGGGTAACAGAACCTAGTGAGAGCCAGTCAATTCACCCCATCCTGAATTCCCCTGGGTGTCTAGTTTTTAAAAATGAATAGGTTTGCCAGGTTTCCCTACGTGCTGACAGAGCTAGGGTTATAAAATAGCATCTAGGCACTTTGCAAAAAAAGGTTCATTTTTCACTGTGAAAATGTGGTGTCTCCACGTTGCGTTTTGCACCCTTTCCTGATGCGGGAACTAGGCCTACCCACACAAGTGAGGTACAATTTTTCTTAGAAGACATTGGGGAACACGGGGTGGGTGGAATTTTGAAGATCCACGCAGATTCCAGAACTTTCCACCACAGAAATGTGAGGAAAATATGTTTTTTTTTCCAATTTTTTAGGGTTGCATGAGATTCTGAGGAACAGAACCTGGTGAGAGCCAGTCAATTCACCCCATCCTGGATTCCCCTGCATGTCTACTTTTTAAAAATGTATAGGTTTGCTAGGTTTCCCTAAGTTCTGGTAGAGCTAGGTTTCAAAAACGACAGCTAGGCACTTTGCAGAAAAAGGGTCATTTTTCACTGTGAAAATGTGGTGTGTGCACGGTGCGTTTTGTGCCATTTCCTGTTGTGGGCACTGGGCCTACCCACATAAGCGTGGTACAATATTTCTCGGAAGACTTCGGGAAATGTGGGGTGGGTGGAATTTTAAGGATCCACGAAGATTCCAGAACTTTCCATCACAGAAATGTGAGGAAAATGTGTTTTTTGACAATTTATTTGGTTTGCAAGGGATTCTGGGCAACAGAACCTGGTGAGAGCCAGTCAAGTCACCCCATCCTGGATTTGAAAATGTGGTTTGTCCACGCTGCATTTTGCACCATTTCCTGCTGCGGGAACTGGGCCTACCCACACAAGTGAGGTACACTTTTACTCAGAAGACTTTGGGGAACACGCCTTGGGTGAAATTTTGTAGAGCCACACAGATTCCAGAACTTTCCACCACAGAAATGGAAGGAAAATGTGTTTTTTTTGACAATTTTTTAGGTTTGCAAGGTATTCTGGGTAACAGAACCTGGTGAGAACAAGTCAAGTCACCCCATCCTCGATTCCCCTGGGTGTCAAGTTTTCAATAATGTATAGGTTTGCTAGGTTTCCCAAGATGTCGGCAGAGCTAGGGTTGAAAAATGATAGCTGGGCACTTTGCAAAAAAAGGGTCATTTTTCACTGTGAAAATGTTGTGTGTCCACGTTGTGTTTTGCGTGGTTTCCTGTCACGGGCACTAGGCCTACCCACGCAAGTGAGGTACCATTTTTCTCAGAAGACTTTGGGGAATGCGGAGTGGGTGGCATTTTAAGAATCCACGTAGATTCCAGAACTTTCCACCACAGAAACGAGAGAAAAATGTGGGTTTTTTTGATAATTTTTTAGGTTTGCAAGGAATTCTGGGCAACAGAACCTGGTGAAAGCCAGTCAATTCACCCTATCGTGGATTCCCCTGATTGTCTAGTTTTTAAAAATGTATAGGTTTGCTAGGTTTCCCTAGGTGCCGGCAGAGCTAGGATTCAAAAATGAAAGCTAGGCACTTTGCAAAAAAGGGTCATTTTTCACTGTGAAAATGTGGTGTGTCCACGTTGTGTTTTGTGCGGTTCCTGTTGATTGCACTAAGCCTACCCACACAATTGAGGTACCATTTTTCTCAGAAGAGTTTGTGGAAAGCGGAGAGGGTGGAATTCTAAGGATCCACGCAGATTCCAGAATATTCCACCACTGAAATGTGAGGAAAATGTATTTATTTTG
The DNA here is from genome assembly GCF_964204655.1 of Triturus cristatus. Taxonomy (NCBI): domain Eukaryota; kingdom Metazoa; phylum Chordata; class Amphibia; order Caudata; family Salamandridae; genus Triturus; species Triturus cristatus. Next base: position 1,816,068,628 of record NC_140590.1, on the reverse strand, counting down.
ACAATTTTCTAGGTTTGCAAGGGATTCTGGGTAACAGAACCTGGTGAGAGCCAGTCAAGTCACCCAATCCTGGATTCCGCTGGGTGTCTAATTTTCAAAGATGTATAGGTTTTGCTAGGTTTCCCAAGATGCCGGCAGAGCTAGGGTTCAAAAACGACAGCTCGGCACTTTGCTAAAAAAGGGTTATTTTTCACTGTGAAAATGTTGTGTGTCCAACTTAAGTTTTGTGTCATTTCCTGTCACGGGCACTAGGCTTTCCCACACAAGTGAGGTACTATTTTTCCCAGAAGACTTTGGGGAAGACACCGTGGGTAAAATTTGGTAGATCCACGCAGATTACAGAAATTTCCACCACAGAAATGTGAAGAAAATGTTTTTTTTTTTTACAATTGTTTAGGTTTGCAAGGGATTCTGGGTAACAGAACCTAGTGAGAGCCAGTCAATTCACCCCATCCTGAATTCCCCTGGGTGTCTAGTTTTTAAAAATGAATAGGTTTGCCAGGTTTCCCTAGGTGCTGACAGAGCTAGGGTTATAAAATGGCATCTAGGCACTTTGCAAAAAAAGGGTCATTTTTCACTGTGAAAATGTGGTGTCTCCACGTTGCGTTTTGCACCCTTTCCTGATGCGGGAACTAGGCCTACCCACACAAGTGAGGTACAATTTTTCTTAGAAGAGATTGGGGAACATGGGGTGGGTGGCATTTTGAAGAGCCACGCAGATTCCAGAACTTTCCGCCACAGAAATGTGAGGAAAATATGTTTTTTTTACAATTTTTTAGGGTTGCATGAGATTCTGAGGAACAGAACCTGGTGAGAGCCAGTCACTTCATCCCATCCTGGATTCCCCTGCGTGTCTAGTTTTTAAAAATGTATAGGTTCTCTAGATTTCCCTAGGTTCTGGTAGAGCTAGGGTTCAAAAACGACAGCTAGGCACTTTGCAGAAAAAGGGTCATTTTTCACTGTGAAAATGTGGTGTGTGCACATTGCGTTTTGTGCCATTTCCTGTCGTGGGCACTAAGCCTACCCACACAAGTGAGGTACCATTTTTCTCGGAAGAGTTTGCGGAAAGCGGAGTGGGTGGAATTCTAAGGATCCACGCAGATTCCAGAACATTCCTCCACTGAAATGTGAGGAAGATGTATTTATTTTGACAATTTTCTAGGTTTGCAAGGGATTCTGGGTAACAGAACCTGGTGAGAGCCAGTCAAGTGACCCAATCCTGGATTCCGCTGGGTGTCTAGTTTTCAAGGATGTATAGGTTTTGCTAGGTTTCCCAAGATGCCGGCAGAGCTAGGGTTCAAAAACGACAGCTAGGCACTTTGCTAAAAAAGGGTTATTTTTCACTGTGAAAATGTGTGTGTCCACGTTACGTTTTGTGCCATTTCCTGTCACGGGCATTAGGCCTACCCACACAAGTGAGGTACTATTTTTCTCAGAAGACTTTGGGGAACACACCGTGGGTAAAATTTGGTAGATCCACGCAGATTCCAGAAATTTCCCCCACAGAAATGTGAAGAAAATGTGGGTTTTTTTGACAATTGTTTAGGTTTGCAAGGGATTCTGGGTAACAGAACCTAGTGAGAGCCAGTCAATTCACCCCATCCTGGCGTCTCCGGGGAGTCTAGTTTTCAAAAATGTATAGTTGTGCTAAGTTTCCCTAGGTGCTGACAGAGCTAGGGTTATAAAATGGCATCTAGGCACTTTGCAAAAAAAGGTTCATTTTTCACTGTGAAAATGTGGTGTCTCCACGTTGCGTTTTGCACCCTTTCCTGATGTGGGAACTAGGCCTACCCACACAAGTGAGGTACAATTTTTCTTAGAAGACATTGGGGAACACGGGGTGGGTGGAATTTTGAAGATCCACGCAGATTCCAGAACTTTCCACCACAGAAATGTGAGGAAAATATGGGGTTTTTTGCAATTTTTTAGGGTTGCATCAGATTCTGAGGAACAGAACCTGGTGAGAGCCAATCAATTCACCCCATCCTGGATTCCCCTGCATATCTACTTTTTAAAAATGTATAGGTTTGCTAGGTTTCCCTAAGTTCTGGTAGAGCTAGGGTTCAAAAACGACAGCTAGGCACTTTGCAGAAAAAGGGTCATTTTTCACTGTGAAAATGTGGTGTGTGCATGGTGCGTTTTGTGCCATTTCCTGTTGTGGGCACTGGGCCTACCCACATAAGTGTGGTACAATTTTTCTCTGAAGACTTCGGGAAATGTGGGGTGGGTGGAATTTTAAGGATCCACGAAGATTCCAGAACTTTCCACCACAGAAATGTGAGGAAAATGTGTTTTTTTGACAATTTATTTGGTTTGCAAGGGATTCTGGGCAACAGAACCTGGTGAGAGCCAGTCAAGTTACCCCATCCTGGATTTGAAAATGTGGTTTGTCCACGCTGCATTTTGCACCATTTCCTGCTGCGGGAACTGGGCCTACCCACACAAGTGAGGTACACTTTTACTCAGAAGACTTTGGGGAACACGCCGTGGGTGAAATTTTGTAGAGCCACACAGATTCCAGAACTTTCCACCACAGAAATGTAAGGAAAATGTGTTTTTTTTTACTATTTTTTAGGTTTGCAAGGTATTCTGGGTAACAGATCCTGGTGAGAACCAGTCAAGTCACCCCATCCTCGATTCCCCTGGGTGTCAAGTTTTCAATAATGTATAGGTTTGCTAGGTTTCCCAAGATGTCGGCAGAGCTAGGGTTGAAAAATGACAGCTAGGCACTTTGCAAAAAAAGGGTCATTTTTCACTGTGAAAATGTTGTGTGTCCACGTTGTGTTTTGCGTGGTTTCCTGTCACGGGCACTAGGCCTACCCACGCAAGTGAGGTACCATTTTTCTCAGAAGACTTTGGGGAATGCGGAGTGGGTGGCATTTTAAGAATCCACGTAGATTCCAGAACTTTCCACCACAGAAACAAGAGAAAAATGTGGGTTTTTTTGATAATTTTTTAGGTTTGCAAGGAATTCTGGGTAACAGAACCTGGTGAAAGCCAGTCAATTCACCCTATCGTGGATTCCCTTGATTGTCTAGTTTTTCAAAATGTATAGGTTTGCTAGGTTTCCCTAGGTGCCGGCAGAGCTAGGATTCAAAAATGAAAGCTAGGCACTTTGCAAAAAAAGGGTCATTTTTCACTGTGAAAATGTGGTGTGTCCACGTTGTGTTTTGTGCGGTTCCTGTTGATTGCACCAAGCCTACCCACACAATTGAGGTACCATTTTTCTCGGAAGAGTTTGTGGAAAGCGGAGTTGGTGGAATTCTAAGGATCCACGCAGATTCCAGAATATTCCACCACTGAAATGTGCGGAAAATGTATTTATTTTGACAATTTTCTAGGTTTGCAAGGGATTCTGGGTAACAGAACCTGGTGAGAGCCAGTCAAGTCACCCAATCCTGGATTCCGCTGGGTGTCTAGTTTTCAAAGATGTATAGGTTTTGCTAGGTTTCCCAAGATGACAGCAGAGCTAGGGTTCAAAAACGACAGCTCGGCACTTTGCTAAAAAAGGGTTATTTTTCACTGTGAAAATGTTGTGTGTCCAACTTAAGTTTTGTGTCATTTCCTGTCACGGGCACTAGGCCTACCCACACAAGTGAGGTACTATTTTTCCCAGAAGACTTTGGGGAACACACCGTGGGTAAAATTTGGTAGATCCACGCAGATTACAGAAATTTCCACCACAGAAATGTGAAGAAAATGTGTTTTTTTTGACAATTGTTTAGGTTTGCAAGGGATTCTGGGTAACAGAACCTAGTGAGAGCCAGTCAATTCACCCCATCCTGAATTCCCCTGAGTGTCTAGTTTTTAAAAATGAATAGGTTTGCCAGGTTTCCCTAGGTGCTGACAGAGCTAGGGTTATAAAATTGCATCTAGGCACTTTGCAAAAAAAGGGTCGTTTTTCACTGTGAAAATGTGGTGTCTCCACGTTGCGTTTTGCACCCTTTTCTGATGCGGGAACTAGGCCTACCCACACAAGTGAGGTACAATTTTTCTTAGAAGACATTGGGGAACACGGGGTGGGTGGAATTTTGAAGAGCCACGCAGATTCCAGAACTTTAAACCACAGAAATGTGAGGAAAATATGTTTTTTTTTACAATTTTTTAGGGTTGCATGAGATTCTGAGGAACAGAACCTGGTGAGAGCCAGTCACTTCATCCCATCCTGGATTCCCCTGCGTGTCTAGTTTTTAAAAATGTATAGGTTCTCTAGGTTTCCCTAGGTTCTGGTAGAGCTAGGGTTCAAAAACGACAACTAGGCACTTTGCAGAAAAAGGGTCATTTTTCACTGTGAAAATGTGGTGTGTGCACATTGCGTTTTGTGCCATTTCCTGTCGTGGGCACTAAGCCTACCCACGCAAGTGAGGTACCATTTTTCTCGGAAGAGTTTGCGGAAGGCGGAGTGGGTGGAATTCTAAGGATCCACGCAGATTCCAGAACATTCCTCCACTGAAATGTGAGGAAGATGTATTTATTTTGACAATTTTCTAGGTTTGCAAGGGATTCTCTGTAACAGAACCTGGTGAGAGCCAATCAAGTCACCCAATCCTGGATTCCGCTGGGTGTCTAGTTTTCAAAGATGTATAGGTTTTGCTAGGTTTCCCAAGATGCCGGCAGAGCTAGGGTTCAAAAACGACAGCTAGGCACTTTGCTAAAAAAGGGTTATTTTTCACTGTGAAAATGTGTGTGTCCACGTTACGTTTTGTGCCATTTCCTGTCACGGGCACTAGGCCTACCCACACAAGTGAGGTACTATTTTTCTCAGAAGACTTTGGGGAACACACCGTGGGTAAAATTTGGTAGATCCATGCAGATTCCAGAAATTTCCACCACAGAAATGTGAAGAAAATGTGTTTTTTTTTGACAATTGTTTAGGTTTGCAAGGGATTCTGGGTAACAGAACCTAGTGAGAGCCAGTCAATTCACCCCATCCTGAATTCCCCTGGGTGTCTAGTTTTTAAAAATGAATAGGTTTGCCAGGTTTCCCTAGGTGCTGACAGAGCTAGGGTTATAAAATGGCATCTAGGCACTTTGCAAATAAAGGGTCATTTTTCACTTTGAAAATGTGGTGTCTCCACGTTGCGTTTTGCACCTTTTCCTGATGCGGGAACTAGGCCTACCCACACAAGTGAGGTACAATTTTTCTTAGAAGACATTGGGGAACATGGGGTGGGTGGAATTTTGAAGATCCACGCAGATTCCAGAACTTTGCACCACAGAAATGTGAGGAAAATATGTTTTTTTTTACAATTTTTTAGGGTTGCATGAGATTCTGAGGAACAGAACCTGGTGAGAGCCAGTGAATTCACCCCATCCTGGATCCCCCTGTGTGTCTAGTTTTTAAAAATGTATGGGTTCGCTAGGTTTCCCTAGGTTCTGGTAGAGCTAGTGTTCAAAAACGACAGCTAGGCACTTTGCAGAAAAAGGGTCATTTTTCACTGTGAAAATGTGGTGTGTGCACGTTGCGTTTTGTGCCATTTCCTGTCGTGGGCACTGGGCCTACCCACATAAGTGTGGTCCAATTTTTCTCGGAAGACTTCGGGAAATGTGGGGTGGGTGGAATTTTAAGGATCCACGAAGATTCCAGAACTTTCCACCACAGAAATGTGAGGAAAATGTGTTTTTTTGACTATTTATTTGGTTTGCAAGGGATTCTGGGCAACAGAACCTGGTGAGAGGCAGTCAAGTCACCCCATCCTGGATTTGAAAATGTGGTTTGTCCACGCTGCATTTTGCACCATTTCCTGCTGCGGGAACTGGGCCTACCCACACAAGTGAGGTACACTTTTACTCAGAAGACTTTGGGGAACACGCCGTGGGTGAAATTTTGTAGATCCACACAGATTCCAGAACTTTCCACCACAGAAATGTAAGGAAAATGTGTTTTTTTGGACAATTTTTTAGGTTTGCAAGGTATTCTGGGTAACAGAACCTGGTGAGAACCAGTCAAGTCACCCCATCCTCGATTCCCCTGGGTGTCAAGTTTTCAATAATGTATAGGTTTGCTAGGTTTCCCAAGATGTCGGCAGAGCTAGGGTTGAAAAATGATAGCTAGGCACTTTGCAAAAAAAGGGTCGTTTTTCACTGTGAAAATGTTGTGTGTCCACGTTGTGTTTTGCGTGGTTTCCTGTCACGGGCACTAGGCCTACCCACGCAAGTGAGGTACCATTTTTCTCAGAAGACTTTGGGGAATGCGGAGTGGGTGGCATTTTAAGAATCCACGTAGATTCCAGACTTTTCACCACAGAAATGTGAGGAAAATGTGTTTTTTTGGACAATTTTTAGGTTTGCAAGGGATTCTGGGTAAAAGATCTTGGTGGGAGTCAGTCAAGTCACCCCATCCTGGCTTCTCCGGGGAGTCTAGTTTTAAAAAATGTATAGGTGTGCTAAGTTTCCCTAGGTGCTGTCAGAGCTAGGGTTAAAAAACGACAGCTAGGCATTAGCAAAAAAAGGGTCATTTTTACTGTGAAAATGTGATGTGTCCACGGTGCGTTTTGCACCGTTTCGTGTCCCGGGCACTAGGCCTACCCACACAAATGAGGTACAATTTTCTTATTAGGAGACTTTGGGGAACACAGAATGGGTGGAATTTTGTAGACCCATGCAGATTCCAGGACTTTTCACCACAAAAATGTGAGGAAAATGTTGGTTTTTTTGACAATTGTTTAGGTTTGCAAGGGATTCTGGGTAACAGAACCTGGTGAGTTCCAGTCAAGTCACCCTATCCTGGATTCCCCGGGGTGTCTAGTTTTAAAAAATGTATAGGTTTGCTAGGTTTCCCCAGGTGCCGGCAGAGCTGGGGTTCCAAAACAACAGCTAGGCACTTTGCTAAAAAAGGGTTATTTTTCACTGTAAAAATGTTGTGTGTTCACGTTAAGTTTTGTGCCATTTCCTGTCACGGGCACTAGGCCTACCCACACAAGTGAGGTACTATTTTTTCCAGAAGACTTTGGGGAATACACAGTGGGTAAAATTTGGTAGATCCACGCAGATTACAGAAATTTCCACCACAGAAATGTGAAGAAAATGTGTTTTTTTTGGACAATTGTTTAGGTTTGCAAGGGATTCTGGGTAACAGAACCTAGTGAGAGCCATTTAATTCACCCCATCCTGAATTCCCCTGGGTGTCTAGTTTTTAAAAATGAATAGGTTTGCCAGGTTTCCCTAGGTGCTGACAGAGCTAGGGTTATAAAATGGCATCTAGGCACTTTGCAAAAAAAGGGTCATTTTTCACTGTGAAAATGTGGTGTCTCCACGTTGCGTTTTGCACCCTTTCCTGATGCGGGAAATAGGCCTACCCACACAAGTGATATACAATTTTTCTTAGAAGACATTGGGGAACACGGGGTGGGTGGAATTTTGAAGATCCAAGCAGATTCCAGAACTTTCCACCACAGAAATGTGAGGAAAATATGGGGTTTTTTACAATTTTTTAGGGTTGCATGAGATTCTGAGGAACAGAACCTGGTGAGAGCCAGTCAATTCACCCCATCCTGGATTCCCCTGTGTGTCTAGTTTTTAAAAATGAATAGGTTTGCTAGGTTTCCCTAAGTTCTGGTAGAGCTAGGGTTCAAAAACGACAGCTAGGCACTTTGCAGAAAAAGGGTCATTTTTCACTGTGAAAATGTGGTGTGTGCACGTTGCGTTTTGTGCCATTTCCTGTTGTGGGCACTGGGCCTACCCACATAAGTGTGGTACAATTTTTCTCGGAAGACTTCGGGAAATGTGGGGTGGGTGGAATTTTAAGGATCCACGAAGATTCCAGAACTTTCCACCACAGAAATGTGAGGAAAATGTGTTTTTTTGACAATTTATTTGGTTTGCAAGGGATTCTGGGCAACAGAACCTGGTGAGAGCCAGTCAAGTTACCCCATCCTGGATTTGAAAATGTGGTTTGTCCACGCTGCATTATGCACCATTTCCTGCTGCGGGAACTGGGCCTACCCACACAAGTGAGGTACACTTTTACTCAGAAGACTTTGGGGAACACGCCGTGGGTGAAATTTTGTAGAGCCACACAGATTCCAGAACTTTCCACCACAGAAATGTAAGGAAAATGTGTTTTTTTGGACAATTTTTTAGGTTTGCAAGGTATTCTGAGTAACAGAACCTAGTGAGAACCAGTCAAGTCACCCCATCCTCGATTCCCCTGGGTGTCAAGTTTTCAATAATGTATAGGTTTGCTAGGTTTCCCAAGATGTCGGCAGAGCTAGGGTTGCAAAATGATAGCTAGGCACATTGCAAAAAAAGGGTCATTTTTCACTGTGAAAATGTTGTGTGTCCACGTTGTGTTTTGCGTGGTTTCCTGTCACGGGCACTAGGCTTACCCACGCAAGTGAGGTACCATTTTTCTCAGAAGACTTTGGGGAATGCGGAGTGGGTGGCATTTTAAGAATCCACGTAGATTCCAGAACTTTCCACCACAGAAACGTGAGAAAAATGTGTTTTTTTTGGATTATTTTTCAGGTTTGCAAGGAATTCTGGGTAACAGAACCTGGTGAAAGCCAGTCAATTCACCCTATCCTGGATTCCCCTGATTGTCTAGTTTTTAAAAATGTATAGGTTTGCTAGGTTTCCCTAGGTGCCGGCAGAGCTAGGATTCAAAAATGAAAGCTAGGCACTTTGCAAAAAAAAGGGTCATTTTTCACTGTGAAAATGTGGTGTGTCCACGTTGTGTTTTGTGCGGTTCCTGTTGATTGCATTAAGCCTACCCACACAAGTGAGGTACCATTTTTCTCGGAAGAGTTTGTGGAAAGCGGAGTGGGTGGAATTCTAAGGATCCACGCAGATTCCAGAATATTCCACCACTGAAATGTGAAGAAAATGTATTTATTTTGACAATTTTCTAGGTTTGCAAGGTATTCTGGGTAACAGAACCTGGTGAGAGCCAGTCAAGTCACCCAATCCTGGATTCCGCTGGGTGTCTAATTTTCAAAGATGTATAGGTTTTGCTAGGTTTCCCAAGATGCCGGCAGAGCTAGGGTTCACAAACGACAGCTCGGCACTTTGCTAAAAAAGGGTTATTTTTCACTGTGAAAATGTTGTGTGTCCACGTTACGTTTTGTGCCATTTCCTGTCACGGGCACTAGGCCTACCCACACAAGTGAGGTACTATTTTTCACAGAAGACTTTGGGGAACACACCGTGGGTAAAATTTGGTAGATCCACGCAGATTACAGAAATTTCCACCACAGAAATGTGAAGAAAATGTGGTTTTTTTTGACAATTGTTTAGGTTTGCAAGGGATTCTGGGTAACAGAACCTAGTGAGAGCCAGTCAGTTCACCCCATCCTGAATTCCCCTGGGTGTCTAGTTTTTAAAAATGAATAGGTTTGCCAGGTTTCCCTAGGTGCTGACAGAGCTAGGGTTATAAAATGGCATCTAGGCACTTTGCAAAAAAAGGGTAATTTTTCATTGTGAAAATGTGGTGTCTCCACGTTGCGTTTTGCACCCTTTCCTGATGCGGGAACTAGGCCTACCCACACAAGTGAGGTACAATTTTCTTATTAGGAGACTTTGGGGAACACAGAATGGGTGGAATTTTGTAGACCCATGCAGATTCCAGGACTTTTCACCACAAAAATGTGAGGAAAATGTTGGTTTTTTTGACAATTGTTTAGGTTTGCAAGGGATTCTGGGTAACAGAACCTGGTGAGTTCCAGTCAAGTCACCCTATCCTGGATTCCCCGGGGTGTCTAGTTTTAAAAAATGTATAGGTTTGCTAGGTTTCCCCAGGTGCCGGCAGAGCTGGGGTTCCAAAACAACAGCTAGGCACTTTGCTAAAAAAGGGTTATTTTTCACTGTAAAAATGTTGTGTGTTCACGTTAAGTTTTGTGCCATTTCCTGTCACGGGCACTAGGCCTACCCACACAAGTGAGGTACTATTTTTTCCAGAAGACTTTGGGGAATACACAGTGGGTAAAATTTGGTAGATCCACGCAGATTACAGAAATTTCCACCACAGAAATGTGAAGAAAATGTGTTTTTTTTGGACAATTGTTTAGGTTTGCAAGGGATTCTGGGTAACAGAACCTAGTGAGAGCCATTTAATTCACCCCATCCTGAATTCCCCTGGGTGTCTAGTTTTTAAAAATGAATAGGTTTGCCAGGTTTCCCTAGGTGCTGACAGAGCTAGGGTTATAAAATGGCATCTAGGCACTTTGCAAAAAAAGGGTCATTTTTCACTGTGAAAATGTGGTGTCTCCACGTTGCGTTTTGCACCCTTTCCTGATGCGGGAAATAGGCCTACCCACACAAGTGATATACAATTTTTCTTAGAAGACATTGGGGAACACGGGGTGGGTGGAATTTTGAAGATCCAAGCAGATTCCAGAACTTTCCACCACAGAAATGTGAGGAAAATATGGGGTTTTTTACAATTTTTTAGGGTTGCATGAGATTCTGAGGAACAGAACCTGGTGAGAGCCAGTCAATTCACCCCATCCTGGATTCCCCTGTGTGTCTAGTTTTTAAAAATGAATAGGTTTGCTAGGTTTCCCTAAGTTCTGGTAGAGCTAGGGTTCAAAAACGACAGCTAGGCACTTTGCAGAAAAAGGGTCATTTTTCACTGTGAAAATGTGGTGTGTGCACGTTGCGTTTTGTGCCATTTCCTGTTGTGGGCACTGGGCCTACCCACATAAGTGTGGTACAATTTTTCTCGGAAGACTTCGGGAAATGTGGGGTGGGTGGAATTTTAAGGATCCACGAAGATTCCAGAACTTTCCACCACAGAAATGTGAGGAAAATGTGTTTTTTTGACAATTTATTTGGTTTGCAAGGGATTCTGGGCAACAGAACCTGGTGAGAGCCAGTCAAGTTACCCCATCCTGGATTTGAAAATGTGGTTTGTCCACGCTGCATTATGCACCATTTCCTGCTGCGGGAACTGGGCCTACCCACACAAGTGAGGTACACTTTTACTCAGAAGACTTTGGGGAACACGCCGTGGGTGAAATTTTGTAGAGCCACACAGATTCCAGAACTTTCCACCACAGAAATGTAAGGAAAATGTGTTTTTTTGGACAATTTTTTAGGTTTGCAAGGTATTCTGAGTAACAGAACCTAGTGAGAACCAGTCAAGTCACCCCATCCTCGATTCCCCTGGGTGTCAAGTTTTCAATAATGTATAGGTTTGCTAGGTTTCCCAAGATGTCGGCAGAGCTAGGGTTGCAAAATGATAGCTAGGCACATTGCAAAAAAAGGGTCATTTTTCACTGTGAAAATGTTGTGTGTCCACGTTGTGTTTTGCGTGGTTTCCTGTCACGGGCACTAGGCTTACCCACGCAAGTGAGGTACCATTTTTCTCAGAAGACTTTGGGGAATGCGGAGTGGGTGGCATTTTAAGAATCCACGTAGATTCCAGAACTTTCCACCACAGAAACGTGAGAAAAATGTGTTTTTTTTGGATTATTTTTCAGGTTTGCAAGGAATTCTGGGTAACAGAACCTGGTGAAAGCCAGTCAATTCACCCTATCCTGGATTCCCCTGATTGTCTAGTTTTTAAAAATGTATAGGTTTGCTAGGTTTCCCTAGGTGCCGGCAGAGCTAGGATTCAAAAATGAAAGCTAGGCACTTTGCAAAAAAAAGGGTCATTTTTCACTGTGAAAATGTGGTGTGTCCACGTTGTGTTTTGTGCGGTTCCTGTTGATTGCATTAAGCCTACCCACACAAGTGAGGTACCATTTTTCTCGGAAGAGTTTGTGGAAAGCGGAGTGGGTGGAATTCTAAGGATCCACGCAGATTCCAGAATATTCCACCACTGAAATGTGAAGAAAATGTATTTATTTTGACAATTTTCTAGGTTTGCAAGGTATTCTGGGTAACAGAACCTGGTGAGAGCCAGTCAAGTCACCCAATCCTGGATTCCGCTGGGTGTCTAATTTTCAAAGATGTATAGGTTTTGCTAGGTTTCCCAAGATGCCGGCAGAGCTAGGGTTCACAAACGACAGCTCGGCACTTTGCTAAAAAAGGGTTATTTTTCACTGTGAAAATGTTGTGTGTCCACGTTACGTTTTGTGCCATTTCCTGTCACGGGCACTAGGCCTACCCACACAAGTGAGGTACTATTTTTCACAGAAGACTTTGGGGAACACACCGTGGGTAAAATTTGGTAGATCCACGCAGATTACAGAAATTTCCACCACAGAAATGTGAAGAAAATGTGGTTTTTTTTGACAATTGTTTAGGTTTGCAAGGGATTCTGGGTAACAGAACCTAGTGAGAGCCAGTCAGTTCACCCCATCCTGAATTCCCCTGGGTGTCTAGTTTTTAAAAATGAATAGGTTTGCCAGGTTTCCCTAGGTGCTGACAGAGCTAGGGTTATAAAATGGCATCTAGGCACTTTGCAAAAAAAGGGTAATTTTTCATTGTGAAAATGTGGTGTCTCCACGTTGCGTTTTGCACCCTTTCCTGATGCGGGAACTAGGCCTACCCACACAAGTGAGGTACAATTTTCTTATTAGGAGACTTTGGGGAACACAGAATGGGTGGAATTTTGTAGACCCATGCAGATTCCAGGACTTTTCACCACAAAAATGTGAGGAAAATGTTGGTTTTTTTGACAATTGTTTAGGTTTGCAAGGGATTCTGGGTAACAGAACCTGGTGAGTTCCAGTCAAGTCACCCTATCCTGGATTCCCCGGGGTGTCTAGTTTTAAAAAATGTATAGGTTTGCTAGGTTTCCCCAGGTGCCGGCAGAGCTGGGGTTCCAAAACAACAGCTAGGCACTTTGCTAAAAAAGGGTTATTTTTCACTGTAAAAATGTTGTGTGTTCACGTTAAGTTTTGTGCCATTTCCTGTCACGGGCACTAGGCCTACCCACACAAGTGAGGTACTATTTTTTCCAGAAGACTTTGGGGAATACACAGTGGGTAAAATTTGGTAGATCCACGCAGATTACAGAAATTTCCACCACAGAAATGTGAAGAAAATGTGTTTTTTTTGGACAATTGTTTAGGTTTGCAAGGGATTCTGGGTAACAGAACCTAGTGAGAGCCATTTAATTCACCCCATCCTGAATTCCCCTGGGTGTCTAGTTTTTAAAAATGAATAGGTTTGCCAGGTTTCCCTAGGTGCTGACAGAGCTAGGGTTATAAAATGGCATCTAGGCACTTTGCAAAAAAAGGGTCATTTTTCACTGTGAAAATGTGGTGTCTCCACGTTGCGTTTTGCACCCTTTCCTGATGCGGGAAATAGGCCTACCCACACAAGTGATATACAATTTTTCTTAGAAGACATTGGGGAACACGGGGTGGGTGGAATTTTGAAGATCCAAGCAGATTCCAGAACTTTCCACCACAGAAATGTGAGGAAAATATGGGGTTTTTTACAATTTTTTAGGGTTGCATGAGATTCTGAGGAACAGAACCTGGTGAGAGCCAGTCAATTCACCCCATCCTGGATTCCCCTGTGTGTCTAGTTTTTAAAAATGAATAGGTTTGCTAGGTTTCCCTAAGTTCTGGTAGAGCTAGGGTTCAAAAACGACAGCTAGGCACTTTGCAGAAAAAGGGTCATTTTTCACTGTGAAAATGTGGTGTGTGCACGTTGCGTTTTGTGCCATTTCCTGTTGTGGGCACTGGGCCTACCCACATAAGTGTGGTACAATTTTTCTCGGAAGACTTCGGGAAATGTGGGGTGGGTGGAATTTTAAGGATCCACGAAGATTCCAGAACTTTCCACCACAGAAATGTGAGGAAAATGTGTTTTTTTGACTATTTATTTGGTTTGCAAGGGATTCTGGGCAACAGAACCTGGTGAGAGCCAGTCAAGTTACCCCATCCTGGATTTGAAAATGTGGTTTGTCCACGCTGCATTATGCACCATTTCCTGCTGCGGGAACTGGGCCTACCCACACAAGTGAGGTACACTTTTACTCAGAAGACTTTGGGGAACACGCCGTGGGTGAAATTTTGTAGAGCCACACAGATTCCAGAACTTTCCACCACAGAAATGTAAGGAAAATGTGTTTTTTTGGACAATTTTTTAGGTTTGCAAGGTATTCTGAGTAACAGAACCTAGTGAGAACCAGTCAAGTCACCCCATCCTCGATTCCCCTGGGTGTCAAGTTTTCAATAATGTATAGGTTTGCTAGGTTTCCCAAGATGTCGGCAGAGCTAGGGTTGCAAAATGATAGCTAGGCACATTGCAAAAAAAGGGTCATTTTTCACTGTGAAAATGTTGTGTGTCCACGTTGTGTTTTGCGTGGTTTCCTGTCACGGGCACTAGGCTTACCCACGCAAGTGAGGTACCATTTTTCTCAGAAGACTTTGGGGAATGCGGAGTGGGTGGCATTTTAAGAATCCACGTAGATTCCAGAACTTTCCACCACAGAAACGTGAGAAAAATGTGTTTTTTTTGGATTATTTTTCAGGTTTGCAAGGAATTCTGGGTAACAGAACCTGGTGAAAGCCAGTCAATTCACCCTATCCTGGATTCCCCTGATTGTCTAGTTTTTAAAAATGTATAGGTTTGCTAGGTTTCCCTAGGTGCCGGCAGAGCTAGGATTCAAAAATGAAAGCTAGGCACTTTGCAAAAAAAAGGGTCATTTTTCACTGTGAAAATGTGGTGTGTCCACGTTGTGTTTTGTGCGGTTCCTGTTGATTGCATTAAGCCTACCCACACAAGTGAGGTACCATTTTTCTCGGAAGAGTTTGTGGAAAGCGGAGTGGGTGGAATTCTAAGGATCCACGCAGATTCCAGAATATTCCACCACTGAAATGTGAGGAAAATGTATTTATTTTGACAATTTTCTAGGTTTGCAAGGTATTCTGGGTAACAGAACCTGGTGAGAGCCAGTCAAGTCACCCAATCCTGGATTCCGCTGGGTGTCTAATTTTCAAAGATGTATAGGTTTTGCTAGGTTTCCCAAGATGCCGGCAGAGCTAGGGTTCACAAACGACAGCTCGGCACTTTGCTAAAAAAGGGTTATTTTTCACTGTGAAAATGTTGTGTGTCCACGTTACGTTTTGTGCCATTTCCTGTCACGGGCACTAGGCCTACCCACACAAGTGAGGTACTATTTTTCACAGAAGACTTTGGGGAACACACCGTGGGTAAAATTTGGTAGATCCACGCAGATTACAGAAATTTCCACCACAGAAATGTGAAGAAAATGTGGTTTTTTTTGACAATTGTTTAGGTTTGCAAGGGATTCTGGGTAACAGAACCTAGTGAGAGCCAGTCAATTCACCCCATCCTGAATTCCCCTGGGTGTCTAGTTTTTAAAAATGAATAGGTTTGCCAGGTTTCCCTAGGTGCTGACAGAGCTAGGGTTATAAAATGGCATCTAGGCACTTTGCAAAAAAAGGGTAATTTTTCATTGTGAAAATGTGGTGTCTCCACGTTGCGTTTTGCACCCTTTCCTGATGCGGGAACTAGGCCTACCCACACAAGTGAGGTACAATTTTTCTTACAAGAGATTTGGGAACACGGGGTGGGTGGAATTTTGAAGAGCCACGCAGGTTCCAGAACTTTCCACCACAGAAATGTGAGGAAAATATGGTTTTTTTTACAATTTTTTAGGGTTGCATGAGATTCTGAGGAACAGAACCTGGTGAGAGCCAGTCACTTCATCCCATCCTGGATTCCCCTGCGTGTCTAGTTTTTAAAAATGTATTGGTTCTCTAGGTTTCCCTCGGTTCTGGTAGAGCTAGGGTTCAAAAACAACAGCTAGGCACTTTGCAGAAAAAGGGTCATTTTTCACTGTGAAAATGTGGTGTGTGCACATTGCGTTTTGTGCCATTTCCTGTCGTGGGCACTAAGCCTACCCACACAAGTGAGGTACCATTTTTCGCGGAAGAGTTTGCGGAAGGTGGAGTGGGTGGAATTCTAAGGATCCACGCAGATTCCAGAACATTCCTCCACTGAAATGTGAGGAAGATGTATTTATTTTGACAATTTTCTAGGTTTGCAAGGGATTCTCTGTAACAGAACCTGGTGAGAGCCAGTCAAGTCCCCCAATCCTGGATTCCGCTGGGTGTCTAGTTTTCAAAGATGTATAGGTTTTGCTAGGTTTCCCAAGATGCCGGCAGAGCTAGGGTTCAAAAATGACAGCTAGGCACTTTGCTCAAAAAGGGTTATTTTTCACTGTGAAAATGTGTGTGTCCACGTTACGTTTTGTGCCATTTCCTTTCACGGGCACTAGGCCTACCCACACAAGTGAGGTACTATTTTTCTCAGAAGACTTTGGGGAACACACCGTGGGTAAAATTTGGTAGATCCACGCAGATTCCAGAAATTTCCACCACAGAATTGTGAAGAAAATGTGGTTTTTTTTGACAATTGTTTAGGTTTGCAAGGGATTCTGGGTAACAGAACCTAGTGAGAGCCAGTCAATTCACCCCATCCTGAATTCCCCTGGGTGTCTAGTTTTGAAAAATGAATAGGTTTGCCAGGTTTCCCTAGGTGCTGACAGAGCTAGGGTTATAAAATGGCATCTAGGCACTTTGCAAAAAAAGGGTCATTTTTCACTTTGAAAATGTGGTGTCTCCACGTTGCGTTTTGCACCCTTTCCTGATGCGGGAACTAGGCCTACCCACACAAGTGAGGTACAATTTTTCTTAGAAGACATTGGGGAACATGGGGTGGGTGGAATTTTGAAGATCCACGCAGATTACAGAACTTTGCACCACAGAAATGTGAGGAAAATGTGTTTTTTGACAATTTATTTGGTTTGCAAGGGCTTCTGGGCAACAGAACCTGGTGAGAGCCAGTCAAGTCACCCCATCCTGGATTTGAAAATGTGGTTTGTCCACGCTGCATTTTGCACCATTTCCTGCTGCGGGAACTGGGCCTACCCACACAAGTGAGGTACACTTTTACTCAGAAGACTTTGGGGAACACGCCGTGGGTGAAATTTTGTAGATCCACACAGATTCCAGAACTTTCCACCACAGAAATGTGACGAAAATATGTTTTTTTTTTACAATTTGTTAGGTTTGCAAGGCATTCAGGGTAACAGAACCTGGTGAGAGTCAGTCAAGTCACCCCATCCTGGATTCCCCTGGGTGTCTAGTTTTTAAAAATGTATACGTTTTCTAGGTTTCCCAAGAAGATGGCAGAGTTAGGGTTCAAAAACGCCAGATAGGCACTTTGCAAAAAAAGGGTCATTTTTCACCGTGAAAATGTGGTGTGTCCACGTTGTGTTTTGCGCCGTTTCCTGTCGTGGGCACTAGGCCTACCTACACAAGTGAGGTACCATTTTTCTCGGACCTCGGGAAACGCAGGGTGGGTGGAATTTTGAGAATCCACGCAGGGTCCAGAACTTTCATCCACAGAAATGTGAGGAAAAAGTGTTTTTTTGACAATTTTTTAGGTTTGCAAGGGATTCTGGGCAACAGAACCTGGTGAAAGCCAGTCAATTCACACCATCCTGGAATCCCCTGGGTGTCTAGTTTTTAAAAATGTATAGGTTTGCTAGGTTTCCCTTGATGCCGGCAGAGCTAGGGTTCAAAAACGACAGCTAGGCACTTTGCAAAAAAAGGTTCATTTTTCACTGTGCAAATGTGGTGTGCCCACGTTGTGTTTTGTGCCGTTTCCTGTAGTGGGCACTGGGCCTACCCACACAAGTGAGATACCATTTTTCTCGGAAGACTTTGGGGAACACGGGGTGGGTGACATTTTGTAGATCCATGCAGATTCCAGACTTTTCACCACAGAAATGTGAGGAAAATGTGTTTTTTTGGACAATTTTTAGGTTTGCAAGGGATTCTGGGTAAAAGATCTTGGTGGGAGTCAGTCAAGTCACCCCATCCTGGCGTCTCCGGGGAGTCTAGTTTTCAAAAATGTATAGTTGTGCTAAGTTTCCCTAGGTGCTGTCAGAGCTAGGGTTAAAAAACGACAGCTAGGCATTTTGCAAAAAAAGGGTAATTTTTACTGTGAAAATGTGATGTGTCCACGGTGCGTTTTGCACCGTTTCGTGTCCCGGGCACTAGGCCTACCCACACAAATGAGGTACAATTTTCTTATTAGGAGACTTTGGGGAACACAGGATGAGTGGAATTTTGTAGACCCATGCAGGTTCCCGGACTTTTCACCACAAAAATGTGAGGAAAATGTTGGTTTTTTTGACAATTGTTTAGGTTTGCAAGGGATTCTGGGTAACAGAACCTGGTGAGAGCCAGTCAAGTCACCCTATCCTGGATTCCCCGGGGTGTCTAGTTCTAAAAAATTTATAGGTTTGCTAGTTTTTCCCAGGTGCTAGGCACTTTGCCAAAAAAGGGTAATTTTTCACTGTGAAAATGTGGTGTGTACACGTTGTATTTTGCGCTGTTTTCTGTCCTGGGCACTAGGCCTATCCACACAACTGAGGTACCATTTTTCTTAAAAGACTTTGGGGAACGAGGGCTGGGTGGAATTGTGAGGATCCACGCAGATTCCAGAACTTTCCAACACCGAAATGTGAGGTAAATGTGTTTTGTTTTACACTTTTTTAGGTTTGCGAGAGATTCTGGGTAACAGAATCTCGTGAAAGCCAGTCAAGTCACCCCATCCTGGATTCCTCTGGGTGTCTAGTTTTCAACAATGTATAGTTTTGCTAGGCTTCCCTTGGTGCCGGCGGAGCTAGGGTTAAAAAACTACAGCTATCCACTTTGCAAATAAAGGGTCATTTTTCACTGTGAAAATGTACAGTCTCCAATTTGCATTTTGGGCTGTTTCCTGTCATGGGCACTAGGCCTACCCACACAAGTGAGGTACCATTTTTCTCAGAAGACTTTAGGGAATGCGGGGTGGGTGGAAGTTTGTGGATCCATGCAGATTCCAGAACTTTGCATCACAGAAATGTGAGGAAAATTAGTTTTTTGGGACAGTTTTAGGTTTGCAAGGGATTCTGGGTATGAGAACCTGATGAGAGCCAGTCAAGTTACCGCAGCTTGGATTCCCCTGGGTGTAAAGTTTTAAAAAATGTATAGGTTTGCTATGTTTCCCTAGGTGCCGGCAGAGCTAGGGTTAAAAAACTACAGCTAGGCACTTTGCAAAAAAAGGGTCATATTTTTCTGTGAAAATGCGGTGTGTCCACCTTGCATTTTGGGCCATTTCCTGTCACTGGCACTAGGCCTACCCACACAAGTGAGGTACCATTTTTATCAGGACACTCAGGGTAACACAGAATTGTAGAGCAACTGTTATTACCTATTGACTTTCGATGCGTTTCTGCCTTCCAAATGAAAGACAATGTGTAAAAAAGAAGTCATTTTGAAAAATGTCCTATAATTCTCATGTAGTATCGGTATTCCCAATTTCGGAAATGTGCAAATATCTACTGTTTCTAAACTCTATATTTTGTTCCTATTTCAGAAATACATAAGTGTCTTTCATACCGATTTTTCCATGTATACATTTTCCCAGAAAAATTGCTATATACCCTGCATATAATTCAGAATCATTCCAAGTTGCTGCTCTGTTATTGGCTCTTGTTTCGTCGGGTTCTTGGTGAACCTACAGGTCCTATATATCCCCACAACCAGAAACATCCAGCAAATGTAACAGTATATTGCTTTCAAACAGCTGTCATAATTAGAAAAAGTTACAGGTGAAAACATTGACACATACGGCTGTTTTTTTCAACAAATTTTCGTTTTCTCCAATATTTAACTGTTAGTTTCTATAAGAAAACCTTGAAGGATCTACACAAATGACCCCTTGCTGAATTCAGAATTGTATCTACTTTTCTAAAAGAGGATAATAGTGCCTGGTCAGTGCGTCAGGCTGGAACTCGATCTCCTTCTGAACTGCCATGGCAAATCGAGTCTGGGTCGGATCGAATCCTCCGGGAATCGTGGTTTGCTAGGGCAAGTGCAGGTATATTTATACCTTGAAGGTGTTTAGGAATGCTAGCACTGACGTAAAAGTCGGGCAGAGGAATGTCATGAATGAACCCCTAAGGAATAGATGTTCATGTATACTTAATGAGTTCTTGGAGAAATCAACATTCCAGCTGGGGTAAATTCCTTAAGGCTTAAGGGTCTGGTTTTCTAAGAAATTGACGTGGATGGACGGATGTAGGTGGCCATGCCTGTATTTGGTTTGTACGGACAATGTCTAAACAAGGGCCGGATTTCTATGTCCAAATAAGGGCAATATGAATTGTACCTGCAAAAGGGCATGAATCGGGAAACCTATATACGGAATCTAAATCTACACACAACACTTTGGCAGCCTAATGCCAACACAGCCACCCTTGCTTCATGGTGTACGTTGCCTCCATTTTATGATGGATTGTTTCTGTGCAGGAAGGGGCACATTCATGATCAAAAACAATCCAGAGAGGCATATTCCTCTTATTATGTGTTGTGCAGAATCCAGCACACATACAAAATAGGATGTAACAAGGAAAAATAAAGATATTTATCCTCGTTAGTCCTCTTCGGGAAGGCGCATATTTTTGTTGCATTCCCAGGTTAACCAATTCTGGTAAATATGGGAATGCGTCATGATTCATGGGAGTTACGTTGGAACATGCATGCAGGGCTTATGTAAAGCCTTCCTGGGGCACAGTAACGAAACGTAGTGATGTGTGTTGCATTTCTTTACTCCAGATTTATGGGGCCACTCAGGACCATGCACAATGCCCTTGGGTTACTTAATAAATCTCACTTAATGTTTGCATAGTGCATGTACCACATTGCGTGGGGCAGACCTGATGCACACCTGGTCATAAATATGCCCCTTGGAATCTGGACATTTGGACCTTGGAAACCTTCAGATGACTGGCTTCTCTCCCTTGTGACTGCCAACATGATTCCCAAAAGGAATCCCTTTCCCTCTATAAATTAGTTGCCACACTAGCTTGGAGGTTGGTAACTCATAACTCTGTAATTGCAGTCGTAAACTATCAATAACTGCCTTAGAAATGAAAATGGAAGGGGGAGACCCCGTTCAGTACCCCTCTAATTTGCATTTCAGAAACAATTTGAAAATTGAATATAATCTACCAACTCGTAAAAGATCTTTTGTACATTATGATAAGCACTTTTGTGGTCACAGACCCTGTCATTTTGCGACATAAGGCCCTGGTGAGAAAACTGGATTCAGTGCAAGCACTAGCTCATAAGACTAAAGAGCTCAAATGTTTGAATGTTCACAAATTTATTTTGACAGACATGGTGCTGATTATCACTCTCTATCACCATTGTCCAAGACAGAGCAACTATGGAGGCCCTGTATGGAGCCGTTGTGTGCCCCACAAATGCTCTTAGTTCTTTAGGTTTAGCTGTAGTGGTTTGTCAGTGATAAAGAGGCTTAGAACCTGTGCAAGACTGGGCACAGTCATTTATTCTTCTAAAGCTATGTACTCGCCCATGCTCACAAAGATCTATAGGTGGCCCAGGATAGACATCCGATTACCAAAATGCTTCATATTATTGGAACATCCTTTTTTCTGCTGAAAATCAGTGCATTCTAGAATTATTATTTTTAGTTAAGTTCCATTAAGCAAATTAGACTAAAACTCCTGAAAACATGATTTTTTAAAAGGAAAGAATCACACTGGAAATGTTGTATTCCGCTGATATAGTGTCAACTGATATTTAGGGCGATCTTTTCAAGGTAGAAGTAGGTGCTTGGGGCAAGCCACAAACACAGTATAATTGAGTGGCTTTATTCCATTCTAATGACTTAAAAGAACGATAACTATGGCCCTGATGTAGAGTTTGGGGGTAAAGTTAACCTCATCAAGATGGTGGAGGACAATAACCCTTACATTCTGAGGGATCTCAGCCTGTCAAATGTAGAGTTGCCCTGCAGAAAACTCTGTACATTTACATAAACTGCTGTTATGGCTGGTTCCTCTTTGCAGGAACATTTCACAGATAGTAGTTTAAGGCAGGACAGCTAGCCAGCAAATATTTCAAAATCATTTTATTTTCCAACATAAACTCACAAAAGTTTTATTTACAAAAAAAAAAACCTCAATGATCTTACTTGTCTGCTGGGTCCTTCAACCCTTCGACCTATTGCCCTGGTTTTCCTACATCTGGCACAACTAGTCTTCTTGGTTTGGGTCATTCTTATTATCCTTTTCTTGCCCCCTGTCCTCGTGGTCCCCCTTTCACTGTGCCCACCGGACCTTGTCCTCCTTATGAGACCTTCTTGTGAAGGACTTGGTCATTTTGGTCTCGGTCTGATCCCATTGGTCCTTGTGGCTTCGTTCATACTGCTCCTCACCAGCCTGGTCCAAATAAGCCAGTTTCTGTTCCTCTACTCTGTACTGCATGTCATGATCCCCTTGGTTCTGGTTCTGCTGGTCCTCTAGTCATGTTCTGAGTTCTTATCCTGATCATTTCAGCTCACCTATAATTCCCCGCATCACATTCTGTTCCTAATTGCCCAAGTCCATCAGCTCCTGAACTTAATAGCTCTCCTGGTCTGCCTCCATCTTGTCATGATAGTTTTGGCTCTGGTCCTCCAGTGTCTAGTCATCATGGTTCTGCATTAACTTGTCCACTTTGTCTTTATCCTCATTGTTCAGGCCATCCTGTTCTTAGCCACCTGGTTTGGCCATCCTAGTGCTGATGTACCTGGTCTTGACCTTTCTAGTCATCGTCATCCTGATCCGCAATGCTTTTATCTTCCTGTTCCCCATGCTCTTTGTTTCTTGGTCCTCTTAGAACGTTTCCTTCTAACTCTTGCTGGATATATGTCCTAGTCAAACCTCCTTGGTCCCCTTGGTCAGGTTTCTCCAATCATTGTTTTTCATAATACTTGTCCTTCATGAAATTACCATTGGCCCTGATCCTCTTGGTCCAGGCCCTCACTGTATTTGTTCTCTTGTTCTTAGTTCTCTTGGGCCTGTTCCAAGAGACATCCTAGCTTTGTTCTCCTTGGTTCTGGTCATTCTGGTCCTTCTTGTTGTACAATGTTAGTTGTCATAAACCTTGTCTTTTGGTCATACTGATCTTTTTTTGTTCTCCCAGTCAAGTACTATATGGTCTTCCTCCTACATGGTTCTCCTCACCCTCAATCTCCTAGCCCAGGTCCTTGTCAGGCTGTTCTACTAGGTTCACCTGGCCATTGTTTCCTGGCCCTCTTAGTCTTTGTCCTGCTTGTCCTGGTGTAATTTCTTCTCCACCGATACTATAGCTACTCTTCCTGGCACTCTTGTTCCAGGTTTTCCTTGTTTGGGTCCTTCTGAGCCTTGCTATTTTAGACCTGATCCTCTTGGTCACTACTGTCCAGTTGCTTTGGTCTTCCAGACTTTGTTTGGCCTGCTTACATATGACCCTCCTCACTCTGATCCTATTACTCTAAGTGATTCTTCTATCCCACTTGGTAATCTGAGTTCTGATTCCCTGGATCCTCATCTTCATGGCCCTCCTATCTCTGTTTCCAGGTCTGTTGGTCATAATCTTTTTGGTTCACCTAGTCATCCCTACTCTTATTCTCTAGGTGTCCTTGAAACTGGGCCACCTCGTCTTCATAGTCCCTGTCCTGCTTCTCCTGTTCTCCTGGTCCTACTATCTATAGACCTCCTGGACCCGATCTTCGTGATCCCCTTCACTCTGATCTTGATCATCCTGCTTCTTGTCCTCATGATTCTGCAATGCTTGTCCTAGTCCATCACGGATCATCCCAACCTGTCCTAGTCCTAATGTTCCTTGACCTGAGGTCCATGCTGCCTTAGAACTTCCTGCTACTGTAATTCCTCTTTCTGGTCTGTTTGGTCATCATTTTATGCACTCCTGCTCCTAGATCCCTGGATCCTGCGTCCCTTGTTTCACAGGCCTCGGTCCTTGACCTTTTTTCATCCTCCTAATCCTAATTCTTGTCCATCAATCCTCCTGGTCCTGCTTCTGTCATCAATATTCCCCTGGTTTCGCTGTTCCCAATCCTTCAGCTCCTGTTCCCCTGACCCATGTAGTCCATGTCATAGTTCTAGTACTCCTTTGCCTGGTTCTCCAGTATCATGTTTGTTTTTAGTATGTCCTACTAGCCTTGGTTTCCCTAGCCTTCCTAGTCACCCAACACTAATGCCCCATCCTAGTCCTACTAGTTATCTGGTCTCCTGGTGTGACTGTTGAATTGCTCTTGTGCAACTGACCCTGGTCCCCTCTATCAAGGTCCTCATAGTGATTGTCCTTCTGGGTCTTGTGTTTCTCTCCCCTGTGGCACTAGTCCTCCTGACTTCCATGTTACAGTTTACCATGATTCATGTAGTCCTTGTTACCATGATTTAGGTTTCCCCTGAGTCTGCTCCCCATGGACCTTCTTGTCCTGATTCCACTGGGCCTGGACTTCCTGGTCCTTTATACTCCTCCTGATTCTGCCGGGCTAGTGTCTTCTCTGCTCCAACCAGCCCTTGCATTTTCCTGTTGTGGTCTTCCCTGTCTTGGTCCATTTACTTCTGTCCCTTGGCCCTCCTTAATCTGATCTCTGTCATCTTTGTACAGCTGTTTCAGGTCCTCCTTTGCATGGGTATCTTGATACTGGTACTCTTTGGTCAGTCCACTCGACTATGCTACTCCTGGCCATCATTGTCCTTGTCCTTCTGGTCCTGCTGGGTGCAATCAAACCTGTCTAGTTCTCTTTTTCATAATTGTCCAGTGCCTTTTATTTCTTCCATCCCTGGCCCTCCTGCTCCTTCAGGTCCTTGTTCTTTGAGTCTTGAGCCCACATTCCACATTGTGGTGACTCTCCTTATCCTTCCCAACCTGTTCCCAGTACCCCTAGTTTTGATTTACTGTCCTGGTACTCCTCATCTATTTGTTTATGGGCACCTCTAGCATTGATAACCTTGGACCTCATGGCTTAGGCTTCCCTGGGCCTGATTTTTGTTGTTAAGCTCCTTGTGGCCCTGGGTCCTATCCCCCCTGGTGGTCCACCTCCTGTCCTTTATCCTACTACTGGTCATCATCCCTCTCTTAATAGTCCCAGTTCCTCCTGTCCCAGACTCACTCCACAATCACTTTAGTCAGGTACAGCCACCAAGCGTGTCACTTAGATTTTTAATTTTTTGTTTAGCTTCCAGATTTTTTTTTTGAGACCACACTGTCAAGGACAAAATGAGGGCCCAGTAGCAACAGGACCTTGGCCACTTAAAACACTGTTTGGCATGTTACAAATAAAACTACCATTTCTGAGATATATTTGGCTGAAGACCAAGATGTTCATGTGGCTATAGGGGCCACTCATCATATGCAGCCAATGAACATTTATAACCTAACACTGTATCCTAATCAGACAACACTGTCTTTCTCACCGACAACAACCACACCAACTGGACCAACTTCAGCACCTTAATGGCTAACATAGGAATCTAGATGAAACAGAACTGCATAAAGCTCAACACTGATGAATCTGAAGGGCTGATATTCAGCAACAAGAGCTCTCCATGGTGGCCAACATTCCTGGGACACATGCCCACCTCCACCGACCATGCCAAAATCCTCGGTATCATCGAGAACGACAGACTCACAATGGTCAAACAAGTGAACCTTCTCCTGTTTCTTCATCGCATGCATGCTCCGCAAAATATTCCACTGGCTCCACTCCAACAACAGATGCACCATCATCCAGGCCTTCATCACCAGCACACTGGCCTAAAGCAACACACTCTCCACTGGCATCGTGACTTATCTCTTACAAAAACTCAAGACCACCCAGAGTGCTGCCATCAGACTCATCCTGAACATCCCTCGAAACACACTTATCAGGTCCCACCTCAGAGAGCTACACTCCCTACCAATCCAAAAGCAACACCAAGTCAAACTACTCACCCACCAATACAGATCTCTCTGCAAAGTTAGACCTACATACTCCAACCACTGCCTCTACTTCTGTTAATACTGGAAAATATGATATCAATGCACGTCACGATACATGTATGTATAATAATAAACTCACGTCACAGTTGGTGAATTCATCCTATATAACCTCCCTCTCAAACCTGAGTCAGAAGTATGTTGTCAGGCAGGTCCTGTGACCTGAAGAACTGATCAACAGAGCACAGGTGGGGTGACAGGTAGCACTTAGACGAACACGCAAAGAGGATCAGAAGCAACATCACAAATGATCTTAGGAAATTTGGCCCCATAAAACGAGTTTGTCCGGGGGGGGGGGGCGCTTTCTCAAAACACAATAAAGTCAGATGCCACATTAAGGTAGGAACCCTCAGCCAATCAGAGCACAGAATGCACACTACATGTAGAGATCACACGCTCCCCACGCAAGCTTTTATGCTGTTGCCCTATCAAAATGCACCAAAGTCATCTCATCCTGCAAGCTCTCATGCACCAAAGCCCAGAAACAGTGCCTGCCTTCGATAAATGCTCAAGGACTCCAGTGGAGCAGGGGAGCTGCTTCCCTGCATTCTGCAGTAATCCCAGAAAGCAGGAAGCCACAAAGCACCACTGCATCCACACATCCTAGCCCGAGGTGAAGAGGGCCAGTGGTGTCAGCGTGTCCCCCAGCCCTCAAGAGAAAGAATCCTCTCTGCAGTTGCCCCTCGTGAACTTTCTGATGCTGCCTGTAGCCTCGGTGTGCAGCCCGCCTCAACCACAAGTGTTACCAGATGAAGAAACCTAACACCCCAAATGCCCTCTGCACCCAGCCACCCTGGCCTGAGGAGAAAAGGACCAAAGATGTTCCCATGTGCCGCCAACATCATCGCAGGACCTGAACATACTCGTTAGTTCAGCTGGACTGACCCCTCAGGCCCATATGCAGCCTCTTTGTGACTAGACCGATTCCCTTTGGATAACACTTGGCACCCAAAGCTGTTTTGCACACTGTACCTTACCTCCGTAGTGCTGCAGGAAGTGTGGCCTTGGACCCTGCCCATTCTCACCTTAAGTCCAGAAGATTGGTCCCATAAGTCGATGCTGAGTGCCCAAAAGAAATTTATGTTTTTACTCCAGAGGTTAACTGGGAAATGCTTCAATCAGGATTTAATGTATCAAAATCACCCGACATTGGAAGAACAAACCTCTGCACCCATGCCTCCTGAGGTTACCTGTTAGCGCTGCCTCTGACCCTGCCCCCTTTACACCTTAAGCCCTGGTGAAGAATCATGTAAGTCATTGTCAAGTGACTGCAACGTAGTGTATGTTTTCCTAATTTTTCACGTTACCGTGAAGTGCTTGAATTACGATATAAAGTGTAAAAAAACTGTTTTCTACAAACCTGCCATTTTAAAAAGTACTTACCTGATGTTGGTTATTTTTATAAGTTGATGTGGATCTACATAATGAGCTTTATCATTTGATCATTGTGTTGTTATGTGCCCGAGTTAGGCTCATGTAGCAATGTTGCACATTTTCATACATTGTCCTCTTTTCTGCACAATAACATTATTGCTGTGACCTCTTGCACATATTAACGTGCTTGACAATGTTGGATTAGTTCCTCTGAAACAGCTCTGCTTATACATCTGGCTTCGCACAACATTATCATGATGCCTCAAAAACTGGGTACAAGGCCTTGACGCGCATGATGTCCAAATGTTGTTCTACCTTCATCCAATGGGCAGCAGGGCTATATACATATCCATAGCAAAGCTAATCTTTGTTTACATTGCAAGGATGCTTTTTTATTATAAATAAAGAAGTATTTACGGGGGTTAGCAAAGGAACTGCCGCTGACAAGTAGAGGTCCTGTATGCAAAGGCTTCAGCAAACAACTGCCTACCATCTCCGTGAGGGGTGTCCAGTTCATGACCAAGACGGGGTCCTACATTCTTTCCCACCAGGTAATGGGGTTGGATAATCTCAAGGGGTGATTTTTGGCGCTACACCTACTACACTCTAGACATACACAAAGCAGGGATTGCATAGTAGGAGTATGGCTAATTACTACCTTGTATAATATGCCTGCATTTATTCACTGTCTTCGCACCATGGTGGAACAATATCAGCTATTTACTCTTTTGGTGCTTTTAATCACTTCCATCTGCTTCTGTCTACTGCTTATCACTGCCCATGTGTCCTATATGAGAATCAGGTTGTTTCAATACATGTGTTGAAAATGTACCACTGTGTATTCTCTGTATATTTCTCTGAGAGCAATAGTGTACGTGTGACTGTGCAAAAGGTTCTAGATTTGTTACCACAATCCCCGAGGGGTCAGGATTGTCATGTAAGGTGGTTGCCAGAAGCCATTTGCTATTTATTTGGATTGGGGGGCATATGTTGGCAGTGTGACTTAGCTGATCTCTAGGCCAACATATACTATGGGGGTGCCGGGAATCAGTCTTGGCACCTCACCCAAAGTTTATGTTGTCCACAAACAGGCAGGTCCTACCATTTAATGGGAACTAAACGACAGTGTGTGTGCAGAGGAGGTCTAATACTCCTCTCTGATAGGCCTGAGGATGCACGATCATTCTACCCTCAAAAGAGCACCTTGGTATTGCTGGAGCAAGGCCCTGTCCACTAGTAAGGGAATACCTGGACTCTTTGCACGGTATGTCTTTCTTTGGTATACCGTATAAAGAGCAGGCTTTCTATACTCCTCAATGCCCTTCGTTGTGAGCTTGAACCCCCAGCCCTTCTGCTCACCATCCATTGTCAGCTTGACCTAGGAATCACTCTCACATATCCTATTTTGTCAACTTGCTGCCTCATCCCTTTCTGCCTACCCTCCATTGTCTGCTTGCTTACCCGGCTCCTCCCGCACATCCTCTCCTGGACCTTTGCATCCCAACCCTTCCTTCACACCCTCCATTGTCCTTGTGATTCCTCTGCCTCACTGTTGGTGTCTCCGTGTTTCAGTGTCGGTGTCTCCCAGTCTCAATATTAGTGTCCCATACTCCATGCTGGATTCGCCTACTCCGTGGCCAGAGTGTGTGATATTACCTCTAGCAAAGAATGAAGGAAAGGGAACAGAAAGGAGCTCTTCTCTCCTAAGGAACACGGGTGGGAATGGCATTCTCTGCCTTCTTCGACCCTCAGCCCACGTTGAGAACAGACCAGGAGGCTGTTGGGTCCATGAGCTTGAGCTGGAGGTGCCAGAGGACGGTGGGTGGTGTGTGCACCCGTGTGCATCCTAAGCATATGGAAATGTACCTCCCGTAAAAGAGTCAAAGTTGAACAGGATTGGGGTTGGGGAATTTGGTAAATTCTTATCCCTCAATGTGTGCTACACTTTTCTGTTCCTTGCTGGCATCATGCAGTTATTTACTCGTTCTGTCTGTACTCTCTATAATAAGTGTGGATCCCAAGATGCACTTCTTTGACAAGGGGGATTTCAACTGTTTACAAATTAAAATTAAAGGCTGCAGCAAGTTACAAAAAAGAAACCCATCTGTTGGTCAACTTAACAAGCATGCTTTTTTTTGTAAAAGTGACCCATGCTGCGGTTTCAGTTTCATGTGGGTCAGCCGGTCAGGCCCCTTTCTTAAGACAGGGCTTGTCTAAAGAAAGGAGTGTGGCCTCCATGAAAGGGAAGCCAGTAATTTGCAATGCAATGGGTCTTGATTTCGAAGATTTTAAGCTATTGCTTTGAAAATAGCTCACAATCTAGTAAAAGCGAGACCTATTGAATATTATTAAAAAATATAGCAGTACCCAAGTTTGATATGGCCAAGGTCGCTCCATGGCAAACATATTTACCATCTCCATTGTGATGCCCCAAAGCTGCTTGCAGTCAACATTTCTGTTCCTCTGAAGATGGTGATGAGACTTTCATTTCACATTTCACATCTCTGTTGGCCATTCCCGTCGCCGAATTATGCTGGGTTCTTCTGAGCGGCGAAATCACACACTGGAACGCGAATGAAGAAGAATTCGCTTTAATGTGGTATATCCAGTTAGCACAACACCGTTTCCCCATTTCACGTACCGGGCGTCAGCGTGCAACTGACTCTCCTAGGAAACCCACGTCAGAAACTCCGTACTTCGGGGCAGATTTACAAGCCCCTTGCGTCATTTTTGCGCCGCAGTTGCGTCACTTTTTGTGACGCAGCAGCAGCGTAAAAATGCGGCCCATTTACAACATGACGCATCTAGGGAGATGTGTCACGTTGTAAAGCCTTGCGTCACATTATACCTGCGTCAGATATAATGTATGCAGGGTGGGCGTTCCAACGCAAAAAAGCCTCGTAGAAGTGACGCAGTGAAATCTACAAGATTTCACTGCGCCACTTCTAGGACGCCACTGCATCAAATTCTTACGCCTGCTTGAAGCAGGCGTAAGGATTGACGCAGCACAATGAGGATAGGCATCCCCCTGCATTGCTGGAGTTGCGTCATGCTTGCGACACAACTCCAGCAATGCGTGACTTTTGAGTCAACAGATGCGTCAGAATTTCTGACGCATCTGTCAATCCTTGCACCATGGTGCACCGTATTGTAACTACGGCGCATCCATAGTGGCGCAAGGGTTTCTTAAAGTGGCGCAGGAAAAGTGACGCATCTTCACAGATGCGTCACTTTCTTGTAAATCTGCCCCACAGTATTCCATATCATACGCAATCGACTTCCCTCACATTCCTCATAATACTTACTACTCCTTGGACACAAAACACAGTTACTTTATGGGAAACAACCATTACAACGCAGTCATTACAATGCACTACATTTACAACACAGTCATTACAACGCAACTGCCTTGACATTGCATGCCATTACAAAGCAGCCATTAAAACACATGTCACTATAACAACTTCCATTACAACGCATGTCACTATAACGCATGCCATTACGACACTTTATCCCTAACTATCCAACACTTACCCTACTGTTGCACTCACTGGAGTGGGAATAGTAATTTTTACCCCTACACTATCCAACACTTACACTACAGTTGCATTCACTGGAGTGGAAATAGTAATTTTTACCGCTACACTAGCCAACACTTACCCTACTGTTGCCCTAAAAGTATTATGCATTGTAATGGTATGCATTGTAGTGGTATGCGTTGTAATGGAATGCGTTGTAATTGTAGTTTCTTAAAATGCAGTGCGATGGCATGCGTTGTACAATCATGCGTTGTAATGGAAGCTGCGATGTAAAAACCGCTATGTAAATGTTTACATTGTAACGTGTCCTGTTCTTACTTTATGGACCTTTGGATGCTTGTGAATTCCTTTTAAAGGGGAATCCATTTTTGACATCTCACTAAACGGTTGACCAAAAAGGAGGAAAGGCTAAGTTCTGAATGATTAATTTACTTTTAAATGCAAGGAGCATTGTACACAAATCAAGCTTTGGTTACAAAACTGTGTGCGAGTCCTTCATGGGACCCAGAGTTTCGGTCGAACGAAAAAGTTGAGCATGTATCAACGTTATAGGCTGTACAGACTTAAGATACTGTAATATCACCTTTCTTGAAGACTGCAATATTTGCTTTACCTAATATGAGGGCAGCATTAAACACTGTATAGATCCAATGACATATCTATAGAGAGAATGAGTGCCTCAAGCCAGCAGATTAGGTAGGAACCCCCCCACCCCCCGACTGAAATTATAAGGATCTATATAACTAAAGGCAGGGTTGTTGATTTCTATGGGGTGAGAGTGTCGGGACACACTAATTGTAGGGCACTGCAGTGGGTGGAAAATGGGCTCCTAAAGTACCTTATTGCTGTTCAAAAGAGCTTCTTTTACTTTGGCTGCCACGCGGAACTGGGAATGCCATTCTTTACTGATTTAACAATGCTGCAGCCCATTTTACTATGGCATATCTTGGGACAAGCGTTCACATGGAACTACATTTTTAAACCAAAAAATATGATAGACCAGGAAATCCTGGATAGACTTAATCTTGTACCCAAAGAATAATGTTTTTATGGAGAATAAATTCTGTCACAGGTCAATCCTAAAGAGAAAACCAACTCGAATTTCAGAGTAAATTCGATTCACCTGAATCGAAGTTTATTGTTCCATAAAGGACAGATTATGAGTCATAGAATAAATAGTAAATAGTAAATTAAGTGGTTAAGAGACATTGGGTAAGGACTGCAAGTGTTAAGAGCCAAAACCATCAAAGAGTGAAAAGTGACAATGTGAATAAAATATACATTTTTTATTGGTAATTTACTTTGCATTACAAATTTTTCTAACACAGCAGGTTAAATCCCAGTGTTAATTTCAAATAGGTGTAAGGTCTGTCTTTATTGGTGTCCATAACGTTTCAACCATTTTTTCAATATCAGGGTTTCATCAGGGCACAAGTTTTGCAGAGCTTCCCCTCCTCACACAGCTCATCTGGCTGCTTGGCAGATGAACATATTTAGGATCACAAACTCCCCTCCCTATAGTTTGATGATTTGTGTTGGCGGTCTACCTCTGTAGAAGTGCCTGCTCCTCTGCTCCCTCTTCTTCTTCCTCTTTAAAAGCAGTCTGTCGAAGCAGGAGTTTCTCCAAAGCTGATAGTCCCACAGCACTGGCCATGGGAGTGACTAGTGTTCACACCAGGATGCTAGCCAAAGTGAGATGTGCCTCAAATGCTTAGCCCAGGGATTCCAGGCCTACTCTTTAAAATCTTCTTATCAGTCCCAGCTACTTCCTGATATTAAACAGGCCCATTCCTTGTGACCTCTAACTGAATTGAAGAGCACCCTTTGAAGTGGACAGGGGAGGACTAGTTCATTCCTTCCAAGTGTGTGCCCCACCAGCTTACAGGAATGCAGCAATACAAAAATCTGTCTAGGGGGATCTCTGTACCTCTTATCCATTTTACTAAAATAAGAGGGCCCTTGATGTATTGTACCATCCACAGGCACACATACACCTAGCATATGTATGTAGCACACACTCGCTGCACAGTACTGCATCCTCCATATCCTGTACCACTCAGAGGCACAAAGCCATCTCTCACATCCCTGTGCATTTCACAAGAACACACTGCAATCTTTGTGCAATGTACCAATCACAGGTGCACATAACCAAGCAAGTGCACCCACTGCACAGACCTACATCATTCAGGCATTGTACCACTCATACGAACATATACCTCTTGCTTAGTACTGCAGTATACATGTAGTGCACCCTTCCTAGGCACACATACACCCAGTGCAAATTCACCAGCTCTTTGCTGTGCAGCACGTTACACAAATCCACTGCTGGCAAAGGGTGAGTTAAGCACCCAGCAGTTGAATTTTGAAAGTGAGTGAGTCGGTAGGCCTCACTCCAATGACACAGGTTAAAAAGTAACCCTGGGCGTAAAATCCGCTTTGCTCGCGGAGTTTGAAGATTTTTGGCAACTCTGCGTTCCACCTAGAACGTGGAGTTGCCCAAAAACCCCACGCTCTGCAACGGAGCGGATTTTTTTGTGTTTGTGCGCTTCAAATGCATTTTTACACACGCGGGAGTGACTTCATGGGATGCCTGCATTCACCAACAAGATTTCTTTTCCGTTCGCGAGCGCCCAGAGATTTGGTAGCCGGTTTCACGGTCCCGTGAGAGAGTGCTATCGCGAACACGTCATTCGGGCATGCCGTCGGACTTCCGGCTGAAGTTATGTGAAGATCGCGATGCTGAACACGCAGAATTTGCAATCTGGAGAAGAATATCTCTCGAGTAGCATAAAACCTTCTTGAAAATGATGATTTTGATTTTAAAAAAAAACTCATATTGAAATTTGGCTGTACATTTTTGAGCAAGGAGTCCTTTTGCTTTTTCTAGCCCAGTAGTCTGCCAATAGGCATTTGAGCCAATATGCCCAGAGCATAAAACAAATGTTTCTGTGGTGTCTGTTGAATTTAAACATCATTTAGGGCATGGATGGCATTAGGTTGAATTGCAAAATGTGTTTTTTGGGGTATTTCACTTTTTTCATGTGTGTTAAATAAATGCCTTTTTTGGATGTGTGTGGTGTGGTTAATGTATAACTTGCAAGCATTTTTTTGCCCTATGGATTTTCGTTTTTGCATTGTTGCATTAAAGCTGTGTTGTTTAGCATGCCTCCTTTGCCTGGACCTATAGGCCTGCTTGAGTTCATTGCTTTCCAAGCCTCCTGCTTCTTGTGAATGTGGGTGACCATGTGGCTGGTGGCCATTTTGAGGTGGTAGTCTGTTAGTGTTTTGCATTTGCAATAGGCCTGCATGTCTTTCCTTTGTTCCTCTTGGCTTACTGCTTCTTTATGTTGTGGCCTGGCCATGTGGCTGGCAGCCATTTTGTGAAGGTAGCCAGTTTGCTTTTGCCATAGGCCTGCATTGTCTGTATTCCCTTTTCCTAATGTTGTGGTGGCCTGGCCATGTGGCTGGTGGCCATTTTCTGAAGGCAGCCAGTGCTTCTGCATTTGGCCTGCAAGCCTTCTTTGTGGTGGCAAAGCCTTGTTGTTGATTTGCATGCAATTTTTTCTTCTTTTACCCAGCAAAATATGCAGCGCAGTTTACTACATTTTGTAATACATTTGCAATATTATTGATTTGAGTTGATTCACTATGTGGCTTAGTCTGCCAATGGGGTTTTCAACCAATATGCCCAGTGCTACCCATGGCCCATGGGTGCATGAGACAACTGTTTTTGTGGTGTCTGCTGAATTTAAACATCATTTTGGGCATGGATGGCATTGGATTGAATTGCAAAATGTGTTTTTCTTGGGGGTAATTCACTTTTTTGGTGTGTGTTAAATAAATGCCTCTGTTGCGTGTGTGTGTGTGTGTGTGTGTGTGTGTGTGTGTGTGAGAGAGAGAGAGAGAGATGTGGTTGTTGTGTAACTTGCAAACCTTTTTTAGCCCTGTTCATTTTTGGGTTTGCATTGTTGCATTAAAGCTGTGTTTAGCATGCCTCCTTTGTCTGGCCATATTGGCCTGCTTGAGTTCATTGTTTTCCATTCCTCCTGCATGTTGTGACTGTGAGTGACCTTGTGGCTGGTGGCCAGTTTGTAGTGGAAGTTAGTTAGTGTGCGGCTTTTGCCATAGGCCTACATGTCTTTCCTTTATTCCTCTTGGCTTACTGCTTCTAGTTGTTGTGGCCTGGTCATGTGGCTGGCGGCCATTTTGTGAAGGCAGCAAGTGTGCTTTTGCCATAGGCCTGCATTGTCTGTCTTCCCTTTCTTGTTGTTGTGGTGGCCTGACCATGTGGCTGGCGGCCATTTTGTGAAGACAAGCAGTGTGTTTTTGCCCTAAGCCTGCAAAAATTATTTGCAGTGGCCATGCCTTGCTGTTGTTTTGCATGCAATTGTTTCTTCTTTTACCCAGCACAAAAATGCAGCACAGTTCACTTTATTTTCTAATACATTTGCAATATTATTGATTTGAATTGATTCACTGTGTGGCCGAGTCTGCCAATGGGTTTTCCAACCAATAGGCCGAGAGCTACTCATTATGGGTGCATGGAGCAACTGTTTTTGTGGTGTCTGTCGAAATTAAACAGCATTTAGGTCATGCATGGCATTAGATTGAATTGCAAAATGTGTTTTTTTGGGATATTTCACTTTTTTGAGTGTGTGTGTGTGTGTTAAATAAATGCCTTTGTTGGATGAGTGTGGTGTGGTTGTTGTGTAACTTGCAAACCTTTTTCTAGCCCTGTGAATTTTCGTTTTTACATTGTTGCTTTAAAGCTGTGTTGTAGCATGCCTCCTTTGTCTTGCTATATAGGCCCGCTTGAGTTCATTGCTGTCCAGGTCAAAGTCACAGGCAAAGTCAAAGCAAGCTTTATTTGGTTAAAATAAAAATACAACCATAAAAGCATCCTGAAATCAGTAGTAATCTCTCATTTCATCACAAGCGAGTATGTTAAAGTGCATTTAAATTCCAGTTAAAAGTCAAAAGAAGCATTTTCACATTTCATCTACAAGGGAATATGGTAAAGTGCATTTAAATTCCAGTTGCAGACCCAATAAGCATTATACGTAAAGTGTCATATGCAAGATAAACAACCTTAAAACGTCCTAAAAACAGACAAAACATTTTCACATTTCTTTACAGGGGAATCTAGTAAAGTGCTTTCAGTTCCAGTAGCAATCCCAATAAACTTTATACCTACAGTGTCATGCACAAAAAGTACAATCTAGGGCATTTCCAATGTCCTGAGTTATCAATTATCGGTATGCTCTTCATATATGGGGGCCTCGAGATATAAATTTGTTTTTCTTACTCTAATCACCTTCTGGATATAAACTGCCACTGCATTACAAGCTCTAATATTCGCTAGATATACTCAAAAGAATGTTTGTATGTATAGAGTCTCTCCTTTAAAAACAATGGTCGTAGTATAGTTTTCCTAAGATCTCTGTAAAATTCACAGAATAAAATAAAATGCAAGGCTGACTAGTCTGACTTTCCATCACAAGGACAATTTGGGAGATTTTCAGTCCACTTCCCTATAGATGGAAACGCAATTTAAAAAATGGGCTAATCCCATTCTTAATCTAGTAGGATAAAATCTATGTCTTGTATTTGTAACCTGGATTAAATAATGGTGAATCCCTATCCCTAGTGTCCTATCTTAAAATGCCTTCATCGTCTGTTTTGAGTTTGCTTCGGCTTCCCTTAACCCACTCCTCGATTCTATAATGGCAATTTTCTAATAATTTTTACTATACTCAAGTATTTGAGGGGGGTTGTTAAAATCAACACTTTCAACACATTCATTGTAAAAGATTATTAATAGACATCCGCCACGGTATCTTCTTCCCATGTTCTAGTACAAGGAAATCCTTGACAATGTCCCGGGCAAATTTTACTCCATATTCCATACCAGGTATTTTCTACTTGCCAGGCTAATAAAATCCTTAATATACAGAGCACCCAGCTCTTTGTGTACACTATGTATGGGGGTGGATTTTGGAACAGCTAACAAATGGAAGATGGAATGGTTTGTTACTCTCCATAGCGCAGCACCGTAACATGTTCCTGAAAGACACATGATTTCCCTGATGGATTTGTTACCCATTTTGTTTGAAAATCTAAAAATTGCTTCTATTATCGAATGAATTTTAATTAACAATGTTCAATATGGGCTCCCCAATGTCCATTTGCTGTAAATGTTAGGCCTAGGTAAACAAAAGAGTTTGTTACAACGATAGGGACATTATTTATGTGATGGGTCCTAGTCTTTGTTTTTCCCCTGCCACACACCATTGTGAAGGTCTTTTTCAGATCCAATATCAGGTACTTCTCCTGCATATAGTCAGTAAATTTCTGTATTAGGGTCTGCAGCTCATTTGCAGTTCTTGATAAAAGGACTGCATCGTCTGCATGGAGCAAAGTGGGTATATCACATTTGCCTGCTCTAGGGACATCAGCATTTAGTTTTTGCAAGGTTTTGTCTACTCCATTGATGTATAAGGAGAAAAGGAGTGGAGCAAGTACACATCCCTGGCAAATTCCCTGTGTTACCCGGAAGGTAGTTGTGCATTCTCCTTCTGTTCCATAACGAACTCTAGTGCTCAATCAACTGTATATTTTTGAGAGATATACAATGATGTCTTTTGGTGCTCCCATGAGAATTAATGTTTGCCATAGCTTCGCATGGTTTACCAAGTCTAAGGCACTAGTAAGAGGTGTAGAGGGCCTTTTTTAACAATTGTATATTTGCTGATTATAATGTGCTTGTTTACGCACTGTTCGATTATCCCTATCTGTCTTCTAAAGCCATACTAGGAATCAGAGAGGATTTCATATTCATCTGCCCAAGTTTCCAACCTCTCATAAAAATGTTTGTCCATCAGTTTAGCGGTTGCGTCGAGAAGGGAAATAGGGCGATAACATTTGGCATTACTTCTATCACCGTTTTTGAAAATTGGCATGATGATGCTCTCCGTCCAGGTTCTTGGCATTAGGCCATAGTGTTAAAAACTTTTAGTAAAAGTGGGGCCCAGAGATCTGTATCAGTTTTAAAAATATCAATTGGTACTCCATCGGGGCCTGGTGCCTTTCCATTTGCACATCTATCCAGGGCCAGTACAACCTCCTCCATTGTGATGAAAACTAAATTAGGGGATTCAAATCTAATCAAATCTGTACTTTCTAAGGGTGTCTGATTACCATCTAATTTGGAATTTTTTGCCAAAGTAGGATATTCATCTTCTGGGATAAAAACCTGACTAAAATAAATTACCCACTCTCTACCAGGCTCTCAATTTTAGCTGCAATGTGATCTTTAAAATAAGGGTGATTAATCATCTTCTGGAATAAGGAAGCATCCTTTGTGTTTGAAGCCTGGTTGAGTTTTTCCCAGGCATGATCTTGGATATCCCTTTTTCTTCTTATAATGGACTCTTTATTTATCCTCCTCTGGGGCATATTCTCAAGGATCTATCGCCGAGTTTAGGGCACTTTATCACAGCCAAATTCATGCTAAATTTAACCCCCCATTCACAAGCTGGTGCTAACCGCCCATTTCACCAGCTTAACTGCGATAGC
Source organism: Triturus cristatus (assembly GCF_964204655.1). Taxonomy (NCBI): domain Eukaryota; kingdom Metazoa; phylum Chordata; class Amphibia; order Caudata; family Salamandridae; genus Triturus; species Triturus cristatus. Next base: position 1,816,030,386 of record NC_140590.1, on the reverse strand, counting down.
ATTGCAAAAAACATCGCCACAGATGACCCCGGCAACTAACGTTAATAATATGCAGAGTAGGCGTTCCTGTGAAAAAAAGCAGCAACAACACCACTCCACAACATTCTGAACGACCAGCCAGATTGACGATAAGATCACAAAACATGTGATAAGGCACGTTAGCAGCAAGATTTGAACACCTGCTCTGACCTGGTGTAAAGTCGAATGACAACCTGGACCAGACAAGAGAGCACAACCCATAGCATGAAGAACAACAGATGCCCCAGACCAACTGATCATGCAGCCCGGAGCCCTAATAGGGCAACAACACACACCGTCACCACCCCCAGGACCCCACCACCCTTCCACCCTTTGGACAAAGATATTGCACATCAACTCCATGAAATCATGAACCAAACAAATCGCCTAGAGTCGCACAATCACAACACCTAACATACACGTGTAGTCAGAAAAAGGGAAATCATACATTCATATCATATTATCCAAATAAAACGTTTATTACAGATTAAACCCAAAACAACAATGCTGAAGACGCATGGTGGGTCTTTTCATGACATTCTGAAAGTCACTGTCTGCAAGACAGAAATCCAGTTAAGAAGGTGTGTCATGCGCTCATCATAGTACATAGATAGAGAGCGAAAAGAGAGAGAAAGAGAGGGAGAGGGGGATAGAAAAAGAGAGGGAGAGAGAAAGAGAGAGGAAGAGAGAGAGAGGGGGGAGAGAGGAAGAGAGAGAAAGAGAGAGGGAGAGAGAAAGAGAGAGAGAGAGGGAAAGAGAAAGAGAGAGAGAGAGAGAGGGAGAAAGGGGGAGAGAGAGAGAGAGGGAGAAAGAGAGGGAGAGAGGAAGAGGGAAACAGAGGGAGAGAGGGAGAGAGAAAGAGAAAGAGAGAGAGGGAGAGAGAGGGAGAGAGAGTGCCGACACTGCGGACCCGGGCCTCACTGCTCACCTGCTGCCACCGGTGTGTCTCCAACCACGTGCCGGTATACACTTCAGGCCCCCAGGTCCCTTATCTGAAACAGTTTACAGAGACATGAATGGCAGAGTCCATACAGTTGCACACGCTATCATCACTTGCCCGTTCTGTGCACACAGGATGCTGCACCCCGGTCACTCCTGCCACCCAGCGGTGGTTGCCAGACACTGCGCAACTAGCCCTCAATGCTCACATTCTGCCACAGGCCTGTCTCCAAGAGGGCACACCACGTGCCGGTGGGAGCTCCAAGCCCGGGTCCCGTGACCATGGCACCCTCCACATCATGCAACCCCAGACCGCGGGCCACCAAGTCACACACTTGATTGTGGGTCTTGATTTCGTAATGGCAGAGACCATATCAGTGCACACGGCATCATCGCAGGCTACACACCCGCTAAAATCTTGAGGTGCCACTAACTCTGTGAACCGCAAGGCAATGCCACATGGCGAGAGGCCCGCACTGCCCACTGGCTCAGGCCTACACTGCAGTCAAGCAGGGCGCACACTAATCCTCACCAGTCTGGAACGCCAGGATGGCACATCATCGCAGGCTGCACACCCGATCAGTACTTTAGGTGCCCCTATCTCACTGCACCACAAGACACTGTCCTGTGGCGGTGTGCCTGTGCCCGCTGCAGTGTATCCAGTGCCACCGAGTCTGTGCACCGCTAGCCCTGGACCCTTTATGATGGAATGCCATGGTGTGGACACCATCATGTCACCCCAGCACTGGGTAATGTGAGGTGGCAGGGCCATAGGTCCTCATGCATAAATGAGAATCACATAGAGGCACCCAGTTGAAGAGTGGAAACGGCATCCAGCACGTTCGCCAGGCCCTTTTTATTGGCAGGGTCACATGTCCTGTGACGCCTGTGCTGAATGGGTGTGCTGTGGGTATAAACCAGCCACGAGGGTGTGGCTGTGGCATACTGACAACTAAACCTGTGAGCAGTAGATCCCTACAGGGAAGACCTGGGAAATGTAGCATTGTCATCCCCCCTGTGTGCGTAAGTGGAGTGGGCTGTCCTGGCGTATGCCAGTCCAGCGTAAGGGTGTGAGAAAATCCCCCCCGTGGCTCTGGGCGTGGTTCCGTCCTAGGCTGGACAAGGAAGTGACTAATGGATGTGACCCTGTTGTAGTGTCGGCGCCACCCGGACTGCAATCGGCAATGTGTCACCCTCTGTCCCAAGTCCCAGAACATGAGCAACATGGACATAAGGAAGAATCACTGACCCTACATTCATCCATACTTCCACACTTGAAAGATCATAGACATGACACCTCTGTGTTAACATGAATGTTTATTGCACATTCAGTGGAGTGTTGCAGCTGGAGCAGTACAGGGCCATGCAAACCCCACTTTACATTGTTGGCCCATGGAGGGCCAGCCAGAGTCCTTCAGAGAATGACAAGTACATCAGAAGAGGAGGAGTTCAGTCTGCAGTCTGATAGCTGTGTCATTGGAGCACAAATGGCAGTCCATGTTGTGTTCCAAGGTGAGTGTTGCAGAGTGCATCGGGGGACAGTGGAAGGTGATGATGCAGAGGGCAGAACCAAGCAGAAACAGGCCACATGGTAGAGATGAATGCTACATCTTCCTTTCTGACCATGAAGGCAGATTAATCCGCATCTTCGTCCTCTGGTGTTGCATGTGCCTCACATGTGGGTCGTGGTGTTCTGTCTCTAGCACTGTGTGGCAGTGACATCCCAGGGGCCGGAGGTGGAATGTCTGCTGCACTGTGTGGCACTGACACATCAGGGGCCGGAGATGTGGATGGGGTGGTAGCAGCAGCATGCATCAGCGCCAGGCCTTGTGGCATCAATGCCATGAGGAGGGATGTTTATGGCATTGAAGGATCCAGCTACCTCTCGCTGGTGTGCAGCTGTGGCAGCCGCTCTTTCCGCCCGCGTCCACTCCATGTTCTCCATGATCCTCCACATGTCTTCCAACTCCCGGCGAGATTGCTACAAAGTCATTATGATTCACTCCAGAACACTTAATGGTGATACCATTCTCTCCCTGCGTAGATATAAAGGGTGCATAACAGGGCCTGTTTTAAGGAGTCTCATTTAATTTAGCACGTAAAAATAGGGGATAATGGTCACTAAAACAAGTTTTTAATACCTCCATTTTCACAATTCGTACAGTCCAGCCCGAACTGCCAAGCCAGGTCCTCCCTGGACTGGAAACAAGCATCCTAGGACCGGTTTCAGGGTTTCACCCCTCTTCAGCCAGGATAGCCTGGCTGAAGATGGCTGAAATGCCAGAAACCGGTCCTAGGAAGCTTGTTTCCGTTCCAGGGAAGGCATGGCTTGGCAGTTCGGGCTGGACTGTTCCCATGAGGCACAGGGTCAGACTGATTTGCATATGGCCATGTCTGAACTGGGGTGGCAGAGTGGGCTAAAGAACGGTGATGGATCAAACCCAGATCTGTTGACTGGGTGTGAGTGTTTGATTGGTTCTGATGCTCCGTCCATCACCACCCCCTTTTGTACCGCTTGTTGTCAAAGTCTCACAAATGGCTACACTGTTGTTATGTTATTTATTAAATAAACTGAGTTAATAAAATGTAATAATATTAATAATAACACTAACAATGAAATTACCCCAACATTTAAGGGAAGAGGGTATTGCTCCATTGCAGATTATATAGCAGTTTCTACCCCTTTTGTGGACTGGATAAATAAGGCTGGTACTGAATGGCGCATATTCAGTGACCACAATCCCTTAGTTTTGAGGATTAAGAATTGGGCCCCCTGTAATGATAAGAAAAGGGCTAAGGCAAACAGTACACTGAGGGTAACTGATCAAGGGAGAAGGCTCAGATGGGCCAGGGTGGATGGGGACGCCTTTTACAGATCCTTAATGGAGGACGGCAAAGAAATGATTGGGGTGTGTCTAGATCCCTCACTGGAGGGACCTATGGTGGTTAAAGCCTTTGAAGCGATGGCACACCTCATAGATGGCCTATTAAAATCCCCCGTGATAGGGGTAACGAAATGCTCTCCTAGATGGTTCAATAGAGATTGTTCTAGGGCCCACAATGAACTGAAAGAAAGCCTAAAAAAGGTCCCTAGAGACAAGGTGTGCATCGCACAATGTAGGTTAGCATACAAAAAAGCCATCAAATCAAGGAAACTGGCTCTCCAATCACAGACATGGGAAAACCTACGGGAGGCTGCAGACAGAAAAGATCCTAGGGCATTTTGGAAAATAATAAACAACCCTTGCTTCCAGGATGCGGTTGCACTGGAAATTGGTATAACCATTCTTCCGGAGAAATGGTTTGACCATTTCAAAGTACTGTATAACCATGCAAACGAGCAACCGAGGGGGGAGGGGGTAATTTGCCCATGGACGACAAGTGTTGAATTTACAGTGGATGAACTGGTAGTGGGGATCAAGGGGCTGACGCAGAACAAAGCCCCAGGTCCGGACGGTATCCCCCCGGATCTCTACCTAAGTAAAGTGGATCTTTGGGCACCTATCCTTACTAGAGTAATAAACATGGCAGTCACTACAGGTATGCCAAGATCCTGGTCTGTAGCCACAATAGTCCCAATCTTTAAAAAGGGAAAAAAGGATGACCCTCGATGTTACCGACCGATTTCTCTAATTGATGTAACGGCAAAAGTTTTGGAGAGAGTTGTCCTAAACCGCCTTTTAGACTGGGCTGATGAACACCATATAATAACAGACTTGCAATTTGGATTCAGAACAGGAAGGTCAACCACAGACTAGTGTCTGAACCTTTATTTATTAACAGCTAAATACACAATTGCAAGCAATCAGTCGGTATACATGGGGTTTATGGACCTCTCATCGGCTTTTGGCCATGTCAATAGAGAAAAGCTCTGGAACTTGATGATCAAACTAGGGGTAGAAGAGGGCCTGGTAGTTATTCTGAGATCACTCCACTGGAACACCTCCGCTAAAGTGCGTTACAATTTGGAGGGTGATACCACAGCCCCCAGCCCCCTTCCCCTGCACCAGCGGGGTGCGCCAGGGATGTATCCTGGCCCCGTTCCTGTTCTTACTGTATATAAATGGGCTAGAACAGGCACTATGCAAATTAAATGTAGATACCCCGAGAGTAGGTTCACGATCGGTACCTGTGTTACTATATGCCGATGATGCGGTACTCTTAGCTCGAACACCTAAAGGTCTCCAGACCTTTTTGGATGGGTTTGTCACTTTTATGGCCAGTTTAGATCTATCGGCTAACTTATCCAAGTCATATGTATTGTTGGCAGGGTCTAAACCATGTAAAAAGTTTTGTTATAAAATCGGCACACACATAATGGAACAGGTTAACACCTTTTCCTATCTGGGCGTCTTATTTGATGGGCTTTTAAATTTTAAGTTTTTAGCGGAATGGAGAAGTGCAAAAGTAGTAGCATCAACAGGGGCCATAATGAATTATGGACGTAGGTTGGGTAGGTGGTCGCCTGAACAGGTCATGCATCTTTATGGCTCAATTTGTTGTCCCAAAATAACATATGGGGCCGAAGTTTGGGGTTTTGTAAACACCCTACAAATTCAAACTGAGGAAAACAAATTTTTGAGGAAGGTCTTACAAATCCCACAAAGCACGTCAGCTTATATCACACATGCTGAACTGGGAAGGGTATATATGGAGGACCTGATCAAAGTTAGACCGCTTATGGCCTGGTTAAGAATTTGGACTAATAGTGAGGCTGGGCTGAGTAGGCAAATAATTAGAGATTGTATGGGTAGAGACAAGGGGATGGGCATTCCATGGTTGAGTTATGTTAAGGGTGCCTTGACGAGATTAGATTGTAAGAATCTCTTTACTGAACCTACAACAATTACCCCCGAGGACAAAACCAGTATTAAAAGAATCTTTTTGGCAAAAGAGATTGCACGCAGAGCTGCCTTAGAAGAAATCAAGTCCACAGTCCGTATCTATAGCACAGTAAAGTCAGTAGAAGGCATGGAACCATATCTTGCCTTATTATATAATGCACAAGACAGATTTTTAATCACCCGTTTTATGCTCAACCTTTTACATCATCTTTTGGCTGACCCGCCTGGTTTTACGGTCACGGTTGAGCAGAAGGGTACCTGCGGCTGCGACAATAGGTCTCCGCAGGATACCCTTCATTTTGTATTCCTTTGCCCTTTTTATTCAGTACCCAGACGCCGCTTTTTAGTAAGGTTTTTAAAACAAATGAAGTTTAGACACGCCAAAGTTGCTCTTTTATATTTACAAAGGGCCGAGAATCCACTGACCTTGGCTTGCATTATGAACTTTATCAGAGTTGCAATAAGATTGAGACATACTAGAGGGTTACTTTGAATGCTTTGATGTTAAATGGTCTCCCTAAGGCCAATGTAAAATGAAATGTATTGAGATGATGTGTTTTTTTTAACTGTTTATTGTACTTTTATGATATTTTTTTAAATATCGAATAAAGGATTTAACATGAACACTAACAAGTGTGACCACACACTACGTTATATATTATATTTGTTTGTTTGTACTAGTAGTAATTGAACCACAACAACAAATGCCACATTTCACTGATGTTCTTCTGGTTTCCTTCCTTTTAGGTGCCCAAAACGCTGAGGAGGAGGCGTCATCATCACCCATTTTACTGCCAGACAGAAGTCCTGCTGCCCATGACATCACATGACGTGTGACCATAGACAGACATCTTTTCAACTTGTGCCAATGCGTGCTGCTGACATCTGAAGAAGATGGCCACAAAGAAAGGTACCAGGTCCTCCAGTACCAAGAAAGTTGCAAGTGAGAAGAAGGAACTGCCACTTACCAAGACTGGTGTGCCACCCAAGATATTTCTTGGGAAACAAAAAACTGTGCCTGTAGTAGTGGTGCCCTGGGAGCAAGCTGAGAGCAGCACCCCCACATCAGTGGACCCACCCCTTAAACTTAGGCCCAAGCCAATGACTGTCGCAGAAGCAGCCATTCTAATCATCACAATGCAGATGAGCAGTGATGTTGAAATTGACATATCGTTATCATAAAGTAGCACCCAATCAACTCAGGAAACTCAGATAAGTGGACAACAATAGTAGGCCTGGGCGGTAAATTCCGTTCCGCTCTCAGAATCTGCGGAATTTGGGTAATTTCACGATCCGCGGAGAACGCACAATTGCCCAAAATTCAGCTTTCCACAGCTTTGCAGAATTTTTTGCTTTTTCGCATTCTCAAAATGCGTGTTCGTGAGATATTTCCCCCTAAGCACGCAAACAGCGATCGCGAACAGGAAAAAAGCATCGCGAACAAGCAATTCCGCGTGTTCGCGGAATTTCTACATGTTCGCAGAGATTTTTTACCATTTCTCAGAGGTTTGCGTAGCTCGCCTACGAAAATTCCGCCCACCCCACGACAATAGCCTCAACAACAGCCACAACAACCACCCATAATACTAACTGTTCCTCCCAAAGTAGGGGCTGTTCAGGAAATAGAGCTTCCTGAAGAGGAAGAAGATAAAGCCACTAGTTCAGAAGATCCATTGTCTTCCAGATCCCCAGCAAGGAAAAGGAGGGTTAGTCCATCGAGTTCTTCTGAGAGCCCCCCTTCTGATGATCTAGATGTCAATTGGAAGCCACCTCCTCATTCTGAGAGTGAGACATGTCACGAGAGTAGGATAGGGAAAAGGAAGGTTCTAGAAAGGTGTAGAGTTATGAAGGTAGATATAGAAAAGGAGGATGATGACAAGCCAGTCATCATGGACATTAGTCCTGCCCCAGTGGAGACCAACATTACCCCATCCCAAATTGTTGTGAGGGATGTGGCATGGATACAACCAACACAGATACCACAAACACCACCTGAAGCTTCCATATTTTCATTTGCAAAGGCCCAACAGTGTCCTACATCCAGCAAAACCACCTCAGTAGAAGTAGGTATTGCATCTGCAGAGAGTGAAACTCCACCACGCCCCATTCTAATTCATCCGGAATTGCAAGTGGCACCTCCAGCAGCACCAGACTGTTAACCTCCCCAGTTTGAGATTTATTTCCAATTACCAGTAAGGAGGAGAATGTTGCTATATGCTCTATTTGTGGACACGGTGTTAGTCAGGGTAAGCTTGGTACAAACTATGGTACAGAAGGCCAAACAACCCATCTGAAAAAACACCATTGATCAAGGGTGAGGCCCACCTTAGCGGCCAAAAAACTGCACCCATTGCTGTTGGTGGTGATGAAGAAGTAGAAGATCCGTTCTCGATGGAAGGTGAACAAGAGGGAGACATTTTCTCTGGTACACAAAGTAGCCCTGCCTTCAGCAGTGCAGTGGTACAGTCCATATCCTCACCAGCCTCAGCAACATCTAAGTGGCACAAGAGTAAGAGTCAGGCTGAGTACCGCAACGAAGAAACGTGCGGCATTAAGCTTAACAACATCTGGTGCCAAGAAGTCACCTGCATCAGTGGCACCAGAAAAGAAAAAAAATCCAGCCTACCATTCTCATCATGTTTAGGTTGGAGGGGCAGTATGAACGCAACCACCCAATGGCACGTTTGTACAATGCAAAGCTGGCTAAAATGTTAGCGCTGGAACTCCTCCCTTTTTCTTTTGTGGAAGGAGTGGGTTTTCTCGAATTTGTGACACCCATCAGCCCAAAATGGAAGGTTCCTAGCCGGTCCTATTCTGCCAGAGTTTCTGTTCCAGCACTACATCACGATGTGCTGGAATTGCCTGGACAAGCTTTGTAGCAGAGTGCTGTTCACAGTATCCACCTGACAACAGACAAGTGGACCAGTTGCCAAACCACTGATTACATGTGCATCACTGCACACTGGATCTCTTTTGTGGAGGTTAGAGAAAAGATATCTGCAGGTGTTGATACTGCAAACATTTTTAATGCCACTCGGAAACATGCAACTGTAACCATGTTCTCCATGGAGAAATCCCATACTGCTGAAAGCATTTTGGAAGAGTTAAACAGCAAGGTCTTTGAATGGTTGCACCCAAGAGTGCTTAAAATTGGTTTTGTTGCCACGAACAATGGCAATAATATAGTTCGGGCAATAGTTCGGGCAATGTATGATGCTGGCTATTTTAGGATCCTGTGTTTGGCGCACTGCATTAACATTATTGCTCAAGACTTTCTGAAAAAGATGACTGAGTCAGCAACTTTCTGAGCATCTGCAGAAGAATCTGCCCACATTTCAGACATTCTTGTAAATCCCGGAAGCACCTGAGGATCATTCAACTTGAGCATAGAGTGCCAGTTAAAGCACTCCTCCAGGAGGTGCCAACGCATTGAAACTCAACTTATTACATGCTTGAACGGCTGTTTGAGCAGTACAGACCAATCAATGAATATGTCATGCAAAGAGGAGATGCTACTGTGAAAGGCATGACCATTGAGATGGACCAATGGGGCCTAGTTAAATGCCTGACAGAAATGCTACTTCCTTTCGAGCTGTTCACACGTGAAGTCAGCATGGAGGACTGTACTATGGGCTGAGCTATCCCATTGCTGCACATGCTACAGGAACAGCTGAAGGGGTGACTGCAAAGTATGCAGGTGTGGAAGGAAAAAAGAAGCATATGAGTTGGTGGAGAGCTTAACCCTTCACTTATCTAAAAATACAAGGGTGCAAAGAGGCATTGTGTTATACAACCATTCTGGATCCACAGTACAAAGCAGTATTGAACACTAACACATTGATTCCTTTTTCAGAAGTGGATGTTGCCAAGTACAAAACTTCGATAGCTGCAGAAGCCAGTCGCTTAGAAAAGAAAAAAAAGCACGGCAATTAGAGGCCCGCTAACCCAGGCCACAACAAGTAATGCAGGGCAGCTGGAGTCAACTTTAGCTTCAGAGCCTGAGGGAAGTGCAGTTCTCACAAAGCAGCCAAAACCACCAAGAACAACATCAACAATAACAAGAACAGGAGCATCAGCCCCACCAAAATGGCAGAGGAATGGTTTCTACAGCAAGGGCTTGTTAGGTCCAGTGCTGAAGCTAAGGCAAAAGAGGCCAATCAAAGTGGAGCACTCCTGAGTATTGAGCGGATGGTCCAGGCCTATCTGGATGACCTAGCAGAGGTCTACATTGATCAAAACCCATTGCTGTATTGGTATGGGAAAAGGCACCAACGGCCAGTGCTCAGCATGCTGGCGATAAACCATCTTGCTTGCCCTGTTGCTAGTGTCTCTTCTGAGTGTGTTTTCAGTGCTGCTGGTGCCGTTGTAACAGCGAAAAGGACCAGCCTCTCATCCCAAAATGTGGGGAGGTTAACTATGATCAAAATTAATCAGCATATTGTACCACCGCATTACACCATACCTAAAGTAGCACAGCACGAAGATGATGACAGCGACTTAGGTGACCTACTTCTGGGTGAACCACCAGAGTTTGAGGACGAGATCTACTTCCCTGACAACTAGGCTTTCAACTTGTTACTTTCTTCCTTATATACTTTTATTATTTATGTGTGTCTCTGTCTTTCTCGTTCTTAGCACAACAAATCCATCACCACTGTCTTTCTCTTTTTATTTCCATATTGGAGTTGTAACTGTGTGCATTTATTAAAGAAGTAAGTCCACTCCCCCGAGTCCTGCTCCATCTTGACTCACCCTAAATCCATTTCCCTCAAACCAGACATTGGATGGAGAATAGTACAATAAATATGTGCCTGTCTCGTCGAGTCCCTCCAAAGATTATGACTATGGCTATCCTTCTTTCCAAGTCGAGAGGGACTGCCCCTTAAGAACAGCAAGTAATGATGGATGGCATGCATTGGACGCTGACTTTGAGTTATTGGTGTTTGTGTTGTTGTTGTGCATGAAGTGTACTAGTATTATTTAATCTACACACAAAAAAGTGACTGAAGTCAATGTTTCCCTTCTTGTTGTTTAATAAGAAAATTGTTCTTCTACTGCATGCCGATTCATTGCATTTTTTAATATGGAATCTATTCTGGACTCACTCGGTACACTACAGAGTTGGACAACATGATGATGATGACCATACTCTACTCATCGTACTCAGTCAGTAGGATCGGAGATTATTGATGGAATAACTCGGGGGGGGCATTTCATAAAGTGGCCTAAAAGGTACTACATGTCTGTGTAGTGGTGGAGGCGAGTGTAGTGGTATGACTGACAGCAGTGCATTGATTTATTTACTTAATTTGGAAAATGCTATGTTGCTATATATGTGTGCTCTGTCTGGCTCAAAATCTAAGTTATGTGGAGGTTGGGTGGGCACAGTGGGCCTGCTCTGTCCTGTTGTTGTTGTAGGATAATACTGGAAACAGAGTAGTAGACATGATTTAGCCATTCCAGCTCTAAAAGTGTTCTTGTTGCACTCCTCTGTGATATATGCATTTTTTCTCCTTGATTTTTCAATATCCCTTTTGCTTTTCCACCTACACTTACAGGCCGGCCTTTACCCTGTACTATACTGGGAAAAACAACTCACACTAACCATACAAATCCACATCTGCCAGGCAAGCAGTGGCACCCAAGATTGACAGACAGTGCGTCCATGGAAGAGAGGACCTAGAGGAATGCCGAGATGCAACGCCCCAATTTGACATAACATACATGATAACTTAGTATCATTCATCATCTTTTAATTAATTTGATTCTATTTTTCTCTTCAACCATTACGACTGTTGTGTGTTGTTGTTTATTATGTTTGCTCTTTGCTTATAATTGACCCCTACAGCAATTTTTTAATTTTCTTTGCTAGCTTTAGAAGGAAGCCCGGTACAACAGAACGTAAAATGTATATCATTTGGGTCTTTCTGAGGGATGACATGCAAGGCAATTGCATATTAATAATAATATACTGTACTGCTGGTCTAGTACTACTCATTAACCATCAAGTCATCATCATGCATGCATTTCATATTTCTCCTTTTACAGATGTATGATGTTTGTCTGCTAAGATTGTGTGTTGTTCATGAGTAGTGTTTGTCTTTCTCAAACCTTTCTCTCAAACCCTAACCCTCTTCACCCAGGCTGTTTGATTTGTATTGAGGTATGACTAAATTAAATTTACACAAATATTTGATCACACACTTGCTGGGGTGGATGTGGTGAACAAACTAACTTAAGGCAGGGCAAGGATCTTCTTCTGATCTATCTATCTATCTATCTATCTATCTATCTATCTATCTATCTATCTATCTATCTATCTATCTATCTATCTATCTATCTATCTATCTATCTATCTATCTATCTATCTATCTATCTATCATCTATCTATCTATCATCTATCTATCTATCTATCTATCTATCTATCTATCTATCTATCTATCTATCTATCTATCTATCTATCTATCTATCTATCTATCTATCTATCTATCTATCTATCTATCTATCTATCTATCCATCCATCCATCCATCCATCCATCCATCCATCCACCCACCCACCCACCCACCCACCCACCCACCCACCCACCCACCCATCCATCCATCCATCCATCCATCCATCCATCCATCCATCCATCCATCCATCCATCCATCCATCCATCCATCCATCCATCCATCCATCCATCTATCTATCTATCTATCTATCTATCTATCTATCTATCTATCTATCTATCTATCTATCTATCTATCTATCTATCTATCTATCTATCTATCTATCTATCTATCTATCTATCTATCTATCTATCTATCTATCTATCTATCTATCTATCTATCTATCTATCTATCTATCTATCTATCTATTCTACTGGCGGTCGACGGTAGATAGTTATTTTTAGGACCTATTTTCCATAGGAAATCCGCAACATTCTATTGGGAATATCTTTGGCACCAGTTGACGAATCTTCGTGAAATTTTTCAAACTTTTGGCCAGCTCCGCTCCGCTCCTACCCTGAAAGTTTCACGGTGATTCGTCAAGCTGGGGCCGAGAAAAAAATGGGGTCCAAAAACACGTTTTCCCCATGCATTTTTCCATAGGACCTGTTGACGCAGCTACAGCCCGAACTACTGAACGGAATTACACCAAATTTGGCAACGATTTAGTCCTCAGTTCAGACTCGTGCCTTTTGCATAAATGGTGTAAATCTGTTCAGTGGTTCCTGAGAAAATTAGTGTAAAAAATTTAGTGATATCTGGGCGGAGCCTAAAAACACATCTCATCGTGAGATCTGATTGGCTGTCAGTACTTCATCCGAGAAGTGTTGGCAGCCATCTTGGGACCAATATACATGATAGCACCTCATTAAAAAGCATTGCAGTTAATAGAAGGTTTTAAGACTTTATTTACATTATAAATCATTTGTTGATGGTACCATGCTCATTTTAGGAATTGTGGTGTGTTCTAAGGTGATTTTACCATGTGAAAAAGCCTTCTGCTGTGATATCCTTGAAACTTGGGCTGGTCACCTGAAATCTGCTATTTTGGGGCTCTCCCTACCGTGTGTGTGCTCTGCTGGCCAGGTCTCCCTCCCGCCACCGCCACAGTCATCTCCGCGGCCGCTGTGTGGAGGTGGGACCACAATCCCCAGACTCCTCCGCTTCAACCCCGGAAGTCGACAGCTGGACACTCGCGCCTGGAGGCGCTATTTAAATTGGTTACACCCCCCGCGTCGCGGGACCGTGCGCGGGCGGCGCCGGGCTAAGTCCGGGCAAAGGGCGGGCCGTCTAAGGCCGTCAGAGGCCGAAAGAGGCTGGGCTGGGCCGCTCGCTGTTCAAATTCGGTGCCTGATATTGGGTCGGTGAGTGAACCACCATCCCCGATTTATAGTGAAGCTTGTTTTATTTGCACAACCATTCACAATGTCCAAATGGAAATCCGGGGATAAGGTGGTGGGTACTTTGGATGCTTTCCTCATAAGAGCAGAATCCGTGCTGGTACATGAAATTGAGGCTACAGAGCGGAGACTGTCTCTAGATCCTAGGTTGCTAGGGTGGGTTGTTCCTGCTGCCCCTTTATATGCCCCTAATTTGCCCCCCAAAGCCATTGATCCCACTGACAAGGCCAGGACATCCACTCATAGCATAGCTCCCATGTCCATTGAACATTCCCCCACCCCTGCCACTCAGATTAATCTGGTCAGTCCAGTTAGGGTAAAGACTAGGGGGATGAAAGCGGTGGGAAGATCTGTCAAGGATCCTCAGAATAAAATAAAGAAGTGACGTAGTATTAGCAAAACTAAATCCATGCCTGTTAAAGCCCCGACCGAGACTCCTGTTCATGATGGCCCTAACCCACCATCTTCAGAAACCCACTGTAGCGATCCCCCTATCATTAACTGTTCGTTGACCAAAAGGGATTTTATGAAACTATTAGAGGAAAACCTATCTTCCATTCTTGAGCCGCTCTATAAACGTTTGGATCTGGTCGACCAAAGGTTAGCTAAAATGGAGGAGGACTTTGATCGTATACCCCTAGTATCCACGTTACAGCCCCCTATGCAAGCTCAAGCAGGGGTTGCCTTGCCCCCGGCAGACGACAATCGTAGTAATCAGACTGGCGTCACAACACGTCCTAAAAACCCAGTGGATGTGGCAAGGAAAGTGGGGGAAGTAAGAACTATTGTGTCAACAGAAAGATCTAATGCAGAGGTACCTCCCAATCAAACATCTTTGGCTTCTAGGAGCCGCTGCGGGCAAACAGCTAGTAACAACTCAGGTGAACACTTGAAACATCCCTTTTTACATTTGCCCCCTCAAGCGACACCCTACACCATTGTCTTGGCAAATGTTCCCTCCTTACCAGCGGACTCACAAGAGCATTGGACATCTCTTAGAAATAAGGCCTTACATTACCTGAATAAAAAGACCGGCATTGGGGATAGGCTGTATATGGATTTCAAAATGGTTAGACAGATCGACTGGGTTGGTTACTCTGATAAAACCTTAGCTGGGGATTGCATGGTCTTAAGCTTTAGGTCGCCTGGATTGGTTAACCACATACTTGAGATTGCTGCCAATGTCCCCAATGATTGGCTGTCCATCAGTATTCTACCGCTAGGATATTTTTACAAACAGGAGGTGGTTATGCGACATAGAGGTGTCCAAACTTACAAGGGAGCTAACTATAGACCGGACCCCCGAATCGAGCTTTACAATCGTTTTGAGGTCTTATCTTCCTTAGAAGATATCGATTGACAGAAGTCGGGTGGTTCAGGGTATCTTGTGGAAGGTGGTACTGGAATTACTGTTGAGCCTGTTGTGGCCCAACAAGCTAATTCTTTAGAGCTTAATGTTCAAAACGGGATCCCCACCTTGCCCGCAATTAACTTAGGTAGCCCACTTGTATCGTCATCAACCCCTGATGGGTGTCCGATTAATTCTGGACTTAGGGAACCTATGGTTATTGCTTCTTGGAATATTGCTGGGCTGGAATCTAAGACTGGCCTAGCAGACTGGTCATTATCAATTAATGAAGTTGACATCTGGGCATTCCAAGAAACATGGGCAGTGGAAAACATCTTCCATGTAGGTTATCTAAACTTCTCGAAACTTGCAACCAAGGGACATAGAGGGAGACCGGTGGGGGGTTTGACATTCTGGGTTAGGCAATCCAAGGGGGTCACTATTGATATTATTCCCCTCGAAAACCCTGATATCTTGGGAATTAAAGTCAAATTCCAGAGCAGCCCCAGTTTATCTCTTTTTAACATATATGCTAGGGGTCAAGTGGGTGGCAGGAGCTCGCAGGTTATTACTGCACTTGAGACCTTCTTAGTGGAAGGCCCCTCAAACAACAATATGATTATTATGGGGGACTTTAATACCCGCTTTGAACCCCTGGACAGCGAGGATGGCATGTTGAGTGAGGAGGAAGACGCCTTCTGGGGCGTCCCTCAACTGAATTTATCACCCATAAAGAAATGGACTGAGGTAGTGCTCCAGGTAAAAGGGCTGTGTCTGGAATAGGGCTTCAGAGCAGTAAACGGTAGGACCAAATCTGATGCCCTGGGTGTAGTGACGTTTGACAACGGCCGTACGAAAAGTAGGATCGACTACATTTTGGTCAACCTGGAAATCTGGCACACCGTGCTAGACATGGTTGTTCAAACCCGCTCTGAAAGCGACCACAACCCACTGGTTCTCACCCTGGATATTCAAGGTTTCAACCCCCAGGTTGCTGAGAACACAGTGAGTTGTGGTGTCCCACTAACACTGGGTAACGATTTTAGGCGGGTTAAATGGGCCAAGGTGGCTCTTGATGAGACTAAAGTGTTAGAGATTAGAGCCCTGATCGTAAGAGCACTAGGAGAAATCAACGAATGTAGCTCACAGGATATCCTTAATGTTAAACTGCCATTGATCCACAAGGACCTAACCAGCAAGTTGAAGACCTAGTTTATTAATACCAAGCCTATGAGGGTTAAACAAAAACTTGAACCGACTTCCTGGTGCAATGAGCTTTGTAGGTTCACACATAAAGCCCTTTTGTCCGCTATCAAAACCAGAATTTACCCTACAATTAAACAGGCCCGGATCTTGCATAAATCCACTCTAAAACAGGCTAAAAGAGAGTGGGACGAGGGATGTTGGAAGGATCTGCTTGAAGCATGCAAAGGCAGGAATATGTCCCATTTCTGGGACTTAATAAAGTGGTGTAATGGACATAGGTTGTTAGTCCCCAACAACAACATGGACCCACACCATTGGGTTGCCCACTTCGAAGCCCAATACCAGCAAGGCTCAGAGCGGGTGACAACTACTCCTCTTATACCCATAGACGTTCCCCTAAGGTTCAGTATTAAGGAGGTTGAGGTGGTCCTGAAGAACATTCCGAGTGGTAAAGCACCTGGTCCTGACTGTATCCCAGCGGATTTATTCAGGCAGGATCATGATCTTTGGGCTCCATACATAGCAAATCTGATGAACTCATTGGCAGGGGGATCCCCATTCCCCAATTCCTGGTCCGGTGCAGAAATAATCCCAATTTTCAAAAAGGGAGATCGTTCTGCACCGGGCAACTATAGGCCAATCAGTCTCATCGATGCGTTGCAAAAAATCACTGCCCGTGTCATTCTTGGAAGAATCCATAGTTGGATGGATGAAGAAGATATATTATCAAACCTCCAAGCAGGGTTTCGGGCCCATATGGGAACACTGGACCAGGTTTTTAAGTTTGTTTTACTTTATTGGAAGGAGGTCCTATTGGGTAAGGGGCTCATTTTTGCAGCATTCGTGGATCTAAAATCCGCATTCGACCTTGTCCCAAGATGCAAACTTTGGGACGTGTTGCTAAGGCTAGGAATGCCCAAGGAACTAGTCGACTTCGTGATCAAGCTTCACAGCTCTAATTACGCCCAGGTTCGCTGGGGGAACCCGGGAGAGGTCACCGAACGATTTAAGGTAGAGAAAGGAGTGCGCCAGGGGTGTGTTCTAGCTCCAACATTGTTTTCACTGTTTATAAATGGGGTTGTCCAGTACTTTGAAAACCACCCCACTGATGCTCCAAAGTTGGACGGCCAAAGGGTGCCCTTGCTCATGTTCGCTGATGATACTCTGATTCTATCCAAAACACGGCAGGGTCTGCAGCGGGCTTTGTCCCGCTTTGAGGCCTTTTGCAGCGAACATGAGCTTGAGGTTAATGTAGAGAAAACAAAATGTATGGTTCTCCATGGGGCAGGGGATGTTTCGGCTAAAGTTTTTATGGGTGGGAAACCCCTGGAGCAGACCAAAGTTTTTACTTACCTAGGCATTACCCTTGGTGAAAAGTTGAGCTGGACTCCACAAATGAAGCTTTTAGCCTTGAAACATTCACAGCTAGCAGGAGCCCTTTTAAGGGAGCACAGGCTCTCTTTAACCAAGCCAGTGGCTCCAGCCATTAAGCTGTATTCTTTGAAAATAGTCCCTGCCATCTTATATGGCGCTGAGATCTGGGGGTGTTGTAACCTGTCCGATTTCGTTCTGGCCCAAAACAAATTTTTAAGATCAATGTGGGCCTCCCACGATCGACTCCTCGAATCCCTCTATTGCTTGATCTAGGGTGTAATCCCATTGAGGGCATTGTACAGCTTAGATTGGTCCTCTTTTGGAGAAGGTTGTGGTCTACCCAAGAATTACATCATTTTGCAAAGGCTTTACTTGAAGTAAGGGGGCTGGACCACTCAAATAAGATTCTATGGCTAAAGATTGTCAAAAATCTCCTTATTGATATGGGAATGAGGGACTTCTGGGTATCCCCGGACACGGCTGTTCCTCCATCTAAGACAGACTTAAGAGCGGCATACTGGAGCTTAGTAAAATCTAGGAGATATTCTACTCTGATGGGCTCTTCATTGACCAGAGCTTTTTGGGATTTTAAAGACGAACCGTCCATTGAAATTTACTGGGACTTGATTACCAAACCTTGAGATCGTAGGCTGTACCATCAGTTTAGGGTAGAAACGCTCCCACTCAGGAAATTTACCAGGAAATGGAAGACTGGTATGGGAGACAGGTGTCCTTTCTGCCCTGACTGTATTGAAGATATAAACCACCTTCTCTACGTTTGTCCAGCATACCATTTACCTAGGAGTACGTGGCTTAAACCCTGAGTAGATCTCTTTGTACAACCTCCGCTATGACAGCAAAACGACTCTTGAAAATTGGAGATAATGAAACCATTATCATAGGGGTAGCCAAATTCCTAAGCTGGTCTTGGGCTATTCGCGAAAGGAATGGCGGTCTACAGTAAATTCGCCAATTTTATCTTTTTATATGGAGTTTTATGGACATTTTAAATTTTAAATGAATTGTTTGCTGTGTATAAATTATGCATTCTGTGATTTCAATTATGGTCGCAGTATTTTACATTGTTTTATTGTATATATATGTCTTTTAAGATGAATAATCGTAATAAAGACTTTTTTGACTGACTGACTGACTGATATCATGAATCATGTTTGAGAGAAAACTATTTTCTCATGCTTTTCCCACAGAGGTTTGGAAGGTGATCTATAAACTAAACTGGGAGCATATATTCTGTAAATTCACATTATCTTTCTCAGTCATGTGAGAATGAAGTCTGACATTCTCAGTAAAACATGTACATCCAACAAGGGCAGATACAGTCAGTTGATTCCTTTGTGTTCTACTGCAGCTTCCCAGAGCGTTCTAAAGAACAACTAGAGCGCTAACACTCCTACTTATGACAAAAGTATTGCACACCTGAAGCCATCTTGATTGGAATAAAGTGGTAACTCTTAAAACATTTAATTTAAAAAGGAACAAAATAAGGGGGTTCATTTTGCCATAGAAAGTATGATTAGTGCTGCAGAAAGAAAAATTAGGGCACATTTTGAGTGACTTCTCAAATCCTCTTCTATTTCATTAAGAAATTCTGACATGCAGACTGAAACATGCACTTTCAATACCAGCAGCAGACTTCCCTGGTGAGCAGTAGCTTTACTTCAGTGATCTAATGAGCAACTAGAGTGCTAACATTCTGAATTTATGGCAAATGTGTGACACATCTGAATGCCTTCTTGATGGAATCAAAGTAAAAAACTGAAAGTATTTCCTACTGAGGAGATTGTAGTAAATTAGGAAATTAGGAAACTTCATAACAAATAAGTCTCCCAAAATGGCCACCAGAGACAAAAGAGCCCAAATGTAGCACAAATATCACCCAGATGTAGCACAAATATAGCCCAATGACAGAATGTCCAAGAGTGTTCTAACGAACAACTAGAACACTAACAGTCTTAGTTATGACAAAAGTATGGCACAACTGAAGCCATCTTGAATGGAATAAAGTGGTAACACTTACAACATTTAATTTACAAAGGAACAAAATGAGGTGGTTTTTTGCAATAGAAATTATGATTAGTGCTGCAGAAAGTTAAATTAGGGCACATTTTGACTTCTCAAATCCTCTTCTATTTCATAAAAAAATTCTGACATGCAGACTGAAACATGCACTTTGAATACCAGCAGCTGACTTCCCTAGTGAGCAATAGCTTTACTACAGTGATCTAATGAGCAACTAGAGTGCTAACATTCAGAATTTATGGCAAATGTGTGACACATCTGAATGCCTTCTTGATGGAACCAAAGTAAAAAACTGAAAGTATTTCCTACTGAGGAGATTGTAGTAAATGAGGAAATTAGGAAACTTCATAACAAATAAGTCTCCCAAATAAAGCCCAATGACAGAATGTCCTAGAGTGTTCTAATGAACAACTAGAGCACTAACAGTCTTACTTATGACAAAAGTATGGCACACCTGAAGCCATCTTGAATGGAATAAAGTGGTAACACTTAAAACATTTAATTTACAAAGGAACAAAATGAGGGGGTTTATTTTGCCATAGAAATTATGATTAGTGCTGCAGAATGTCGAGCTGAAGCAGAAACTCTAACCTGGTTCCCCAGTTGCAAAGTCTGCAGCTCTGGAAGTAACACCACATCCTCTCCCCTAAGTTCAACATTGAATCAAGTGGTCAACTGGATAAAAAAACATAAAGATAACAAATAATTTAAAAGTGCTTTGTCGCAATTTGAAAACTCAGAAAATATGTCCTCATAATTTTTTGTTAGAGCACTAACCATAATTTTGATGCAAATAAGAACCTCTCACATATGTAATTTCTAACGGACATGCTCTAGGTATTACAGTTTTGATTACATCAAGATGACGTCAGGCATTCCACACTTTTGTTATAAATATAGAATGTTAGCAATCTAGTTGTTCATTAGGATACTTTTTAGAGGCAGAGGGCAGGGGCACGTACTCTGAGAATTGAAGGCAGGTGGGAGGGTGCAGAGGCAAGAATTTGACCACACTGGGCAGGCAGGAAGGTCCGTGACAGCACAACAGACTATGGAGGGCAGTGGAAAGGGGGGCAGGGGCAACAAACCAACAATACAGGACTGGCAAGAGAGGCTGTGGCAATATAATAGACCATTGTGGGTAAAAGGAAGAGGCAGTGGTAGTACAACCATACATGCCAACAGACCCGATTCAGCCAGGAAACGTCCAATTTTTTTAAGCTCAAATGGGCTTTATTTGATCTGTCTCCTGTCTACAATCTCCTCTTTTTCAATGTAACTCAAAGGGGAAAATCAATACCCCATTTTTTTTTCAAAATCTCCCTCTTACCAAGTTCAAAATGTTCGCAAGTATGGTACATTGGATCATGGAAGGCAGGAGGAATTGCAGTAGGGACATGGACTTGGATAACAGAGGACAGGAGGGACATGGAGAGGTGCACCAAACTGACCCTACAGGGCAGGCATCAGGGTTTGCAGCAGCACAATACACCACACAGGGCATGCGGGACGGGAGTGCAGCACAACAATCCATAGAAAGCAATAGGGAGGGGACAGGACCATGCACATAGACAACAGAGAACAGAGGGGAAAGAGGCAATGGTAGCTAACTGACCATAATGGACAGACAGGAAAGAAAGCTGCAGCATAACAGACCATAAAGGGCAGGAGGGATGGATCAGGGGCATTACAATGGAACAGACGAGCCAGGTGTGAGGGAATAGGGGTCTGCATATGGAAACAGAGGGCTGGGGGCAAGGGGAGGGCATGAGCAGCAAGATGAGCATGGAGGTCAGGCAGGATGGGCACTAGAAGCAAGACACACCATGGAGAGCGACAGTGAGACTATGATGGCATACACACAGACCATGGAAGGAAGGTGGGAGGGGATCAGGGGCAGCTAGCTGACCACACTGGGAAGGTGGGAGGGGCCGTGGCAGCACAGAAGACCATGCATGGCAAGTGGGAGGGTTAGTGGCAGCACAATGGCTATGATGGGCACGAAGGAGGGTGCAGGGGCATGCACAAAGGACCATGGAGGATAGAAGGGAGGGTCAGGACCTGGGCACAGACAAGAGAGTTCAGGGGAAGGGGTCTCACAACAGACCGCGTGGGGAAGGCAGGAGGAGCAGTTGCAGCACAACAGACCAGGGAGGACAGAAGGGTGTGGCAGTAAAATGGACCATGGAAGACAGGAGAAAGGGGATAGGGGCATGGCATGTGGACAGGCAGGGTGGAGGTGGCAGGGACAGGTTACAGTTACCTGACAATGCTAGGCAGGTGGGAGGGGAGTGGCAGCTCAACAGAACACTCAGAGTAGATAGGAGTGGCAAGTCCATGGAACTTGGTGGGCAAAAAGGATGGAGCAGGGGCATGCACAAAGACATCGGAGGGCATGGGGTAGGAGAATAGGGGCAGCAAGCTAAGTACAGATGCTAAGCAGGAGGTCAATGATGGGCCATAGAATTGGGCAATGGAGGGCAGGAGGAGTGGACTGGTACATCATGCTAAATGGAGGGCAGTGGCAGCACATCAGACCATGCATGGCAGGAGGGAGGAGGTTAGTCCATGGATTCAGACAACAGAGGATGGGGAGGAGGTGGATGGGGCAGCAAGCTAACTGTTCAGAGAAGGTGGGTATTAGGAACTTTATTGTTTTTAAAATGTGTGTCTGTGCAAGCTACTTAAAATATGAACAAATATGCAGCATAATCTCACTTTTATTCAGGAAGAAGAGGCCGTTTGTGACTGTGACTCCGGGCTCACTTGGCAGAAACACCCCCTGACCCTCCACCCCCATCGCAAAATGTAATGCCCGAGAAAAGGGTAGGTGGACGCAGTGTTATATAGAACATAGTCCTGAGAGCACGATTGAAAATGAAAACTAGAGATAGTATATGGTATAAACTATGCACCAAAAATTGTGATATAAGATGAACCGGGGCCTGAAATACAATATGCAATACATTGTGCGCAATGACAGATTCATTGGAGAGCACAAGATAGCACAGGTACTAGCCCGTGCTATGCGATATGCGCCTTGGAGTGTAATATGCACAGGGCAGTGTTGTGTAACCTAACTAGTATCTAAAGTTGTAATATAGGGGCGTGGCCAAGATGGCGAGGTGAGCGGTCGCACTCTCCGTGAGCTCCCGAGACCCTAGGCCCCTGGACTGCTATTTCTAGCAGAATCTCACCCTGTTCTGCTGGAAAATCGCTGTGGAGGTGGTGGAGTAACGGCGGCTTCGCTTTGGAGCTTGAAGCGCCCCCGGAAAGCTCCGCCGGAGCCCAGAAGTGCGGACGAGGGCAGGAGCGGTGCGGAGGCGGGACCGAGCACCGGGGCCTGACGGCGCGGATGGTGGTGTATGGCCAGAGTACAGGCTACGACCGAGCTGCACAAGTCAACTCCGCATGGAGGTTTAGCCTGGTGGAGGGTTGCTGGTGGAGCCGCACAGAGAGGAGACGTTTGGAGGCGGCTGGAGGCAGGACCAGGCCCGGGAACCAGCGCCGCTCCCCTGCGCTAGGCCGGGGGCGCGACCTATCAGCGAGGCAAACCTGAGCCCGGGTACGGGACGTAGCAGATGGGGGCCTAGCGGCTGCTGGTATGCAGTGGAGGAGCGACGGCCGGGAGGCACCCGGCAGAGGACCCGGCACGCCGCAGGAGGAGGGACTCGAGACATGTGGCACTTGTCCCTAGCAGTACGGCCTCCTTGGTAGGCGGACGGAGAGATGGCCGAATTGTGAGGGGAAGGACCCCGGGGAGAATCTGGCATTCGAGGAGACGAGGTGCGTCGGCGGTGCCGGAGGCGGAGAGCGACGGCGACAGGGGCTTAGGCCAGTGAAGCCGGTGAGGTGTGGCGGCGGGGGAGCAGGTGAGGGCGGCGGGACCCCCACCGGCGTCCCGCGTGGAGAGGATCGGCCTGCGGATGCTTGGCAAGACCCACCAGAGAGCGGACAGAGGACAGCCGTCGCCGTGCTCCTCCAGGGGTTCGCAGGAAGCAAGCGAGGGGGAGCCGCCGGTCACTAGATCCTTCCTGGAGTCCCTCTTCAGTTCCCTCAGAGACGACTTCCAAACGTTGAAACAAGAGGTCACCGGCGAAGTGCGGGAGTTACGACGAGAGGTGGATGGCCTGGGAGAACGTGTGGCCACCGTGGAGAGTGCAAGCCAACAGAGAGACGAGGAAATCGAACAGCTTCAGCAGGAGGTGCTGCGCCTCCGGGACCAACAGCTAGATCTTCAGGCGTATAACGAGGACCTTGAAAACAGATCCCGGCGGAACAACATTCGGGTCCAGGGCCTACCATCCACGGAAGAAGGTTCCGATGTGGCCGGTTACCTACAAGCCCTGTTCAGGGAGATCTTGGGAGAGTCTGCGGACTTCCCCATTCGGATTGACAGAGCACACAGGGTGGGGCCGCCAAGACGGGCATCAGCACCACCGCCGGATATTCTGGCCTTTCTCCCGGACTTCCCACTTAAGGAGCGCATCCTGGCTGACGCACGGAGGCGGCAGTCCCTGACCTTTCGAGGTCACCCGTTCGCTTTATACCAGGACTTATCTGCCATTACACTTCAGAAACGCAAAGCATTCAAGATCGCTACTGACTTCCTGAGGGAGCATGAGACACCCTATGCCCGGGGTCACCCTTTCCGTCTTATCTTTTGGTGGAATGGCACCATGCACCACCTACGCTCATTGCAGGAGACATGCGGGGTCCTCCTGGGCATCATCGCGACGGAGGAAGAAGCGACTACGCCACGCCGGGGGCGCTTGACTAGAGATGGCTGGCAGCGGGTATCAAGGCGGCGCTCCCCTGAACGCTCCGTGAGGCCGGACTCGCCCACCATCAGGGCCGGCATGGACAGCGCAGTGCTTGGGGTGGCCAGGGACACTGCCTCCAGTGACATAGCGGTGGCGGCGTAAGAACACTCCGGGGGGAGATCATCACAGCCTACTTCATACGGCAGGTTTGGGGGCTCTGGGGGAGGGGGGGCTGCGGGGAGGGGACAGTGGCTGGACGTCCACTCAAGTACCTTACCACAGACTTGTCCCCTCTGGGACTCAACTGGGACTATGGTTTGCTGAGGTTTGGGGTTGGGAGTGGGAGGGGGGAGAGGGGGGGTCAAGGGTTGTTGGCCTACTGCCAGTGGGTTTGTTTGTTGGAAGTTCGGGGGTTTCACACAGGCTGTAAGGTAGGGGAAGGGAGGGGGGTAGTCTGGGGGTGGGGTTGGAGAGTTGGGGGGAACAGGGAGGGGAGGGGGGGTCGTCCAGTGCACCATTGGGGTTTTGGCCACTGCAGCGGCATCCACGCTCTCTCTTCTGTCATCCCATATGCCACCCACCACTCTTAAGATCGTGACACTTAATGTTAGGGGCCTCAATAACCCGGTTAAAGGGCGTGCTGTATTGTCCCTATTAGAAAGCACCCAAGCAGACATTTGCCTCCTTCAGGAGACCCACCTGTTGCCCCGGGACTGCTACAGACTACGCTCACACAAATTCCCGACACAGTTCTTTTCTTCCTGCAATACTAAGACGGCGGGGGTGGCGATCCTGGTAGCTAGGCAGTTTAGGGGAGAGGTCCTACACAAGCACGCAGAACAGAAAGGCAGGTTGTTGGCCTACATGTTTCGGATTGGGGGGCTCCCCTTCACGGTAGAGTCCCTGTACAGCCCCAACGGACAACAGGAGCGCTTCCTCCGCTCGGCGCTGGTGGATGTAGCTGCTACGCAGGACATGCACATTATTCTCGGAGGCGACTTTAATATGGTCTTTGACTCGGCCTTGGACAGATCCACGAATCGCTCTCCGCAGACGGGGTAATTCTCGACCGGGTGTAAGGTGCGGCTGGCGGAGTTGGACCTCCATGATCTCTGGTGTCGCATGCACCCTACTGATAGGGACGATTCATATTATTCCCACGCACATAAAACCTATGCGAGGCTGGACCATCTCCTGGTCACAGTGCCGGTGTGTACACTAGCCACCGCGACGGAGATAGGGGTGGTCTACCTGTCTGACCACGCCCCGGTTTCCACTACGCTCTGTCTGCCGCCGATCTCATGGCCGCCTAGGGTTTGGCGTCTACAGGACACCTTACTGCATAGGAAAACGGTTGTCACGCACGTAACGGATACGATTCGGGACTATTTGTCCCATAATGACGACTCCGATACATCCCGGGCGACCCAGTGGACTGCTCTGAAGGATGTACTTAGGGGGGAATTGATAGCTATCTCTTCGGCTGACAATAGAGAGCAGCAGCACAAGAGGGAGGAGCTCACCCAGCGGGTCCGCGAACTTGAATACATGCATTGCAGGACGGGGGCTCCCCGAATCTGGCAGAAGCTCAAGGAGGCGAGGAAGCTCCTGACCGCTTTGGATATGGACCGCGCGGAGTACGCAGCTTTGCACCTGCGCCACGCCTATTACACGGGAGGGGACAGGTGTGGCCGGTTGCTCAGGCTCAGGGTGGCGCGACAACAGCAGCTGGTGAGGGAGATCTCCGACTCCACGGGATCAACGGTTACGGAGGATGCCAGTATAGCCGAGACCTTCCGCAGGTTTTATGCAGACCTCTATTCTGGGGACCCCTCGGATGAGCCGGCGACGGCGGCATACCTGGACTCAGTTTCTCTCCCGTCCTTGGCGCCTTCGCAGGCGGAGTACCTGGACAGGGAAATACGGATCGAGTAAGTGATTTCCGCCATTGCCAACCTTAAGCATGGCAAAGCCCCGGGGCCAGATGGCTACACGTCACTTTTCTATAAAACGTTTTGTGCAACATTGGCCCCTCTCCTCACGCGCCTCTTCAACTCATTCTCTACTCCTGGCACCATTCCGCCGGACCTGTTGCGTGTCTCTCTCACAGTGATCCCCAAGCCAGGGAAGGACCAGACGCAATGTGGTTCTTACAGGCCAATATCACTGTTGAATATAGACCTCAAGCTGTACACCGGGATCCTGGCGGCATGATTGACCCCCCACCTCCCGGGACTTATAGACCCGGATCAGGCAGGCTTTATTCCGGGACGGTAAATGGTGGACAACACCAAGAGGATAGTTCACCTCCTGGAAAAGGCATCACGGATTCCCGGGGAGAGAATGATGCTCTCAGTGGACGCTGAGAAGGCGTTTGACCGCGTCCACTGGCCTTATCTGGAGCGGGTTCTGTTGAAGGTGGGTATAGGGGAAAAATTCCGCTCTATGCTACAAACTCCCGACGGCGGTGGTGCGGGTGAATGGCTATAGCTTCGGGAGTTTTGATATCGAGAGGGGCACGAGGCAGGGATGCCCGCTGTCGCCTCTGCTCTTCGCCCTGTATATGGAGCCCTTTGCCCAGAGGATACGTAACAACTCAGTGGTGAAAGGGGTGAGGTTTGGCAGCTTTACTCATGCCGTTAGCCTTTATGCGGACGACGTCATACTGTCGCTGGATGAGCCGCTCTCTGCCCTTCCGGCATGTATCGAGGAGCTGAACTCCTTTGCTGCGGTCGCGGGCTTCAAAATGAACATGGGGAAGTCGGTGGCCTTGGACGTGTCTCTCACGCCGACTACCAGGACCTACTTACAAGGCCGTTATCCAATGCTCTGGTCGACGGATCTGGTGCCCTAAATGGTGCCCTATTTAGGGATTCAGTTAGCTCCCACCTTACCAGCTATGGTGACCGCTAATTATGCCGCCTTGGGCAGGAAGATTCGGGAGGAATTAGGCCGGTGGGACCGCAGCACACTTTCGTGGCTGGGCAGATTAGCTGCCGTTAAGATGACGATCTTACCCCAGATTCTGTATCTGTTTAGGGCGCTGCCGCTGCAGCCGCCGGCTGGCTGGATCCAGCGGACGCAGTCGGACCTGACACGTTTCATATGGCGGGGCAAGAAGCCCAGGATGAGGAGGGCGCTCTCTATGCTGGCACCGGAGGCCGGGGGACTGGGGATTCCAGACCTCCGCAAGTACTTTCAAGCGGTGCAGCTACACTACCTGGTGGAGTGGAGCAGGTGGGAATCCGACAAGCACTGGCTCTTTCAAGATCAGGCGGTGGCGGGCAGTCCCCTGCAGGAGGTGCCTTTCCTGCGTAGGGCTCACCGCCCTGCGAATCTCTACGCCTCCTTCGTCACGAGGGTACCCCTGCGGGTCTGGGATACCACCAATGCTAAGTATGGCCTGACAACATTCCCTTCGCCACTCACGCCTCTGATTGACAACCCTGACTTTACCCCAGGAATGGAGGGGGGCCTTCGCTCTCTGGAGGGCGGCGGGGTGTCGGGCACTGTGCCATATGTACGACCTGGAGGGGGTCATCCCCTTCCCGCGCTTCCGACTGGAATACATGCTCCCGGAGACCGAGAGGTTGCGTTACTTGCAGGTTCGCCATTGGGCGATGCACCCACAGGTACGAGAGACGGCCGACAGGAGACTCCTCCCTTATGAACGCTGGCTTCTATCTCGCACGTCCGACGCAAAGCTAATAGCCGACCTTTATCAGCTCCTACAATCACCTTCTTCACACTTCTATAATCCAGGGAGGGAGCGCTGGGAGAGAGAATTGGGCAGGTCCCTGAGTCACAAAGAATGGGAACAGGTAGCGTATAGGGCCAGGCACTCGGCATATCATATGGGACTCACTGAAACATTAACCAAAGTGTCAACATATTGGTACTACACCCCGGGGCGGGTACACGACATGGACCGCAGCAAAGATAACACCTGCTGGAGGGGATGCGGGCTGGTGGGTACGCTGACACACATCCTGTGGGACTGTCCGCTCCTCGATTCCTACTGGAAAGAGGTGATAGACGATATCGACGCCCACTTTGACACTGAACTGCCACGCCTCCCGGCATACATATTGCTAGGCCTCCCGAACAGGTTGATGTATCCCTTACGATCTCGCAGGGGAAGGCAGATAGCTATTGCGCTGGGATCAGCGATGCAGAACATCCTTGCACACTGGCGCTCTACTACACTCCCCACAGTCACGGGCTGGCTTCTTAGGTTATGGCATGTGCTGGGAATGGAGAAACTGTCACTTACAGTAGCAGGGGATGCAGAGCAGTTCAACGAACTTTGGCAGCCATTTCGGTCCCTGCTGGTTACCGAATTTAGGGAACTGACCTGCCCGAGATATCTTCGCCTCTTGCGGCTTACGACGCCGGAGGAATCGACCTCTTGAATGAACACGTGGCGGGGGCCCTTCCTGGGGAGGCGGCGGGGGAGGGCGGGGATGATCAGACCCATGCACTGGACGAGGGGAGGGAAAGGGGGGGGGGATTTTTGAAAGTTGGGGTTCGGGGAGGGTGGCCTTGGGGGGGACTTTTTATGATTTCGCACTGCCGCTTCTCTTCGAGTGTCATAGCGGACTAATGTTTCGTTGGAATGATCTTTCAAGGGCCTCCTGCCCGGTATATCGCCTTGGCGCTATGCTTTGACACTGTTTATGATATGTAATTTTTGTTTTTATGTGTTACATCAATAAAATACATTGGGCCTCATTTATGAAAAGTGACGCATCACTGCGTGAGAACAGTGATGCGTCACTTTTCACTGCGCCCTCCCTGCGACTCCAATGATGCGTCATATTTACAGTATGACGCATCATGTCGCAAGGAGTCACAGATACGTCAGTATTTCTGACATATTTGTAGGCGCAAAAGTGACGCATTGCTGGAGTGTGTCACAAAAGTGACGCAACTCCAGCAATGTGTCCTTTCACATGGGGCAAGCCCCATGTGAAAGGGCCTGCATCAGTCTTACGCCTGCTGTGAGGCAGGCTTAAGATATTGACGCATTTGCACCCTAGAAGTGGCGCAGTGAAATCTCGTAGATTTCACTAAGTCACTTCTATGATGCTTACTTACGTGGGAATGGCCACCTTGCATACATTATACCTGACGCAGGTATAATGTAGCGCAGGGGTTTACAAAGTGACACATCTACCTAGATGCGTCACTTTGTAAATATAGTGCAAAAAGGTCCAGTTTTTATGCCGCTTATGCGTCACAAAAAGTAACGTACCGGCGGCGCAAAAGTGACGCAAGGACTCATAAATGAGCCCCCTTAAACCTAAAGTTGTAATATAAAATATGTGCTGGGGAGTGTAACGTTGCATATGCACTGTGACAAAGATATGGATCCCAGATTGTAATATGTATGGCATAGCACTGTGCATTATAACATAGGCATCGAGGAAGGCACGTTAGATGGGGAAATATATACCGTGTGAAGGCAAGTGTGGCATGATATATTCACAGGGTGGTGTTACAGTGCACATGGGCTAGAGAGTGTCATAGCATACACACTGGCTGGTGGAATACAACACAGAGGTGTGTGGCACTCGGCGGGCACTGGTGGGTGTAACATAGCATTGGGCTCAGCCAGGAGCACGCTGTGACTCTCAAGTGAGGTTTGTCTCCTTTCCAGAGATTAAAATAAAAAGTATTACACATCTGGCGGTGGATGTGTGTTTTATTAACCGTGAGGGGGGTTTCTTGCATAGTTTGGTCGAATTTTTGTCGAATCCCCTTTGAATGGCTTGGTGTGCGTGTGTATTAAATGTGCCTGTCAATAGCTACCCATGTTTGTATAAATAAACGACAAGGGTGTCTACTTGGAGAGTACCCACCGGAGGGGGCGCCAGGATTAGGCACGGTAGGGCGTCAGACACGGCAGAGCTTCACTAGCGCCTTTTAATAAATATCACGCAAATCATCATGGTGATAGGTACATACAGTTTGTCCAGCATGTCCTAGGTGTTTCTATGAATATATTTTAAAAACAAATAATAAAAAACAAAGGCCGGCCCCGGAGAATGGGGCCGATTAAGGACTTGGGAGGGAGACCACGCGGCCCCCTTCCAAATTAATTTTTTTCAACAAGGTGCAGGCCCTGGGGGATGGGGTCCCCAGGGCCAATACATTAGAAAAAGAAGGGGGGCCACACAGCCCTCCTTCTTAAAAAAATAAAATAAGTAAAAGAACGGCATTGCGCCAGAGGCCACGCCCCTTCCTTGCAGCACTCTGCAAACGCGCCCCTTGGCCAGTTGTAAGTTGGGGAATTAATTCCCCTTCAATACTGAGGGTCCCTGAGGGCCAACTAGCCCAACAGGCATCTCCAGTATGGAGCTGCATTGCAGACAGGTGTTCTGAGGCCACATCCCTTTATACACCTCTATGCAACGCAGCTCTGTGGTGCTTACAGGAGGTACCTAGTGGGCTAGTTTGACCCTAGGGACCCTTAGGATTCAAGGGGACTTAATCTCTTTACTTAGAATGGCCACAGGGCGCATTTACACAGTGGTGAAGGGTGGGGATGGGGCCTAAGGTGACATGTGCAAACACGCCCTGTGGCGCGTTTTAAGTTGGGGAAATATATCCCCTTCAATCCTGAGGGACCCTGGGGGCCAACTAGCCCACCAGGTGCTTCCAGTAAGTGCCACTGCGCTGCGTTGCAGAGAGGTGGTCTAGGCCATGTCCTTTTTTACATCCATCTGCAACGCAGCTCTGTGGCACTTACTGGAGGTACCTAGTGGTCTGGTTGGACCCTAGGGACCATCAGGATTCAAGGGGACTTAATCTCCCAACTTAAAACGGCCACAGGGCGTTTTTACACAGTGGGGAAGGGAGGGGACAGGGCCTGAGGTGACGTGTGCAAACACGCCCTGTGGCGCGTTTTAAGAGGTAGTTTTAATCCCCTGCCCTATTATATTATATGCTAGGGGCTTACAGAGGAGGTCATGCTAATCACAGGGGGACCCCAACGCATAGTGTTCCCTAGTGTATTTTGGTGTTTTCACTGTATTCTGAGTGTCTTTTAACATAGCACTGGCTCTAGGACTGGTTAGTCAGACACAGTTACCACCAGTATCCGTCTGAAAAAGTTGAGGGTACAGGATGATTTTGCAACAAGGCTTCTTTCTGCTCTTCTGCTTGTTCTTTCTACACGTTATCCTTCTTCCTGCACTTTTCTTCGTCTTTGAGGACTTCTGTTGCTTCTTTCTGCATTTCTTTTTTTCCTTTCTGTGCATTTTTTCTTCTTTCTTCACATGTCCTATCTCTGTAGGCATAGTTAGAAATTAGCATTTAAAAAACCTTTGAAATTCACTGAAAAACCATAGGTTTCAGGCACGTTATAGTTAGGAATTAGCATTTCAAAAACCTTAGAAATTCACTGAAGAAACCATAGGTTTCTGGGGCGCTATAGTTATTACATATGTTTTATATATGTATATCTCAAGGTCGAGTGAAGAATAAATGAGTATATAAGTGTCTAAATGGATGATTTGTTTTTGAAAAATTGATTATATAACTGACTAAGTGTATCTTAGTGAATACATGGCTTAGTGAGTAATGTTTAAATATGTAAATATCTGTATTAGTCTCTCACTTTGTGTATAAGTGGCTGCATAGGTTGGTGAGTAGCTACATGAGTGTCTATATAGGTTATTAGTTGGTTTTTGAGTATCAGTATGAGTGTCTGAGTGTCTGTATGGTTCGGTGGGGGGTATTACGTAGTGCATAGATGCATGAATGAGTGACTCACTGTTTGTATGTGTTGAAGACAGCATGTGTGCAGGACTGTATGGGTGGATGAGTGTGTGCATGGGTGTGTTAGTGAGTGAATGACTGTCTCAATAGTGTCTTTATGAGTACCTATATATGTTTTAAACTAGTATATGTGACTATTAGTGTATATAAGTGAGTATATGTGGGAGTGAGAGATTGGAAGACTTCCTGTATGAATAAGTATGTGTTTCTATAAGTGATTGTTTAAAAGACTAGGTATGTGTAAGTTTCTGTAGAAGTAAGTGTGGTGGTGTGTGTATAACTGTATAAGCAAGTTAATGGATGTTTGATTCTTTATTAGCATGAGTGCCTATGTGTGTGAGTAACTCTATGGATCAGTGGCATTGTGTAACAGGATATTTAGGTGTATGAGTACATATGATGAGTGAGTACATGTATGTATAGGACTGTTGGTGAATGAGTGGATGTGTATGTGGATCTTAGAATTACTGAATAGTTTGTTGTGACTGGTATTGGTATGTCCATTGTTTTGACATTTTTAATTTCTATTGTGTGTATCAAAGGTTATATTAGGGGACAGGAGGTCTGCCAATCTATCACAAGGATGATGTCATCAGTGATGTCATTTGAGATGTCATCAGTGCTGTCATTAATGATGTCACTGACCATGTCATGAGTGATGTAATATGTGACGTCATCAGCAGTGCATTGCGGGCGTGCGAGTTATAGTTAGCTGAACTAACTATAACGAGGGAATTTCAATGGTTTTGTATGAGTGAAAAGTCCAGCTAACTATAACGCCCCTGAAACCTGTGGTTTCTTCAGTGAATTTCTAAGGTTTTTTAACTGCTAATTCCTAACTATAACGTGCCTGAAACCTATGTTTTTTTCAGTGAATATATATATATATATATATATATATATATTACCTACTGGCGGTCGCCAGTAGGTAGTTATAGATAGGACCCTGTTTCCATAGGAAATCCGCAACATTCTATTTGGAATAACTTTGGCGCCGGTCGACGAATCCTCGCGAAATTTTCAAAATAGGTGGGGCGCTATGCTCCGCTCCTACCCTGAAAGTCTCGGGGGGATTCGTCAAGCGGGGGCTGAGAAAAAAGGGGGGTCCCAAAACGCGTTTTTCCCATGCATTTTTCCATAGGACCTTTAGACACAGCTACAGCACGAACGGCCGAACAGAGTTACTTGAAATTTGGCAGAGAGGTAGTCCTCAGGTCAAGAAAGTGCCTTTTGTAGGTCTGGTGTAAATCTGTTCAGTAGATCCTGAGAAAATAGCATTTAAATCAATATATATATCTGAGCCAGCTTACGGTGCGCTTACCGTGCGCTTACGGTAAGCTTACCGTACGCGTACGATGACGTGCGCGAGCGCGATTCTGATTGGCTGTTAGATCTTAGTAAACATTCGAATCGGTCGAAACCAGGAAGCGACGGCCGCCATTTTCTCTCTCGCACTCTGAGGGGGGGATGAAAAACAAAGGCAAAAAACATGTAAAGGGGCTGTTTTGACAGCTCCTAACCACCGAGCCTTGATGAAGGTTACCCCAAAGACCCCCCAAGGCCAAAAAGTCAAATTTAATTTTTTTAAAAAATTCGGCGATTACCCTTACCGTACGCGTACGGTAAAAATTTTTTAAAAATAAAAAATAATCCATACTCTCCCCAACCCGTGTGCAAATGTTGCCCGAAGGCCACCATGTGGGCATTGTATTGTAAATTTCAGAAAAATTTAAAGATTACCTTTCACAACGAAGCGCATAATATGTCCTCCATGTGTGCACGGTGTTTGAAGCGCACCGTGCGTACATGGCCCATCTAGCGTAACGTGGGCACGGGGTGAGCATAGCGCACCGCGTGTCCACCGTGCGTGCACGGCACTAACTGCGTAAAGTTGGCGCGCGGTGAGTTATAGTTGCCTGCCCTAACTATAACGGGGGAATTTCAATGGTTTTTTATCAGTAAAATGTCCAGCTAACTATAACATGTGTGAAACCTATGGTTTTTTCAGTGAATTTGCAAGGTTTTTTAAATGCTAATTCCTAACTATAACGTGTGTGAAACCTATGGTTTTTTCAGTGAATATATATATATATATATATATATATATATTCACTGAAAAAACCATAGGTTTCACACATGTTATAGTTAGCTGGACATTTCACTCGTAAAAAACCAATGAAATTCCCCCGTTATAGCTACTGCAGGCAACTATAACTCACGCGACCGCAATCCTCTGCTGATGACGTCAGATATTACATCACTGTATTTAGACACTTATTTACCCATGTCTTCTTCCATTAATCTTTAGCTATACATATATTACAAATATTTATTTTTCATAAAGACACATATGTCATCAGTGATGTAATATCTGACGTCATCAGCAGAGGATTGCGGTCGCGTGAGTTATAGTTGCCTGCAGTAACTATAACGGGGGAATTTCATTGGTTTTTTACGAGTTAAATGTCCAGCTAACTATAACATGTGTGAAACCTATGGTTTTTTAAGTGAATATATATATATACATATATCGACCACACTGGCAGCAGATTAGATTGCCCTGTGCCCACCCATGCATTGCCCAGTAGTATTCGCTATTTTCTTTTTTTTCCAGCGTAACCAAGGAACATAATTATTAACCCATTATTAATAATTGCCGGCATCGATTTATCATCCTTCCAGCAGTCAAGGTTACTCTTGTCCACTTTTAGGTTGAGTCAACTACTTCAGTTTGTTGTAACTTGTACTGGGCTATCCCTGCCACCATTATGTTTTATTTTACTTTAGCATTGCCTATCAATATCATTCATCATCACTTTCTTCTTGTTTGGCAGTCTTCTTCTTGTGTACTTGCTTCTTACTGTACTTCTACTACTCGTTCCCTAGACTCCCTCAGGTGAATGACTGTAACCTTTTCTTATTTTGCCAATGCAACTGTCTACTACTGCTACCACCACCCACCATGGCCCCTTAGGGAACCAAACCATCACCATGCAGCCATTGCTTCCCCTAAACACCAATCACAGGTAAGTGAAGAATTGTGGGGATGTCAATAATGTATATACTATGGAAATTAATTAATTCACACACCCACATCCTTCAGAGTAAATTACATACTATAAAGGGGTTTTAGATGCAGAATGCATAGATTAGGAGCAGAGACTAACAGTAGTAGGAAAAGTTAGTGTTCTGTACTGCATCTATCTGTCGGTGTGTTACACTATTGGCAGATTTCAAAAACTGGCTGCGGCCCTGCTGCAAAAGGAGGAAACAAAAGATTAAAAAAGGGGCAAGAGTCAAAGATTGAGCGGTGACATCTAGCGGCTGGGGTGCCGACTAGTTCACTTCAGGAGGACCTCCTCCAGCTTGGCCTCCAGACACGCCACCCCGAGGAGCATGCTGTACCAAAAGTTACTGCAGGAACAACAGTAGTCGGCAGCAGTAGATGATGATCTTGATTGGCGGTGGGCAGCTGCCAGAACACGGCGTCATAACACCAGAGGCACGTGGGGGCTGGCTGGGCCCCAGGGCATTGGAGGAAGAAGCTGCAGCTGCTGCCTCCTCCTCCGCCAGGGCAACCAGCCGGCGATATTCATCTTGGATGGCTGCAGCTTCCTTTGCCGGGCCCCGGCCACCAACTCCTGCCTAGTGGGTTAGGAAGGAGTAGCTATATCAAGAAAAGAAAAAAAAAGACAATTGTAACCAATACTCTTAGCAAAACAGTAACTCAAAAAAATTACACACATACAGATTATAGTGGTACAGTAGTAGCACTAGCAGTTATGGCATCGTCTCCTTCTCACTTCACTTCCTCCGCCCCTAAGATTTGGATGTGATGATTATACTTTCAGGCACTATGGAGTAGAGTAGGAGTATTATTTTTTCCTCTCTTGTTTAGCACAATTAATCTTGTAGGCATGCCAGCGCAGTCAGCTTGTGCCCTAGACAGACATACTTGTGTCTCACACTCATGTTACCTTACTACTCTCTGCACGTGGGGCAGCTGTACTACACAATTATATATTTCCATTGCGGCCTTACTCTGTCTAATCTAAATGGCACCTTGACTACTGTAATAAGGCAAATGATGATGGTTAATGATGACATGCTTATGAATGATGATATACGGCGGCACAACATCATGTCACTCATGTGATGATTGTTAGACTTGGGAGTCTCTGGTTGGCGCAAGGTTGCCCTTGTGTCAAGCAAGAACCCCCTCCTCTACATCAGGGTGCAGGATAACCCCTTGTGAATGACCCTTGCTCACCCTCTAGGTGCGTGGCGTGAGCAGCCAAGGCTATTCTCCAGGCGTTAGTCAGTTAAGCAGTTGTATTCATACACACAGTAAATACATCAATCCCCCCAGAAATGGACACCAGGCTTGGATATATAAAAATACGCTCCTTTATGTAAAAATAGGTATATATATATGCAGACTTAACACAAGACCAATAACGTTGCAGTGGCAGACCCTAGACACATTTTACAAGGCAGCTTCTGTGGGTGGCGCAACCAGCGCTGCAGGCCCACTAGCAGCATTGGCATTCACAAGCCCTGGCACCCCTGGTACACTCTACTGGGGACTGACAGTAAATCCAATAAACCAATCATGAATATCAATTACAGGTACACTTTATCTAGGGAGCACTTGCACTGCGGCACAGATTAGCCGTGGCGCAGTGCCCTGAGCGGACAACATCAGCAAAACATTTGAGGCACACCATCAAAAAGTGGAAGGGAAACTCATGCCAAGGTGCCAGGTCTAACACGTGTCCCCTCCAGCTGAAATGTGGGGAGAACTACCCTTGCCCAGGGGGTTCCTCGTCACTAAGGCGGAAATACCTGTACAGACCGTCAGCGTTGGCGTGATCTGTGCCAGGACGGTGTTCCACCGTAAAGTCCATACCCTGTAGGGAGATGGACCACCTCAACAGCTTTGGGTTCTCACCCCTCATTTGCATCAACCATCTGAGGGGCCTGTGGTCTGTCTGAACCCGGAAGTGAGACCCAAACAAGTAGGGTCTTAGCTTCTTCAGCGCCCAGACCACAGCAAATGCTTCTCGCTCAATTGCAGTCCACCTACTTTCCCGTGGAAGTAATCTCCTACTGATGAAGGCTACAGTTTGGTCCCATCCCTCCTCAGTCATCTGTGAGAGAACAGCCCCTACACCATGCTCTGAAGCGTCTGTCTGCACTAGGAATTCCTTGGAGAAGTCAGGGGCCAAGAGTACGGGCGCCGTGCACATGGCAGTCTTCAGGGTGTCAAAAGCTTTCTGACAGGTGTCAGTCCAGATCACTTTCCTGGGCTGCTTCTTGGAAGTCAGCTCTGTCAAGGGGGCAACAATCGTTCCATAGCCCTTGACAAACCTCCTGTAGTACCCAGTGAGCCCCAGGAAGGCCCTCACTGCGGTCTGTGTCTTGGGGGGTTCCCAAGCCAGGATGGTCTCAATTTTGGGTTGCAAGGGTGCCACCTTGCCACTCCCCACTTGGTGTCCCAAGTACACCACGGAACCCTGCCCGATCTTGCACTTGCTCGCCT
Source organism: Triturus cristatus (assembly GCF_964204655.1). Classification (NCBI taxonomy): domain Eukaryota; kingdom Metazoa; phylum Chordata; class Amphibia; order Caudata; family Salamandridae; genus Triturus; species Triturus cristatus. The sequence continues at coordinate 1,815,992,641 of NC_140590.1, read as the reverse complement.
TGATCGTGAGGCCTGCTCGGCGCAGAGCCATCAACACTTCCCTGAGGTGGCGCAGGTGCTCGGGCCAGGTGGCACTGAACACTGCGATGTCATCCAGGTAGGCGGCACTGAACTTATCCAGCCCAACCAATACCTGGTTGACCAACCTCTGAAAGGTGGCAGGGGCATTCTTCATTCCAAATGGCATGACCCGGAACTGGAAGTGCTCATCTGGTGTAGAGAATGCTGACCTCTCTTTGGCCCCATCGGTCAAGGCGATCTGCCAGTACCCAGACGTTAAATCAAACGTGCTGAGGAACCGGGCAGCCCCCAGCCGATCAATGAGCTCATCAGCTCAGGGGATGGGGTGCGCGTCAGTCTTAGTTACTGAATTGAGTCCTCTGTAGTCCACACAGAACCGGAGTTCAGGTGTGGCTCCCGGAGCAGCAGCCTTGGGGACCAAGACCACGGGGCTGGACCAAGGACTGCTGGAGGACTCAACCACCCCTAACGCAAGCATTTTGGAGATCTCCTCCTTGATGCAAGCTCTGACCCTGTCAGTTACCCTGTTAGCCTTGTGCTTCACAGGTAAGCTGTCTCCTGTGTCCACATCATGGTCACACCAATCCGTGACACCAGGAACCAGGGAGAACCTATCTGGAAACTGCCCCAGCAAGTGGCGGCAATCTTCCTGTTGTTCAGGCGTCAGGGTGGGTGAGAGGTTAACTCCATCCACTGACCCATCTTTCTCAGAGGCTACTAAGAGGTCAGAAAGAGGCTCAGTCTCCTCTTCCATTCCATCATCGGTGGCCAGCAGCATGCCCACTTCGGTCCTCTCTAAGTGGGGCTTAAGGCGGTTAACATGTAGGACCCTCAAAGGGTTCCTGGGAGACCGCATGTCCACCAAGTATGTGATAGGACTTTTGCACTCCACAACCTCAAATGGACCTGTCCACTTATCCTGAAGTGCACAAGGCTCCACTGGGGCCAAGACCCACACCTTTTGTCCAGGTTGAAGCTCTACCAGAGTGGCATTCTGGTCGTACCACCGTTTCATCTCTTCCTGGCTGGCTTCCAGATTTGCCTCAGCAAGTTGCCTGAAACGCCTAGTCTGGTTTCAGAAGGCCAGCATGTAACTGTATACATTCTGGGGAGGTTTCCTGGGAGATTGCTCCCAGCCTTCTTTTACCAAACTCAGAGGCCCTCTTACCGGGTGACCATACAGAAGCTCAAAGGGGCTGAACCCTAGAGACTTCTGTGGCACCTCTCGGTAAGCGAAGAGCAGGCATGGCAAGAGGACGTCCCACTTACGCCTCATTGGACCGTCTAGGCCCATGATCATGCCTTTGAGGGTTCGGTTGAATCTCTCAACCAACCCATTTCCTTGGGGGTGGTAAGGAGTGGTGAACTTGTAGGTTACCCCACACTCCTTCCACAGGGACTTCATATATGTGGATATGAAATTGGTCCCCCTGTCGCTCACCACCTCTAGAGGGAATCCCACTCTGGAGAAAATTCCCATCAGTGCCCGTCCCACCACGGGGGCCGTCACTGTCCTCAGAGGGATGGCTTCAGGGTACCAGGTGGCATGATCCACCAAGACCAGGATGAACCTGTTGCCCAGGGCTGTCTTGGGGTCCAGAGGCCCAACAATATCAATACCCACTTGCTGGAATGGTGTACCGACCACGGGGAAGGGTTGCAGAGGAGCCTTGTGCTGCCCTCCGCTCTTACCACTTGCCTGGCAAGTCTGACAGGTTCTGCAGTAGGAATCTGAATTCTTGTGCATTTGGGGCCAGTAAAAGTGGGTGACAAGCCTGTCATAGGTCTTGTCCATCCCCAAATGTCCTGCTAAAGGCACATCATGAGCCAGCCCCAGTAGGAAGGTTCTGAACTTCTGGGGTACCACCAGCACACAGGCTGACCCAGGTTCAGCAGCCTTAGGCTCTGAAAACAGGAGGTCACTCTCCCAGTACACGTAGTGTGTCTTGGCCTGAACACCATTGGCCTGGTCTGCAGCCTGTTGCCGCATACCCACGAGAGAAAGGCATTCTTTCTGCTCCCTGCAGAATTCCTCCCTGGAGGGGCTTCCTTCTTGCTGCCAATGGGTCAGCTCAGGCAGCTCTCCCAGTTCGGCAATCTGTTCCCCGGTAGGCTCCAGAGCATCCCCCTCAGGGTCTGCTTCCTCCTGGGCCGTGGGAACTTCGGGGGCCGGTTTCCCGTGCCTCCTGCGCTCTCTCCCTGAGGCCGGTTCCTGGACCTCTCCCTCCGGCTCCAGGACCATTTCAACACCCCTACTGGCTGCCATTGACCGGGTGGTCACGCACGCCCAGTCGGGTAGACCCACCATCCTCAGATGCGTGGTCTTCTCCACATTTTCCCAAGGGGAGCTCTCCAGGTCGTTCCCTAGCAGACAGTCTACAGGCATGTCCATTCTCACAGCAACTTGTAGAGTACCAGAGACCTCCCCCCACTCAAAGGGAACTTGAGCCATTGGACAGCGACTCTCTACGTTGTCAGCATTGACAACCCTACAGTAGGCATTGGGTACAATCTGCTCTTGAGACACCAGGTGTTGCCTCACCAAGGTCACGCTGGCTCCTGTATCTCTAAGAGCCTCAACCTTCTTCCCATTGATGGTCACTACTTGCCCATATTTCTTAGTGTTAGAGGGTAAGTAGGTTTCAGGGACCATCTCACTGTCTCCTAGCGAGACTAGGGTCACATGCGCAGGACCCCCACCCCCCTGGACTGCTACCGCCTCCCCAAAATTAACATTAGCTACTTGCCGGGGTGGAGCACCAGTGGGTGCTGTCTTACCAAACAGGCGACACTTAGGATCAGAGGCAATGTGACCCGGGTCACCACACCTGTAACAATTGAAGGGCCCCTTTGGAACAGGCCTACCTGTCGGGCCCCCGTTCTGCTGCGGGGGTGGGGGAGGCTGAGAACCCTTCTGCTGGTTCCCTTGGGGATTACTTTGAGGGCCTTTTTGGCACCCTTTCTGTTTACCCTTGTCCCCCCCACTCTTCTGCTGGGGACCCTGCCCACCTTTGGTGGAGTCTCCCACTTGACCCTTGTGGACCCTGGTGCTGAGCCAGCGGTCCGCCTCCTCAGCAAGCTTTCTCGGGTTGGACAGCTTGCTATCAATCAGGTGCTGGCGTAGCTCAGGAAAACATTGACTGGACAAGTGCTCCCATGCAATTACATCAAGCAGCCCTTGATAATCATTCACTTTGCTACCCTTCACCCAACCGTCCAGTGCTCTGCAAAAAAAAGTTACATACTCCACATACGTACTCTCAGGGATCTTCTTAGTCTCCCTGAACCTCTGTCTATATAGCTCAGGAGTTAACCCGTACCTGGTCATTAAAGCTTCCTTCATATGGTGGTATGAGGCTTGGAGATCTAAGGGTAAATCTAACAGTGTGTCGCGCCCTTCAGCAAGGAACCTTCCCCACAACCCCGCTCCCCAGTCTTTCTCAGGGACCCGGTGTGAAGACATGGCCACCTCATAGGCTCTAAACCACTGCCCTATGTCATCCTTTCTAAAATACTCCTTAACTACATCTTTGGGGATGTACACCTTGGACTCTACCTGCACCGGCGGAGTGCTGCCACCAGAAGGAGCGGTGTCCAAACTTTTCGCCTTCAGCTCCAACTCCTTCAATCTTATATCATGATCCATTTGGCGTTGTTGTGCCTCCAGGGCCAACTTCTGCTTTTCCATTTCCATTTGTCCTGCCAACTTTGCCATCTCCATCGCATGCGCCCTGTCTGCTGCCCTGTCTGCCAGCTCCTCTGGGGACAGGATTCTGCTGGGCTCCACTAAGTTGTCGGGTGGGACGATGTCCCCCGCATTCTGTGGGTCTCTTGACTCCTTCCAGGCTCTCAACGCCTTGGTGTACTGGCTCTTCCTCTTGAATCCAGCATGGGGAACTCGGAGTTTTACACTGTAGCCTTTCAATTGCTCTACTGTGTAACCTTCCAGTCCCTCCCAATCCACCTCATCTATTCCAGAAATCACAGAGAGTGCTCTTCCAGCAGGGAGTGAGCCAGGCATGGTTGCAATAATGGCAGATGTCTCAACAAAGTTCAACAAATGAAAACCTGTGGCTGCGTTACTTGGTCTGCTCTCACTATCTGGTGATTAATAATTCACGGTATGCAAATTACAAATGCAAATTCGAAATCCCAGCCGTTGCCACCAATGTTAGACTTGGGAGTCTCTGGTTGGCGCAAGGTTGCCCTTGTGTCAAGCAGGAACCCCCTCCTCTACGTCAGGGCGCAGAATAACCCCTTGTGAATGACCCTTGCTCACCCTCTAGGTGCGTGGCGTGAGCAGCCAAGGCTATTCTCCAGGCGTTAGTCAGTTAAGCAGTTGTAATGATGCACACAGTAAATACATCAATCCCCCCAGAAATGGACACCAGGCTTTGATATATAAAAATACGCTCCTTTATGTAAAAATAGGTGCATATATATGCAGACTTAACACAAGACCAATAACATTGTCTTCATGCCACCTGAGGTTTAAAATAGGCTGTTGCAGGGATTCTGCTTATACACAGAACTATGCGTAGAACCCCAGGACCTCAGTAAGTTGTGGTGTACCAGAAACTCACCTCAGAACCCAGAACCCAGTATCCGGCTAGCATAAGTGTCCCATTCGTTATCCGAGATTTAGCTCGGCGGTCCCAATGAAAAGACAACCCAGAACACGCGACTCAGTACATACTCAGGAATGGTGGGAATCGGAAATACCTGTTCGTATATTATTCTCACATCAGTCCACAACAAGAATCAACAGAGACACGGTGAAAATAAAAAGAGTTTATTTTTATAGACCACGTGTCCTAATATGCAGTACTTTGGCTAATACAAGCAGACAAATGATTAAAATCAAAACCATTAACATAGTTACAATTCCATAGAATATAAAAGGGGTGATCATGTTATAATGACAGTGGATACTACCACTTTCCTTTTACTAAGAAGCTAATATTATTATTAGTCTAACAGAAGGTCTCTTAGGCTTGAATAGGGGACCCCATACCTCAAAGATCAGCTTAGTGAAATCACATCACAGGAGCATCAGGAGACTTCTCGCAGGAAGGCTCGTCTTCGGTCTGAATAATAAACATGTTGTCCGTGATATTAAAAGCACCAACTTTCAGGTATGTGCAGCTGCTCGTGTGTTATGGCTAAATAGTGGGTCGATCAACCTAGAGTGGAAAACATGCATTGTCTAACAACTCAGACTGTTTGTCACATCGTGTGCAGACCAAGGTCGCTTCGCAGAGCTCGGGATGGTAACAACAGATTGCTCTCGTGTGAGGCAAAACTCGAGTCAGCAGTTCGTTTAAACAATAACATGTAAATGCAGTGTCGTGTGCAAAAGCAGCAAGATGGCTTTCTAACTTCTAACGCAGTTATGCTAACTTAACAATGTATGTACGTATTAAGGGAGTCCTCACTACATGCCCCCTTGATCGAAGCACTACTTAGTATGCAAGAAAAGAGAGAGAACGCAGAGTTCAAGCGCGACAGAGCAGAACAAGGCGTATCCAATTGAAAAAGGAACTGGTCAGTTCAGGCAAAGTTCGAACAGGAAAAAACCTCAAAAATAGAGAGGAAAAACAAAAAATTCAAACTGGAATTGGGGAGGTGAAAAAAATGAAAAAACGCCTCACCGGGCAGAAATGCAGACGTACAGGGCCAGTTCAAGACACGTGAGGAAAACACTGTGGACGAAAGTTCACTTAATCCATAAAAGTATATGCAGCATATGTGGCCACTGCTTCCAGCAGAAAATCATTGGCACGTCCACTGAAGGTTTCAGCCATCCAGTTAAGTAAAGAAAAGGAACATACGTGTTCTTCTATCAGCGGAGCCTCTAGCACCATCAGAGGGCAACCAGCGTGTACTTCCAAGTAACTCATATTCAAGAAGTCATATGCCGCTCTCACGATGTCCCAATTACCCAGGATACCATGTGCCGCACCGCAGGCCATAATCCGAACACCAGAACAGGCAGACTCGTGAGACACTAAGGGCCTCATCAGTCGATCAAAATCCGGGTCCGGAGACACCATGTTGGTTAAACACAAATCAATAGGCCATTCAAAGGGACAATCTAGGCAGTGGAAGACAGGTTGCACGCAGGTGAAGTAGGAATACCGGAAGGATAATCCATATGCCAGGCTCAAAGTCGCCAACGGCAGGACACCATAGTAATCAAGCATCCTGTCACGAAGAAGCTGCAGACGGGACAGGCTGACGTGTGGCACAGAAAGAGCAGCCATTCCGCAAGATGAAAAGTAAAAGTAGCACACCTGCCACTAGAGCCAGAATTAACGGGACACCTCCAAAGACGCTGGAGAAAATAGAATGAAAAAATGCCGGAATCACACCAAAAATAGTTTGGAAAGAGGTCACGAGGCCCGAGCCCACAAGTTTAAAAAAATGAGCCAGGCCAGTCGTGGACGAGGCATTGAAAATTGTTTGGATCAAAGCACCAAAATGCAGGGGGAGGTCAGTATTCAAAAGCGCCTGTACCTCGGTGCGCGTATTTGCTACGTGAAGGACAAATGTTTCCCGGGAGGAAGTCAATGGCACCTCCTTTTGGGACAATAGCGCTCTTATTCTGCTCATTTTGTCGAACTCTGCTTTCAAGGTTGGAATTGAAGGCCAGATAGAAGCATCCAGCCTCCCATGCGGGGGTGGAAACAGGACGTTATTGCAGCAGACAACCCTCTGTGTTACAGTTACTATATACGGGATCCCTACTAACATCCCGCAGCAAGCTTCATTGTTTAAAATCAAATAACTACCGTTTGAAAGCAGCGTGAAAGATGGCGTAATCACTGGTACCGGGATACCTTTGAGGACGCAGGCCAAATTCGGAGCGTGTACATTACAAGCACCGTGTAATTGAATGTGCCGACATACAACAGAATGATCAGGTGACGTGGTACATTCTTCACCCTTCAGATAAACCTCAGTACCGTCCCTTGTACATCTATACGTAAAGGGGAGGGACCAGACTTCATGTATGAAAGCGGTACCCAGCTGTTCATATCTACCTAGAGCATAGTGTTTCATACAAGAGGTAAACTTAAAAAGCGCAAACGGTAGACTTATCAATCCGTGTAAGAGCCACACAGCGGAATCGACTTCCGCAACAGAAAAAGGTAACGGCTCCAATTTCTCAATATGGAGCAGGGAATATGTAGCATCTTTCATGGACATGAACTGCTGTTTGTCAGTAAGGTTAAAGGGAAGAAATAACGATGTTGTATTCAGATAGTCCCAAGGGACCTTCCCTGCCTTCAATGTTTGTAATGTCCATGCAAACTGCATAACAGAACGCAACTGGTTTTGACCATGATACAACACAGACATATCATCCTGCACAATATCAACAATTGAAGATACAATATTATCTAATGTATAAATGCGAGAAGAAAGAGTGTTAATGCTGTTATCAATAACTGCTAATACTTTTTCCATATTAGCCTGATCAATAGCTCTCAATCTTGAAGCTGCCTCAATTTGCGACAGTTTCCATACTTCGTTGTAAATAGCATACGCCCATCTCTTGGATCTGCCACCCACAGGACCTTTAACAAAATCATTCAAATCTATTTTGTCATGTAACTTTGATAAATGAACTTTGACAGATGCCAAGGTGGAATGTCGCAGCCAGGACTGACATAATTTCCCTACAGAGTATGTAGTTACTGTATGTGACGACTCAAACCGGGGGTCCACTCGATCTTGAGTATACCCCGGTTTCAGTCCTAGAAAACGACGTTGACAGGTATCAGAACTGCTTTGCCAAATTAACCATCCCTCACTATTAAATTTCGAAATGTTGAAGGACGAATTGGAAACCAATAACTGCAAAGCAGGAAGGGACAGATCTGTGTGATTATCCCAATGTGGGTAAGCACCCAGATCCGGCACAGAAGGCGAATTTAGTTTTTTAGAAGTGGCCAATCCGAAACAGGTGGTTTGGAAGATGGTTGCATTTAAAAACAACATATGATTTGGTACTAGACAGGCACGGTGTAAAGCTTCAGTTCCCTGAACCTGCCACGGTTTGGAACCCCAAACCGACTTAAGATCAATAGTAGCCTTCCATAGATCATAACCTTTGATTGACAACTCATCCATAAAGGACTTAGAATATAACAATTGGTGTGTGTCAGTCTAACCTTGGAGGTAGACTCAGGCTTAACTTTAAAATAAAAGGAAGCCGGGGCTGAAACACTGAAATCAGTAAAATAAGTAAACTTATCAACTAATGTGTGTGAACTGCCAAACGAGGGGGTGGGACAATGTTCCCACTGGGTAAAATTTACAAAATTTCTAAACGAATTTGATTTATGCAAGAAGTGATTGCCATAATGTTGAAAACAATACTGTTCCGCATAATTAGCCGCATTGTCATACAAATCCTCTGCATCAAAGGCGGCATAATACTTCAAGTCTGAAAACAGTGCTTTAATGGCGTGTACATCCCAATCATCAGAACGTATGTTCTGTTTAACTACATCACCCATAGAAACACGAAATACATTAGGCACATTAATGACCACTGTAGGCCCATGAATTTGAAATTTAACAGCATCCCATGCGATTCCATCCATGACGGGCCAGGCAGTAATATTCACAAAAGTCTGGTCCCTTTTCATGATGTGGGATGAGGAGTGGGGGGCAAAAGTTCCATTGATAAGTCCAATTGTCGATCTCTCTTTGAGATAATGTCCATCCACCAAACGGAAGAACACTACAACAAATCCAATGGACATAAACAAGAAAATACCAAAAAGCATCAACCAGATGTATGTCCAAGGAGCTATCAAAAAATGCTTCTTAAACCAGCTCACAAAAACAACAATGTTTGATGGGGGAGGTGAGGGCAAAGAGTTAGTGTCAAAGGAAAAACGGGACTGGCCAAGCACTGTAGATTGTAAAACAGGCGAAGGTCCACGTGTAGGATAAGCATACTCAGTCTCATCGGACAAACCACCAGCCGGTGGTATCAGCAAGGGATCAGTAACTGAATGCATCTCGATTGCAACATCAGACAAGGTGGTAGAAGCAGGAACCATCATTGAATTTCTTTGCATTGTCTGGCATGAAACTGCCGGAGTCATACTAAGAAGTATCGGCCACTCGCTGAAGTTTGACATTGTCAATAGAGATGTACCTGTTTTCTTTGCGACCAGGAAGTGGAGGTAAAATGACTGTTCTTGTACCCTGCACTCCAAGCACTGGAACTGGTGCACGATAAGAGGGGCCAAATTCCTTCTTGTTCTCCACCTTCTCACGGACCAGATCACCAACTCGGGGTAGCCAGCCGACTACCGGAATCTGAACCTCAGCTTCAGACGTGGAGGGCAAATGTTCTTTCGAAAGAGAGTCTCTGGCTTCTTGTAGAGTCTGCAAAACAGCACAGTGATCATCTACGTCAAAGGGTGCGGTCGACGCCGCAATGTCTAGACCATCAAGGTCTGGAACAAACATTCTGATTCCGAAGAGCATCATGTACGGGGTCCGCCCACCCAGAGACCTTCTAGGGAGATTATTTAGTGCACGTTGAACGTTATACAAATGGGCTAGCCAGTTCCGGCCTGTGCCTAAAACACGTGCTGTCAATGATTGCTTTAAGTCACGGTTCATTCGCTCCACCACACTATTACCCTCAGGTCGGTAGGGAGACGAAAATTTGACAAGGACCCCCAAATTTTTCATAGCCTCCTTGTAAGCCTTAGAGGCGAACGCAGGGCCCTGATCAGAATGGAAGGTACCACACGCAAAAGTTCCCACAAAGACACGCAAATCCCTGATGACAGTCCGCGAGTCAGCACTCCTTTGTGGCCACACCCATAGAAAACGTGTGCACGAATCCACTGCAACCAAGATGTACTTGTACGCAGTATCAGAAGAAAAAGGACCGCAGTGATCTAAATAAACACAACCAAATGGCTTATTAGAGATGTACAGCTGTGTCTGTGGTGGGCGCGCAACAGTAGAAGGTTTAATCTGTTGGCAAATGTCACAATCAAGAACATAAGCGCGCGCTTGTTTATATAAACCAAACCACCAGTAACGTTGTTGTAGCAGAGATATTGTAGCAGACACACCGGCGTGGGCAGACGCCAACCCCTCATGTGCAGCCAAGATCAGTGCTGGTCTGCAGTCCGCGTTGGGAATTATTCTATCACCAACGTCGTTAATCCTCACTAACGGGACGTTATCAGGACTTAAATGGTAAATATACCGAGAGGGAAAACCCTTCGGGTAATCTCCTCCCTTCTCTGTAGCACTAATAGCTGCCAAGATGTCATCATCAATCTTACTTTTGGATCTTGTAACTGCTGCCACTAAGTATGTAGCCACTGCTGTTTTCGCTGCCTCGTCAGCTAAGCTGTTGCCGACAGCATGGACACCAAGCCGCTGGTGACCAAGAGTGTGTATAACACTTACGAGTGGGAGACGTTCTTTAAAGTCTGCCACTCGAACCCAAAGCGTTTTATGCTTAATTGTGCTACCTTTAGTGTCGCGGTAATCATTCTGAGACCAGAAGTGTAAATTGTCATTGTAGGACTGGACACAGTAGAAGGAGTCACTCACTATAAGAGTAGTGACTCGGGGATCAGCAAACTCCAGTGCAAGCACTAGAGCCCGGAGCTCCGCCAATTGCGCGGTACAATCACCCAATGACTGCGTATGCACTGCATCAGATTGGAATTCACCATTTACGAATGTACCTACGACAATTGCGCAAGCCGCTGAATAAGCGTGCTTCGATCCAATTGCGGGTTGCGCAGACCCGTCAGTGTATATGACACAATGGTATTCTTCGAGCGGGCGCAAAGACAGAGGTGCCGGATGAACGAATTCATACTGCAAGTACTCTTGAGTCTGTAATGAGGCATCAAAGATGTAAGTGACGTCTGGCGACGTCAGTGTTGTAGCCCATTGTATCCACCGTGGATGCAAAGCTTTAGAATTTGGTACACTTGCTTTTGTCACTGCCTCTAAAGCAGGATATGGTGTTACAACCAGAATCTGTTTCCCATGCGACAGTGCGCGTTCCTTGAGGATCGCCATCTGCACAGCAGTCAGAACTTTTTCGACCGTGGAAAAACGTAATTCAGCAGAGGTGTACAAGTGGGATTTGTACGCAATGGGGACTGTGTCGCCCTCATTAAACGTCAAATACGTGAACCCCACGGCGCCTGGTACTATTCTTATTACCAGGTTAGTGCGGTTATCACGTGTCAGCAAGTATTGTGAAGCAAGAAGGTCAGCCTGTAAAGACTGTAAAATAGCAGAGTGTTCCAGCTGCCAGCTAGACTTCGAAAATGAAGGCTGTACCAAGGCGTAAAGGGGCTTGATACGCTGGGCATAATCAGGAATATACGAACGGCCGAAATTCAGAAAACCCAGCAGAGATTGTAATTTCTTCAGTGTCGTAGGAGCACTCAAGCGTGCACACTTTTCCAGAAAGTGGGGGGCCAACCCCTTACCTTCATTGTTGAGCTCGTAGCCCAAAAACAACACCGTATATTCTGCGATGTGTGACTTCGCAAAATTGAATTTGTAGCCATAGTCTGCAAAACTCACGATAATATTGTCAACGCGAGACAGATGTGGCATCAGCTCATCATCCGTAAGATAGATATCGTCAACATATGAGTATGCTTCGGGGTCTATTCTTTCTAAAAGAGAAACCACGCGAGCAGAAAAGACGCCAGGGCTATTTTTGTACCCCATGGCTAATCTGGTAAACTGTTTTTGTTTTCCGCCCGAAGTAAACGCTGTCCACTGGCTACTCAGTGTGGACAGGTTTATGGCCAAAAAAGCCATTGGAAATGTCAAGTGTCGTTTTAAATCTTTTACGCACGAGACTGTCGACCAAAGCCGAACTATGTGTATTTTGTACCGCGCAGGTCCGGCAGTGGGAGTTTAGGTGCCGGTAATCCAAAACTAAACGGTACGAGCCGTCAGGCTTCGTTACAGTGAATAAAGGGTTATTCATAGGGGACACACATGTTTCAATAACACCCTGATATTCCAATTGTTCAAGGATTGCCGCGACGTGAGGTCTCGCTTCACGACGCATAGGATATTGGGGTTGAGGCTGGGGCATAGACCGCAATGGAATCTCATGGCAGGGGGACAATCTGTCCCATCCCACCTGAGTGTGATACACCGCCGGCGCAAGCGCAAGCGCCCACTCCTCAGCATACACTTCAGCTTGGTCCTTAGGCACTGTGTGCGCAAAGGACGGGAGGATTACTTCCTCCCCTCTAGGAGCCTCTAAAATGAAAGCTGGGGGGCAATCTGCCTCCGCTAGGAGGATATCATAGGTGGTGGTCAGATTATCCCAAAAAATCCCTTTTATTGTACGTTGTATGTCACCCTCAATTAATAAGACTATTTCATAAAGTCTATCAGGGGGAGCCACTCTGGTGTCAGCTGTTTCCACAGTAACCGATATATCAGTTGCTGTCACCGCCAGAAATGGACGCAGAGCTTGACGGACTATGGTAATTTCCGCTGCGCTGTCCAGGAGCGTCAGCGCCCATGTCCGGTTCCGAAGCTGTGTCCGCACTATCTGAGGCATACCTTGCCATCAGAGCCGCCACTTTCTTCTTCTGAAACGGGGGTCTTTGTCGTGCAAATTTGTCCTGCTTGCCTTTACCCTCAGTCTGTCGGGGCTGGTCACGCTGTTGTGGAGCACCCCGACCTTTGCCACCGCCTCCGCCACCGGACTGTGTAGCCGATGTTTCCTGTGAAGAACGAGGAGAGCGCTGTTCAGAAACCTGAAATCGATCAGGAGACTTTATAGCAGCACGATCGCGCAGATCATAAGTGCGTTCACTACTAGACTGTACGGGAGAGGCAGGCCGAGAGCCCTGTTTCTGCTGCTGCTGCTTCCCCTGTTGTTTAACCTGCCATTTTTGTTTAGGAAAAAAGGGCCGGTCGTCCTTACCAGACGTTTCTGTCTTACCCTGCTGCTTTAGATCGGGATTCTTTATGACAGGCTTAACTCCTAAAGAGCTACGACCCAAATCCCGATATGCCTCTGCGATTATTTTCGCAAATTCCTGCGGTTTGTCCTCCTCAGGAATTCGTTTCAGTTCATTACGAACCTGGAAATGCAAAGCATCACCCTTCAGGTTACCAATTATCATGGTAGCCACCAGGTCAAATTGCCCGAGGAGCCGCATCCCTAACTCTATCGCAGACTCCGCACCATGGTTCTCTTGAACTCTTTTGATGACGGAGGGCAGCTGCAACATAGACGGAGTGCCATAGCACTGCGCGTACGTCGCTGCAAAGACCTTGCCCCAATTTGTACAATCGTCAATGTGTGGGACCAAGTCCTTAGGCAAACTAATGGTGAGGATCCTGTGTTTCTCCACAGGTGAAGTATTCGGGTAAACCGCTTCTATTTGGTCAAATTTCTCAGCAAGCCAAAAGGGGAAATCATCCCTAGTAAGGGGGCGCTTGCCCATAACAGAATTGACCATAACAGGACTAATGACCACCGCGTGATGATCAGTAGGCTGTCCCGCAACAGCAGGCGCCCCCGCCTGCATATTGCGCGACACATACTGCACCAACGCCCTATATACCGTAATGAGGGCAGTGTGTAGTACACGCAACTCAGCCACCGTCACCGTGAGGTAACGGGGATGAGGCGTAAATCCGGCTAGTACCGGCCAAGTGGCCCCTGCAATTGACAAAGGGCCCATTCTCGGCGGTATAACCACATGGGGAAGGGCGCCATTAAACCAAATAAGATGCTGCCAAGCAGATATTGGTATTTCCTGTGTCCTATACGGCGTATAGTTCGCCGGCACTGCAGCGGCAGTGTAAGAATGAAAGGTGTCATCATCCCCCACCGCTGGAATCGTCACCCAAGAGTAGAACAACTCATAGGGATGAGCCGCATCGGCTCCCACCACAAAGATGACGTTCATACCAGTGTCCGGTACCCCATAAAGCGTCAAATGACGTTTTAGAGCCGCTCGGCTATGCGCCGCAATATCCACCGACATCAGGACAATACACGTGAAACTATCAGTAGCACAAGGGTTCACTAACCTTTTTAATTATCAAGCTTGAAAGAACCTATATCAATAGACCTAGGTAGGTTTAAATCCGTCAGACTTGTTATCCGGAAACAAGAGTGAGGGTGTTGTGGACAAACGCGAGCACTACTAAGGCGTTTCAACTCATAGACCAAACGTTAGGTGCGCCATGTTGCAGGGATTCTGCTTATACACAGAACTATGCGTAGAACCCCAGGACCTCAGTAAGTTGTGGTGTACCAGAAACTCACCTCAGAACCCAGAACCCAGTATCCGGCTAGCATAAGTGTCCCATTCGTTATCCGAGATTTAGCTCGGCGGTCCCAATGAAAAGACAACCCAGAACACGCGACTCAGTACATACTCAGGAATGGTGGGAATCGGAAATACCTGTTCGTATATTATTCTCACATCAGTCCACAACAAGAATCAACAGAGACACGGTGAAAATAAAAAGAGTTTATTTTTATAGACCACGTGTCCTAATATGCAGTACTTTGGCTAATACAAGCAGACAAATGATTAAAATCAAAACCATTAACATAGTTACAATTCCATAGAATATAAAAGGGGTGATCATGTTATAATGACAGTGGATACTACCACTTTCCTTTTACTAAGAAGCTAATATTATTATTAGTCTAACAGAAGGTCTCTTAGGCTTGAATAGGGGACCCCATACCTCAAAGATCAGCTTAGTGAAATCACATCACAGGAGCATCAGGAGACTTCTCGCAGGAAGGCTCGTCTTCGGTCTGAATAATAAACATGTTGTCCGTGATATTAAAAGCACCAACTTTCAGGTATGTGCAGCTGCTCGTGTGTTATGGCTAAATAGTGGGTCGATCAACCTAGAGTGGAAAACATGCATTGTCTAACAACTCAGACTGTTTGTCACATCGTGTGCAGACCAAGGTCGCTTCGCAGAGCTCGGGATGGTAACAACAGATTGCTCTCGTGTGAGGCAAAACTCGAGTCAGCAGTTCGTTTAAACAATAACATGTAAATGCAGTGTCGTGTGCAAAAGCAGCAAGATGGCTTTCTAACTTCTAACGCGGTTATGCTAACTTAACAATGTATGTACGTATTAAGGGAGTCCTCACTGCAAGGCAAATGGTTTCTTTGTTGCAGTGTCAAATGGTTACTTTCTAGTCTTTAGCAATGTTCCTTCGTGGTTCCACACACGACTTGATCCGGCACCTACCGTGGCTCACGCATCAGGTGTGGGCGCGCCTGCGCCGTGCACGGCTCTTCCCAGCGGCTCTGGTGCAGCGGGAGGCGAGACGGGCGTGCGGTGCGATGGGGGCTACCGGGAACCCGGTAACTGTCAGAGGCTCATGATCACAGGGGTGAGGACGGGGAAAAGCGCTCGCTCTCACTCACCTAGGAGATCGTTGAAGGAAGCCCAGTCCTCTGGCACGATCGGCTCCGGTTGACGGGGAAATAAGGCGTTGCGGGCCCCGAGCCCGATACTGGAACTCTTTGAAGAATGTTGCGGTTGCTTTAGGAGTCTGCACAGGTCAGTGCGACTCAGTGTTTCGGGGAGTACTTTTGGGTCCTTAGTCAGTGGGTGTATGCAGGCAGGCAGGCGCAGCCAACGACCCCCAGCACGGCGGTGCGGGGGGGGTCTCCACAGCGGGGGCGGCGCGGCCTGGGGTATTCCGGGGATAGCGAAGCGGGGTCAGAGGGCACGGCCCGTGCAGCTAAGGACACGGCGAGGATCACGATCGTCGGAAGGATTCCGGCGGGAGGGGGCGACAGCGCTTCAGCGCGCTCCAGTGGCAGACGGTGGCAGAGGAGCAGGTAGCCTAGCCCGGGGGCAGAGAGCGACTCCGGTCGGAGCGAGGCTCTCACGGGGTCAAAGGAAGGCGAGCTCCCAAGTGTCACGGCCCTAGGAGGGGCGATGAGGGGCGCAGTCTTTCTCCAGCGGGATGCAAACACAGCTCGAGGTACAGGACGAGCAAAAGCACAGAGAACCCACTGGTCCTGGGGTTCAATTCAGGGGGCAAGCTCAGATCAAGCCCTTGGAGAATGTTCAAGCACAAAGCAGCAAAGTCTATTCAGCAAGTCTTTTCCTCTCCTTTCTCAGCAAGGCAAGCAGCAGGCCAGTCCTTCCAGTGTCTTCTTCTCCTTCTAGTCGGGCAGAGGTCCTTTGTGGTAAAACAGGATTCTGATTTCTTAGGAGCCAGGCTCCTACTTTTATACAGTGATTCATTTGTTCTTTAGCGCCAGGGGGCCTGGGCCTGGCCCAGTCCAGTTCTGGAGCACTTTGTTATGGTGACTCTGCTCTTTCCTTTCAGCAGCAGGGCAGAGACATCAGCCGCTCCACAGGGGGCGGAGCCGGCTTTGTGGTGGCAGAGCACATGTCTATTCAAGAGTCAAGGTGTACTCCACCCACCTATCTTGGTGTAATCTCTCTACCCACCACCTGGCAGCCAGGCTGTCTCTGGGGATTCCCCAACCCTGCTCCTTACTGTTGCTAGGCAGAACACACACACACAGCAGAGGCGGACTGGAATGGCCAGGTCAGTAAATACTGACTTTCTAAAAGTAGTATTTACAAACCCAGGATATTAACATAAACTTGACTACAAGAAGTATTTTATTATTCTGAGTTCAGGCATACTAAACTTGACATTCTACCATGCTCTATGAGTCCACTGGGGTCACAGCGTGTAGTGACTCCAGTAGCCCATTCTGGCCTATGGAGAGCAGGTAGCCTTCAATAGTGAAAAACGAAAATGGCTGTAATTCACTACTAGGACTTGCCACACACATCAGGGCATGTCCTACCTTATGCCTACAATGCACCCTGCCCTTGGGCCTACCAGAGGGGTGGCTAATATGCAGTTAAGGGAAGATTTAGGCACTGGCAAGTGGGGGCACTTGCGCAGTCAGCGCGAGAGTACCGGACTGCACGCAGGGTCTGCAGTGGCAGACCCTAGACACATTTTACAAGGCCGCTTCTGTGGGTGGCGCAACCAGCGCTGCAGGCCCACTAGCAGCATTGGCATTCACAAGCCCTGGCACCCCTGGTGCACTCTACTGGGGACTGACAGTAAATCCAATAAACCAATCATGAATATCAATTACAGGTACACTTTATCTAGGGAGCACTTGCACTGCGGCACGGATTAGCCGTGGCGCAGTGCCCTGAGCGGACAACACCAGCAAAACATTTGAGGCACACCATCAAAAAGTGGAAGGGAAACTCACGCCAAGGTGCCAGGTCTAACAATGATGATGATGACATACTAAGTGATTTGTAAGTACAAGTTACCATGCAGCCAACAGGCCACACATGGCTGACACAGTCAAAAATGACATGGGTAGGGACTGAAGCAGAATTGGGCCTCGGAGTCGAAGGGAGGCGATTAATAATGGTTGGGTAGGGTAAATAATAGTCATGTACAATATATATCTTGTGCTTGCAAACTACTGTGAGTCAAGGGAGTATTCCATTCTGAAATACAACCTCAAACCTTTGAATAAAAAACCTTGCAAAAAACAGTCCTTGTTCTTCCCAGGACATTTTTCATTTATCAGTGCATTGCACTTCCAGCATTATTATTATTTTATTCTTAATCTTCACCCTTGGCTTTGGTACTCTGGCACGTTTTAATTTTCTTTTACATTCTCTTCATCCAGTCCGACTCTGTTTTCATCTACTATCTGTGATACCATCCAGGCATCCATCCATCCATCTAAACGTGGCTGGCATATACCGGCTTTCACTGACAACGGACATTTGTCACAGATATAACCAACCACCACCCATGCCAGGATTCCTTTCACCCATACTGTTTCATTCACCCAGACAGGCATCCTTTCTGCTTTTTCTTTCACCTTTCACCCATCCTTCAACTACCCTTGCATCCTATCATCTTCATCCGCCACCTATATGCATCCCGGGCCCTTTTCTTCACCACACATTATTCTCTGCCAGTCATACATGTCGTCTGACTGCTTGTCTTAAAACTGTCTTTGCTGAGTTAAATATAGAATATAATAGGCCATTAGTTTCTCAACCCCCGCCGCTAATGCTAATGTTAAGTAAAGGGTGTCTTCTTCAAAATTGCTCAGTGTTCAAAACAACTAAGACTCAGCAGAAGTACAGTGTACTAGACTAGTACTGAGTGTACACCTTTGCAACAAGTGTATTCATCATTCTCAATAATTAAGGAATATGACTTACCACTGCCCATGACCATTGCTGGCTCACCCCTGTGGCTGCCGCATCGGCTCCCTTTGGAGTGGCATGGCCCTCACCGCTGGCACCGGCACTGGTGGTCAGTACGCCTGGAAAAAACATTTCACAATTCTTTAGATTCCATATACGTCTTCCCTATTTATTCTTTTCATTAGCAAGATTGAAAAGACATAATTGATGTCATATACACCACACACATCACTACTATCTACAATTCGGATACTACAGTAGAGTAGACAGCATGTCTTATCAGAAATAACAAAATAATATCTGGTTAGGCATTTTGTTGGTGGCAATTTTTGGAAAGCCTCTCAAGAAGAGGACAACCCAAAGGACTAGACTCAGTGACTAGAGCTATTGGTGCATCTAATTTTTTGAAAAGAAGAAAGAGTGGCCAACTGGGCTGACCTGCTGTCTCTCTTAGTTGGAAAATAATGGCGCTGTCCTCCTACTCCTCATACTTCCTTCTAGCCATGGTGCATGGTAACAGTTGCTCAGGGTTCACATCAATTGCTGCTACTAAAAAAATACTAGGCCTGGATTAGAAAAAGTAAAATACACCAATTTGGGGTGTCCTGTTCCTGTCCAAAGTGAGTGACCACCATTACTGATTGAGGATGATGAGACAGTAAAAGAAACTAAAGCCTTCTCATCTCACAAACCTGCGAATAATACCTTACTTGGGCATGCAATCTGCACAGCAGAATAGTGGTACTAGTACTAGTAGTAGTGAGGAGTCCTTACTAGTATTAATACTAGTAGTAGCCTAGGACCAATGGGTTCTCTGAGTCTTAGAGTGCCACCACTAGGAAATCCACATATAACTAAGGGGAGAGGGAAAGCTGAGTGGAACCCAGAAGAGAACAAGACACAGACAGACTGATTCAGAGTCAGAGAAGAGGTTAGTCAGATGCAGTTTGATTTGGTGTAAAAAAAACTGACAATAAAAACAATGCAAGCAGTGGTACTAGTACCTATTAGTAGGTAATGCAGAAAAAACAAGAATTTAGAAACAGATAGATTGAAGAGGATTTTGAAAAAATTTAAATTAGGAAGTGGAAATAATAAAGAGGCAAACGTTAGGAAAATGTTAACATATAACAACACCAGGAGGACTTACTGGCGCCGGCAGCAGAGCCATCTGCGCCTGAGGCCGCTTCCTGCTGCTCCTGGGAGGCCCCTCAATCTCCCCCACCTGCCGCACTGCCAGCTGATCGAGTCTTCTTCTTGCCCCTGGATTCTTATCATGTAAGACATAATTAAAGAGACAAAAAATTATTTGTGTTAAATAAATAAATATAATTGCTCCAAAAAATAATTTTAGACAGGAAACAGCACTTGCAATAACATTGACCTATCCTAAATCAATCAGATTGACTTATTCAACTAGTATTCGTCAACTAGTATGTATCACATTCGAGTGCTATCTAATCATCATTATTTCACAGTTAAATTCTGATTCCTGAATCCTAAACATACCATAAATATTCTCATTAACACAGAACAGAAGAACACAATAGTAATATAAATAGCTACTCACCAAGCCCCGGGACCTTAACACCTAGCAGGTCCAGCAGGTTCCGCTCCCAGTTCAGGATATCAGACCATCGGTGCACTCATTGGTTGTGGGTGCGCCAGACCCCAGAGCAGTGAAACTCTGCCTGACACACTCTCATCCACTGCCGGTGATGCTCCCAGAGCCCGTGCCCAGACCCAGGCCTGCTACCTGCTGCCAGGGTTAAGGGGAAGTGGCGCGGTATAAAAAAAACAGTGTAGCCACCTCCGCCCCTGTGAATAGGGCCCGTAGCTTGTGGGCACAGCCTTCCGTAAGGAAAGCAGTCATGACTCGCACTCCTCTTTCCTGGCTCTTGCTCTTAGCCATGGTTCTGGGTCGACGGGGTGGAAAAGAAAAGGTAGGAAGTATGAAATTAAGGACAAATGAAATGAAAAAGCATGTAATAAAAAGAGTGAAAAACAGACTAAAAGTTCACAAAAAGTAGGAAATTACACAAAATATACAATCATGAATAGAGAGAGATAGATGATAAATGAAAAAGATTTTTAAAAAAGTTTCTAGAAACAAAGGACTGAAAAGATATAGGGAGGATAGAAAAAAAGGCCCAGAACCATAGCAAAAAGTGAAAAACAATATGGCCACACCCATTGGCAACCGCGTGGTGAAGTTTGCGTGATATTTCCACCCGAGCACGCAAAAAGCGTCACCAAACATGCAATATGCGTTCCCGAACAGGAAAAATCTATCACGAATGGGCGCAACAACCAACTCCACGTGCTCGCGGAACTCCACGTAGCTTGCTGTGTTTTTTTGCGACTTCGCGGAGTTCTGCGTAGCGCGACAACGCTAACTCCGCCCAGGGTTAGGACTTATTCACCCCTACTCATCTCTACATGCTATGTTGCTATTACAGTGCTCATCCTGCTTACCTCCCGCTGAAGGCAGTAGACTTCCACCACCAGAAGGGTAGCTCTTTGGACTCCCCTCCTTTTCCATCACGATCATGGCACACATACATGATCTGTGTCTGCTTCTGACAACTTAATTCAGCATTAGGGATACAGGTATTAGTATAGTTGGTGACTTCATGCAAGGGTCAACGTCTATTACCATGTAGAGGACATTTCCGTCCCAACAGGCATGATTAGATTTTGCAGCATATATATAGAAAGTCAAATCACATCACTATAAGAACTCTATTTTTGTGCTAAACTACCACGTTAACTCATTACAGAGACTGCATCGAAATTAAATTCAATATTCCAAGACAGATCCACCTTGAATATTTGACTGATAGTTTTTGCTAATTACCAGTAACACCTGATCTTTTTCTTTTCAGCTTACCATCAATATGCAACAGAAGAACACTTCTGGAGAAATGTTAGTAATAAACCTAACAGCAACAGGATTCCTGATTGTGTGATTTTCTGATTTTCTTCATGCACAAGTGCTCTTTTTGCATCACTTCTGTTTATTTACTTACATTTACACACACCTATGTATTCCTTCATTGCAAATCCAGCCTTGGTAGATATAATTTATACCTCAATCTCATTCCCAAAAATGTTGGCCAACTTTTTCCAAGGCAAGGATCCTATTACTCGCACTGCCTGTCTGTTACAAACTTCCTTCTTTATGTCTTTGATATGCACAAAATTCATTGTTCTCACCTTCATGGCTTATGATCATTATGTTGCAATTTGCAATCCCTTCGTTACATAGTCATAAGGAACAAAGCTACATTTCTTCAGTTGTTGGCTTGTGCTAAAATATGAGGATTATTGGACCCAGTAGCCCATGTGGTGCTAACATCTAAACTTTCTTTTTGCGGTCTCATGAAATAACCCACTTCTTTTGCGACACGTCAGCCGTACTCAAGCTTTCTTGCTCCAGTGCACAAAGCATAGAATGGTTAACATATGCCATTGGTTTTACAGAAAGTTTGGGTATGCTAATTCTGGCCTTCACCTCCTATGTTTACATCATCTCAGCCATTATGAAAATAAGGTCTTCCGAGGGTAGAAGTAAGACCTTCTCTACGTGTTCCTCTCATCTAACTGTGGTCCTTTTATTTTATGGTGCAATCTGTATTGTCTACGTGAGGCCTTCATCCACTTCCTCAGTGAATTACACCAAGATATATTCTTTTGTGTTTGTTGCCGCAGTTCATTTGTGCAAGCCCTTTATTTAAAGTTTTAAAAACAAAGAATTGAAAAATACCCTTTTCAGAAGAAGTAATTAAAGAGTTTAAATTGTTGACATAAATCAAATCCTGTTTTTCGATATTGACAATATAGTGTCCCTTCACACATTATAGTGCCATTTAATGTGAAATCAGTTCTTCTTGTATATACTGTCTAGAGTAAGATGGATAAGAAACAGGATGAGGAGCTAATGAAAAAATGTAAGTCTTGGTGCAAAAAATCAAATTAAATTTATAGAGCTGCAGGAGTAAACAAAGTGTGAATGAATCTGCACAACACACATGCACATTGCCATGAAAACTTTTCTTTTCTATATATTTGGAGTTATCCACCCTTTTCATCTATTTTAAACAAAAGTTAAGAAAAATTGAATCAAGACATCCTGGGAGTAAGGTGCATCTCATTTGAAAGATCTAAAACAAATAGTTTAACATTTAGGGGGCCAAAATTAGAAAGTCGGAAAAATACAAGAGCCAGGTGTTCAAGAATAAACAAATAGCCACAATCCTGGTAGTGCACGGATCGAGTAGGCATCTCAAATGGTCATGTCCATGCAGCTAACAAATCCAGGAAAATCCCAGTTTTTTATTTATGTTTCAAATAATAAGTGAACTTAGGATGGATGGGTAATTACCCTCCCTGACGAGTACACTTCAATTGGTGTCAATAAACAGATACCACTCTTTGGCTCACATATTAAAGGAATTTTTTCTTGACCATTGGATGTTCTGACACTGATGCATCAAATTATCTCTGCCCTGAAGAAGTCCAAGATTTTACTGGACGAAAAGCTTTGGCTGATGTTTTTATAAATATCAAATGATACAACAATAAATGAAAAAACGCAACAGGATCGTGCCACGATTTGTTATTTTCAAATTGTTATATACTTATTTGTAACATATCACCTCTTTATTTCTCATGTGGTGCAGCACTGTTTTTGCTTTTGCGTATGACATCTCCATGGTGAGAGAGGCATCTTAGGGCAGAATGTGTAGATAGAGAAGTGCTCACAAGGATATAAAAAATATTATCCAATAACAAAACACAATATGGGTGATTAACAGCGACGGTGCTGTGGTAGAGCTTTAGGTACACTGCCCGTTTTGATGTCTTTCTGTGTTAATCATTATTAAGTTATACTGCCATACCACTGCCATACTATCTTAATAGTTTGTAGAATGTGAATCAGCTAGACATAACACCCTGGTCGCCGACCGCACTGGGAACTGCTCCAACACCCACCAACCACGCACGTATCCTAGAGATCATCCTCGACTCCACCATCTCCATGACTAAGCAGGTCAACGCCGTCTCTTCCGCCTGCTTCAACACCCTCTGCATTCTCCGCAAGATCTACAAGTGGATCCCCAACGAAACGAGAAGAACGGTCACCCAGGCCCTCCTCAGCAGCAGGTTGGACTACGGAAACGCCCTCTATGCTGGAGCCACGGCCAAGCTCCTGAAACAGCTTCAATGCATCCACAACGCCTCTGCACGCCTGAGCCTTAACATACCTCGTTGCAGCCACATCACACCCCACCTGAGAGACCTGCACTGGCTCCCCATCAACAAGAGGATAGCCTTCAAGCTCCTCACCCACGCACACAAGTCTCTCCACAACACCGGACCAGCATACCTCAACAGACGACTCAGCTTCTATACACCCACCCGCCAGCTCCGCTCCGCCGACCTCGCCCTCGCCACAGGTCCCCGCATCCGAAGACCGACCTCCGGCGGCAGATTGGTCTCTCACCGTGCCACCTTGCCACCAAGACCTGGAATACCCTCCCCATCCATTTACGGCAGACCCAAGACCTGCTGACCTTCAGAAGACTCCTCAAGACCTGGCTCTTCGAACAGTAGCAGCACCCCCCACCCCCAGCACCTTGAAACCCACACGGGTATGTAGTGCACTCTACAAATGCTATGATTGATTGATTGATTGAATATAAGAACTTTGACACTTGACGGGGACACTGATCTAAACCTTTGTTCTTTAATGACTGAAAGTTAATATCTTACTAACAATGATGATGATGACATACTAAGTGATTTGTAAGTACAAGTTACCATGCAGCCAACAGGCCACACATGGCTGACACAGTCAAAAATGACATGGGTAGGGACTGAAGCGGAATTGGGCCTCGGAGTCGAAGGGAGGCGATTAATAATGGTTGGGTAGGGTAAATAATAGTCATGTACAATATATATCTTGTGCTTGCAAACTACTGTGAGTCAAGGGAGTATTCCATTCTGAAATACAACCTCAAACCTTTGAATAAAAAACCTTGCAAAAAACAGTCCTTGTTCTTCCCAGGACTTTTTTCATTTATCAGTGCATTGCACTTCCAGCATTATTATTATTTTATTCTTAATCTTCACCCTTGGCTTTGGTACTCTGGCACGTTTTAATTTTCTTTTACATTCTCTTCATCCAGTCCGACTCTGTTTTCATCTACTATCTGTGATACCATCCAGGCATCCATCCATCCACCTAAACGTGGCTTGCATATACCGGCTTTCACTGACAACGGACATTTGTCATAGATATAACCAACCACCACCCATGCCAGGATTCCTTTCACCCATACTGTTTCATTCACCCAGACAGGCATCCTTTCTGCTTTTTCTTTCACCTTTCACCCATCCTTCAACTACCCCTGCATCCTATCATCTTCATCCGCCACCTATATGCATCCCGGGCCCTTTTCTTCACCACACATTATTCTCTGCCAGTCATACATGTCGTCTGACTGCTTGTCTTAAAACTGTCTTTGCTGAGTTAAATATAGAATAGAATAGGCCATTAGTTACTCAACCCCCGACGCTAATGCTAATGTTAAGTAAAGGGTGTCTTCTTCAAAATTGCTCAGTGTTCAAAACAACTAAGACTCAGCAGAAGTACAGTGTACTAGACTAGTACTGAGTGTACACCTTTGCAACAACTGTATTCATCATTCTCAATAAGTAAGGAATATGACTTACCACTGCCCGTGACCGTTGCTGGGTCACCCCTGTGGCTGCCGCATCGGCTCCCTTTGGAGTGGCATGGCCCTCACCGCTGGCACCGGCACTGGTGGTCAGTACGCCTGGAAAAAACATTTCACACTTCTTTAGATTCCATATACGTCTTCCCTATTTATTCTTTTCATTAGCAAGATTGAAAAGACATAATTGATGTCATATACACCACACACATCACTACTATCTACAATTCGGATACTACAGTAGAGTAGACAGCATGTCATATCAGAAATAACAAAATAATATCTGGTTAGGCATTTTGTTGGTGGCAATTTTTGGAAAGCCTCTCAAGAAGAGGACAACCCAAAGGACTAGACTCAGTGACTAGAGCTATTGGTGCATCTAAATTTTTGAAAAGAAGAAAGAGTGGCCAACTGGGCTGACCTGCTGTCTCTCTTAGTTGGAAAATAATGGCGCTGTCCTCCTACTCCTCATACTTCCTTCTAGCCATGGTGCATGGTAACAGTTGCTCAGTGTTCACATCAATTGCTGCTACTAAAATAATACTAGGCCTGGATTAGAAAAAGTAAAATACACCAATTTGGGGTGTCCTGTTCCTGTCCAAAGTGAGTGACCACCATTACTGATTGAGGATGATGAGACAGTAAAAGAAACTAAAGCCTTCTCATCTCACAAACCTGCGAATAATACCTTACTTGGGCATGCAATCTGCACAGCAGAATAGTGGTACTAGTACTAGTAGTAGTGAGGAGTCCTTACTAGTATTAATACTAGTAGTAGCCTAGGACCAATGGGTTCTCTGAGTCTTAGAGTGCCACCACTAGGAAATCCATATATAACTAAGGGGAGAGGGAAAGCTGAGTGAAACCCAGAAGAGAACAAGCCACAGACAGACTGATTCAGAGTCAGAGCAGAGGTTAGTCAGATGCAGTTTGATTTGGTGTAAAAAAAACTGACAATAAAAACAATGCAAGCAGTAGTACTAGTACTTATTAGTAGGTAATGCAGAAAAAACAAGAATTTAGAAACAGATAGATTGAAGAGGATTTTGAAAAAATTTAAATTAGGAAGTGGAAATAATAAAGAGGCAAACGTTAGGAAAATGTTAACATATAACAACACCAGGAGGACTTACTGGCGCCGGCAGCAGAGCCATCTGCGCCTGAGGCCGCTTCCTGCTGCTCCTGGGAGGCCCCTCAATCTCCCCCACCTGCCGCACTGCCAGCTGATCGAGTCTTCTTCTTGCCCCTGGATTCTTATCATGTAAGACATAATTAAAGAGACAAAAAATTATTTGTGTTAAATAAATAAATATAATTGCTCCAAAAAATAATTTTAGACAGGAAACAGCACTTGCAATAACATTGACCTATCCTAAATCAATCAGATTGACTTATTCAACTAGTAGTCGTCAACTAGTATGTATCACATTCGAGTGCTATCTAATCATCATTATTTCACAGTTAAATTCTGATTCCTGAATCCTAAACATACCATAAATATTCTCATTAACACAGAACAGAAGAACACAATAGTAATATAAATTGCTACTCACCAAGCCCTGGGACCTTAACACCTAGCAGGTCCAGCAGGTTCCGCTCCCAGTTCAGGATATCAGACCATCGGTGCACTCATTGGTTGTGGGTGCGCCAGACCCCAGAGCAGTGAAACTCTGCCTGACACACTCTCGTCCACTGCCGGTGATGCTCCCAGAGCCCGTGCCCAGACCCAGGCCTGCTACCTGCTGCCAGGGTTAAGGGGAAGTGGCGCGGTATAAAAAAAACAGTGTAGCCACCTCCGCCCCTGTGAATAGGGCCCGTAGCTTGTGGGCACAGCCTTCCGTAAGGAAAGCAGTCATGACTCGCACTCCTCTTTCCTGGCTCTTGCTCTTAGCCATGGTTCTGGGTCGACGGGGGTGGAAAAGAAAAGGTAGGAAGTATGAAATTAAGGACAAATGAAATGAAAAAGCATGTAATAAAAAGAGTGAAAAACAGACTAAAAGTTCACAAAAAGTAGGAAATTACACAAAATATACAATCATGAATAGAGAGAGATAGATGATAAATGAAAAAGATTTTTAAAAAAGTTTCTAGACACAAAGGACTGAAAAGATATAGGATGGATAGAAAAAAAGGCCCAGAACCATAGTAAAAAGTGAAAAACAATATGGCCACACCCATTGGCAACCGCGTGGTGAAGTTTGCGTGATATTTCCACCCGAGCACGCAAAAAGCGTCACCAAACATGCAATATGCGTTCCCGAACAGGAAAAATCTATCACGAATGGGCGCAACAACCAACTCCACGTGCTCGCGGAACTCCACGTAGCTTGCTGTGTTTTTTTGCGACTTCGCGGAGTTCTGCGTAGCGCGACAACGCTAACTCCGCCCAGGGTTAGGACTTCTTCACCCCTACTCATCTCTACATGCTATGTTGCTATTACAGTGCTCATCCTGCTTACCTCCCGCTGAAGGCAGTAGACTTCCACCACCAGAAGGGTAGCTCTTTGGACTCCCCTCCTTTTCCATCACGATCATGGCACACATACATGATCTGTGTCTGCTTCTGACAACTTAATTCAGCATTAGGGATACAGGTATTAGTATAGTTGGTGACTTCATGCAAGGGTCAACGTCTATTACCATGTAGAGGACATTTCCGTCCCAACAGGCATGATTAGATTTTGCAGCATATATATAGAAAGTCAAATCACATCACTATAAGAACTCTATTTTTGTGCTAAACTACCACGTTGACTCATTACAGAGACTGCATCGAAATGAAATTCAATATTCCAAGACAGATCCACCTTGAATATTTGACTGATAGTTTTTGCTAATTACCAGTAACACCTGGGGGCCGATTCACAGAACTAACTTAAGACAAAATCCTAAACTTACTACTTTTGGTATTCACAGAAGTTAGGATTTTGTCTTAAGTTTGTCTTAAGACAAACTTAAGACAGACTTAAGACAGTCTTAAGACAGACTTAAGACAGTTTTAAGACAGACTTAAGACAAACTTAAGACAAACTTAAGACAGACTTAAGACAGACTTAAGACAAACTTAAGACAAAATCCTAACTTAAGTCTGTCTTAAGTCTGTCTTAAGTCTGTCTTAAGTTTGTCTTAAGACTGTCTTAAGTCTGTCTTAAGACTGTCTTAAGTTTGTCTTAAGTTTATCTTAAGACAAACTTAAGACAAAATCCTAACTTCTGTGAATACCAAAAGTAGTAAGTTTAGGATTTTGTCTTAGGTTAGTTCTGTGAATCGGGCCCCTGATCTTTTTCTTTTCAGCTTACCATCAATATGCAACAGAAGAACACTTCTGGAGAAATGTTAGTAATAAACCTAACAGCAACAGGATTCCTGATTGTGTGATTTTCTGATTTTCTTCATGCACAAGTGCTCTTTTTGCATCACTTCTGTTTATTTACTTACATTTACACACACCTATGTATTCCTTCATTGCAAATCCAGCCTTGGTAGATATAATTTATACCTCAATCTCATTCCCAAAAATGTTGGCCAACTTTTTCCAAGGCAAGGATCCTATTACTCGCACTGCCTGTCTGTTACAAACGTCCTTCTTTATGTCTTTGATATGCACAAAATTCATTGTTCTCACCTTCATGGCTTATGATCATTATGTTGCAATTTGCAATCCCTTCGTTACATAGTCATAAGGAACAAAGCTACATTTCTTCAGTTGTTGGCTTGTGCTAAAATATGAGGATTATTGGACCCAGTAGCCCATGTGGTGCTAACATCTAAACTTTCTTTTTGCGGTCTCATGAAATAACCCACTTCTTTTGCGACACGTCAGCCGTACTCAAGCTTTCTTGCTCCAGTGCACAAAGCATAGAATGGTTAACATATGCCATTGGTTTTACAGAAAGTTTGGGTATGCTAATTCTGGCCTTCACCTCCTATGTTTACATCATCTCAGCCATTATGAAAATAAGGTCTTCCGAGGGTAGAAGTAAGACCTTCTCTACGTGTTCCTCTCATCTAACTGTGGTCCTTTTATTTTATGGTGCAATCTGTATTGTCTACGTGAGGCCTTCATCCACTTCCTCAGTGAATTACACCAAGATATATTCTTTTGTGTTTGTTGCCGCAGTTCATTTGTGCAAGCCCTTTATTTAAAGTTTTAAAAACAAAGAATTGAAAAATACCCTTTTCAGAAGAAGTAATTAAAGAGTTTAAATTGTTGACATAAATCAAATCCTGTTTTTCGATATTGACAATATAGTGTCCCTTCACACATTATAGTGCCATTTAATGTGAAATCAGTTCTTCTTGTATATACTGCCTAGAGTAAGATGGATAAGAAACAGGATGAGGAGCTAATGAAAAAATGTAAGTCTTGGTGCAAAAAATCAAATTAAATTTATAGAGCTGCAGGAGTAAACAAAGTGTGAATGAATCTGCACAACACACATGCACATTGCCATGAAAACTTTTCTTTTCTATATATTTGGAGTTATCCACCCTTTTCATCTATTTTAAACAAAAGTTAAGAAAAATTGAATCAAGACATCCTGGGAGTAAGGTGCATCTCATTTGAAAGATATAAAACAAATAGTTTAACATTTAGGGGGCCAAAATTAGAAAGTCGGAAAAATACAAGAGCCAGGTGTTCAAGAATAAACAAATAGCCACAATCCTGGTAGTGCACGGATCGAGTAGGCATCTCAAATGGTCATGTCCATGCAGCTAACAAATCCAGGAAAATCCCAGTTTTTTATTTATGTTTCAAATAATAAGTGAACTTAGGATGGATGGGTAATTAACCTCCCTGACGAGTACACTTCAATTGGTGTCAATAAACAGATACCACTCTTTGGCTCACATATTAAAGGAATTTTTTCTTGACCATTGGATGTTCTGACACTGATGCATCAAATTATCTCTGCCCTGAAGAAGTCCAAGATTTTACTGGACGAAAAGCTTTGGCTGATGTTTTTATAAATATCAAATGATACAACAATAAATGAAAAAACGCAACAGGATCGTGCCACGATTTGTTATTTTCAAATTGTTATATACTTATTTGTAACATATCACCTCTTTATTTCTCATGTGGTGCAGCACTGTTTTTGCTTTTGCGTATGACATCTCCATGGTGAGAGAGGCATCTTAGGGCAGAATGTGTAGATAGAGAAGTGCTCACAAGGATATAAAAAATATTATCCAATAACAAAACACAATATGGGTGATTAACAGCGACGGTGCTGTGGTAGAGCTTTAGGTACACTGCCCGTTTTGATGTCTTTCTGTGTTAATCATTATTAAGTTATACTGCCATACCACTGCCATACTATCTTAATAGTTTGTAGAATGTGAATCAGCTAGACATAACACCCTGGTCGCCGACCGCACTGGGAACTGCTCCAACACCCACCAACCACGCACGTATCCTAGAGATCATCCTCGACTCCACCATCTCCATGACTAAGCAGGTCAACGCCGTCTCTTCCGCCTGCTTCAACACCCTCTGCATTCTCCGCAATATCTACAAGTGGATCCCCAACGAAACGAGAAGAACGGTCACCCAGGCCCTCCTCAGCAGCAGGTTGGACTACGGAAACGCCCTCTATGCTGGAGCCACGGCCAAGCTCCTGAAACAGCTTCAATGCATCCACAACGCCTCTGCACGCCTGAGCCTTAACATACCTCGTTGCAGCCACATCACACCCCACCTGAGAGACCTGCACTGGCTCCCCATCAACAAGAGGATAGCCTTCAAGCTCCTCACCCACGCACACAAGTCTCTCCACAACACCGGACCAGCATACCTCAACAGACGACTCAGCTTCTATACACCCACCCGCCAGCTCCGCTCCGCCGACCTCGCCCTCGCCACAGGTCCCCGCATCCGAAGACCGACCTCCGGCGGCAGATTGGTCTCTCACCGTGCCACCTTGCCACCAAGACCTGGAATACCCTCCCCATCCATTTACGGCAGACCCAAGACCTGCTGACCTTCAGAAGACTCCTCAAGACCTGGCTCTTCGAACAGTAGCAGCACCCCCCACCCCCAGCACCTTGAAACCCACACGGGTATGTAGTGCACTCTACAAATGCTATGATTGATTGATTGATTGAATATAAGAACTTTGACACTTGACGGGGACACTGATCTAAACCTTTGTTCTTTAATGACTGAAAGTTAATATCTTACTAACAATGATGATGATGACATACTAAGTGATTTGTAAGTACAAGTTACCATGCAGCCAACAGGCCACACATGGCTGACACAGTCAAAAATGACATGGGTAGGGACTGAAGCGGAATTGGGCCTCGGAGTCGAAGGGAGGCGATTAATAATGGTTGGGTAGGGTAAATAATAGTCATGTACAATATATATCTTGTGCTTGCAAACTACTGTGAGTCAAAGGAGTATTCCATTCTGAAATACAACCTCAAACCTTTGAATAAAAAACCTTGCAAAAAACAGTCCTTGTTCTTCCCAGGACTTTTTTCATTTATCAGTGCATTGCACTTCCAGCATTATTATTATTTTATTCTTAATCTTCACCCTTGGCTTTGGTACTCTGGCACGTTTTAATTTTCTTTTACATTCTCTTCATCCAGTCCGACTCTGTTTTCATCTACTATCTGTGATACCATCCAGGCATCCATCCATCCATCTAAACGTGGCTTGCATATACTGACAACGGACATTTGTCATAGATATAACCAACCACCACCCATGCCAGGATTCCTTTCACCCATACTGTTTCATTCACCCAGACAGGCATCCTTTCTGCTTTTTCTTTCACCTTTCACCCATCCTTCAACTACCCCTGCATCCTATCGTCTTCATCCACCACCTATATGCATCCCGGGCCCTTTTCTTCACCACACATTATTCTCTGCCAGTCATACATGTCGTCTGACTGCTTGTCTTAATACTGTCTTTGCTGAGTTAAATATAGAATAGAATAGGCCATTAGTTACTCAACCCCCGCCGCTAATGCTGATGTTAAGTAAAGGGTGTCTTCTTCAAAATTGCTCAGTGTTCAAAACAACTAAGACTCAGCAGAAGTACAGTGTACTAGACTAGTACTGAGTGTACACCTTTGCAACAAGTGTATTCATCATTCTCAATAATTAAGGAATATGACTTACCACTGCCCATGACCGTTGCTGGCTCACCCCTGTGGCTGCCGCATCAGCTCCCTTTGGAGTGGCATGGCCCTCACCGCTGGCACCGGCACTGGTGGTCAGTACGCCTGGAAAAAACATTTCACAATTCTTTAGATTCCATATACGTCTTCCCTATTTATTCTTTTCATTAGCAAGATTGAAAAGACATAATTGATGTCATATACACCACACACATCACTACTATCTACAATTCGGATACTACAGTAGAGTAGACAGCATGTCTTATCAGAAATAACAAAATAATATCTGGTTAGGCATTTTGTTGGTGGCAATTTTTGGAAAGCCTCTCAAGAAGAGGACAACCCAAAGGACTAGACTCAGTGACTAGAGCTATTGGTGCATCTAATTTTTTGAAAAGAAGAAAGAGTGGCCAACTGGGCTGACCTGCTGTCTCTCTTAGTTGGAAAATAATGGTGCTGTCCTCCTACTCCTCATACTTCCTTCTAGCCATGGTGCATGGTAACAGTTGCTCAGGGTTCACATCTATTGCTGCTACTAAAAAAATACTAGGCCTGGATTAGAAAAAGTTAAATACACCAATTTGGGGTGTCCTGTTCCTGTCCAAAGTGAGTGACCACCATTACTGATTGAGGATGATGAGACAGTAAAAGAAACTAAAGCCTTCTCATCTCACAAACCTGCAAATAATACCTTACTTGGGCATGCAATCTGCACAGCAGAATAGTGGTACTAGTACTAGTAGTAGTGAGGAGTCCTTACTAGTATTAATACTAGTAGTAGCCTAGGACCAATGGGTTCTCTGAGTCTTACAGTGCCACCACTAGGAAATCCACATATAACTAAGGGGAGAGGGAAAGCTGAGTGAAACCCAGAAGAGAACAAGCCACAGACAGACTGATTCAGAGTCAGAGCAGAGGTTAGTCAGATGCAGTTTGATTTGGTGTAAAAAAAACTGACAATAAAAACAATGCAAGCAGTAGTACTAGTACTTATTAGTAGGTAATGCAGAAAAAACAAGAATTTAGAAACAGATAGATTGAAGAGGATTTTGAAAAAATTTAAATTAGGAAGTGGAAATAATAAAGAGGCAAACGTTAGGAAAATGTTAACATATAACAACACCAGGAGGACTTACTGGCGCCGGCAGCAGAGCCATCTGCGCCTGAGGCCGCTTCCTGCTGCTCCTGGGAGGCCCCTCAATCTCCCCCACCTGCCGCACTGCCAGCTGATCGAGTCTTCTTCTTGCCCCTGGATTCTTATCATGTAAGACATAATTAAAGAGACAAAAAATTATTTGTGTTAAATAAATAAATATAATTGCTCCAAAAAATAATTTTAGACAGGAAACAGCACTTGCAATAACATTGACCTATCCTAAATCAATCAGATTGACTTATTCAACTAGTAGTCGTCAACTAGTATGTATCACATTCGAGTGCTATCTAATCATCATTATTTCACAGTTAAATTCTGATTCCTGAATCCTAAACATACCATAAATATTCTCATTAACACAGAACAGAAGAACACAATAGTAATATAAATAGCTACTCACCAACCCCCGGGACCTTAACACCTAGCAGGTCCAGCAGGTTCCGCTCCCAGTTCAGGATATCAGACCATCGGTGCACTCATTGGTTATGGGTGCGCCAGACCCCAGAGCAGTGAAACTCTGCCTGACACACTCTCGTCCACTGCCGGTGATGCTCCCAGAGCCCGTGCCCAGACCCAGGCCTGCTACCTGCTGCCAGGGTTAAGGGGAAGTGGCGCGGTATAAAAAAAATAGTGTAGCCACCTCCGCCCCTGTGAATAGGGCCCGTAGCTTGTGGGCACAGCCTTCCGTAAGGAAAGCAGTCATGACTCGCACTCCTCTTTCCTGGCTCTTGCTCTTAGCCATGGTTCTGGGTCGACGGGGGTGGAAAAGAAAAGGTAGGAAGTATGAAATTAAGGACAAATGAAATGAAAAAGCATGTAATAAAAAGAGTGAAAAACAGACTAAAAGTTCACAAAAAGTAGGAAATTACACAAAATATACAATCATGAATAGAGAGAGATAGATGATAAATGAAAAAGATTTTTAAAAAAGTTTCTAGAAACAAAGGACTGAAAAGATATAGGGAGGATAGAAAAAAAGGCCCAGAACCATAGCAAAAAGTGAAGAACAATATGGCCACACCCATTGGCAACCGCGTGGTGAAGTTTGCGTGATATTTCCACCCGAGCACGCAAAAAGCGTCACCAAACATGCAATATGCGTTCCCGAACAGGAAAAATCTATCACGAATGGGCGCAACAACCAACTCCACGTGCTCGCGGAACTCCACGTAGCTTGCTGTGTTTTTTTGCGACTTCGCGGAGTTCTGCGTAGCGCGACAACGCTAACTCCGCCCAGGGTTAGGACTTATTCACCCCTACTCATCTCTACATGCTATGTTGCTATTACAGTGCTCATCCTGCTTACCTCCCGCTGAAGGCAGTAGACTTCCACCACCAGAAGGGTAGCTCTTTGGACTCCCCTCCTTTTCCATCACGATCATGGCACACATACATGATCTGTGTCTGCTTCTGACAACTTAATTCAGCATTAGGGATACAGGTATTAGTATAGTTGGTGACTTCATGCAAGGGTCAACGTCTATTACCATGTAGAGGACATTTCCGTCCCAACAGGCATGATTAGATTTTGCAGCATATATATAGAAAGTCAAATCACATCACTATAAGAACTCTATTTTTGTGCTAAACTACCACGTTAACTCATTACAGAGACTGCATTGAAATGAAATTCAATATTCCAAGACAGATCCACCTTGAATATTTGACTGATAGTTTTTGCTAATTACCAGTAAAACCTGATCTTTTTCTTTTCAGCTTACCATCAATATGCAACAGAAGAACACTTCTGGAGAAATGTTAGTAATAAACCTAACAGCAACAGGATTCCTGATTGTGTGATTTTCTGATTTTCTTCATGCACAAGTGCTCTTTTTGCATCACTTCTGTTTATTTACTTACATTTACACACACCTATGTATTCCTTCATTGCAAATCCAGCCTTGGTAGATATAATTTATACCTCAATCTCATTCCCAAAAATGTTGGCCAACTTTTTCCAAGGCAAGGATCCTATTACTCGCACTGCCTGTCTGTTACAAACTTCCTTCTTTATGTCTTTGATATGCACAAAATTCATTGTTCTCACCTTCATGGCTTATGATCATTATGTTGCAATTTGCAATCCCTTCGTTACATAGTCATAAGGAACAAAGCTACATTTCTTCAGTTGTTGGCTTGTGCTAAAATATGAGGATTATTGGACCCAGTACCCCATGTGGTGCTAACATCTAAACTTTCTTTTTGCGATCTCATGAAATAACCCACTTCTTTTGCGACACGTCAGCCGTACTCAAGCTTTCTTGCTCCAGTGCACAAAGCATAGAATGGTTAACATATGCCATTGGTTTTACAGAAAGTTTGGGTATGCTAATTCTGGCCTTCACCTCCTATGTTTACATCATCTCAGCCATTATGAAAATAAGGTCTTCCGAGGGTAGAAGTAAGACCTTCTCTACGTGTTCCTCTCATCTAACTGTGGTCCTTTTATTTTATGGTGCAATCTGTATTGTCTACGTGAGGCCTTCATCCACTTCCTCAGTGAATTACACCAAGATATATTCTTTTGTGTTTGTTGCCGCAGTTCATTTGTGCAAGCCCTTTATTTAAAGTTTTAAAAACAAAGAATTGAAAAATACCCTTTTCAGAAGAAGTAATTAAAGAGTTTAAATTGTTGACATAAATCAAATCCTGTTTTTCGATATTGACAATATAGTGTCCCTTCACACATTATAGTGTCATTTAATGTGAAATCAGTTCTTCTTGTATATACTGCCTAGAGTAAGATGGATAAGAAACAGGATGAGGAGCTGATGAAAAAATGTAAGTCTTGGTGCAAAAAATCAAATTAAATGTATAGAGCTGCAGGAGTAAACAAAGTGTGAATGAATCTGCACAACACACATGCACATTGCCATGAAAACTTTTCTTTTCTATATATTTGGAGTTATCCACCCTTTTCATCTATTTTAAACAAAAGTTAAGATAAATTGAATCAAGACATCCTGGGAGTAAGGTGCATCTCATTTGAAAGATCTAAAACAAATAGTTTAACATTTAGGGGGCCAAAATTAGAAAGTCGGAAAAATACACGAGCCAGGTGTTCAAGAATAAACAAATAGCCACAATCCTGGTAGTGCACGGATCGAGTAGGCATCTCAAATGGTCATGTCCATGCAGCTAACAAATCCAGGAAAATCCCAGTTTTTTATTTATGTTTCAAATAATAAGTGAACTTAGGATGGTTGGGTAATTAACCTCCCTGACGAGTACACTTCAATTGGTGTCAATAAACAGATACCACTCTTTGGCTCACATATTAAAGGAATTTTTTTTTGACCATTGGATGTTCTGACACTGATGCATCAAATTATCTCTGCCCTGAAGAAGTCCAAGATTTTACTGGACGAAAAGCTTTGGCTGATGTTTTTATAAATATCAAATGATACAACAATAAATGAAAAAACGCAACAGGATCGTGCCACGATTTGTTATTTTCAAATTGTTATATACTTATTTGTAACATATCACCTCTTTATTTCTCATGTGGTGCAGCACTGTTTTTGCTTTTGCGTATGACATCTCCATGGTGAGAGAGGCATCTTAGGGCAGAATGTGTAGATAGAGAAGTGCTCACAAGGATATAAAAAATATTATCCAATAACAAAACACAATATGGGTGATTAACAGCGACGGTGCTGTGGTAGAGCTTTAGGTACACTGCCCGTTTTGATGTCTTTCTGTGTTAATCATTATTAAGTTATACTGCCATACCACTGCCATACTATATTAATAGTTTGTAGAATGTGAATCAGCTAGGCATAACACCCTGGTCGCCGACCGCACTGGGAACTGCTCCAACACCCACCAACCACGCACGTATCCTAGAGATCATCCTCGACTCCACCATCTCCATGACTAAGCAGGTCAACGCCGTCTCTTCCGCCTGCTTCAACACCCTCTGCATTCTCCGCAAGATCTACAAGTGGATCCCCAACGAAACGAGAAGAACGGTTACCCAGGCCCTCCTCAGCAGCAGGTTGGACTACGGAAACGCCCTCTATGCTGGAGCCACGGCCAAGCTCCTGAAACAGCTTCAATGCATCCACAACGCCTCTGCACGCCTGAGCCTTAACATACCTCGTTGCAGCCACATCACACCCCACCTGAGAGACCTGCACTGGCTCCCCATCAACAAGAGGATAGCCTTCAAGCTCCTCACCCACGCACACAAGTCTTTCCACAACACCGGACCAGCATACCTCAACAGACGACTCAGCTTCTATACACCCACCCGCCAGCTCCGCTCCGCCGACCTCACCCTCGCCACAGGTCCCCGCATCCGAAGACCGACCTCCGGCGGCAGATTGGTCTCTCACCGTGCCACCTTGCCACCAAGACCTGGAATACCCTCCCCATCCATTTACGGCAGACCCAAGACCTGCTGACCTTCAGAAGACTCCTCAAGACCTGGCTCTTCGAACAGTAGCAGCACCCCCCACCCCCAGCACCTTGAAACCCACACGGGTATGTAGTGCACTCTACAAATGCTATGATTGATTGATTGATTGAATATAAGAACTTTGACACTTGACGGGGACACTGATCTAAACCTTTGTTCTTTAATGACTGAAAGTTAATATCTTACTAACAATGATGATGATGACATACTAAGTGATTTGTAAGTACAAGTTACCATGCAGCCAACAGGCCACACATGGCTGACACAGTCAAAAATGACATGGGTAGGGACTGAAGCGGAATTGGGCCTCGGAGTCGAAGGGAGGCGATTAATAATGGTTGGGTAGGGTAAATAATAGTCATGTACAATATATATCTTGTGCTTGCAAACTACTGTGAGTCAAGGGAGTATTCCATTCTGAAATACAACCTCAAACCTTTGAATAAAAAACCTTGCAAAAAACAGTCCTTGTTCTTCCCAGGACTTTTTTCATTTATCAGTGCATTGCACTTCCAGCAATATTATTATTTTATTCTTAATCTTCACCCTTGGCTTTGGTACTCTGGCACGTTTTAATTTTCTTTTACATTCT
Source organism: Triturus cristatus (assembly GCF_964204655.1). NCBI lineage: Eukaryota > Metazoa > Chordata > Amphibia > Caudata > Salamandridae > Triturus > Triturus cristatus. The sequence continues at coordinate 1,815,954,321 of NC_140590.1, read as the reverse complement.
CTTCATCCAGTCCGACTCTGTTTTCATCTACTATCTGTGATACCATCCAGGCATCCATCCATCCATCTAAACGTGGCTTGCATATACTGACAACGGACATTTGTCATAGATATAACCAACCACCACCCATGCCAGGATTCCTTTCACCCATACTGTTTCATTCACCCAGACAGGCATCCTTTCTGCTTTTTCTTTCACCTTTCACCCATCCTTCAACTACCCCTGCATCCTATCGTCTTCATCCGCCACCTATATGCATCCCGGGCCCTTTTCTTCACCACACATTATTCTCTGCCAGTCATACATGTCGTCTGACTGCTTGTCTTAATACTGTCTTTGCTGAGTTAAATATAGAATAGAATAGGCCATTAGTTACTCAACCCCCGCCGCTAATGCTGATGTTAAGTAAAGGGTGTCTTCTTCAAAATTGCTCAGTGTTCAAAACAACTAAGACTCAGCAGAAGTACAGTGTACTAGACTAGTACTGAGTGTACACCTTTGCAACAAGTGTATTCATCATTCTCAATAATTAAGGAATATGACTTACCACTGCCCATGACCGTTGCTGGCTCACCCCTGTGGCTGCCGCATCGGCTCCCTTTGGAGTGGCATGGCCCTCACTGCTGGCACCGGCACTGGTGGTCAGTACGCCTGGAAAAAACATTTCACAATTCTTTAGATTCCATATACGTCTTCCCTATTTATTCTTTTCATTAGCAAGATTGAAAAGACATAATTGATGTCATATACACCACACACATCACTACTATCTACAATTCGGATACTACAGTAGAGTAGACAGCATGTCTTATCAGAAATAACAAAATAATATCTGGTTAGGCATTTTGTTGGTGGCAATTTTTGGAAAGCCTCTCAAGAAGAGGACAACCCAAAGGACTAGACTCAGTGACTAGAGCTATTGGTGCATCTAATTTTTTGAAAAGAAGAAAGAGTGGCCAACTGGGCTGACCTGCTGTCTCTCTTAGTTGGAAAATAATGGTACTGTTCTCCTACTCCTCATACTTCCTTCTAGCCATGGTGTATGGTAACAGTTGCTCAGGGTTCACATCAATTGCTGCTACTAAAAAAATACTAGGCCTGGATTAGAAAAAGTAAAATACACCAATTTGGGGTGTCCTGTTCCTGTCCAAAGTGAGTGACCACCATTACTGATTGAGGATGATGAGACAGTAAAAGAAACTAAAGCCTTCTCATCTCACAAACCTGCGAATAATACCTTACTTGGGCATGCAATCTGCACAGCAGAATAGTGGTACTAGTACTAGTAGTAGTGAGGAGTCCTTACTAGTATTAATACTAGTAGTAGCCTAGGACCAATGGTTTCTCTGAGTCTTACAGTGCCACCACTAGGAAATCCATATATAACTAAGGGGAGAGGGAAAGCTGAGTGAAACCCAGAAGAGAACAAGACACAGACAGACTGATTCAGAGTCAGAGCAGAGGTTAGTCAGATGCAGTTTGATTTGGTGTAAAAAAAACTGACAATAAAAACAATGCAAGCAGTAGTACTAGTACTTATTAGTAGGTAATGCAGAAAAAACAAGAATTTAGAAACAGATAGATTGAAGAGGATTTTGAAAAAATTTAAATTAGGAAGTGGAAATAATAAAGAGGCAAACGTTAGGAAAATGTTAACATATAACAACACCAGGAGGACTTACTGGCGCCGGCAGCAGAGCCATCTGCGCCTGAGGCCGCTTCCTGCTGCTCCTGGGAGGCCCCTCAATCTCCCCCACCTGCCGCACTGCCAGCTGATCGAGTCTTCTTCTTGCCCCTGGATTCTTATCATGTAAGACATAATTAAAGAGACAAAAAATTATTTGTGTTAAATAAATAAATATAATTGCTCCAAAAAATAATTTTAGACAGGAAACAGCACTTGCAATAACATTGACCTATCCTAAATCAATCAGATTGACTTATTCAACTAGTATTCGTCAACTAGTATGTATCACATTCGAGTGCTATCTAATCATCATTATTTCACAGTTAAATTCTGATTCCTGAATCCTAAACATACCATAAATATTCTCATTAACACAGAACAGAAGAACACAATAGTTATATAAATAGCTACTCACCAAGCCCCGGGACCTTAACACCTAGCAGGTCCAGCAGGTTCCGCTCCCAGTTCAGGATATCAGACCATCGGTGCACTCATTGGTTGTGGGTGCGCCAGACCCCAGAGCAGTGAAACTCTGCCTGACACACTCTCGTCCACTGCCGGTGATGCTCCCAGAGCCCGTGCCCAGACCCAGGCCTGCTACCTGCTGCCAGGGTTAAGGGGAAGTGGCGCGGTATAAAAAAAACAGTGTAGCCACCTCCGCCCCTGTGAATAGGGCCTGTAGCTTGTGGGCACAGCCTTCCGTAAGGAAAGCAGTCATGACTCGCACTCCTCTTTCCTGGCTCTTGCTCTTAGCCATGGTTCTGGGTCGACGGGGGTGGAAAAGAAAAGGTAGGAAGTATGAAATTAAGGACAAATGAAATGAAAAAGCATGTAATAAAAAGAGTGAAAAACAGACTAAAAGTTCACAAAAAGTAGGAAATTACACAAAATATACAATCATGAATAGAGAGAGATAGATGATAAATGAAAAAGATTTTTAAAAAAGTTTCTAGAAACAAAGGACTGAAAAGATATAGGGAGGATAGAAAAAAAGGCCCAGAACCATAGCAAAAAGTGAAAAACAATATGGCCACACCCATTGGCAACCGCGTGGTGAAGTTTGCGTGATATTTCCACCCGAGCACGCAAAAAACGTCACCAAACATGCAATATGCGTTCCCGAACAGGAAAAATCTATCACGAATGGGCGCAACAACCAACTCCACATGCTCGCGGAACTCCACGTAGCTTGCTGTGTTTTTTTGCGACTTCGTGGAGTTCTGCGTAGCGCGACAACGCTAACTCCGCCCAGGGTTAGGACTTATTCACCCCTACTCATCTCTACATGCTATGTTGCTATTACAGTGCTCATCCTGCTTACCTCCCGCTGAAGGCAGTAGACTTCCACCACCAGAAGGGTAGCTCTTTGGACTCCCCTCCTTTTCCATCACGATCATGGCACACATACATGATCTGTGTCTGCTTCTGACAACTTAATTCAGCATTAGGGATACAGGTATTAGTATAGTTGGTGACTTCATGCAAGGGTCAACGTCTATTACCATGTAGAGGACATTTCCGTCCCAACAGGCATGATTAGATTTTGCAGCATATATATAGAAAGTCAAATCACATCACTATAAGAACTCTATTTTTGTGCTAAACTACCACGTTAACTCATTACAGAGACTGCATCGAAATTAAATTCAATATTCCAAGACAGATCCACCTTGAATATTTGACTGATAGTTTTTGCTAATTACCAGTAACACCTGATCTTTTTCTTTTCAGCTTACCATCAATATGCAACAGAAGAACACTTCTGGAGAAATGTTAGTAATAAACCTAACAGCAACAGGATTCCTGATTGTGTGATTTTCTGATTTTCTTCATGCACAAGTGCTCTTTTTGCATCACTTCTGTTTATTTACTTACATTTACACACACCTATGTATTCCTTCATTGCAAATCCAGCCTTGGTAGATATAATTTATACCTCAATCTCATTCCCAAAAATGTTGGCCAACTTTTTCCAAGGCAAGGATCCTATTACTCGCACTGCCTGTCTGTTACAAACTTCCTTCTTTATGTCTTTGATATGCACAAAATTCATTGTTCTCACCTTCATGGCTTATGATCATTATGTTGCAATTTGCAATCCCTTCGTTACATAGTCATAAGGAACAAAGCTACATTTCTTCAGTTGTTGGCTTGTGCTAAAATATGAGGATTATTGGACCCAGTAGCCCATGTGGTGCTAACATCTAAACTTTCTTTTTGCGGTCTCATGAAATAACCCACTTCTTTTGCGACACGTCAGCCGTACTCAAGCTTTCTTGCTCCAGTGCACAAAGCATAGAATGGTTAACATATGCCATTGGTTTTACAGAAAGTTTGGGTATGTTAATTCTGGCCTTCACCTCCTATGTTTACATCATCTCAGCCATTATGAAAATAAGGTCTTCCGAGGGTAGAAGTAAGACCTTCTCTACGTGTTCCTCTCATCTAACTGTGGTCCTTTTATTTTATGGTGCAATCTGTATTGTCTACGTGAGGCCTTCATCCACTTCCTCAGTGAATTACACCAAGATATATTCTTTTGTGTTTGTTGCCGCAGTTCATTTGTGCAAGCCCTTTATTTAAAGTTTTAAAAACAAAGAATTGAAAAATACCCTTTTCAGAAGAAGTAATTAAAGAGTTTAAATTGTTGACATAAATCAAATCCTGTTTTTCGATATTGACAATATAGTGTCCCTTCACACATTATAGTGCCATTTAATGTGAAATCAGTTCTTCTTGTATATACTGCCTAGAGTAAGATGGATAAGAAACAGGATGAGGAGCTAATGAAAAAATGTAAGTCTTGGTGCAAAAAATCAAATTAAATTTATAGAGCTGCAGGAGTAAACAAAGTGTGAATGAATCTGCACAACACACATGCACATTGCCATGAAAACTTTTCTTTTCTATATATTTGGAGTTATCCACCCTTTTCATCTATTTTAAACAAAAGTTAAGAAAAATTGAATCAAGACATCCTGGGAGTAAGGTGCATCTCATTTGAAAGATCTAAAACAAATAGTTTAACATTTAGGGGGCCAAAATTAGAAAGTCGGAAAAATACAAGAGCCAGGTGTTCAAGAATAAACAAATAGCCACAATCCTGGTAGTGCACGGATCGAGTAGGCATCTCAAATGGTCATGTCCATGCAGCTAACAAATCCAGGAAAATCCCAGTTTTTTATTTATGTTTCAAATAATAAGTGAACTTAGGATGGATGGGTAATTACCCTCCCTGACGAGTACACTTCAATTGGTGTCAATAAACAGATACCACTCTTTGGCTCACATATTAAAGGAATTTTTTCTTGACCATTGGATGTTCTGACACTGATGCATCAAATTATCTCTGCCCTGAAGAAGTCCAAGATTTTACTGGACGAAAAGCTTTGGCTGATGTTTTTATAAATATCAAATGATACAACAATAAATGAAAAAACGCAACAGGATCGTGCCACGATTTGTTATTTTCAAATTGTTATATACTTATTTGTAACATATCACCTCTTTATTTCTCATGTGGTGCAGCACTGTTTTTGCTTTTGCGTATGACATCTCCATGGTGAGAGAGGCATCTTAGGGCAGAATGTGTAGATAGAGAAGTGCTCACAAGGATATAAAAAATATTATCCAATAACAAAACACAATATGGGTGATTAACAGCGACGGTGCTGTGGTAGAGCTTTAGGTACACTGCCCGTTTTGATGTCTTTCTGTGTTAATCATTATTAAGTTATACTGCCATACCACTGCCATACTATCTTAATAGTTTGTAGAATGTGAATCAGCTAGACATAACACCCTGGTCGCCGACCGCACTGGGAACTGCTCCAACACCCACCAACCACGCACGTATCCTAGAGATCATCCTCGACTCCACCATCTCCATGACTAAGCAGGTCAACGCCGTCTCTTCCGCCTGCTTCAACACCCTCTGCATTCTCCGCAAGATCTACAAGTGGATCCCCAACGAAACGAGAAGAACGGTCACCCAGGCCCTCCTCAGCAGCAGGTTGGACTACGGAAACGCCCTCTATGCTGGAGCCACGGCCAAGCTCCTGAAACAGCTTCAATGCATCCACAACGCCTCTGCACACCTGAGCCTTAACATACCTCGTTGCAGCCACATCACACCCCACCTGAGAGACCTGCACTGGCTCCCCATCAACAAGAGGATAGCCTTCAAGCTCCTCACCCACGCACACAAGTCTCTCCACAACACCGGACCAGCATACCTCAACAGACGACTCAGCTTCTATACACCCACCCGCCAGCTCCGCTCCGCCGACCTCGCCCTCGCCACAGGTCCCCGCATCCGAAGACCGACCTCCGGCGGCAGATTGGTCTCTCACCGTGCCACCTTGCCACCAAGACCTGGAATACCCTCCCCATCCATTTACGGCAGACCCAAGACCTGCTGACCTTCAGAAGACTCCTCAAGACCTGGCTCTTCGAACAGTAGCAGCACCCCCCACCCCCAGCACCTTGAAACCCACACGGGTATGTAGTGCACTCTACAAATGCTATGATTGATTGATTGATTGAATATAAGACCTTTGACACTTGACGGGGACACTGATCTAAACCTTTGTTCTTTAATGACTGAAAGTTAATATCTTACTAACAATGATGATGATGACATACTAAGTGATTTGTAAGTACAAGTTACCATGCAGCCAACAGGCCACACATGGCTGACACAGTCAAAAATGACATGGGTAGGGACTGAAGCGGAATTGGGCCTCGGAGTCGAAGGGAGGCGATTAATAATGGTTGGGTAGGGTAAATAATAGTCATGTACAATATATATCTTGTGCTTGAAAACTACTGTGAGTCAAGGGAGTATTCCATTCTGAAATACAACCTCAAACCTTTGAATAAAAAACCTTGCAAAAAACAGTCCTTGTTCTTCCCAGGACTTTTTTCATTTATCAGTGCATTGCACTTCCAGCATTATTATTATTTTATTCTTAATCTTCACCCTTGGCTTTGGTACTCTGGCACGTTTTAATTTTCTTTTACATTCTCTTCATCCAGTCCGACTCTGTTTTCATCTACTATCTGTGATACCATCCAGGCATCCATCCATCCACCTAAACGTGGCTTGCATATACCTGCTTTCACTGACAACGGACATTTGTCATAGATATAACCAACCACCACCCATGCCAGGATTCCTTTCACCCATACTGTTTCATTCACCCAGACAGGCATCCTTTCTGCTTTTTCTTTCACCTTTCACCCATCCTTCAACTACCCCTGCATCCTATCATCTTCATCCGCCACCTATATGCATCCCGGGCCCTTTTCTTCACCACACATTATTCTCTGCCAGTCATACATGTCGTCTGACTGCTTGTCTTAAAACTGTCTTTGCTGAGTTAAATATAGAATAGAATAGGCCATTAGTTACTCAACCCCCGACGCTAATGCTAATGTTAAGTAAAGGGTGTCTTCTTCAAAATTGCTCAGTGTTCAAAACAACTAAGACTCAGCAGAAGTACAGTGTACTAGACTAGTACTGAGTGTACACCTTTGCAACAACTGTATTCATCATTCTCAATAAGTAAGGAATATGACTTACCACTGCCCGTGACCATTGCTGGCTCACCCCTGTGGCTGCCGCATCGGCTCCCTTTGGAGTGGCATGGCCCTCACCGCTGGCACCGGCACTGGTGGTCAGTACGCCTGGAAAAAACATTTCACACTTCTTTAGATTCCATATACGTCTTCCCTATTTATTCTTTTCATTAGCAAGATTGAAAAGACATAATTGATGTCATATACACCACACACATCACTACTATCTACAATTCGGATACTACAGTAGAGTAGACAGCATGTCTTATCAGAAATAACAAAATAATATCTGGTTAGGCATTTTGTTGGTGGCAATTTTTGGAAAGCCTCTCAAGAAGAGGACAACCCAAAGGACTAGACTCAGTGACTAGAGCTATTGGTGCATCTAATTTTTTGAAAAGAAGAAAGAGTGGCCAACTGGGCTGACCTGCTGTCTCTCTTAGTTGGAAAATAATGGCGCTGTCCTCCTACTCCTCATACTTCCTTCTAGCCATGGTGCATGGTAACAGTTGCTCAGGGTTCACATCAATTGCTGCTACTAAAAAAATACTAGGCCTGGATTAGAAAAAGTAAAATACACCAATTTGGGGTGTCCTGTTCCTGTCCAAAGTGAGTGACCACCATTACTGATTGAGGATGATGAGACAGTAAAAGAAACTAAAGCCTTCTCATCTCACAAACCTGCGAATAATACCTTACTTGGGCATGCAATCTGCACAGCAGAATAGTGGTACTAGTACTAGTAGTAGTGAGGAGTCCTTACTAGTATTAATACTAGTAGTAGCCTAGGACCAATGGGTTCTCTGAGTCTTAGAGTGCCACCACTAGGAAATCCACATATAACTAAGGGGAGAGGGAAAGCTGAGTGAAACCCAGAAGAGAACAAGACACAGACAGACTGATTCAGAGTCAGAGCAGAGGTTAGTCAGATGCAGTTTGATTTGGTGTAAAAAAAACTGACAATAAAAACAATGCAAGCAGTAGTACTAGTACATATTAGTAGGTAATGCAGAAAAAACAAGAATTTAGAAACAGATAGATTGAAGAGGATTTTGAAAAAATTTAAATTAGGAAGTGGAAATAATAAAGAGGCAAACGTTAGGAAAATGTTAACATATAACAACACCAGGAGGACTTACTGGCGCCGGCAACAGAGCCATCTGCGCCTGAGGCCGCTTCCTGCTGCTCCTGGGAGGCCCCTCAATCTCCCCCACCTGCCGCACTGCCAGCTGATCGAGTCTTCTTCTTGCCCCTGGATTCTTATCATGTAAGACATAATTAAAGAGACAAATATTTGTGTTAAATAAGTAAATATAATTGCTCCAAAAAATAATTTTAGACAGGAAACAGCACTTGCAATAACATTGACCTATCCTAAATCAATCAGATTGACTTATTCAACTAGTAGTCGTCAACTAGTATGTATCACATTCGAGTGCTATCTAATCATCATTATTTCACAGTTAAATTCTGATTCCTGAATCCTAAACATACCATAAATATTCTCATTAACACAGAACAGAAGAACACAATAGTAATATAAATAGCTACTCACCAAGCCCCGGGACCTTAACACCTAGCAGGTCCAGCAGGTTCCGCTCCCAGTTCAGGATATCAGACCATCGGTGCACTCATTGGTTATGGGTGCGCCAGACCCCAGAGCAGCGAAACTCTGCCTGGCACACTCTCGTCCACTGCCGGTGATGCTCCCAGAGCCCGTGCCCACTCCCAGGCCTGCTGCCTGCTGCCAGGGTTAAGGGGAAGTGGCGCGGTATAAAAAAACAGTGTAGCCACCTCCGCCCCTGTGAATAGGGCCCGTTGCTTGTGGGCACAGCCTTCCGTAAGGAAAGCAGTCATGACTCGCACTCCTCTTTCCTGGCTCTTGCTCTTAGCCATGGTTCTGGGTCGACGGGGCTGGAAAAGAAAAGGTAGGAAGTATAAAATTAAGGACAAATGAAATGAAAAAGCATGTAATAAAAAGAGTGAAAAACAGACTAAAAGTTCACAAAAAGTAGGAAATTACACAAAATATACAATCATGAATAGAGAGAGATAGATGATAAATGAAAAAGATTTTTAAAAAAGTTTCTAGAAACAAAGGACTGAAAAGATATAGGGAGGATAGAAAAAAAGGCCCAGAACCATAGCAAAAAGTGAAAAATAATATGGCCACACCCATTGGCAACCGCGTGGTGAAGTTTGCGTGATATTTCCACCCGAGCACGCAAAAAGCGTCACCAAACATGCAATATGCGTTCCCGAACAGGAAAAATCTATCACGAATGGGCGCAACAACCAACTCCACGTGCTCGCAGAACTCCACGTAGCTTGCTGTGTTTTTTTGCGACTTCGCGGAGTTCTGCGTAGCGCGACAACGCTAACTCCGCCCAGGGTTAGGACTTATTCACCCCTACTCATCTCTACATGCTATGTTGCTATTACAGTGCTCATCCTGCTTACCTCCAGCTGAAGGCAGTAGACTTCCACCACCAGAAGGGTAGCTCTTTGGACTCCCCTCCTTTTCCATCACGATCATTGCACACATACATGATCTGTGTCTGCTTTTGACAACTTAATTCAGCATTAGGGATACAGGTATTAGTATAGTTGGTGACTTCATGCAAGGCTCAACGTCTATTACCATGTAGAGGACATTTCCGTCCCAACAGGCATGATTAGATTTTGCAGCATATATATAGAAAGTCAAATCACATCACTATAAGAACTCTATTTTTGTGCTAAACTACCACGTTAACTCATTACAGAGACTGCATCGAAATGAAATTCAATATTCCAAGACAGATCCACCTTGAATATTTGACTGATAGTTTTTGCTAATTACCAGTAACACCTGATCTTTTTCTTTTCAGCTTACCATCAATATGCAACAGAAGAACACTTCTGGAGAAATGTTAGTAATAAACCTAACAGCAACAGGATTCCTGATTGTGTGATTTTCTGATTTTCTTCATGCACAAGTGCTCTTTTTGCATCACTTCTGTTTATTTACTTACATTTACACACACCTATTCCTTCATTGCAAATCCAGCCTTGGTAGATATAATTTATACCTCAATCTCATTCCCAAAAATGTTGGCCAACTTTTTCCAAGGCAAGGATCCTATTACTCGCACTGCCTGTCTGTTACAAACTTCCTTCTTTATGTCTTTGATATGCACAAAATTCATTGTTCTCACCTTCATGGCTTATGATCATTATGTTGCAATTTGCAATCCCTTCGTTACATAGTCATAAGGAACAAAGCTACATTTCTTCAGTTGTTGGCTTGTGCTAAAATATGAGGATTATTGGACCCAGTAGCCCATGTGGTGCTAACATCTAAACTTTCTTTTTGCGGTCTCATGAAATAACCCACTTCTTTTGCGACATGTCAGCCGTACTCAAGCTTTCTTGCTCCAGTGCACAAAGGATAGAATGGTTAACATATGTCATTGGTTTTACAGAAAGTTTGGGTATGCTAATTCTGGCCTTCACCTCCTATGTTTACATCATCTCAGCCATTATGAAAATAAGGTCTTCCGAGGGTAGAAGTAAGACCTTCTCTACGTGTTCCTCTCATCTAACTGTGGTCCTTTTATTTTATGGTGCAATCTGTATTGTCTACGTGAGGCCTTCATCCACTTCCTCAGTGAATTACACCAAGATATATTCTTTTGTGTTTGTTGCCGCAGTTCATTTGTGCAAGCCCTTTATTTAAAGTTTTAAAAACAAAGAATTGAAAAATACCCTTTTCAGAAGAAGTAATTAAAGAGTTTAAATTGTTGACATAAATCAAATCCTGTTTTTCGATATTGACAATATAGTGTCCCTTCACACATTATAGTGCCATTTAATGTGAAATCAGTTCTTCTTGTATATACTGCCTAGAGTAAGATGGATAAGAAACAGGATGAGGAGCTAATGAAAAAATGTAAGTCTTGGTGCAAAAAATCAAATTAAATTTATAGAGCTGCAGGAGTAAACAAAGTGTGAATGAATCTGCACAACACACATGCACATTGCCATGAAAACTTTTCTTTTCTATATATTTGGAGTTATCCACCCATTTCATCTATTTTAAACAAAAGTTAAGAAAAATTGAATCAAGACATCCTGGGAGTAAGGTGCATCTCATTTGAAAGATCTAAAACAAATAGTTTAACATTTAGGGGGCCAAAATTAGAAAGTCGGAAAAATACACGAGCCAGGTGTTCAAGAATAAACAAATAGCCACAATCCTGGTAGTGCACGGATCGAGTAGGCATCTCAAATGGTCATGTCCATGCAGCTAACAAATCCAGGAAAATCCCAGTTCTTTATTTATGTTTCAAATAATAAGTGAACTTAGGATGGATGGGTAATTAACCTCCCTGACGAGTACACTTCAATTGGTGTCAATAAACAGATACCACTCTTTGGCTCACATATTAAAGGAATTTTTCTTGACCATTGGATGTTCTGACACTGATGCATCAAATTATCTCTGCCCTGAAGAAGTCCAAGATTTTACTGGACGAAAAGCTTTGGCTGATGTTTTTATAAATATCAAATGATACAACAATAAATGAAAAAACGCAACAGGATCGTGCCACGATTTGTTATTTTCAAATTGTTATATACTTATTTGTAACATATCACCTCTTTATTTCTCATGTGGTGCAGCTCTGTTTTTGCTTTTGCGTATGATATCTCCATGGTGAGAGAGGCATCTTAGGGCAGAATGTGTAGATAGAGAAGTGCTCACAAGGATATAAAAAATATTATCCAATAACAAAACACAATATGGGTGATTAACAGCGACGGTGCTGTGGTAGAGCTTTAGGTACACTGCCCGTTTTGATGTCTTTCTGTGTTAATCATTATTAAGTTATACTGCCATACCACTGCCATACTATCTTAATAGTTTGTAGAATGTGAATCAGCTAGACATAACACCCTGGTCGCCGACCGCACTGGGAACTGCTCCAACACCCACCAACCACGCACGTATCCTAGAGATCATCCTCGACTCCACCATCTCCATGACTAAGCAGGTCAACGCCGTCTCTTCCGCCTGCTTCAACACCCTCTGCATTCTCCGCAAGATCTACAAGTGGATCCCCAACGAAACGAGAAGAACGGTCACCCAGGCCCTCCTCAGCAGCAGGTTGGACTACGGAAACGCCCTCTATGCTGGAGCCACGGCCAAGCTCCTGAAACAGCTTCAATGCATCCACAACGCCTCTGCACGCCTGAGCCTTAACATACCTCGTTGCAGCCACATCACACCCCACCTGAGAGACCTGCACTGGCTCCCCGTCAACAAGAGGATAGCCTTCAAGCTCCTCACCCACGCACACAAGTCTCTCCACAACACCAGACCAGCATACCTCAACAGACGACTCAGCTTCTATACCCCCACCCGCCAGCTCCGCTCCACCGACCTCGCCCTCGCCACAGTTCCCCGCATCCGAAGACTGACCTCCGGCGGCAGATTGTTCTCTCACCTTGCCACCTTGCCACCAAGACCTGGAATACCCTCCCCATCCACTTACGGCAGACCCAAGACCTGCTGACCTTCAGAAGACTCCTCAAGACCTGGCTCTTCGAACAGTAGCGGCACCCCCCACCCAAGGCACCTTGAAACCCACACGGGTATGTAGTGCACTCTACAAATGCTATGATTGATTGATTGATTGAATATAAGAACTTTGACACTTGACGGGGACACTGATCTAAACCTTTGTTCTTTAATGACTGAAAGTTAATATCTTACTAGAAAACTAGTTAGCAGCTTCATAATCCATCCTTATCACATTCATACAGATGGGGTTGCCTCAATGGTTTCATTTGTAGATAGACTCAAGATATATAAGCACTCATTTCCCCTCCATTTTCTTGTTTTACATTTTCAATCGAATTAGCCATCTCTATCTCAGACACTACATGTCACATTTCTTCTGCAGTGTTGTTAACATGATAGCAGAAAAGTCATTCTATGTTTACTTGCATGCATTTTTTGGAACCATGCTTAACAAAATCAATGCTGTCACAATTAGATTCTATTAGCTGGGCTATAGCACAGTTGTGCTTATTGATTACATTGTGATAACAGCAATTTTTAGTAGTCTCTCTTGACTTTACCTATTTTAATTATGTTACCACTCAGTCCTTATGAAGGGGGTCGAGGCATGAACAAGCAAGATGGAGCCAAAACATTAACATGTGTGGCAGGACTCCTAGGGGTAGAGTTACAAAATGTTAATGCTGTGCAGCACGGGTAGTCACCTTGCTGCAATACACTGTGTGACAGGGAAAGGGCAGGAATGTGCCATATTGCAGTAAATATGGCGCATTCCTGCCTTTTCCCATGCGCTGTCAACTTTGGCAGCCTAGCACCAATGAGGCACCCTTGCACCATGGTGCAACATTGCCTACATAGCATGCAGGATTGTTTTTTGTGCAGAAAGGGGTACCTTCCTGCACAAAAAAAATTCTTGGGTTAGAAAAATAGATTAGCATTTTATAGCATGTTATAAATAAAACAAGACCAAAACGACAACAATACAAAAAATAGAAGTTGCAACATGAACTTTCAAAGAATAAATGTTAGAACAGCTCTTAGAAGCAATAGTACTTACATGGGTTATCTCTGGACATTCGAGGACAGGGCAAAGTCAAAAGTTCAGGCCAACGGTGATGACAGGAACCCAATTGGGCTCACTGAACCAAAGTACCTTGAAGTAGGATGCAACATTGTTGATGAAGACACAAGGTGCAGCCAAAGCGATGTGACAGGGTTGATCCATGCAGTGGACAACATGCACTTATTTTCTCCACTCAATAATGTGTTGGATGCGTCAGATTGCAGTGCGAGGCACTGGTCCCAATGTGATGCGTGGCAGCGGCTCCCACAGAAAGTGATGCATCCTTTACAAAGTGATGCGCTGGTTCCGAACGTGATGTGCTGTTTACAATCCATGCAACAATGAGGATGTGCTGGTTCTGACTCACGCAAAGGCGTAGATGCCCCCATTCCAATGAGCTCCAGGACTGAGGTGACACCACGTGGCAGAGCAGACTCACAGCTTGTAGAGTCCAGATGCAGATGCAGGTAGTTGAAGTATTGATATCCCGGATACTTACGGCCTGATTAAGAGTTTGATGTTTCATAGGACAGCCAAACTTGCAGTGCAGATGCAGTGGGGGTTGTTGACCACCATAGTACTTCCTCCTTAGTGCATCCATCCTCAACCTGCCAGCTGGTAAACTCAGGTAGGTCACCTCGGGTGACCATGTCTTCCCCAGTTGACTCAGGGGCCTCCTCCTCAGAGGTCCAATCAACCTCCACCACAGGAACTTCAGGGACCAGTTTCTCAGGCCTCTTGCATTTCCTTGGCATCTGTCTGGGCCATTGTTCCAGAGACCAGACTCCTTTTATACTCTTTACAGGCAGCCATGGCTTGTGGGTTCAGACAGACCCACTCAGGCAACCCTATCATCTCCAAGTGAGACCTGAGCTCTACCTCACTCCAGGTAGAATGATCCAGGTCAAACAATCAACAGGCATGGCTGGACTCACAGCTATTTTCAGAGAACCAGAGATTCCCCCCACTAAATAGGAACCAGAGCCACTAGTAGAAGGCTCTTGCAAATGTCGGCGACTACGACTTGGTGAAATGTGTTTGTTAGGACCAGCTCTGCAGACACCAGCTGACACTTGACAGTTGTCATGCTGTCTCTAGTGGCTCACAGAGCCTCCACCCATTGACCATTAATATTGACCCACTGTCCATACTTTGAAGAATTGCAAGCTTGACTTGCCCCTGTTGTGCTCATACTTGTAGCCCTCTGTACATTGGGCTACAAAACTCCCTGTCTTATGGCCAAGGAATACTTTATTTTTAGGATCAGACTGGGACCGGTTACCACAACTGCCTTGGGAATTATTTTGGGAGACTTTTGAGAACTTCTTGTTTTTAAGTATTTCTACCCCCTCTTTCTTCTGCTGGGAACCCTGACCACCTTTGAGGGTGTCCTCCCAGATAGTTTTTTGGGCACTCTGGTATTGGCCTAGAGGTCTGCCTCCTCAGCAAGCTTCCAAGGGTCAGTCAGCTCACTCTCCACTAGGTGCTAGCACAATTCTGCAAAACAGATACTGAGCATCTGCTCTCTAATGCTCAAATGGTACAGCCCATCAAAATCATTAACTTTGCTGCTCCTCACCCAGCCACTAAGTGCCTTACCTGAGTAATCAACAGAATCTATCCAGGATTGGTTAGAGATCTTCTGGCTGTCCCTGAATCTTTAGCAATACTTTTGGGATTTAGCCCAAATGTTGCAATCAAAATGATGTTAATGGGAGTATATTTGGTTTTGTCCCTAACCTCTAATGTCAGAAGTATGCCCATCCCAAGTGTTGACATGTATTTCCACAGACCCCACCCCAGTGCTCCTCAGGAACCCCGTGTACTCTGAGTGTAACCTCATAAGCCGAAAACAACTTATCAATGTCATCTCCCACAACATAAAGGGGCACCAACTCCTTGGCTATATGAACCCTCTTGTCTCCATCCGGTACTGTATGTATGCTGCCACCATCACTGCTGGAATTAGACTGCCTGGCCTTGATGTTCACCTCCTTTAGACTCAGTTCAGAACTAGTTTATTTTCTGCTAAGGCTCTTTCTGCTGAGTCTCTCTTTAGTTCCAAGCCTTTGTCAACCTTTTTTTCCTTAGCCTCTATCTTTAATTTTGCCATCTGATGCTTGATTTCTCTGTTCTCCCTCCTCTCCCTTAGCTCCTCTGGGGATAGTTCATGGGAGTGGACACTGTTTCCTGCTCTCAAAGGGAGCTCAAATCCAGGGGTGACTCCACAACTACTTCAGGTGGTTCCTCATCAGAGCCATTCCCAGGCTTCACCAATCCACCACTTTCCATGGAGTGGGCTTCTGCACCTTTTGAAATTCCATCTTCATCGTGTCGCTCTTGTATTGAGATCAACCAGATCAAACTCTGTGGCTCCAGTTGTGGAAGTTATAGCTTCACAGCTGATTACCAGGGTTGGAAATTGAGATTCTTCTAGGCAGAGGTATGCACCAGGAGTGAGTGGAACTTGTGGAGTTCTACTCCAGAGAATTCCGCTGAGTCACATGAAAACTCTGTGACATTCTGCACAGTTCTGCCACAGTGCAGTGTCCTCGTGCTCAGAGGCAGGTACCATCTGCATGAAGTCCTTTACAGCAACAAATATGTTATGGTGGACAGAACATCTGCCTGTATTGAGGATCCGTGAAGGCCCCGGCCACCCCCAGCGCACTCGACTTGTGTCAGCATTACAGCCTGCCTGGGAGACCAGGCCACAGCTCACAGATGCCAAGGAAATAAGCTATTAAAAAAAACATTTCCAGGAATAGTTGCCACCAATGTCATGGAAAACCACATCCTACTGACTCCTGGGGGAGGACAGAAGGGAGTATGGGGGATGAAGATACAGGGAGAGAGGGGACGAAAGGCTAGCTATCAGGCTCCAGAGAGAAATCGCAGCAGCTGGAGAGATGTGGAGGTGAGTCATATTAATCCCATCCATCCCCACCAGGTGGTCCTGTTGTGGCTCTTATTTGCCCTCTGATGCAACTTGAGGGGGCAGGTCTCCCTGGGGGGGCCGCCACACCGATCCACCATCACTTGCTCACCACCAGTACCACCAGCCACAGCAGGCCAGAACCACACGCCCCTGCAGCGTCAAAACTATGCCCACAGTGGTTGGTGATGATCTGAGCATATCAGATCCTTCCTGGGTCCCTGCTATGCCCACTCTAGTTTTAAGTATGTTTTGAGCCAGCCTTAAACAGCACCTACCAAGCACGCCTATTAAAGCCCTGACACCACACCCAAAGGAGTATCAGTATCATACCCACAGCGATGTTACGTGGGTGGCATGCCAACTACTGACAGAGCCTGGCTTATGGACTGACTGCAACATCATTTGAATAAGGGCTGATTTTAGAGGATCATGACACTGGACTAACACGTGGACTTACATGTTTACCACTCTGAATGAGATTTGTGCACTTTCCACCACCATGATAAGCATGTAAGATTTTAATTCTGTTATTAATACTAGTGGTAAACCAATGAGATGGCTCAGCGAGTAAAACAGATAACAATGACGTATGAGATGAACTGCTGGTCAAGACTTTAATTCCTGACAAATATGACTCAGCATTATATCCTAACAAAGTAATTTCAGTCGCATGACATTGGAAAACAAAAGCATCTGTTGTTTACCACACTTGGAAACAGAGAATGTGGAATGAAGCAATGTCTGTAAACAATGTATTATTGATGCCAAGAGTACCAAATGTTATGATGGTGATAATGTCTGCCGAGTACACACATATTAGATGGCCTCATATCAGTTTCATTATTTATTTAAAAACTATTCCTGTCATTCCGCAAGCTTTCTGCCTCCTTTGGGAGCAGATTGGGCCAATCCTCCCATCTTTCTGGGTTGTGGCAGAGAGGCTGTTGGAGCTTTAGGAGTGGTTGATTTGGCCTAATGTTTGCCAGCACCAACTACATTATTTTTGTTATAAAAAAAACCACTCTGCTGTGTTTAGTTTTTTGCCCTGATGGAGGGCATGTTTGCGGGTAAAACTCAATCTACCCTCCCAAGGTGGCAAAAGGACTGCTGGGCCCTTTCTGGAGTAGTTACACAACTGACGACTTGCAGGTCAACCCACTTCTTCTTTTCATGTGGGTTAATTTTCCTTGATATCCAGCTGACCTTATTCCCCACTGAGGGGCCTGTTTGTGGGCAAACCAACATTCTGCCCCCCCCCCCATGGTGGCAAAAATACTTTTGTGCTGTTCTGGTATAGGGCAAAGCTAGTGCTTGGGCGGCTACCTCAAACCCTTCTTTTTGTGACCATTTTATCCTGGTGTCTGGTGGGCTTTCTACATTTTAAAACCCCTCAATCTCTTCCAGGGAGGGGTAAAAACACTGCTGGGGCCAATCTGAGGTAGGGGCACATCATGATGCTTGGGCAGCCCACACCAGCTCTTTTTTTACCTTGTTGTCTATTTGGTTTTCTCCTCCTCTCCCCACTCCTTTGGGGGTAGAATTTAGAAAATCCCAAGAACGACTGTATTGCCCCTTTTGCAGTTAGGGCATGGCCCAATGTTTTGTTTAAAAAAATCTCTGGTTTTTAATGGGATTTCTCACTCCCACCCCCACATATTGGGCATATTTAGGTAAATTCCCCCATGCACCTCCCAAGGGGTTGCAGAAAAATTATTGTGCCCTGGGAGAGAACACTTTCCCATTACCAGGACTTCCCTTCCTCATCCAAGACGTTTTCCTGGAGTCCTCTTGGTGGATTCGTGGTTGGGGATTGTAAAGACTTAGGGGCATATTTACAAGGGCTTTATCTCCGCTTTTTTGGCTTTCAAAGCCAAAAAAGCGGCGATAAAACCAGCGCCCTATTTACAAGAGGGTGCTAACATGCATAATCGCATGTTAGCACCCTTTTTCCCAACGCCTCCCTTTGCATCTCCAATGAGATTCAAAGTGGGCGTTACTGGACGTAACCACGATGGACTACCTTGCAAATATTGTAGATGTTTACATCGTGATATTTACAAGGCAGCCCACATGATTTTAGCACACATTAGATTTTGGCGAAAACTGCAGTTTTCGCCAAAACCTAACGTCTGCTTAAATCCTGACTTAGCCATCCCTAACATACGGGTGGATTATGCTGATACGACCCTGTGGGTCGCATCAGCAAGGTTATCGCCCTTTTGGAAAACCAGCGATGTTACCTGCAAAAGGGCGATAACCTTATCGCCCTGGAGTAACGCGTTGTTAATAACACGCTACCAGGGAAATAAATACCAGAGATAGCCTGAGATAATATAATTATCGTTAAGCACGGCCAGCGATGATTATCGCTGGCCGTTGTTAATATTCCCCTTACTTCAGAGAGGTATCTCTAGAAAGCTGACATTGTGTCTTCATTTCTCTCTACGATAATGCTCAAGGCCATGATGATCGGCCACCCAGAGCCACATTACATGATGATGTGTAGGTATTTGGCCTCTTCATGTAGGACTACTTGAGTTACTTGAATCATAGCATGGGCACAGCACTTTTCTGTACTTTAAACAATTGGACATTTTCCTTCTAGGGCTGCAGATAGGTGTATGTCATGGGAAATGTAATAAAGATTCAGGTGTCCTGGATTTACCTTATCCGAGACAAATCCTCAGTTGTTTGGAAGTTCGTCTCAATATCAGTCTGCCTCTAATAGTTATTTAAAGGAAGCAATCAGTCTTCAACCAGAGCCATGGATACATAACTAAGAGTGGGAGTGGGCACTGGATTTAGGAAGCCATCTCCCTCATTCTCTGTGTATCTCATTACAAAGGTTGGGTGCAGGAGATAGAAATTTGAATCTCCTTAGGGACCCTGATAAAATAATTCTATGTTTGAAACGTCTAGTAAACACCAGTGCTCAAAGAGTCATACATGATGATGGAGCCCAATTTCAATGTGTTAGACTTGGTACTTTTGACTTTAAAGCCACTCTTTAACAATTCACAGGTATATTAGTATTGTGAATTGGTTTCCAGTTGCATAAGTGCAATGGTCTTGAGCACACAGGGATTATAGAACTGATGATTTTTAAAAAAGTACAGAGGGCTTAAGACAAAATTCTTCCTGTCAATCAGTTAATCAGTTAAGCAGAGTTTGAACTTCCCACAGCACTATTTTCTGAGGACCATCAAATTATAAATGTTTAATAGTAACAGACAGGTTACTGAAGCCATGAGTCAATATGCTGTAATTTGGTATTTGTAATTCTTTTAACAAAGGATTGGGAAAGTCGCTCTAGAGAAGGCCATTTCCTAGTGTTGAAATGGTTACCTGAGATGTTTTGTTGAGTATTCTGCTAACTCAAACAGCTAGTTAGGATTGAGAGCCTGCAAGTTTTGACTCAGAACTTAAGATGAAGACAGAGTGGGTTAGCTGACCTAATGTTCACATCACGCAAGCTAACCTTAGGTTACATGCCATTGTATTACTATCAAAGAGATCCAAGAATGAATCTATAAAACCAACTGTTGTGATATGTGAACATTTTGAAGATTGAACTATCATCCATAGAAGGTTACCTTAGGTCATAGACATTAAATGTTCTTGTGGCATTCAGTTCTAGTGACAGCACCCACACATTGTTTGCCATCATTGAGGGATTTCTCCACTGGAGGGATCTTGAACTCTCAACACAACAATCCACCTAATTAAAAAGGTTTTACACCTGTATCTCCATGGCACAGTGTGCGATAACCATCTGGATGTTACAGAACTCCTGGGATTCCACCCTAAGTAGCCTCCATCTGATAAAAGTTCATGTCTGCTCCTTTAGCCGTGCAGGCTGGAGTACCACACATCCACGAGGTGTTAGAAGTGCCCATTTCAGCGGTGCTCGCTTCCTACGGGCATTATTGACTTCTCTTAGTAATTTTACTCTCTTTGCTCTTCAGTTTCCATCGCTTCCTTTCAGTCCTGGACAGCATTCTGTTCTCATCATAGACATCACCACCAACAAAATTAATTGGTATTTTTTTTCAGTTGAGATTCGTTTCTTTTCTATACGTGGAAAATAGGCATTTATTTTTTTGAAGGTGAGTGAGTGTTTTAAAGGTTGTAGTGACTTTGGGTAGGTTAATTGTGCCGATTCTGTTTCATTTATATTTGCTCCATCTCTCTCTATGTACATTAAACCTTTCTTCTGTTATCTAGTAAATGTATCATTGAATAGGTGGTGGGAGGCATTGGATGAGTCCCAGCTCTAAACCAGCGCCATTCCACGGTCTGCCCGCAGAGATGATCCTGTCACCTTCATACTCCCTCACAGAGAGTCTTGTTATCAACCTATGAAGGATATAGGGCAGGGCTGGTCCCACTAGAATCTGCCCTATGTCCTTAGATCGCGACTGCTCTGCATCAGGGGCAGAATCATCATGGGCTTTGCTGCCACAGATCAGAGTCAAACAACTGTGTTTCTCTAATGTTTCTCAGGGGTTTTATTTTATTTTCAGACGGCACAGCTCGGAAGCAGAAAGAGGCAAACCTTGCTCACTGGGTCCGCACTGTGTGACAGGGAAAGAGCAGGAAAAGAATACAGTGCATTCCTGCCTCTGTCGCTGTGCTAGGGCCATTTTGGCTGCAGAGCTCCAGCACAGGCATGGTGCACGGGTGCCTGCATTGCATGCCGGAGTATGTTTGTGTAGGAAGGTGCACCTTCCTGCACAAAAAATTCCTTCAAGGCATATTTATGTTTCTATGTGTGCTGCAGAATGTAATGAGGAGATATACGTATATTTCACCTTGTTACGCCTCCCCTGAGAAGGCGTATCTTTATGGCATATTCCCAGGTCAACTAGTTCTGGAAAGTCTGGGAATGCATCAAAAACCATGGGAGATGGGTGGGAACACCCATGCAACGTCCATGGAACACCTTCTCAGGGCAGAGTTAATGAACACAGCAGTTTGCTCTGTGTTGTGTTACGCTGGAATTATGAAGCCACTCAGGGTCACACAAGGTTGCCTTGCGTGGCTTCATTTATTGCATTTTGGACTAGCATCATGCATGGACCGCTTTGCATTATGCAAGAGCGATGCTACCCCAGTCATAGCTATGTCCCTAACTTAGCTAAATATTGGGATAAATTAGTAGCGACTCCTGGAGGGAATGCTGCGGGGCAGTGAGGCGGGGCTGGGGAGGGGCAGTTTGGGGGGTAGTAAACACTAGCATACGGCCAAACAGAGTTAAGTACATAAATAAATAAATAAATAAAATGAATTACATTGCGCACGCTGCAACGCCAAAGCCCATCACGATATAATTCATTATCTGTGATGTGAATGCCAGGCACTGTATTTGATGTAGGAGTGAGTACAGAGAGTACTTGGGATGTTCAAGAGAAGATATTTTGCACTTTTGATCTAGATACAGATGCATTAAACCCAAAGAGTGTATAGGTTTTTGAGCAGGGCGGACTACCAAAAGGTCCAAAGTCCAAGGAAATGTTCTGTGCTGTGCCGGTTTAGAAGGGATCTGTGCTCTTCTTCCTGGCAACTTCAGTACATACATTCATTTCAAATATTTCCAGGTTGGTGCTTGTCTCCCACAGTGTAGTTCACAAACACAAACGAGTAATGACTTCACTGTGTTTCTGAGCTCCGCTCTCACATACATTCATTTTCACCAGCCATCTGGTGTGGTGGTGCCTCAAACACATCATTTCATTAAAAAGAATAGAATCATAGTGCTCAACAAGACACTGGTAAATAAAAAATGTAACCCATAGCTCTGTGATGTGTGTCGCTGCGAGTGCTCTGGGAGCTATATCTGTCTGCCTTGATCCATCTTTAAAAGAGCTCACCATGAATCGATAATGTGTGACTGAGTGCTGTACAAGCCACAATTGACTGCCAGAGAGAGCTGGAGTGTTTGCACAGTGCACCTGACCTAAAGCCTCCGGGTCACGTGGGAGTGACGGTCCAGACGAATACCGCTGGGCAATGACTGGTTTGTGTGTGGAAGTGTACACTACAGGTCTCTGGGCCTGCTGTGAGTGACGTCGGACAGGGCACAGACACCTCAGAGACCGTGAACTTCACTGGCACTTGGCATACAGTGTCTTTTGCAGGGGAAACAGTCAACGCTGCCATCCTACTGAAACTGCAGCTAAATGATGAGAAGGCTCAGGGTGATATAATAACTTCTCGCCAGCTGCTGCCCCTACCTAGCCCACATCATTCTTGTGTCGGTCACTCTTCACCTTGTTCGCCTGTCTCGGTAGAATATTTTACATGGCATCTTTGCCAAGCCACTCTTTTGTGTCCCATCACTTTCGTTCCTCAAATGCTGCTATGGAGCCTTATTCTCGGCCCTCTACTCCTCAGTCCATCTTTCGTCAAACACCCGTAGTAGAGAAGATCGTTCACTCTCCCTCTCCTGTCAGACTTATTGTCCAAGTCCTTGTCATGGACGATATCAATGCTTATTTTATTTGAGATGTCATCAGTGATGTCATCAGTGATGTCACTGACCATGTCATGAATGATGTAATATGTGACATCATCAGCAGTGCATTGTGGGGGCACGACTTATAGTTAGCTGAACTAACTATAACGCAGGAATTTCTATGGTATTGTACGAGTGAAATATCCAACTAACTATAACGTGCATGAAACCTATGGTTTTTTCAGTGAATTTCAAAGGTTTTTTAAATGCTAATTTCTAACTATAACGTGCCTGAAACCTATGGTTTTTTCAGTGAATTTCTATGGTTTTTTTAAATGCGAATTTTTAACTATAACGTGCCTGAAACCTTTTTTTTTCAGGGAATTTCAAAGGTTATTTAAATGAAAATATTTAAGTCTAATGTACATCAATCCTATGTTTCTTTTTATTTTCTACATATATATACATATATATAGATATATGTTTAAAAAAAATTGTGAATAATTTTTAGATGGGAAAACTATATTCATTCTTTTTTTTATATTATACAGAAGTCGCACCCTTCGCGCATCCTACACGATGGCTGCGCGCATTCCGGTAGCCATTTTGTAAAGGTGCGCTGGGGTCGTGACTTCGGCAAAATTTGTAAAGTATGAAATATCTTTAAATTAATTATAAATAAAAGTTTTCCTTTAAGTGTTTTTCAAAATGTATTAATAAAAGTATTTTGAAAGTATTATTTTAAATATAATTTCCACGAAAGTAAAGTTACGAAATGCGTGGTGTAGCCGCTTAATGTGCGTGACATCTGCCCGCGTATATTTCTGGGGTCGTGCCGTGATCGCGCTGAGATCTCATCGAAGTCGCGACTCCCGCGAATTTTTAAAGTTGAAAAAATGACTATAGAAAGTTTGAATATGATATTAGACTGAACAGTTTTGCTAATATACTTATTAAAAGTTTATAGAAATTTTTATTTACAGTGTATGATGATATATATGATTTTCGCCGGTGTGCGAAGGGTGCGTGACGAGTGCACGCACCCTACGCGACTTCATGTCAGCAAAAGAAAAAAGGAATCTGATTGGTTGAAATCAATTTCATTGTAAAAGAGGGAGAATCCATCCTTCTGATATTTCCCTTACTTTTTGTCCTTGATAGAGAGAAGAACTGCTTCTTGCTTCTCTTTATATTGATTTACCTTTTTTGTGTGTTTGTTTATTTTTAATACGACTATGGCTTCTAGTTTTGCCGAAGTTGATCCACTTGCAGTAGAGGAGGAAGAAAAGATGGTGCATAAGTAGAAGAAAAGTAAGGAAAGCATCGTTTGGTCTTTTTTTAATGTACAAGAGGACCTGTGATGGATGCCGCTTCTGCCTCCCGTACCTTGGAACGGCACAGTACGGTCATACTGCGGTGGGATGCACACTCGTTGACCTCTCATGGCACTGCTCCACACTTCAGGGAGGACGCTTTCCATTAGCTGTGTTTTCTGATAACGTGTCGCGCCATCCCCGTCCAACAACAGAACTCCTTTAGATCCAAATAGACTCTTCCACTCTCTCACAGGAAGTGAAACCAGGGCATGCAGACACTTTCACATTACAACAGCCAGGAATGCACTTTTCGGTAAAAAAACACATTCCTTCCTCCTAATTTATCAAATAAATGACTCACTTAAGAACAGGGGCCAGCTTCGATCGGTAAACAGTCGTTACAACAACTTTTTTACTTCGCAATACAATTACAATGCATGCATTACCATGCATGAGTTGTACATCGCTAAGTCATTACTATGCATATTTTTTAGAACGCATGGTCATTTACAACACATGCCTTTACAACGAATTTCATTGTAAAGGTATGTATGGTAAATGACCATGTATTCTAAAAAAATGTAGACGATCCACATCGTCGTAAGGAAACAGAGGCTGTTTTGTTTCTTCACAATGATGTTCACCGCCCGTCAGAGATGACGTGAAGCAGGAACCACGAGGAGACAGGAACCACGAGGAGAGAGGGGTAAGGGGATTGGGCATGGGGTGGGGGTTACTTTTCTATGGTTTACGGTAGTGCAGTGGTGTTTGTGTAGTGTAGGGGGTTGTGCTCGGGGTAGTGTTTTAGGGTTTTGGGTAGCGCAGTGGTGTTTGTGTAGTGTAGGCGTAGTGCTGGGAGGAGTGTTTTAGGGTTTAGGGTGGTGCAGTGGTGTTTGTGTAGTGTAGGGGGTCGTGATGGGGTAGTGTTTTAGGGTTTTGGGTAGTGCAATGCTGTTTGGGTAGTGTAGGGGTACGTGCTGGGGTAGATTTAGGGTTTAGAGCAGTGCAGTGGTGTTTGTGTAGTGTAGGGGTCGTACTGGAGGTAGTATATTGGGTTTAGGGCAGTGCAGTGGTGTTTGTGTAGTGTGGGGGTCATGCTGGGGGTAGTGTTTTAGGGTTTATGGTAGTGCAGTGGTATTTGTGTAGGGTAGGGGGTCGTGCTGGGGGTAGTGTTTTAGGGTTTAGTGTAGTGCAGTGGTGTTTGTGTAGAGTAAGGGGGTCGTGCAGAGGGTAGTGTTTTAGGGTTTAGGGCAGTGCAGTGTTGTTTGTGTAGTGTAGGGGTCATGCTGGAGGTAGTGCGTTAGGGTTTAGGGCAGTGCAGTGGTGTTTGGGTAGTGTAGGATGCTGGGGTAGATTTGGGGTTTAGATTAGTGCAGTGGTGTTTGGGTAGTGTAGGGGGCCGTGCTGTGGGTAGATTTAGGGTTCAGAGTACTGCAGTGGTGTTTGTGTAGTGTATGGGGTAGTGCTGGGGGAGTGTTTTAGGGTTTAGAGTACTGCAGTGGTGTTTGTTTAGTGTATGGGGTAGTGCTGGGGGTAGTGTTTAGGGGTAAGGGTAGTGCAGTGGTGTTTGGGTAGTGTAGGGGTCGTACTGGGGGTAGTGTTTTAGGATTTAGGGTAGTGCAGTGGTGTTTGTGTAGTGTAGGGGGTTGTGCTGGGGGTAGTGTGTTAGGGTTTAGGGTAGTGCAGTGGTGTTTGTGTAGTGTAGGAGGTCATGATGGGGTAGTGTTTTAGGGTTTAGAGTACTGCAGTGGTGTTTGTGTAGGGTATG
Organism: Triturus cristatus; assembly: GCF_964204655.1. Lineage (NCBI taxonomy): Eukaryota > Metazoa > Chordata > Amphibia > Caudata > Salamandridae > Triturus > Triturus cristatus. Next base: position 1,815,927,952 of record NC_140590.1, on the reverse strand, counting down.
GGGTAGTGCTGGGGGTAGTGTTTAGGGGTAAGGGTAGTGCAGTGGTGTTTGGGTAGTGTAGGGGGTCATGCTGGGGGTAGTGTTTTAGGATTTAGGGTAGTGCAGTGGTGTTTGTGTATTGTAGAGGGTTGTGCTGGGGGTAGTGTTTTAGGGTAGTGCAGTGGTGTTTGTGTAGTGTAGGAGGTCATGATGGGGTAGTGTTTTAGGGTTCAGAGTAGTTCTGTGGTGTTTGTGTAGTGAAGGGGGTCATGCTGGAGGTAGTATTTTGGGTTTAGGGCAGTGCAGTGGTGTTTGTGTAGTGTGGGGGTCGTGCTGGGGGTAGTGTTTTAGGGTTTAGGGTAGGGCAGCGGTGTTTGTGTAGAGTAGGGGGTCGTGCTGGGGGTAGTGTTTAGGGTTTAGGGCGGTGCAGTGTTGTTTGTGTAGTGTAGGGGGTCGTGTTGGAGGTAGTGTGTTAGGGTTTAGAGCAGTGCAGAGGTGTTTGGGTAGTGTAGGGTGCTGGGGTAGATTTGGGGTTTAGATTAGTGCAATGGTGTTTGGGTAGTGTAGTGGGTCATGCTGGAGTAGATTTAGGGTTTAGGTTAGTGCAGGGAAGTTTGTGTAGTGTTTGTAGGTTCGTGCTGGGTAGTGTTTTAGGGTTAGGGTAGTGCAGTGGTGTTTGTGTAGTATAGGGGGTCATGCTGGGGGTAGTGTTTTAGGGTAGTGCAGTGGTGATTGTATAGTGTAGGGGTAGTGTTTTAGGATTTAGGGTAGTGCAGTGGTGTTTGTGTAGTGTAGGGGGTCATGCTGGGGGTAGTGTTTTAGGGTTAAGGGTATTGCAGTGGTGTTTGTGTAGTATAGGGGGTCGTGTTTTAGGGTTTAGGGTAGTGCAGTGGTGTTTGGGTTGTGTAGGGACTCATGATGGGGGTAGATTTAGGGCTTAGGGTAGTGCAGTGGTGTTTGGGTAGTGTAGGGGGTCATGCTGGAATAGTGAGTTAGGGTATAGGGTAGGGCTGTTTTGTATGGGTAGTGTAGGGGGTCATACTGGGGCAGTGTTTTAGGGTTTAGGGTAGCGCCGTGATGTTAGGGTAGTGTAGAGAGTCATGCTGGGGTAGTGCTTTAGGGTATAGGGTAGTGCAGTGGTGTTTGGGTAGTGTAGGGGGTCATGCTGAGGGTAGTGTTTTAGGGCTTGGGGTAGCGCAGTGGTGTTTAGGTAGTGTAGGGGGTCATGCTGGGGGTAGTGTTTTAGGGTTTGGGGTAGTGCAGTGGTGTTTGTGTAGTGTAGGGGTCATGCTGGGGATAGTGTTTTAGGTTTTAGGGTCGAGCAGTGGTTTTTGGGTAGGGTAGGGGGCCGTGCTGGGGGTAGTGTTTTATGGTAGTACAGTGGTCTTTGGGTAGTGTAGGGGGTCATGCTGGGTGTAGTATTTTAGGGTTTAGGGTAGTGCAGTAGTGTTTGGGTAGTGTAGGTGGTCATACTGGTGGTAGTGTTTTAGGGTTTAGGGTAGTGCAGTGGTGTTTGGGTAGTGTAAGGGGTTGTGCTGGGGGTAGATTTAAGGTTTAGGGTAGTGCAATGGTGTTTGTGTAGTGTAGGGGGTCGTGCTGGGTGTAGTGTTTTACGGTTTATGGTAGTGCAGTTGTGTTTCTGTAGTGTAGGGGGTCATGCTGGGGGTAGTGTTTTAGGGTTAAGGGTAGTGCAGTGGTGTTTGTGTAGTGTAGGGGGTAGCGCTTTAGGGTTTAGGGTAGTACAGTGGCATTAGTGTAGTGTAGGGGTTCGTGCTGGGGGTAGATTTAGGGTTTAGAGTAGTGCAGTGGTGTTTGTGTAGTGTAGGGTTCGAGCTGGAGGTAGTATATTGGGTTTAGGGCAGTGCAGTGGTATTTGTGTAGTGTGGGGGTCATGCTGGGGTAGTGTTTTAGGGTTTAGGGTAGTGCAGTGGTGTTTGTGTATAGTAGGGGGTCGAGCTGGCGGTAGTGTTTTAGGGTTTAGGGTAGTGCAGTGGTGTTTGTGTAGAGTAGGGGGTCGTGCAGGGGGTAGTGTTTTAGGGTTTACGGCAGTGCAGTGTTGTTTGTGTAGTGAAGGGGGTCATGCTGGAGGTAGTGCGTTAGGGTTTAGGGCAGTGCAGTGGTGTTTGGGTAGTGTAGGGTGCTGGGGTAGATTTGGGGTTTAGATTAGTGCATTGGTGTTTGGGTAGAGTAGGGGGCCGTGCTGGGGGTAGATTTAGGGTTTAGAGAACTGCAGTGGTGTTTGTGTAGTGTATGGGGTAGTGCTGGGGGTAGTGTTTAGGGGTAAGGGTAGTGCAGTGGTGTTTGGGTAGTGTAGGGGGTCGTGCTGGGGGTAGTGTTTTAGGGTTTAGGGTAGTGCAGTGGTGTTTGTGTAGTGTAGGAGGTCGTGATGGGGTAGTGTTTTAGGGTTTAAAGTACTGCAGTGGTGTTTGTGTAGGGTATGGGGTAGTGCTGGGGGTAGTGTTTAGGGGTAAGGGTAGTGCAGTGGTGTTTGGGTAGTGTAGGGGGTCATGCTGGGGGTAGTGTTTTAGGATTTAGGGTAGTGCAGTGGTGTTTCTGTATTGTAGGGGGTTGTGCTGGGGGTAGTGTTTTAGGGTTTAGGGTAGTGCAGTGGTGTTTGTGTAGTGTAGGAGGTCGTGATGGGGTAGTGTTTTAGGGTTCAGAGTAGTGCAGTGGTGTTTGTGTAGTGAAGGGGGTCATGCTGGAGGTAGTATTTTGGGTTTAGGGCAGTGCAGTGGTGTTTGTGTAGTGTGGGGGTCGTGCTGGGGGTAGTGTTTTAGGGTTTAGGGTAGTGCAGCGGTGTTTGTGTAGAGTAGGGGGTCGTGCTGGGGGTAGTGTTTAGGGTTTAGGGCAGTGCAGTGTTGTTTGTGTAGTGTAGGGGTCGTGTTGGAGGTAGTGTGTTAGGGTTTAGAGCAGTGCAGTGGTGTTTGGGTAGTGTAGGGTGCTGGGTAGATTTGGGGTTTAGATTAGTGCAGTGGTGTTTGGGTAGTGTAGGGGGTCGTGCTGGGGGTAGATTTAGGGTTCAGGGTAATTCAGTGGTGTTTGGGTAGTGTAGTGGGTCATGCTGGAGTAGATTTAGGATTTAGGTTAGTGCAGGGAAGTTTGTGTAGTGTTTGGGGGTTCTTGCTGGGTAGTGTTTTAGGGTTAGGGCAGTGCAGTGGTGTTTGTGTAGTATAGGGGGTCGTGCGGGGGGTAGTGTTTTAGGGTAGTGCAGTGGTGATTGTGTAGTGTAGGGGTAGTGTTTTAGGGTTTAGGGTAGTGCAGTGGTGTTTGTGTAGTGTAGGGGGTCGTGCTGGGGGTTGTGTTTTAGGGTTAAGGGTATTGTATCAGGAACTATGTGAACGCCATGACTCTAATTAATCACTCTCTGAAAAGACATCGAGTCATCGTGAAGCCTTCTCTTTGCAATTGTTGGTCTGCTGTTCCTTGTAGGTCGACCGTTACAAGATGGCCGCCTAGTTTACCCCAGTATTGAAGGGAGTTGGAAGTCTCACGGGAAGTGAGATTTCACGCGCCGTGGAAGAACGTTCCACCGCGCACTTCAATTCGCCTAAGTCTGAGAGAGGTTGTGTATGTGGAAAGCTCTCAGGAATTCTAGTCAGAGCGTCTGTTTTGTACCTTCGCGTGTACCCACGCGGTAGGAACTCAAGTCCCCTGACCTACACTCTAAATAGTGGGAGGTCGTGAATGAGCACATCAAAGAGAAAAGAGTTTCCAGTCAGAGAACTCAGTCAGCCCCTCTAGCTGCTGAGAAGACTTTTCGCTGCTTTCAGGGAAGTGGCATTTGCAGAAGAGGATAGCTGAATCCTGAAATACAGAATATCGTCTAAACTACTGAGAACAAGGTAACTCGTGTCTCCTTTACTCTGGTAGGCTTACCGTCGAGAGAAGGAGACTGAAGTATGTCAGCAAACCAGTTGTAACAAGAAGCAAGTAAGCACAAGACTGTTGGTGGCAGCGCATTCCTAGTTCTTGACTGAAAAGCGCTTACCCTTGCTTCACGGAACTCCTTGCCTCCCTTGCGCTTTCCCTATTCTTTCCTTACTGTTTTCCTTACCCTGTCCCTTTTTGCGCGATTTCAAGCAGCGAAGCAGAGCTACTGTGGAGCAGGGATAATCATTCAATAGCGACACCTTCCTGAACTAAACTTCATCTTTTGTGACTACACCAAGTACTAACAGAAGGAGGTAACGATAGGAAGATCAGAGAATAGATAAGAGTGGGAAGAGAAGGAAGTACATAGTAAGCAGAGAGCATGAGAGAGTTAGAATATGATCACCTTACCTGTAATGTATCCCTCTCTGCATTAGGTCATCCACTCAGTCTAATCAGAAGTGGACCTCTGGTCATAAGAAGAGAAGCAAAACTCCTGCAGACACCTGGTAGGAAAAAAGGGTGAAAACAAGAACCGTAGAGATTTAGGGGATAAGTCGAGGCATAGAATGGAAATGCTGTTCCCTTCTGTGCATTAGGTATCCTCCGGAAATCGTCACCTGACTGATGAGGGAGTCCAGGCCAGCACGAGTGTCTCTTCTCTGTCCCATTCCCCTTTCCCCCCATCTGGAGCAGCTGCTCATACGCAGTGTGTTCCGGAGAAGGGGCAAGGGGAGGTAGCATCATTCTGCCTCCGTGAAGATAATTGGTGCCACAGTTCTGACATATTGCAGTGGTGTTTGTGTAGTATAGGGGGTCGTGTTTTAGGGTTTAGGGTAGTGCAGTGGTGTTTGGGTTGTGTAGGGGCTCATGATGGGGGTAGATTTAGGGCTTAGGGTAGTGCAGTGGTGTTTGGGTAGTGTAGGGGGTCATGCTGGAATAGTGAGTTAGGGTATAGGGTAGGGCCGTTTTGTATGGGTAGGGTAGGAGGTCATGCTGGAGCAGTCTTTTAGGGTTTAGGGTAGCGCCGTGATGTTAGGGTAGTGTAGAGGGTCATGCTGGGGTAGTGTTTTAGGGTATAGGATAGTGCAGTGGTGTTTGGGTAGTGTAGGGGGTCATGCTGGGGGTAGTGTTTTAGGGCTTGGGGTAGCGCAGTGGTGTTTAGGTAGTGTAGGGGGTCATGCTGGGGGTAGTGGTTTAGGGTTTGGGGTAGTGCAGTGGTGTTTGTGTAGTGTAGGGGTCATGCTGGGGATAGTGTTTTAGGTTTTAGGGTAGAGCAGTGGTTTTTGGGTAGGGTAGGGCGCCGTGCTGGGGGTAGTGTTTTATGATAGCACAGTGGTCTTTGTGTAGTGTAGGGGGTCCTGCTGGGTGTAGTATTTTAGGGTTTTGGGTAGTGCAGTGGTGTTTGGGTAGTGTAGGGGTTTATGCTGGTGGTAGTGTTTTAGGGTTTAGGGTAGTGCAGTGGTGTTTGGGTTGTGTAAGGGGTTGTGCTGGGGGTAGATTTAGGGTTTAGGGTAGTGCAATGGTGTCTGTGTAGTGTAGGGGGTCGTGCTGGGGGTAGTGTTTTATGGTTTATGGTAGTGCAGTGGTGTTTCTGTAGTGTAGGGGGTCATGCTGGGGGTAGTGTTTTAGGGTTAAGGGTAGTGCAGTGGTGTTTGTGTAGTGTAGGGGTAGCGTTTTAGGGTTTAGGGCAGTGCAGTGGCATTAGTGTATTGTAGGGGGTCGTGCTGGGGTAGTGTTTTAGGGTAGTGCAGTGGTGTTTGTGTAGTGTAGGGAGTCATGTTTTAGGGTTTAGGGTAGTGCAGTGGTGTTTGGGTAGTGTAGGGGATCATGCTGGGGTCGTGTTTTAGGGTTTAGGGTAGTGCAGTGGTGTTTGGGTACTGATGGGGTCATGCTTGGGGTAGATTTAGGGTTTAGGGTAGTGCAGTGGTGTTTGGGTAGTGTAGGGATTCATGCTGGGTAGTGTTTTAGGGTTTAGTGGAGTGCAGTGTTGTTTGTGTAGTTTAGAGGGTAGTGCTGGGGGAGTGTTTTAGGGTTTAGGGTTGTGTAGTGGTGTTTGGGTAGTGTAGGGAGTCGTGCTGCAGTAGTATTTTAGGGTTTAGGGTAGTGCAGTGGTGTTTGTGTAGTGTAGAGGATAGTGCTGGGGGAGTGATTTAGGGTTTAGGGTAGTGCAGTGGTGTTTGGGTAGTGTAGGGGGTCGTGCTGGGAGTAGTGTTTTAGGGTTTTGGGTAGTGCAGTGGTGTTTGGGTAGTGAAGGGGGTTGTGCTGGGGGTAGTGTTTTAGGGTATAGGGTAGTGGAGTGGTATTTGTGTTGTGTAGGGGTAGTGTTTTAGGGTTTAGGGTAGTGAAGAGGTGTTTGTGCAGTGTAGGGGGTCATGCTGGGGGTAGTGTTTTAAGGTTTAGGATAGTGCTAGGGTGTTTGCGTATTATAGGGGGTCATGTTTAAAAGGGTTTAGGGTAGTGCAGTTGTGTTTGGGTAGTGTAGGGGGTCATGCTGTGGGTAGTGTTTTATGGTTAAGGGTAATGCAGTGGTGTTTGTGTAGTGTAGGGGGTAGTGCTGTTGGGAGTGTTTTAGGGTTTAGGGAAGTGCAGTGGTGTTTATGTAGTGTAGGGGTAGTGCTGGGGGAGTGTTTTCATTAGGGTAGTGCAGTGGTGTTTGTGTAGTGTAGAGAGTAGTGCTGGGGGAGTGTTTTAGGGTTTAGGGTAGTGCACTGGTGTTTGTGTAGTGTAGAGAGTAGTGCTGGGGGAGTATTTTAGGGTTTAGGGTAGTGCACTGGTGTTTGGGTAGTGTAGGGGGTTGTGCTGGGAGTAGTGTTTTAGGGTTTTGGGTAGTGCAGTGGTGTTTGGGCAGTGAAGGGGGTCGTGCTGGGGGTAGTGTTTTAGGGTATAGGGTAATGGAGTGGTATTTGTGTTGTGTAGGGGGTAGTGTTTTAGGGTTTAAGGTAGTGCAGTGATGTTTGGGTATTGTAGGGGGTCATGCTGGGCGTAGTGTTTTAAGGTTTAGGATAGTGCTAGGGTGTTTGCGTAGTATAGGGGGTCATGTTTAAAAGGGTTTAGGGTAGTGCAGTGGTGTTTGGGTAGTGTAGGGGGTCATGCTGTGGGTAGTGTTTTATGGTTTAGGGTAATGCAGTGGTTTTTGTGTAGTATAGGGGCTAGTGCTGTTGGGAGTGTTTTAGGGTTTAGGGAAGTGCATTGGTGTTTATGTAGTGTAGGGGTAGTGCTGGGGGAGTGTTTTAGGGGTTAGGGTAGTGCAGTGGTGTTTGGTTAGTCTAGGGGGTAGTGCCAGGGGTAGTGTTTTATGGGTAAGGGTAGTGAAGTGGTGTTTGGGTAGAATAGGCGGTTGTGCCGGGAGTAATGTTTTAGGGTTTAGGGTAGTGCAGTGGTGTTTGTGTAGTGTAGGGGGTCATGCTGTGGGTAGTGTTTTAGGGTTTAGGGCAGTGCAGTGGTGTTTGTGTAGTGTAGGGGGTCATGTTTTGGGTAATGTTTTAGGGTTTAGGGTAGTTCAGTGGTGTTTGTGTAGTGTATGGGGGTCGTGTTTTAGGGTTTAGGGTAGTGCAGTGGTGTTTGTGTAGTGTAGGGGGTCATACTGGGGGTAGTGTTTTATGGTTTAGGGTAGTGCAGTGGTGTTTGTGAAGTGTAGGAGGTCATGTTTTAGGGTTTAGGGTAGTGCTGTGGTGTTTGGGCAGTGTAGAGGGTCGTGCTGGGGGTAGTGTTTTAGGGTTTAGGGTAGTGGAGTGGTGTTTGTGTAGTGTAGGATGTCATGGTGGGGTTAGATTTAGGGCAGTGTAGTTGTGTTTGGGTAGTGTAGGGGATTGTGCTGGGAGTAGTGTTTTAGGGTTTTGGGTAGTGCAGTGTTGTTTGTGTAGTGTAGGGGGTCGTGCTGGGGGTAGTGTTTTAGGGTTTACTGTTATTCAGTGGTGTTTGGGTAGTGTAGCGGGTCGTGCTGGGGGTAATGTTTTAGGATTTAGGGTAGTGCAGTGTTTTTTGGGTAGTGTAGGTGGTCATGCTGGGGTAGTCTTTTAGGGTTTAGGGTTGTACAGTGGTGTTTGTGTACTGTAGGTGGTAGTGTTTTAGGGTTTAGGTAGTGCAGCGGTGTTTGGGTAGTTTAGGGAGTCGTGCTGGGTGTAGTGTTTTATGGTAGTGCAGTAGTGTTTGGGTAGTGAAGGGGGTCGTGCTTGGGGTAGTGTTTTAGGGTGTAGGGTAGTGACGTGGTGTTTGCGTAGTGTAGAGTGTCATGCTGGGGGTAGTGTTTTAGGGTGTAGGATAGTGCAGTGGTGTTTGGGTAGTGTAGGGGTCATGCTGGGGGTAGTGCTTTAGGGTTTAGGGTAGTGCAGTGGTGTTTGTGTAGTGTAGGGGGTAGTGATGGTGGGAGTGTTTTAGGGTTTAGGGTAGTGCGGTGGTGTTTGTGTAGTGTGGGGGGTAGTGATGGGGTTAGTGTTTTTGGGGTAAGGGTAGTTCAGTGTTTTTTGGGTAGTGTAGGGGTCATGCTGGGGGTAGTGCTTTAGGGTTTAGGGCAGTGCATTGGTGTTTGGGTAGTGTAGGGGGTCGTGCTGGATGTAGTGTTTTAGGGTTTACTGTTATTCAGTGGTGTTTGGGTAGTGTAGCGTTGTCGTGCTGGGGTAATGTTTTAGGTTTTAGGGTAGTGCAGTGTTTTTTGGGTAGTGTAGGCGGTCATGCTGGGGGTAGTCTTTTAGGGTTTATGGTTGTGCAGTGGTGTTTGTGTAGTGTAGGGGGTAGTGTTTTAGGGTTTAGGTAGTGCATCGGTGTTTGTGTAGTACAGAGGGTCATGCTGCGGGCAGTGTTTTAGGGTAGTGCAGTGGTGTTTAGGTAGTGTAGGGGGTCGTGCTGGGTGTAGTGTTTTATGGTAGTGCAGTAGTGCTTGGGTCTTGTAGGGGGTCGTGCTTGGGGTAGTGTTTTAGGGTTTAGGGTAGTGCAGTGGCATTTGGGTTGGGTAGAGTGTCATGCTGGGGGTAGTGTTTTAGGGTGTAGGCTAGTGCAGTGGTGTTTGGGTAGTGTAGGGGGCCATGCTGGGGATAGTGTTTTAGGATTTAGGGTAGTGTAGTGGTGTTTGGGTAGTGTTGGGGTCATGCTGGGGGTAGTATTGTAGGGGTATGGGTAGTTCAGTGGTGTTTGGGTAGTATGGGTGTCATGCTGGGAGTAGTGTTTTAGGGCCTGATTCACAGAACTAACTTAAGACAAAATCCTAAACTTACTACCATTTTCGTATTCACAGAAGGCATTTACTCATTTTGGTATTCACAGAAGACACTTACTCACTGCGGTATTCGTAGAAGTTAGGAGTCCTAACTTTAGTACTCCTAAATGCCTTCTGTGAATACCGAAAGCCTTAAAATTAGGATTTTTCTCAGTTGAGTAGTAGTAAAGTTAGGAGTCCTAACTTTAGAACTCCTAAACTGAGAAAAATCCTAATTTTAAGACTTTCGGTATTCACAGAAGGCATTTAGGAGTCCTAAAGTTAGGACTCCTAACTTCTGTGAATATCAAAATGAGTAAGTGCCTTCTGTGAATACGAAAATGGTAGTAAGTTTAGGATTTTGTCTTAAGTTAGTTCTGTGAATCGGGCCCTTAAGGTTTAGGGTAGTGCAGTGTTGTTTGTGTAGTGTAGGGGGTCATGCTGTGGGTAGTGTTTTAGGGTTTAGGGTAGTGCAGTTGTGTTTGTGAAGTGTAGGGGGTCGTGTTTTAGGGTTCAGTGTAGTGCAGTGGTGTTTGGGTAGTGTAGGGGGCCATGTAGAGGGTAGTGTTTTAGGGTTTAGTGTAGTGCAGTGGAGTTTGAGTAGTGTATGGGGTACGGTTTTAGGTTTAGGGTACTGCAGTTGTGTTTTTGTATTGTAGGGGTCATGCTGGGGGTAGTGTTTTAGGGTTTAGGATAGTGCAGTGGTGTTTGTGTAGTGTAGGCCGTCGTGTTTTAGGGTTTAAGGCAGTGCAGTGGTGTTTGGGTAGTGTATGGAGTCGTGCCGGGGGTCGTGTTTTATGGTTTAGGGTAGTGCAGTTTTGTTTGGGTAGTGTAAGGAGTCGTGCTGGGGGTAGTGTTTGAGGGTTTAGGGTAGTGCAGTGGTGTTTGGGTAGTGTAGGGGATCTTGCTGGGGGTAGTGAATTTAGTGTTTAGGATAATGTATTGGTGTTTGGGTCTTGTAGAGGGTCGTGCTGGGGGTAGTGGTTTAGGGTTTAGGGTAATGCAGTGGTGTGTGGGTAGTGTAGGGGTCATGCTGGGTGTAGTGCTTTAGGGTTTAGGGTAGTGCATTGGTGTTTGGGTAGTGTAGGGGTTCGTGCTGGATGTAGTGTTTTAGGGTTTACTGTTATTCAGTGGTGTTTGTGTGGTGTAGCGGGTCGTGCTGGGGGTAATGTTTTAGGATTTAGGGTAGTGCAGTGTTTTTTGGGTAGTGTAGGCGGTCATGCTGGGGGTAGTCTTTTAGGGTTTAGGGTTGTACAGTGGTGTTTGTGTACTGTAGGTGGTAGTGTTTTAGGGTTTAGGTAGTGCAGCGGTGTTTGGGTAGTTTAGGGAGACGTGCTGCGGGAAGTGTTTTAGGGAAGTCCAGTGGTGTTTGGGTAGTGTAGGTGGTCGTGCTGGGTGTAGTGTTTTATGGTAGTGCAATAGTGTTTGGGTAGTGTAGGGGGTCGTGCTTGGGGTAGTGTTTTAGGGTGTAGGGTAGTGCAGTGATGTTTGCGTAGTGTAGAGTGTCATGCTGGGGGTAGTGTTTTAGGTTGTTGGATAGTGCAGTGGTGTTTGGGTAGTGTAGGTGTCATGCTGGGGGTAGTGCTTTAGGGTTTAGGGCACTGCATTGGTTTTTGTGTAGTGTGGGGGGTAGTGATGGTGGGAGTGTTTTAGGGTTTAGGGTAGTGCGGTGGTGTTTGTGTAGTGTGGGGGTAGTGATGGGGTTAGTGTTTTTGGGGTAAGGGTAGTTCAGTGGTTTTTGGGTAGTGTAGGGGGTCATGTTGGGGGTAGTCTTTTAGGGTTTATGGTTGTGCAGTGGTGTTTGTGTAGTGTAGGGGGTAGTGTTTTAGGGTTTAGGTAGTGCATCAGTGTTTGTGTAGTACAGAGGGTTGTGCTTCGGGCAGTGTTTTAGGGTAGAGCAGTGGTGTTTAGGTAGTGTAGGGGGTCGTGCTGGGTGTAGTGTTTTATGGTAGTGCAGTAGTGCTTGGGTAGTGTAGAGTGTCATGCTGGGGGTAGTGTTTTAGGGTGTAGGGTAGTGCAGTTGTGTTTGGGTAGTGTAGGGGGCCATGCTGGGGATAGTGTTTTAGGATTTAGGGTAGTGTAGTGGTGTTTGGGTAGTGTTGGGGTCGTGCTGGGGGTAGTGTTGTAGGGAATTGGGTAGTTCAGTGGTGTTTGGGTAGTGTGGGTGTCATGCTGGGAGTAGTGTTTTAGGGTTTAGGGTAGTGCAGTGTTGTTTGTGTAGTGTAGGGGGTCATGCTGTGGGTAGTGTTTTAGGGTTTAGGGTAGTGCAGTTGTGTTTGTGAAGTGTAGGGGGTCGTGTTTTAGGGTTCAGTGTAGTGCAGTGGTGTTTGGGTAGTGTAGGGGGCCATGTAGAGGGTAGTGTTTTAGGGTTTAGTGAAGTGCAGTGGAGTTTGAGTAGTGTTTGGGGTACTGTTTTAGGTTTAGGGTACTGCAGTTGTGTTTTTGTATTGTAGGGGGTCATGCTGGGGGTAGTGTTTTAGGGTTTAGGATAGTGCAGTGGTGTTTGTGTAGTGTAGGCCGTTGTGTTTTAGGGTTTATGGCAGTGCAGTGGTGTTTGGGTAGTGTATGGAGTCGTGCCGGGGGTCGTGTTTTATGGTTTAGGGTAGTGCAGTTGTGTTTGGGTAGTGTAAGGGGTTGTGCTGGGGGTAGTGTTTGAGGGTTTAGGGTAGTGCAGTGGTGTTTGGGTAGTGTAGGTGATCTTGCTGGGGGTAGTGAATTTAGCGTTTAGGATAATGTTTTGGTGTTTGGGTCATGTAGAGGGTCGTGCTGGGGGTAGTGGTTTAGGGTTTAGGGTAATGCAGTGGTATGTGGGTAGTGTAGGGGTCATGCTGGGGTAGTGCTTTAGGGTTTAGGGTAGTGCATTGGTGTTTGGGTAGTGTAGGGGGTCGTGCTGGATGTAGTGTTTTAGGGTTTACTGTTATTCAGTGGTGTTTCGTTAGTGTAGCGGGTCGTGCTGGGGGTAATGTTTTAGGATTTAGGGTAGTGCAGTGTTTTTTGGGTAGTGTGGGAGGTCATGCTGTGGGTAGTCTTTTAGGGTTTAGGGTTGTACAGTGGTGTTTGTGTACTGTAGGTGGTAGTGTTTTAGGGTTTAGGTAGTGCAGCGGTGTTTGGGTAGTTTAGGGAGTCGTGCTGCGGGTAGTGTTTTAGGGAAGTGCCTTGGTGTTTGGGTTGTGTAGGTGGTCGTGCTGGGTGTAGTGCTTTATGGTAGTGCAGTAGTGTTTGGGTAGTGTAGGGGGTCGTGCTTGGGGTAGTGTTTTAGGGTGTAGGGTAGTGCAGTGGTGTTTGCGTGGTGTAGAGTGTCATGCTGGGGGTAGTGTTTTAGGGTGTTGGATAGTGCAGTGGTGTTTGGGTGGTATAGGGGTCATGCTGGGGGTAGTGCTTTAGGGTTTAGGGTAGTGCAGTGGTGTTTGTGTAGTGTAGGGGGTGGTGATGGTGGGATTGTTTTAGGGTTTAGGGTAGTGCGGTGGTGTTTGTGTAGTGTGGGGGTAGTGATGGGGTTAGTGTTTTTGGGGTAAGGGTAGTTCAGTGGTTTTTGGGTAGTGTAGGGGGTCATGCTGGGGGTAGTCTTTTAGGGTTTATGGTTGTGCAGTGGTGTTTGTGTAGTGTAGGGGGTAGTGTTTTAGGGTTTAGGTAGTGCATCGGTGTTTGTGTAGTACAGAGGGTCGTGCTGCGGGTAGTGTTTTAGGGTAGTGCAGTGGTGTTTAGGTAGTGTAGGGGGTCGTGCTGGGTGTAGTGTTTTATGGTAGTGCATTAGTGCTTGGGTAGTGTAGGGGGTCGTGCTTGGCGTAGTGTTTTAGGGTAGTGCAGTGGCGTTTGGGTAGTGTAGAGTGTCATGCTGGGGGTAGTGTTTTAGGGTGTAGGGTAGTGCAGTGGTGTTTGGGTAGTGTAGGGGGCCATGCTGGGGATAGTGTTTTAGGATTTAGGGTAGTGTAGTGGTGTTTGGGTAGTGTTGGGGTCGTGCTGGGGGTAGTGTTGTAGGGGTATGGGTAGTTCAGTGGTGTTTGGGTAGTGTGGGTGTCATGCTGGGAGTAGTGTTTTAGGGTTTAGGGTAGTGCAGTGTTGTTTGTGTAGTGTAGGGGGTCGTGCTGGATGTAGTGTTTTAGGGTTTACTGTTATTCAGTGGTGTTTCGTTAGTGTAGCGGGTCGTGCTGGGGGTAATGTTTTAGGATTTAGGGTAGTGCAGTGTTTTTTGGGTAGTGTGGGAGGTCATGCTGTGGGTAGTCTTTTAGGGTTTAGGGTTGTACAGTGGTGTTTGTATACTGTAGGTGGTAGTGTTTTAGGGTTTAGGTAGTGCAGCGGTGTTTGGGTAGTTTAGGGAGTCGTGCTGCGGGTAGTGTTTTAGGGAAGTGCCTTGGTGTTTGGGTTGTGTAGGTGGTCGTGCTGGGTGTAGTGCTTTATGGTAGTGCAGTAGTGTTTGGGTTGTGCAGGGGGTCGTGCTTGGGGTAGTGTTTTAGGGTGTAGGGTAGTGCAGTGGTGTTTGCGTGGTGTAGAGTGTCATGCTGGGGGTAGTGTTTTAGGGTGTTGGATAGTGCAGTGGTGTTTGGGTGGTGTAGGGGTCATGCTGGGGGTAGTGCTTTAGGGTTTAGGGTAGTGCAGTGGTGTTTGTGTAGTGTAGGGGGTAGTGATGGTGGGATTGTTTTAGGGTTTAGGGTAGTGTGGTGGTGTTTGTGTAGTGTGGGGGTAGTGATGGGGTTAGTGTTTTTGGGGTGAGGGTAGTTCAGTGGTTTTTGGGTATTGTAGGGGGTCATGCTGGGGGTAGTCTTTTAGGGTTTATGGTTGTGCAGTGGTGTTTGTGTAGTGTAGGGGGTAGTGTTTTAGGGTTTAGGTAGTTCATCGGTGTTTGTGTAGTACAGAGGGTTGTGCTGCGGGCAGTGTTTTAGGGTAGTGCAGTGGTGTTTAGGTAGTGTAGGGGGTCGTGCTGGGTGTAGTGTTTTATAGTAGTGCATTAGTGCTTGGGTAGTGTAGGGGGTCATGCTTGGGGTAGTGTTTTAGGGTAGTGCAGTGGTGTTTGGGTAGTGTAGAGTGTCATGCTGGGGGTAGTGTTTTAGGGTGTAGGGTAGTGCAGTGGTGTTTGGGTAGTGTAGGGGGCCATGCTGGGGATAGTGTTTTAGGATTTAGGGTAGTGTAGTGGTGTTTGGGTAGTGTTGGGGTCGTGCTGGGGGTAGTGTTGTAGGGGTATGGGTAGTTCAGTGGTGTTTGGGTAGTGTGGGTGTCATGCTGGGAGTAGTGTTTAAGGGTTTAGGGTAGTGCAGTGTTGTTTGTGTAGTGTAGGGGGTCACGATGTGGGTAGTGTCTTAGGGTTTAGAGTTGTGCAGTTGTGTTTGTGAAGTGTAGGGGGTCGTGTTTTAGGGTTCGGTGTAGTGCAGTGGTGTTTGGGTAGTGTAGGGGGCCATGTAGAGGGTAGTGTTTTAGGGTTTAGTGTAGTGCAGTGGAGTTTGAGTAGTGTTTGGGGTACTGTTTTAGGTTTAGGGTACTGCAGTTGTGTTTTTGTATTGTAGGGGGTCATGCTGGGGGTAGTGTTTTAGGGTTTAGGATAGTGCAGTGGTGTTTGTGTAGTGTAGGCCGTTGTGTTTTAGGGTTTAAGGCAGTGCAGCGGTGTTTGGGTAGTGTATGGAGTCTTGCCGGGGGTCGTGTTTTATGGTTTAGGGTAGTGCAGTGTTGTTTGGGTATTGTAAGGGTTGGTGCTGGGGGTAGTGTTTGAGGCTTTAGGGTAGTGCAGTGGTGTTTGGGTAGTGTAGGGGATCTTGCTGGGGGTAGTGAATTTAGTGTTTAGGATAATGTATAGGTGTTTGGGTCGTGTAGAGGGTCGTGCTGGGGGTATTTGTTTAGGGTTTAGGGTAATGCAGTGGTGTGTGGGTAGTGTAGGGGTCATGCTGGGGGTAGTGCTTTAGGGTTTAGGGTAGTGCATTGGTGTTTGGGTAGTGTAGGGGGTCGTGCTGGATGTAGTGTTTTAGGGTTTAGGGTAGTGTAGTGTTGTTTGGGTAGTGTAGGGGGTCTTGCTTGGGCAAGTGTTTTAGGGTTTAGGGTAGTGTATGTCGCGATTTGCACATTACAAGGCCAGGGCGCGGCGCGCAAAATAACTACCCCCCGGTAACTCTCATATCCAGCGCGCTGTTTGGTATGCATGGCGCGTAAGTTGAGGCCGTGGGATCTCCAAACGCCCGGCACTACAAATCCCGTCATGCACACGGCAGGCGGCCCGGAAAAAGTTCCCGGCTGTTCCGCCGGAACAATAATAAAGCCCTTCCCTTTTCCAGGGATCGGGGCTTGATAATCCATTTCCTGCTTCAATCGCGGATGGTATTCCCCACGGGATATCTACACGAAGGATTCAAGAGTTGGATGAACCTCGTTGAAACCCACAGACTTATGGCAGCACCGATGTGAAACCATGCGCGTTGCTGCTCCTGGACCCGGAAGTGAGTCAGCCATCGGCACGCCCCGCTATGAACTTCCCTCCTGGTGAAATAGAGTGAGTAGTGACTCCTATCTGTACCAGAAACCGCGCTTCACCCCAGTATTCTTTGATTTGCTAAGATTCCAGGCGCATTCCGGAAAGTTGAGAAACCCTGACTGTGAAGCAACAGTGTGGGGGCGATAAACTGCCTATGTGATTGCCAATTCTCAAAGCATTTCTCCAAGCTCAACATCTGCATCATAACGCAGAATCCCTTTGACGATTCTACAGAAATCCTTGCGCATGCTGCTACTCTCCCTTGTGAGTATTTGTTGCTACAGGGTGGAAATCGTAGCCTGGTGTGCTTGAGTGGAGTGGGGGTGGGGAGCGCTTACTCACCACTCTTTGTTTGTATTCCCCCCTGTAGTTCAACCCTGGGAGGTTCCTCGGCCTTTGCACACACCCCAACCTCCAGACGCAGGACCAGAGGCACCTCGCTGTTCAGCAGCGTTTTCATATTTTTTCCACTTCCCTTTTCCCCGGGGGGCTTTCCCATGCAGCAGTGTCCCCATTGCTCTGCGAGGGTCTGCGCCTCAGGGTCGAGGGGGGATAAACCACGCTCCATCACTCCCGACAGCTATCTTCCGAGGTTAGTGGCATTTTTTTGTAACATAGCCACTGACGCCATGACAGATTGTCAAGCCCAAGGAATTGGCCAGCCTGAGCGATGGACACCGCAGCGGTCATGTCCACACTACTGGAGAGTATTAATGCTCTCCAGCAGAAAGTACAGATCTCCCGCAGAGAGACCCAGGAGCTCAGGAATGAAATGGGAACCCTACGTAGGGAGGTAGCAGGGCTCTCAAGAACCAGTACCGGCCGTAACCACAGGGAGGGGCTCCTATATTAAAGACTGGACATTACCACCCCCCATATCGTCCCTAGGGGAAGGGCCCAAGGGAACCGGTTTGTTTTCAACCCCTTCAGCCTCCTCGCCTGCTGCAGGTATCATCCCTACGGTCCATGTGATACCGAACCCTGGTATTCCGCTAGCCCCCCCAGAACGTTTCTATGGGGATCCGAAAAAATTCGAAACCTTCCTACACCAATGCCAACTCCATTTTCTGTGCAAACCCGCAGTGTTTCAGGATGATGCCTCCAAGACGTCATTTATGATGTCCTATATGGGAGGAAATGCATCAAATTGGACGATTCCCTTAATGGAAAGAAACGATCCCGTGCTTCATAACTTTCAAGACTTCTGTGGGCAACTGAGAAAACTGTTCGACAGAAAAACCCACATGCTTTCGCTGGATCGAGAACTTATGACACTACGACAAGGATCGCAAGACCTCCTTACGTACATAACGAACTTTAATCGGCTCCTAGTAGAAACAACCTGGCCGCAAGAAAAGCGTACTTCATTATTCTACCAGGGACTTCGGGGAGAACTGAAGGACGTTCTTTCCAAAGTCGTACAGCTTCTGCAGACGTGTGAAGAACTAATTGAGCTATCAGTTCAATTAGACCATAGGTTGCAGGAGAGGAAGGGGGATAAAAGCAGAGGAGAACCCCGTTTTGTCTTGCCTCGACTTCGACCGTCTGTGGACGAACACCCCAAGACAGCAGACGGGTCTGAACCCATGCAAATCGGAGGACTCCGTGGTCCTCTGACCACAGAAGAAAGAGAGAAAAGACGACAACAGAAATTATGCCTATAATGTGGAAAAGGGGGACACTTTGTACAGGAATGTCGGGCCAGAACTAAAGGTCCAGATAGGGGATCCATTCTTAGGACCCAAGCGGCCACTCAACAGGAAGCGGAAAACTAAGACACCCAAGTCAGGACGGGATCTCCGTCTTGGGTTCTGAAGTGCTCACGATCCCTTCTATTTTGGCTAACACCATCCAACCCTCTGTGGCCCACCTGAATGTTGACGTCACTCTTTGGGTAACATCGGACTCACCCATACGCGTGCCTGGTTTGACCGACTCTGGAGCTACGGGCAATTTCATTGACCAGCAATACGCTAGGAACATAGGAGTCCCCTATGTCCAGAAGACGACTCCTACCTGGGTACGGGCAGTAGATGGGAAGGCACTGACTTCAGGACCCATCCGATACCAGACCATTCCACTGGTGATGAAGATTACCGAGGAGCATTATGAGACAATAAGCTTCGATCTCATCGACGCCCTTCATTTTCGCCTGATTTTGGGTATGCCATGGCTAACGTTGCATGACCCTGTTATACGGTGGACACTTCGTACGATATCCTTGTCTTCTGAGTTCTGCAGGAACCATTGCATGAAGCAATCCACACTCCAGGAACCAGCTATCCATACTCAAGCCGAGTTCGTTGCGTCAGGAGTGGAAGCCATCGGACTGTGTTGTTCTACCCAGCTTCCGGAAGAATACCTGTCCTTTCTGCCGGTCTTTGATAAACATAAGGCGACCCAACTACCACCACATCGGCCATATGATTGCCGCATCGATTTACTGCCTGGTGCCGACATCCCCTGTAGCCGAGTATACGCCCTTAATGAACCCGAAAACCGGTATCTCAAGAACTACTTGGATGAAAACCTAGCGTCTGGATTCATCCGACCCTCATCATCTCCCGCCTCGTCCCCTCTCTTTTTCATCACTAAAAAAGATTGTGACGATTTGAGGACGTGTATAGATTATAGAGCCCTCAACAAAATCACCATAAAGAACAGTGTTGGAAGGCGGGCCTCGGGGGAGTCGGAGAGACCACCCAGAGCGGCCCCCACACGGCACGAAGTAGCCGAGCGCTGCTGAAAAGCCTCCGGGAGAGGTCCTTCTCCTATAACGTACTAGCACAGTAACACCACCACACAGGACTCGAGGAGATTCAGCAAGACGAGCAGTTCTTGATCAGCACTTATGAAGTTACGGTTATCAATATTTACAAGGGGGGATCGAGGGATCCACAAGAGTCTCAAAGTCTTTGGTAGGGACGGGGTAGTGGGACAGTCTTTAGCAGCGGCTTGGTACGAGGGTACCTGGGGCCCAGTTCTTATCCCCAAGCTGGAGGGCCTCCGGATCTCAGAGGGGTCGAGCCGCGACGGCGTCAGCAGGGCTCTGGTGTTCAGTCCGTGGAGTTCGAGCCGCGACCAGGTCAGCTGGGCTCTTACGGTGTCTTGGTTCAGCTCGAGCCGCGACGATGTCAGCAGGGCTCCGAGGGAGGTTTCAGCGAGGTTGGGCCACAACAGCGTCAGCAGGGCCCCGATGTTCCGTGAGGTTTCGTGATCTCAATAAGGTGGAGCCGCGACGCAGTCAGCAGGGCTCGTGGTAGAGTCTCAAGCAAGAGTTCTTCTCCGTTGGGTCGGCCGCGATTCAATCAGCAGGGCTCTCGACCCCGGGATACAACTGCTGTCCCATTGCGGGGTTGCTCCAGATATAGGTCTGGAGCCCTTTGATGTCCGGACCCTTGCGCCTGGGGGGGGCGGAGAGGCCGGGTTGGGAGAGGCCAGACGCCCAGCGGGAGAGGCGCCAGGTCCCGGGAGGCCGGAGGGGGATCGCACCTCGGTGTTGGGGGACGGTGGGGGTCCCATCGAAACTCCCCTCCTCCGGGAGTGGTGAAGTGGTCCGGTGATGCCCCCTGGCCAGATCTTGGTGCCTCGATGTCAGGGCTTCGCTGGGGCCGAGGCCGGCGGGAGCCGGGCCGCGTGGCTGGTGTGTGGAGCACGCATGATCCAAAGGGGGGGGAACCCCGAAGGGGTGAGGGGTCCCTGTGCGGCCTGGCAAGGGGGCCGCGTAGGCCAGTGTAGTGAAACGGGTACAATCCAAGGGGGGACCTCGAAGAGGGGAGAGGTCCCTGGCGGCCCGAAGGGTCGGCCCGGGTAGGCTGGTGCGGGGAACAGGCACAATCCACGGGGTTTAAGACCACGCCACGAGGCCGGGTCCAACAAACAGGTACCCATTACCCTTGATACCGGTATTGTTGGATCAATTGAAAGGGACTCAGGTCTACACCAAACTGGACCTCTGAGGGGCATATCACTTGGTACGGGTTAGAACAGGAGACAAATGGAAAACCGCTTTTCGAACTGAGTACGGGCTCTTCGAGTACCAAGTGATGCCCTTTGGATTGTGCAATGCACCACCAGCGTTCCAGTTTTTTATGGACGAAGTGTTGCACGGATTGCTGGATTCCATATGCATCGCCTACATTGACGTTATTCTCATCTATTCCACAAACCTCCCAGATCATATCACCCATGTAAGAACTGTCCGGGAACGCCTGCAACACCACTCTCTCTACGCCAAACTTGAGAAATGCCTTTTTCACATGCAAGAAATCGCCTTCTTGGGATACGTAATCAATGCACGAGGCTTCCAAATGGATACGGAAAAGGTCTCAGCAATAAAACAATGGAGGGCACCACTCAACGTAAAATCCGTGCAGAGCTTCCTTGGTTTCGCCAACTATTATCGGAGGATCATCAAAGACTTCTCCAAAGTTATCCACCCCATAACCTGTCTACTGCGAAAGAATGTCCCCTTCTTGTGAAACGACGAGGCGGACCAAGCATTTGAGGAATTAAAGCACAGGCTCACCCACGCTCCCATCCTGCGTCATCCAGACTCTCGCTTGCCCTTCATCCTGGAAACAGATGCCTCACAACATGGACTGGGAGGGGTGTTGTCGCAACGGCATCCTACCACCGGGCAAATCCACCCAGTCGCCTTCTATTCTAAAAAACTCACCCCCAGTGAGGCGAACTATTCGATCTCGGACAAAGAGCTCTTAGCAATAAAAAGGGCCTGTGAAGAATGGAGGCATTACCTCCTGGGAGCTCACCATACTGTTGAGATCTATACTGATCATAGAAACCTGCGATTCCTCAAAACCACCAAGGCTCTGACACCACGACAACTCCGGTGGTCTCTTTTCTTTTCGGATTATGACTTTATCATTAAATATAAACCAGGTCTCCAGAATGGTAAGCAGACGCCCTGTGAAGAAAGGACGAACCAGCAGAGACTCTGGAGGAAGAAACAACGGAAGCTCCCTCCATATTACCCAGCAGTGCCTTTTCAGAGAACACCATTGCGCTACTCATGTCTCAGAACTCTCTTGAGGACGTCAAGACAGCCATGATCGACCTGAACATCCAACAGTGGTTAGTCGAAGACCCCGAAAATCGAATAACCAACGAACACCTGGCATATCACAACCATGACTTGTACGTCCCCTTGTTCACCCTCCAAAAGCAAGTGTTGGCTTGGGCTCACGATTCCACCCTCGGAGGTCACCTGGGAGAGCACAAAACCATAGCTGTAATAGAGAGATCCTTTTGGTGGCCCACACTGCGTAAAGACACTCGAGACTACCTACGTACTTGTGCAGTGTGTGCTCAAAGCAAGGCAAGTCATTCTAAGCCCACAGGACTCTTACGGCTCATTCCTATTCCTCCGCTCCCCTGGCATACAGTCTCCATGGATTTTATTGTCGAGATGCCCCCCTGTGAAGGTTATACCACCATTCTCGTGATCATAGACCACCTGACAAAGATGGACCACTTTGTTCCTTTGAAAAGACTTCCAACGTACTCCGAGCTAGCAGTCACATTCCTGCAGCATGTTGTGTGTGCCCATGGAATCCCCAGGGTCCTCATCAAAGACCGTGGTACTCAGTTCACCTCTCGTTTCTGGAAGGCGCTTTGCTCCACCATGAGGGAAGACGCCCGATTATCCACCAGTTACCACCCTCAAACAGACGGCAAGACGGAATGTCTAAACCAATCCTTGGAGCAATACCTTCGATATTTCACTCTACAAAACACTTCCGAATGGTACCCGTTGATTTGGGCAGCGGAATTCGCGTACAACAACGCGGAACATACCACTTTGGGATGTTCACCCTTCTTCTGTCTTTAAGGGTTTCATCCAAATATGCTTCCCTTTGAATGGCCTGTGGTTTCCAAACATTCTACTATCCAGGAACATCACGCCCAAATTCGGACCGTGTTGAAAGAAGCAAAGAAACAGCTGCTGAAAGCTCAAACCGCCCACAAACACTTCCCAGAGAAGAAGAGAAATCCTGAACCTATCTATCAAGTGGGAGACTTGGTGTGGCTGGCCACAAAAAACCTACATCTGAAGGGAGGGGGTAAGCTTTCACCCAAATACATAGGGCCTTACAAAGTGGTTGAAGTCATTAACCCTGTCGCTCTAAAACTATTACTTCCCCAAGCCTGGCACATACATCCAGTATTTCATGTTTCTTTAATGAAAAGTTGTCCCGATTCCATGAGACTTCCCTCTAGGCCCGTCCCTATTGAAATAGACGGACAGGAAGAATACGAAGTACGAGAAGTACTAGACTCCCGTTTAGTCAGAGGGCGCGTACAGTACCTGATAGATTGGGTAGGATACGGGTTAGAAGACCGTACTTGGGAACCCGCTGGTAACCTCCACTGTTCTCTTCTCGTGGCACGATTTCATGCTCGAAATGCCGGAAAGCCAGGTCGACCGCCGGGACGGCAGTCCTTACGAGGGGGCTCTGTCGTGATTTGCACATTACAAGGCCAGGGCGCGGAGCGCAAAATACACTACCCCCCCGGTACCTCTCAGATCCAGCGCGCTGTCCAGTATGCATGGCGCGTAAGGGGAGGCCGTGGGATCTCCAAATGCCCGGCTCTACAAATCCCGTCATGCACGCGGCAGGCGGCCCGGAAGAAGTTCCCGGCTGTTCCGCCGGAACAATAATAAAGCACATCCCTTTTCCAGGGATCGGGGCTTGACAATCCATTTCCTGCTTCAATCGCGGATGATATTCCCCGCGGGATATCTACACGAAGGATTCAAGAGTTGGATGAACCTCGTTGAAATCCACAGACTTATGGCAGCACCGATGTGGAACCATGCGCGTTGCTGCTCCTGGACCCGGAAATGAGTCAGATGTCGGCGCGCCCCGCTATGAACTCCCCTCCTGGTGAAATAGAGTGAGTAGTGACTCCTATCTGTACCAGGAACCGCGCTTCACCCCAGTATTCTTTGATTTGCTAAGATTCCAGGCGCATTCTGGAAAGATGAGAAACCCTGACTGTGAAGCAACAGTGTGGGGGCAATAAACTGCCTATGTGATTGCCAATTCTCAAAGCATTTCTCCAAGCGCAACATCTGCGTCATAACGAAGAAACCCTTCAACGATTCTACAGAAATTTCTTGCGCATGCTGCTACTCTCCCTTGTGAGTCTTTGTTGCTACAGGGTGGGGAACGTAGCCTGGTGTGCTTAAGTGGAGTGGGGGTGGGGAGCGCTTACTCACCACTCTTTGTTTGTATTCCCTCTGTAGTTCAACCCTGGGAGGTTCCTCGGCCTTTGCACACACCCCAACCACAGACGCAGGACCAGAGGCACCTCGCTGTTCAGCAGCGTTTTCTTATTTTTTCCACTTCCCTTTTCCCCGGGGGGCTTTCCCTTGCAGCAGTGTCCCCGACGCTCTGCGAGGGTCTGCGCCTCAGGGTCGAGGGGGGATAAACCACGCTCCATCGCTCCCGACGGCTATCTTCAAAGGTTAGTGGCATTTTTGTGTAACATAGCCACTGACGCCATGACAGTGTATTAGTGTTTGGGTGGTGTAGAAGGTCTGCTGGGGGTAGTATGTTAGGTTTTAGGGTAATGCAGTGGTGTTTGGGTAGTGTAGGGGTTGTGCTGGGGGTAGTGCTTTAGTGTTTTATGTAGTGCAGTGGTATTTGGGTAGTGTAGGGGTCGTGCTGGGAGTAGTGTTTTAGGGTTTAGGGTTGTGCAGTGGTTTTAGTGTAGTGTAGGGGGTCGTGCAGGGGGTAGTGTTTTAGGGTTTAGGATAGTGCAGTTGTGTTTGTGTAGTGTAGGGGTCATGTTTTAGGGTTTAGGGTAGTGCAGTGGTATTTGTGTAGTGTAGGGGGTCATGCTGTGTATAGTGTTTTTGGGTTTAGGGTAGTGCAGTGGAGTTTGGGAAGTGGAGGGGGTCATGCTGGTGGTAGTGTTTTATGGTAGTGCAGTAGTGTTTGGTTAGTGTATGGGGTCGTGCTGGGGGTAGTATTTTAGAGATTAGAGTAGTGCAGTGGTGTTTCGGTAGTGTAAATGGTCATGCTGGGGGTATTGTTTTAGGGTTTAGGGTGGTGCAGTGGTGTTGGGGTACTGTAGGGGGTCATGCTGAGGGTAGTGTTTTAGAGTTTAGGGTAGTACAGTGGTGTTTGGGTAGGGTATTAAGTCGTGCTGGGGTAGTGTTTTAGGGTTTAGGGTAGTGCAGTGGTATTTGTGTAGTGTAGTAGGTAGTGCTGGGGAGTGTTTTAGGGTTTAGGTTAGATCAGTGGTGTGTGGGTAGTGTAGGGGTAGTGCTGGGGGTAGTGTTTTAGGGGTAAGGGTAGTTCAGTGGTCTTTGTGTAGTATAGGGGGTCGTGCTGGGAGCAGTGTTTTAGGGTTTAGGGAAGTGCAGTGGTATTTGTGTTTTGTAGGGAGTCATGCTGTGGGTAGTATTTTAGGGTTTAGGGTAGTGCAGTGGTGTTTGTGTAGTGTAAGGGGTCGTGCTGGGGGTAGTGTTTTAGGGTTTAGGGTAGTGCAGTGGTGTTTCTGTAGTGTAAGATGTCGTGCTGAGGGTAGATTTAGGGTTTAGGGTAGTGGAGTGGTGTTTGGGTCATGTAGGAGTTTGTGCTGGGGGTAGTGTTTTAGGGTTTAGAGTAGTGCAGTGTTGTTTCCATAGTGTAGGGGGTATTTTTTTAGTGTTTGGGGTACTGCAGTGGTGTCTGTGCAGTGTAGGGGTCATGCTAGGGGTAGTGTTTTAGTGTTTAGGATAGTGCAGTGGTGTTTGGGTAGTGTATGGTGTTGTGCTGGGAGTAGTGTTTAGGGTTTAGGGAAGTACAGTGGTGTTTGTGTAGTGTAGGGGGTCATGCTGGGTGTAGTGTTTTAGGGTTTAGGGTAGTGCAGTGGTGTATGTGTAGTGTAAGGGGTCGTGCTGGGGGTAGATTTAGGGTTTAGGGTAGTGCAGTGGTGTTTGGGTCGTGTAGGCGGTTTTGCTGGGGGTAGTGTTTTAGGGTTTAGGGTAGTGCAGTGTTGTTTGTGTAGTATAGGGAGTAGTGTTTTAGGGTTTAGAGTAGTACAGTGGTGTTTGTGTGGTGTAGGGGGTCGTGCTGGGGGTGTGTATTAGGGTTTAGGATAGTGCAGTTGTGTTTGTGTAGTGTAGGGGGTCATGTTTTAGGGTTTAGGATAGTGCAGTGGTGTTTGTGTAGTGTAGGGGGTCATGCTGCGTATAGTGTTTTTGGATTTAGGGTAGTGCAGTGGAGTTTGGGAAGTGGAGGGGGTCATGCTGGGGGTAGTGTTTTAGGGATTAGGGTATTGCAGTGGTGTTTCGGTAGTGTAAATGGTCATGCTGGGGGTAGTGTTTTAGGGTTTAGGGTAGTGCAGTGGTGTTGCGGTACTGTAGGGGGTCATGCTGAGGGTAGTGTTTTAGAGTTTAGGGTAGTACAGTGGTGTTTGGGTAGGGTAGTAAGTCGTGCTGGGGTAGTGTTTTAGGGTTTAGGGTAGTGCAGTGGTATTTGTGTGGTGTAGTAGGTAGTACTGGGGAGTGTTTTAGGGTTTAGGTTAGATCAGTGGTGTTTGGGTAGTGTAGGGGTAGTGTTTTAGGGGTAAGGGTAGTTCACTGGTGTTTGGGTAGTATGGGGGGTCGTGCTGGGAGCAGTGTTTTAGGGTTTAGGGAAGTGAGGTGGTGTTTGTGTAGTGTAGGGAGTCATGCTGTGGGTAGTATTTTAGGGTTTAGGGTGGTGCAGTGGTGTTTGTGTAGTGTAGGGGTTAGTGCTGGGGGCAGTGTTTTAGAGTTTAGGGTTGTGAAGTGGTGTTTGTGTAGTGTAGAGGGTCATGCTGGGGGTAGTGTTTTAGGGTTTTGGGTAGTGCAGTGGTATTTGGGTAGTGTAGGGGGTCGTGCTGTGTGTAGTGTTTTAGGGTTTAGGATTAAGCAGTGGTTTTAGTGTAGTGTAGGGGGTTGTGCAGGGGGTAGTGTTTTAGGGTTTAGGGTAGTTCAGTGGTGTTTGTGTCGATTAGGGGGTAATGCTGGGGGCAGATTTAGGGTTTAGGGTAGTGCAGTGGAGTTTGTGTAGTGTAGGGGGTCATGCTGGGGGTAGTCTTTTTTAGTGTTTAGTGTAGTGCAGTGTTGTTTGTGTAGTGTAGGGAGTAGTGTTTTAGGGTTTAGAGTAGTACAGTGGTGTTTGTGTAGTGTAGGGGGTCGTGCTGAGGCTGTGTATTAGGGTTTAGGATAGTGCAGTTGTGTTTGTGTACTATAGGGGGTCATGTTTTAGGGTTTAGGGTAGTGCAGTGGTATCTGTGTAGTGTAGGGGGTCATGCTGCGTATAGTGTTTTTGGTTTTAGGGTAGTGCAGTGGAGTTTGGGAAGTGGAGGGGGTCATGCTGGTAGTAGTCTTTTATGGTAGTGCAGTAGTGTTTGGTTAGTGTATGGGGTCATGCTGGGGGTAGTGTTTTAGGGATTAGGGTAGTGCAGTGGTGTTTCGGTAGTGTAAATGGTCATGCTGGGGGTAGTGTTTTAGGGTTTAGGGTAGTGCAGTGGTGTTGGGGTACTGTAGGGGGTCATGCTGAGGGTAGTGTTTTAGAGTTTAGGGTAGTGCAGTGGTGTTTGGGTAGGGTAGTAAGTCGTGCTGGGGTAGTGTTTTAGGGTTTAGGGTAGGGCAGAAGTATTTGTGTAGTGTAGTAGGTAGAGCTGGGGAGTGTATTAGGGTTTAGGTTAGATCAGTGGTGTTTGGGTAGTGTAGGGGTACTGCTGGGAGTAATGTTTTAGGGAAGGGTAGTTCAGTGGTGTTTGGGTAGTATAGGGGGTCGTGCTGGGAGCAGTGTTTTAGGGTTTAGGGAAGTGCAGTGGTGTTTGTGTAGTGTAGGGAGTCATGCTGTGGGTAGTATTTTAGGGTTTAGGGTAGTGCAGTGGTGTTTGTGTAGTGTAAGGGGTCGTGCTGGGGGTAGTGTTTTAGGGTTTAGGGTAGTGCTGTGGTGTGTCTGTAGTGTAAGAGGTCGTGCTGAGGGTAGATTTAGGGTTTAGGGTAGTGCAGTGGTGTTTGAGTCATGTAGGAGGTTGTGCTGGGGTAGTGTTTTAGGGTTTAGGGTAGTGCAGTGTTATTTGTATAGTATAGGGGGTAGTTTTTTTAGTGTTTAGGGTACTGCAGCGGTGTCTGTGTAGTGTAGGGGTCATGCTAGGTGTAGTGTTTTAGTGTTTAGGATAGTGCAGTGGTGTTTGGGTAGTGTATGGTGTTGTGCTGGGAGTAGTGTGTTAGGGTTTAGGGAAGTACAGTGTTGTTTGTGTAGTGTAAGGTTTCATGTTGTGAGTAGTGTTTTAGTGTTTAGGGTAGTGCAGTGGCGTATGTGTAGTGTAAGGGTTGTGCTGGTTGTAGTGTTTTAGGGTTTAGGGTAGTGCAGTGGTGTTTATGTAGTGTAAGGGGTCGTGCTGGGGGTAGATTTAGAGTTTAGGGTAGTGCAGTGGTGTTTGGGTCGTGTATGCGGTTGTGCTGGGGGTAGTGTTTTAGGGTTTAGGGTAGTGCAGTGTTGTTTGTATAGTGTAGGGGTAGTTTTTTATGGTTTAGGATAGTGTAGGGGTGTTTGTGTAGTGTAGGGGTCATGCTACGGGTAGTGTTTTAGGGTTTAGGATAGTGCAGTGGTGTTTTTGTAGTGTAGGCGGTCGTGTTTTAGTGTTTAGGATAGTGCAGTGGTGTTGGGGTAGTGTGGGGAGTCGTGCTGGGGGTAGTGTTTTAGGGTTTAGTGTAGAGCAGTGGTGTTTAGGTAGTGTAGAGGGTTGTTCTTGAGGTAGTGTTTTAGCGTTTAGGGTAATGCAGTGGTGTTTGGGTAGTGTAGAGGGTCGTGCTGGAGGTAGTGTATTAGGGTTTAGGGTAGTGCAGTGGAGTTTGTGTAGTGTAGGGGGTAGTGCTGGGGGTAGTGTTTTAGGGTTTAGGGTAGTGTAGTAATGTTTGTGTAGTTTAGGGGGTCATGATGGGGGTAGATTTAGTGTTTAGGATAGTGCAGTGGTGTTTGTGTAGTGTAGGGGTTAGTGCTGAGGGCAGTGTTTTAGAGTTTAGGGTAGTGCAGTGGTGTTTGTGTAGTGTAGGGGGTCATGCTGGGGGTAGTGTTTTAGGGTTTTGGGTAGTGCAGTGGTATTTGGGTAGTGTAGGGGTTGTGCTGGGTGTAGTGTTTTAGGGTTTAGGGTTGTGCAGTGGTTTTAGTGTAGTGTAGGGGGTCGTGCAGTGGGTAGTGTTTTAGGGTTTAGGGTAGTTCAGTGGTGTTTGTGTCGATTAGGGGGTAATGCTGGGGGCAGATTTAGTGTTTAGGGTAGTGCAGTGGAGTTTGGGTAGTGTAGGGGGTCATGCTGGGGTAGTCTTTTTAGGTGTTTAGGGTAGTTCAGTGTTGTTTTTGTAGTGTAGGGAGTAGTGTTTTAGGGTTTAGAGTAGTACGGTGGTGTTTGTGTAGCGTAGGGGGTCGTGCTGGGGGTGTGTATTAGGGTTTAGGATAGTGCAGTTGTGTTTGTGTAGTGTAGGGGGTCATGTTTTAGGGTTTAGGGTTTAGGGTAGTGCAGTGGTGTTTGTGTAGTGTAGGGGGTCATGCTGCGTATAGTGTTTTTGGGTTTAGGGTAGTGCAGTGTAGTTTGGGAAGTGGAGGGGGTCATGCTGGTGGTAGTGTTTTATGGTAGTGCAGTAGTGTTTGGTTAGTGTTTCGGGTCGTGCTGGGGGTAGTGTTTTAGGGATTAGGGTAGTGCAGTGGTGTTTCGGTAGTGTAAATGGTCATGCTGGGGGTAGTGTTTTAGGGTTTAGGGTAGTGCAGTGGTGTTGGGGTACTGTAGGGGGTCATGCTGAGGGTAGTGTTTTAGAGTTTAGGGTAGTGCAGTGGTGTTTGGGTAGGGTTGTAAGTCGTGCTGGGGTAGTGTTTTAGGGTTTAGGGTAGTGCAGTGGTATTTGTGTAGTGTAGTAGGTAGTGCTGGGGATTGTTTTAGGGTTTAGGTTAGATCAGTGGTGTTTGGGTAGTGTAGGGGTAGTGCTGGGGGTAGTGTTTTAGGGGTAAGGGTAGTTCAGTGGTGTTTGGGTAGTATAGGGGGTCGTGCTGGGAGCAGTGTTTTAGGGTTTAGGGAAGTGCAGTGGTGTTTGTGTAGTGTAGGGAGTCATGCTGTGGGTAGTATTTTAGGGTTTAGGGTAGTGCAGTGGTGTTTGTGTAGTGTAAGGGGTCGTGCTGGGGGTAGTGTTTTAGGGTTTAGGGTAGTGCCGTGGTGTTTCTGTAGTGTATGAAGTCGTGCTGAGGGTAGATTTAGGGTTTAGGGTAGTGCAGTGGTGTTTGGGTTATGTAGGAGGTTGTGCTGGGGGGAGTGTTTTAGGGTTTAGGGTAGTGCAGTGTTGTTTGTATAGTGTAGGGGTAGTTTTTTAGTGTTTAGGGTACTGCAGTGGTGTCTGCGTAGTGTAGGGGTCATGCTAGGGGTAGTGTTTTAGTGTGTAGGATAGTGCAGTGGTGTTTGGGTAGTGTATGGTGTTGTGCTGGGAGTAGTGTTTTACGGTTTAGGGAAGTACAGGGGAGTTTGTGTAGTGTAGGGGGTCATGCTGTGGGTAGTGTTTTAGGGTTTAGGGTAGTGCAGTGGTGTATGTGTAGTGTAAGGGGTCGTGCTGGTTGTAGTGTTTTTGGGTTTTAGGGTAGTGCAGTGGTGTTTATGTAGTGTAAGGGGTCGTGCTGGGGGTAGATTTAGGGTTTAGGGTAGTGCAGTGGTGTTTGGGTCGTGTAGGCGGTTGTGCTGGGGGTAGTGTTTTAGGGTTTAGGGTAGTGCAGTGTTGTTTGTATAGTGTAGGGGGTAGTTTTTTATGGTTTAGGATAGTGCAGGGGTGTTTGTGTACTGTAGGGGTCATGCTACGGGTAGTGTTTTAAGGTTTAGGATAGTGCAGTGGTGTTTTTGTAGTGTAGGCGGTTGTGTTTTAGTGTTTAGGATAGTGCAGTGGTGTTGGGGTAGTGTGGGGAGTCGTGCTGGGGTAGTGTTTTAGAGTTTAGGGTAGAGCAGTGGTGTTTAGGTAGTATAGAGGGTTGTGCTGGGGGTAGTGTTTTAGGGTTTAGGGTAATGCAGTGGTGTTTTAGGTGGTGTAGGGGGTCGTGCTGGGGGTAGTACTTTAGGGTTTAGAGTAGTGCAGTGGTGTTTGGGTAGTGTGGGGGTCGTGCTGGAGGTAGTGTATTAGGGTTTAGGGTAGTGCAGTGGAGTTTGTGTAGTGTAGGGGGTAGTGCTGGGGGTAGTGTTTTAGGGTTTAGGGTAGTGCAGTAATGTTTGTGTAGTTTAGGGGGTCATGATGGGGGTAGATTTAGTGTTTCGGATAGTTCAGTGGTGTTTGTGTAGTGTAGGGGTTAGTGCTGGGGGCAGTGTTTTAGAGTTTAGGGTAGTGCAGTGGTGTTTGTGTAGTGTAGGGGGTCATGCTGGGGGTAGTGTTTTAGGGTTTTGGGTAGTGCAGTGGTATTTGGGTAGTGTAGGGGGTCGTGCTGGGTGTAGTGTTTTAGGGTTTATGGTTGTGCAGTGGTTTTAGTGTAGTATAGGGGGTCATGCAGGGGGTAGTGTTTTAGGGTTTAGTGTAGTTCAGTGGTGTTTGTGTCGATTAGGGGGTAATGCTGGGGGAAGATTTAGGGTTTAGGGTAGTGCAGTGGAGTTTGGGTAGTGTAGGGGTTCATGCTGGGGGTAGATTTAGGGTTTAGGGTAGTGCAGTGGTGTTTGGGTCATGTAGGAGGTTGTGTTGGGGGTTGTGTTTTAGGGTTTAGGGTAGTGCAGTGTTGTTTGTATAGTGTAGGGGGTAGTTTTTTTGTGTTTAGGGTACTGCTGTGGTGTCTGTGTAGTGTAGGGGTCATGCTAGGGGTAGTGTTTTAGTGTTTAGGATAGTGCAGTGGTGTTTGGGTAGTGTATGGTGTTGTGCTGGAAGTAGTGTTTTAGGGTTTAGGGAAGTACAGTGGTGTTTGTGTAGTGTAGGGGGTCATGCTGTGGTTAGTGTTTTAGGGTTTAGGGTAGTGCAGTGGTGTATGTGTAGTGTAAGGAGTCGTGCTGGTTGTAGTGTTTTAGGGTTTAGGGTAGTGCAGTGGTGTTTATGTAGTGTAAGGGGTCGTGCTGGGGGTAGATTTAGGGTTTAGGGTAGTGCAGTGGTGTTTGGGTCGTGTAGGCGGTTGTGCTGGGGGTAGTGTTTTAGGGTTTATGGTAGTGCAGTGTTGTTTGTATAGTGTAGGGGTAGTTTTTTATGGTTTAGGATAGTGCAGGGGTGTTTGTGTAGTGTAGGGGTCATGCTACGGGTAGTGTTTTAGGGTTTAGGATAGTGCAGTGGTGTTTTTGTAGTGTAGGCGGTCGTTTTTTAGTGTTTAGGATAGTGCAGTGGTGTTGGGGTAGTGTGGGGAGTCGTGCTGGGGGTAGTGTTTTAGGGTTTAGGGTAGAGCAGTGGTGTTTAGGTAGTAAAGAGGGTTGTGCTGGGGGTAGTGTTTTAGGGTTTAGGGTAATGCAGTGGTGTTTGGGTAGTGTAGGGGGTCGTGCTGGGGGTAGTACTTTAGGGTTTAGTGTAGTGCAGTGGTGTTTGAGTAGTGTAGGGGTAATGCTGGAGGTAGTGTATTAGGGTTTACGGTAGTGCAGTGGAGTTTGTGTAGTGTAGGGGGTAGTGCTGGGGGTAGTGTTTTAGGGTTTAGGGTAGTGCAGTAATGTTTGTGTAGTTTAGGGGGTCATGATGGAGGTAGATTTAGTGTTTAGGATAGTGCAGTGGTGTTTGTGTCGTGTAGGGGTTAGTGCTGGGGGCAGTGTTTTAGAGTTTAGGGTAGTGCAGTGGTGTTTGTGTAGTGTAGGGGGTCATGCTGGGGGTAGTGTTTTAGGGTTTTGGGTAGTGCAGTGGTTTTTGGGTAGTGTAGGGGGTTGTGCTGGGTGTAGTGTTTTAGTGTTTAGGGTTGTGCAGTGGTGTTAGTGTAGTCTAGGGGGTCGTGCAGGGGGTAGATTTTTAGGGTTAAGGGTAGTTCAGTGGTGTTTGTGTCGATTAGGGGGTAATGCTGTGGGCAGATTTAGTGTTTAGGGTAGTGCAGTGTTGTTTGTGTAGTGTAGGGAGTAGTGTTTTAGGGTTTAGAGTAGTACAGTGGTGTTTGTGTAGTGTAGGGGGTCGTGCTGGGGGTGTGTATTAGGGTTTAGGATAGTGCAGTTGTGTTTGTGTAGTGTAGGGGGTCATGGTTTAGGGTAGTGCAGTGGTGTTTGTGTAGTGTAGGGGGTCATGCTGCGTATAGTGTTTTTGGGTTTAGGGTAGTGCAGTGGAGTTTGGGAAGTGGAGGGGGTCATGCTGGTGGTAGTGTTTTATGGTAGTGCAGAAGTGTTTGATTAGTGTATGGGGTTGTGCTGGGGGTAGTGTTTTAAGGATTAGGGTAGTGCAGTGGTGTTTCGGTAGTGTAAATGGTCATGCTGGGGGTAGTGTTTTAGGGTTTAGGGTAGTGCAGTGGTGTTGTGATACTGTAGGGGGTCATGCTGAGGGTAGTGTTTAGAGTTTAGGGTAGTGCAGTGGTGTTTGGGTAGGGTAGTAAGTCGTGCTGGGGTAGTGTTTTATGGTTTAGGGTAGTGCAGTGGTATTTGTGTAGTGTAGTAGGTAGTGGTGGGGAGTGTTTTAGGGTTTAGGTTAGATCAGTGGTGTTTGGGTAGTGTAGGGGTAGTGTTTTAGGGGTAAGGGTAGTTCACTGGTGTTTGGGTAGTATAGGGGGTCGTGCTGGGAGCAGTGTTTTAGGGTTTAGGGAAGTGAGGTGGTATTTGTGTAGTGTAGGGAGTCATGCTGTGGGTAGTATTTTAGGGTTTAGGGTAGTGCAGTGGTGTTTGTGTAGTGTAGGGGTTCGTGCTGGGGGCAGTGTTTTAGAGTTTAGGGTAGTGCAGTGGTGTTTGTGTAGTGTAGGGGGTCCTGCTGGGGGTAGTGTTTTAGGGTTTTGGGTAGTGCAGTGGTATTTGGGTAGTGTAGGGGGTCGTGCTGGGTGTAGTGTTTTAGAGTTTAGGGTTAAGCAGTGGTTTTAGTGTAGTGTAGTGAGTCGTGCAGGGGGTAGTGTTTTAGGGTTTAGGGTAGTTCAGTGGTGTTTGTGTCGATTAGGGGGTAATGCTGGGGGCAGATTTAGGGTTTAGGGTAGTGCAGTGGAGTTTGGGTAGTGTAGGGGGTCATGCTGGGGGTAGTCTTTTTTAGTGTTTAGGGTAGTGCAGTGTTGTTTGTGTAGTGTAGAGAGTAGTGTTTTAGGGTTTAGAGTAGTACAGTGGTGTTTGTGTAGTGTAGGGGGTCGTGCTGGGTGTGTGTATTAGGGTTTAGGATAGTGCAGTTGTGTTTGTGTAGTGTAGGGGGTCATGTTTTAGGGTTAAAGGTAGTGCAGTGGTGTTTGTGTAGTGTAGGGGGTAATGCTGCGTATAGTGTTTTTGGGTTTAGGGTAGTACAGTGGAGTTTGGGAAGTGGAGGGGGTCATGCTGGTGGTAGTGTTTTATGGTAGTGCAGTTGTGTTTGGTTAGTGTATGGGGTCGTGCTGGTGGTAGTGTTTTAGGGATTAGGGTAGTGCAGTGGTGTTTCGGTAGTGTAAATGGTCATGCTGGGGGTAGTGTTTTAGGGTTTAGGGTAGTGCAGTGGTGTTGGTGTACTGTAGGGGGTCATGCTGAGGGTAGTGTTTTAGAGTTTAGGGTAGTGCAGTGGTGTTTGGGTAGGGTAGTAAGTCGTGCTGGGGTAGTGTTTTAGGGTTTATTGTAGTGCAGAGGTATTTGTGTAGTGTAGTAGGTAGTGCTGGGGAGTGTTTTAGGGTTTAGGTTAGATCAGTGGTGTTTGGGTAGTGTAGGGGTAGTGCTGGGGGTAGTGTTTTAAGGGTAAGGGTAGTTCAGTGGTGTTTGGGTAGTATAGGGGGTCGTGCTGGGAGAAGTGTTTTAGGGTTTAGGGAAGTGCAGTGGTGTTTGTGTAGTGTAGGGAGTCATGCTGTGGGTAGTATTTTAGGGTTTAGGGTAGTGCAGTGGAGATTGGGAAGTGGAGGGGGTCATGCTGGGGGTAGTGTTTTAGGGATTAATGTAGAGCAGTGGTGTTTCGGTAGTGTAAATGGTCATGCTGGGGGTAGTGTTTTAGGGTTTAGGGTAGTGCAGTGGTGTTGCGGTACTGTAGGGGGTCATGCTGAGGGTAGTGTTTTAGAGTTTAGGGTAGTGCAGTGGTGTTTGGGTAGGGTAGTAAGTCGTGCTGGGGTAGTGTTTTAGGGTTTAGGGTAGTGCAGTGGTATTTGTGTGGTGTAGTAGGTAGTGCTGGGGAGTGTTTTAGGGTTTAGGTTAAATCAGTGGTGTTTGGGTAGTGTAGGGGTAGTGTTTTAGGGGTAAGGGTAGTTCACTGGTGTTTGGGTAGTATGGAGGGTCGTGCTGGGAGCAGTGTTTTAGGGTTTAGGGAAGTGAGGTGGTGTTTGTGTAGTGTAGGGAGTCATGCTGTGGGTAGTATTTTAGGGTTTAGGGTGGTGCAGCGGTGTTTGTGTAGTGTAGGGGTTAGTGCTGGGGGCAGTGTTTTAGAGTTTAGGGTTGTGAAGTGGTGTTTGTGTAGTGTAGAGGGTCATGCTGGGGGTAGTGTTTTAGGGTTTTGGGTAGTGCAGTGGTATTTGGGTAGTGTAGGGGGTCGTGCTGTGTGTAGTGTTTTAGGGTTTAGGGTTAAGCAGTGGTTTTAGTGTAGTGTAGGGGGTCGTGCAGGGGGTAGTGTTTTAGGGTTTAGGGTAGTGCAGTGTTGTTTGTGTAGTGTAGGGAGTAGTGTTTTAGGGTTTAGAGTAGTGCAGTGGTGTTTGTGTAGTGTAGGGGGTCATGCTGGGGCTGTGTATTAGGGTTTAGGATAGTGCAGTTGTGTTTGTGTAGTGTAGGGGGTCATGTTTTAGGGTTTAGGGTAGTACAGTGGTGTTTGTGTAGTGTAGGGGGTCATGCTGCGTATAGTGTTTTTGGTTTTAGGGTAGTGCAGTGGAGTTTGGGAAGTGGAGGGGGTCATGCTGGTAGTAGTGTTTTATGGTAGTGCAGTAGTGTTTGGTTAGTGTATGGGGTCATGCTGGGGGTAGTGTTTTAGGGATTAGGGTAGTGCAGTGGTGTTTCGGTAGTGTAAATGGTCATGCTGGGGGTAGTGTTTTAGGGTTTAGGGTAGTGCAGTGGTGTTGGGGTACTGTAGGGGGTCATGCTGAGGGTAGTGTTTTAGAGTTTAGGGTAGTGCAGTGGTGTTTGGGTAGGGTAGTAAGTCGTGCTGGGGTAGTGTTTTAGGGTTTAGGGTAGGGCAGAGGTATTTGTGTAGTGTAGTAGGTAGTGCTGGGGAGCGTTTTAGGGTTTAGGTTAGATCAGTTGTGTTTGTGTAGTGTAGGGGTAGTGCTGGGAGTAATGTTTTAGGGTAAGGGTAGTTCAGTGGTGTTTGGGTAGTATAGTGGGTCGTGCTGGGAGCAGTGTTTTAGGGTTTAGGGAAGTGCAGTGGTGTTTGTGTAGTGTAGGGAGTCATGCTGTGGGTAGTATTTTAGGGTTTAGGGTAGTGCAGTGGTGTTTGTGTAGTGTAAGGGGTCGTGCTGGGGGTAGTGTTTTAGGGTTTAGGGTAGTGCTGTGGTGTTTATGTAGTGTAAGAGGTTGTGCTGAGGGTAGATTTAGGGTTTAGGGTAGTGCAGTGGTGTTTGAGTCATGTAGGAGCTTGTGCTGGGGTAGTGTTTTAGGGTTTAGGGTAGTGCAGTGTTGTTTGTATAGTATAGGGGGTAGTTGTTTAGGGTACTGCAGCGGTGTCTGTGTAGTGTAGGGGTCATGCTAGGTGTAGTGTTTTAGTGTTTAGGTTAGTGCAGTGGTGTTTGGGTAGTGTATGGTGTTGTGCTGGGAGTAGTGTTTTAGGGTTTAGGGTAGTGCAGTGTTGTTTGTGGTACTGTAGGGGGTCATGCTGAGGGTAGTGTTTAGAGTTTAGGGTAGTGCAGTGGTGTTTGGGTAGGGTAGTAAGTCGTGCTGGGGTAGTGTTTTATGGTTTAGGGTAGTGCAGTGGTATTTGTGTAGTGTAGTAGGTAGTGGTGGGGAGTGTTTTAGGGTTTAGGTTAGATCAGTGGTGTTTGGGTAGTGTAGGGGTAGTGTTTTAGGGGTAAGGGTAGTTCACTGGTGTTTGGGTAGTATAGGGGGTCGTGCTGGGAGCAGTGTTTTAGGGTTTAGGGTAGTGAGGTGGTATTTGTGTAGTGTAGGGAGTCATGCTGTGGGTAGTATTTTAGGGTTTAGGGTAGTGCAGTTGTGTTTGTGTAGTGTAGGGGTTAGTGCTGGGGGCAGTGTTTTAGAGTTTAGGGTAGTGCAGTGGTGTTTGTGTAGTGTAGGGGGTCCTGCTGGGGGTAGTGTTTTAGGGTTTTGGGTAGTGCAGTGGTATTTGGGTAGTGTAGGGGGTCGTGCTGGGTGTAGTGTTTTAGAGTTTAGGGTTAAGCAGTGGTTTTAGTGTAGTGTAGGGAGTCGTGCAGGGGGTAGTGTTTTAGGGTTTAGGGTTGTTCAGTGGTGTTTGTGTCGATTAGGGGGTAATGCTGGGGTCAGATTTAGGGTTTAGGGTAGTGCAGTGGAGTTTGGGTAGTGTAGGGGGTCATGCTGGGGGTAGTCTTTTTTAGTGTTTAGGGTAGTGCAGTGTTGTTTGTGTAGTGTAGGGAGTAGTGTTTTAGGGTTTAGAGTAGTACAGTGGTGTTTGTGTAGTGTAGGGGGTCGTGCTGGGTGTGTGTATTAGGGTTTAGGATAGTGCAGTTGTGTTTGTGTAGTGTAGGGGGTCATGTTTTAGGGTTAAAGGTAGTGCAGTGGTGTTTGTGTAGTGTAGGGGGTAATGCTGCGTATAGTGTTTTTGGGTTTAGGGTAGTGCAGTGGAGTTTGGGAAGTGGAGGGGGTCATGCTGGTGGTAGTGTTTTATGGTAGTGCAGTTGTGTTTGTGTGACTCGCTTCTACCGAGTCACAAGATGGCTGCCAACACTTCGTGGTTTGGAGTGTTGGCATCCAATTAGAATGAAGCTTGTGGTCGGGCAGCCAATTATAATGAAGCTTGTGGTCGAAAGGGTTCGGGACTCCACCGCTGCCCTAGATATCATAACTTTTATTTTTTCAATTTCTCATCAACTACTTATTTATTTCAATATATTTTTTATTGTTTTTACAACATATGACATTTAACAGAAAACATATAACATGTACTCTGCATCACTTTGTTGTTACAGGGCAGCCCAAAACTGAGTGGGTTATCAGTAGTACAGTTCCGGTAGCTTGACTGCCCCCCATCCACTCTCCTCGTATGGGAAAGAGAAAGAATGGGAGGGGCAAGGATAGAAACTAGGATAGAGAGAGAAAAGAGATATAGCATGCCAGGAGTTGTGTTTACGCGCCAGTGTTCACAAGGGTTGCTTTCTGGGTAGTTCTACTAGTCCTATTCAGGGCAGCTCATATTGGTCTAGGGACCTGTCCAGGGATGCCCACATCTGCCTGCAGGGCTGTCTCCAGGGAGGGTCACGTAGGGCAACTGTGTCAGCGCCTCTGAGATCCGTCACCCAATTGAGCCCTCCCTTTAACTTTGCCTTGGAGGTGTCTTTCCATTTAGTGAGTACCATTTTGACTCCCGCTGTCAGAAGGAGATCCAGTAGGTCTCTGTCTTGTTGTGAGTTTACTTCTGTCTTAATAAAAGCAGTTACCAGGGTGGCAAATTCCGTTTTTAGAGTGCAATCTAACATTTTGTTTAAGAAAGTGAAGATCTTCACCCAGAATGTTTTGACTTTGGGACAGTAATATATAAGGTGAGCCAGGTCCCCCTTTCCCTTATTGCAATTCCAGCACTGATCATTGGTCTTCAGGCCCAGGGTCGCCAGGCAAGCCGGGGTCCAGTAGATTTTGTGTAGTGTCCAGAATTTTGTATGAGCTAGTACCGGGGATATTTTATTTTGTGTAGGAGAGGTCCATAGCATCTGGATCTCTTTCTCGCTGAGTGTGCCTCCAAGTTGAGATTCCCAGTAAATGAGTGTCTTTTCATTAAGTTTGGTTGAGTTGGGTCGTAGTAGTCTATAAAGGTGTGATACCTGGTGGCCTATTCTGTTGAGGTTAGTCATGTATTGGATGATTGAAGGCTTGACATTAGAGAGTTTCGCTTTGGTCAGGGCTGTTTTAATTTTAAGGAAATTGTATATATCTGATAAGTTATGTTTGTTTTTTAGCATACTGAAAGTGGAGGGGTTCCCTCCCTCTTCAAACTGGACAGGGTGGGAGATACCTATTTTTTTCCATGAGTAAATAGATAGCGGTTTGCCTCTGTATTTTATCCTTGCGTTTGCCGACAGTGATTCCCATCTTGAGTTTTTTATGCTGTGTTCCACCCTTTGATCTACTTTTAGTAGGGCATTGCTCATGTTTTTGAGTATTGGGTTTGCTGCTAGCATCTGTTTATTAGCTGTTAGGAGAGCTAATGGTTCAAGGTTGTTCAGTATGGCTCTCTCGAGTATCTGCCAGACCGGTGTGTATTCCTGGCTGAGCAGGATCCAGTAGCTCCCCTGTTTCACCCAAAAAGCTGTTTGGAAAGTTTTGAAGTCTGCCAGGTTTAGGCCCCCCAGTTTTTCTCTAATCTTAGTTTTTTTAAGGCTAATCCTCGCTTTTTTGTCTCGCCAGATGAAATTATTTAGCATCTTGTCTATTTTGCGATGGAATTCATCTGAGAGTATTAGAGGGAGCATATTAGACAGGTAGTTGATCATTGGGGTGATCATCATCTTTACTGTCTCTATCCTTCCACACCATGTTATGAATTTGGGCGACCAACCTTCCAACAGCATCTTTGTCTTGTCTAGAATTAGTTTTTCATTTTGTTCTAGTGTGCTTTTGAGGTAATTCCCGAAGTGTATGCCTAGGCATTTAATGAAACCGGTTTGCCAGGCAAGGCCCGAATCCCCCAGTATATCTCTAGTGGTGTATATGTTAAGTGGTTTACATTCTGATTTGTCCTTATTTAGCTTGTAACTGGAGAGGGATGAGTACTTATCTATGGTCTCCATGAGGGCCGTGATAGAGGATTTAGGGCTTTCTGTGACAATGAGAATGTCATCCGCGTACGCGGCTAGATTGACTGTGACCTCATTGATGGTGACCCCCTTCATCTCCTCATTGGCCTTGATGTCCCTAATCAGTGATTCTAAGGCCAGCAGGAACAGCGAGGGGGACAGAGGGCAACCTTGCCTTGTCCCTTTAAACCATTTAAAAAAAGGTCGCTTTCTGAACCAAGCACAAACTTTTTGTCAAATTTGGGGTAATTCCTTTCAGGAGTTTCAGCTGTAGCCTTGCCCAAAGTTTCCTAAGGGAAATTGTTTTTTTGACTTTTATTTTTTGAATTTCTCAGCAACTACTGAACGCATATACACCATTTTTTTAAAAAAAGGTCGATTTCTGAACCAAGCTCTACCTTTTAGCCAAATTTGGGGTAATTCCATTCAGCAGTTCGGGCTGTAGCCCATCTCAAAATTTCCTATGGAAATTAACATAGGAAAAACGCTTTTGGGACCCCCCTTTTTTCTCAGCCACCCGAAATGTTTAAAAAAATAAAATGCTTTTTTTAGCCCTTGGGGTCCTTCTGGGACCCCCTGAGCAGGTCTAGGGGCTCAGGGGGTTTCTACCCTGCCCCCTTGTCTTGTTTTATATCGTTGTTTCTCTGTTTTCTGGTGACTCACTTCTACTGAGTCACAAGATGGCTGTCAACACTTCCTGGTTTGGAGTGTTGACAGCCAATTAGAATGAAGCTTGTTGTTGTGACAGCCAATTAGAATGAAGCTCGTTGTCGGGAGGGGTCCCGAATCCACCGCTGCCCTAGATATCGAAACGTTTATTATTTGAATTTCTCAGCAACTGCTGAATGGATTTACACCATTTAAAAAAAGTCACATTCTGATCCAAGCACTACCTTTTTGCCAAATTTGGGGTAATTCCATTCAGTTGTTTTGGCTGTAGCCGTGCCAAAAGTTTCCTATGGGAAATTGATTTTTTTACTCTTATTTTTTTAATTTCTCAGCAACTACTGAATGGATTTACACCATTTTAAAAAAAGGTCGCTTTCTGAACCAAGCTCTACCTTTTTGCCAAATTTGGGGTAATTCCGTTCAGCAGTTCGAGCTGTAGCCCATCTCAAAATTTCCTATGGAAATTAACATGGGGAAAACACGTTTTGGGACCCCCCTTTTTTATCAGCCCCCGCTTGACGAATCATCCCTAAACTTTCAGGATAGGAGCTGACCTGGATAGACTTTTTTGGGGAGAATTTCACGAAGATTCGTCAAATGATGCCAAAGTTATTAGCAAATCAAAAAATATATATGTTGTCAAGGGACATACATGTGGAGTTAGTATAGTAAAACTTTACTTACCCGTAGAATCTTACCTTCACAATATATTTGTCCTCGATATTCTCAACACAATATTTTATCCACACAGTATTTTGGACTCAATATTTTGTTCTCATATCATGTCCACAAACATGGGCTGGCTCAGTACAATCTGAAAGTAGGATAAGTGGCAGAACCTTGTGCAGCTTCTAAGACACTCCGTCCCTCACAGCTGTGCTGATGTTTACAGCATGAGTATTG
Organism: Triturus cristatus; assembly: GCF_964204655.1. Taxonomy (NCBI): domain Eukaryota; kingdom Metazoa; phylum Chordata; class Amphibia; order Caudata; family Salamandridae; genus Triturus; species Triturus cristatus. Next base: position 1,815,887,946 of record NC_140590.1, on the reverse strand, counting down.
TACATGCACATTTCCAACCCAAAGATTATGACACAGTGTGGCTCTAGGATACGTTCTAGTGAGATGGCAGCTGATGTTTTTTTTGAAGCAGTTGAAGTTTGCTTATGCAGAAACGTCTGTGTATGTGCGTTTACACATGGCATGCAGGTGCTCCTAGTGATGGTAGTGTGGGAGAAACTACTCATCCCAGGCCCTCCTGTACCACTGTCTTCCTGAATGATATCCTGCTGAGTGCTGTCAGCCCATTCACGTTCCATTCCAAACATGGGATGGTGTCAAACTTTGCTTTAGCCTGACCTACCAGCCTCCTTCTCTTTGTACATTCACTGCTCATGTTACTTCCTCTTTGACTTTAAAATTGAAGTTTTCGAATAGTGTGTGGCAGTGAAGAATCCTGAACGCAGGAAAAGATTTGGTGACAGATATTCCACTTCCTATAAAAATATTTTCAAATTCAGGGGCTTATTTACAAGCCCCTTGCGCCATTTGGCGTCATTTTTAACATGGGAAAAGTGATGTACGGGTGGCGCAAGGGGCTTGTAAATAAACCCCTCAGTTTCTAAATCAAGAAAGTTCTCTGGACATGTTGTTCATCTTGAAGTCTGTTACCGCCCATACATACTGGTGTGAACTACATCTCAGCAGCTTTGACTTCCGCATAAACATCTCATCCTCATCCATTCTGTGTCTCAGATCCTTCTCTAATTTATCTGTTCTTTCACCCCTCCTTCTGCCTTTCTCGTGACTCTGTTGTCTCTGTGCCATGTCTTTTTACTTTGGTCTTTTCACTCCTCCCTTGTGTGTCTTTGCTCTCTCCCACTTGCCCAGTCTTCTGTGATATGCCTGGTCCCTCTCTCATCCATTTTACTTGTGGCTTCCTTCTTGATAGGTTTTTGCAGCCTGAGCAGCATATATAGATAGATACTCGGAATCGGCTGGAAAAAGGCAGGTTCAGCCAATTTCCTAACCTGACCTATGGAATCTGGCGGACCGTAACCCACGAACCTCCCGCACATTATTTGATGATGGTGCGTTTGGGGCAATGATCACTTCTGTGAGACTACAGGATTATTTGTTGTATTAGTTGTACTAGCGCCGGGACACCCCTATTTGGGGTAGCTGTCGCGCTCTATAAGTTCTCATATTATTATTATTATTATTATTAGTGAATTCCGAAACTCCTTTTCCCATGGATGGAGACACTCAAGAAAAGAAAACTTGCTATTTAATGGGCTTTATACAATGAATGCCCTAATCTAGTGCATATTATATGAAAACATGTAACTATAGAAACGATAACAGTGGCAACGAAAGGAATTATCAAATCATATATTTAATGTGATTGCAGGATTGTTGATTATAGTGATTAAGTGAAGAGCTGCAGGAGTCAGGATACTCAGGCGGGCCTGCCGCCATGTGTTCATTGCCCTCCCATGTGCTGCAGTCAAAGGATGAAATGTACCTTTTTCACACCACTATATCATATACTATGGCCTTCCTGGGAAGTTACATCTGGCAATTAGGAGTTAGCCAGTTTTACCATGTTTTAGTGCTCAAAGTACTTACACTGGATGAAAAGAGAGCAGTGCCCATGTATGCAGATTAAAAAACACAGCAATACCAGTCAGCAGAGCGAATACAAATGGGGGTGACCAAGCAGAGGAGGCCCTTTCTCACAAAAGGTTCATCAGGTAACATGATGAATCTTGGCTTTGCAAACTGTGAGCCTAAGGGGTTCTCTCACCAAGCTTTTATTCAACATCAGTTGATTCATTTGAAACTTTAGCAGCAACATTTTTAAATGGGTGTAAAAGGTATGCTACAGGGCGGACACCTGGGCAATTGGAGCCATATATTAGGAAGCTTACCAGAGCTGATCAATTCCATTGGACATACCCAAAGCATGCCTTTCCTTGAATAAGATTTAACTGAAAGCTGAGGGAGATGGGGGGCTGCTGAACTCAGATTATTTGCAACCTTGAAACATCCCCTGCTCTTTGGTCTCGGCCGCGACAGATCTTTTCCCTAATGGGCCATAGATCCGAGTGATACAGACTAGATACACTAGAATGCGTATTTTGTAAGTGAAGTAATGAATAGGAGTTTAATTACATGGGTGTGTGGCATCCTCAGCAACAGTGAGGGACAAACATGCCTTCTTTTCTGCATAATTTCAACATTCTGAGATCCAGACAAAACTGCTTAGGAGGTGTCTTTGTCATCAGCACTAGTACAATCCGCTGTCTTGTAAATATGAGTTCACAAGGACTGCAGACGTGCCAGATTTTAAGGATAATCAATGACTCTGAATGATAATTAATTATGAACATTTACATCATAGAAACACCTTATAAATCTGGCATGCAACTGCTATTGTGAGCATACATTGAGCAACTCAGGTTTACCTATAGGAACATTTGGGTTTGTCTAAATATGTATTATTCTGATTAACTATAATACAATTGTACATCAGTGGCACTTATTTAACTTTAAAAGTTATTGGATGTCCTGCACCTAAGAATTGAATCGAGGGGCATCTTTGTGAACTGTTCATGTAGCAACATTGAAGGAAGGTGACTCAGGTGGCAAACAATAGATCATCAGCATTATATGGACATTTTTTTTCCCCCTGAAATATCATGTTAATTCCTTCAATACATTAGGGCCAATTATGAGCTGCACAGTACTGGTTGAGTGAAAACTCTGCATATGCAATTTCTGTAACAATACACCTGTCCCATGCTAGAGGAATTCTTGTAAGACAAATAGGGCCTCATTATGATGTTGGTCGGAGTTGCCTCCGACCAACATATCTGCGGTTACGGAACTGACAGAACGCCGGTCGGCGGTCCTGACACCACAATTGCTATGCAACTGCACATGGTGCAGTTGCAACCCCCCATTTCTCTATGGGTGCTTGTGCGGGAGTTGGAACCAGTTGCAGCACAATCTCCCATAGAGAAATGGGAGTTTCTGTAAATCCCTGCACCATGTGGAAGGCACCTTATCGTGCCTGTCACACAGTGCAGGGATTTACAGGGGGCACCATCGGTGCCCCCCAAGCCCACAACCAGAGGGCTAGGGAAGAAGAGGGCTTTGCCAGGGAACCTCCAAGTCACTCTCAGAGAGCCTTTCCAATTTGGAAAAGCCTACATGGAAAGGTTGTTGGAAACCGACATAATGATGCTAATTTCTGAAACGCCACCCTAACGGATTATGTGGAGGTTTCTGACAGGCCAACTGTCTCCTCGAAACCGTTGGAAACCAGTCGATTGACTGGCCGGTTTACACTCCGACCGCCAACATTGCAATTTAGTGGTCGGACTATAAACCGACCATGTCAGACAGTAAGCCTCAGACAAGTAGTAATCAGCCCCAAAATTGATATGTGGAATGTTTCAGGGTATTTCCTATCCCAAGGGGTTAAATAGGTGGTCAATGGAAACTGAGGGTTTCTGTGTGGGGCAGAGGTGTAAGGAAGGGGGCCGGGAAGGTATAGGAAGGTAAGTGAAGAATAGTCCTGCCAGGTGGAAGTTGCTAGAGAGATAGGTTAACTGAGAAAAGGGCCTGAGGTTTGGATTTTGTGCAGCTGAAGCCTCATGCAACTGTTGCCATGGTTCCCGGCCAGTTGTATCAGGTCCACTTACCCTATACACTGGGTGCATGAACAGAGTGATTTGTGTTTGGGCTAGCAGGACTTCTGCAAAGGAACTCTGCTTAGCCCAAACTGCTGTTGGGCCCTAGGTCTAAATGGAATAAGGTAATGTTGTATCTCTATGTATTGAACGCCATTATACATCTGACTCCTAGCAATTCTGAAGTCCTAAAAGAACTCATACTGGAAAACAAATGCCCAGATGTTTTTCTAATTACCATTCACAAATGATCTTTTTCTTTTCAGCTTACTATTAACGTACAAAAGAAAGACACATTTGGAACAATAGTACTCATGAATCTAACAGCAACAGGATTCCTGATTGTGGGGTTTTCTGATTTTCTTCAAGCACAGCCGCTACTTTTTGCTACTTTTATGCTTATTTACTTGTTAACCCTGACAGGAAACCTTGTCATCATTGGAACTATTTGTAACTCCTTCAATTTACATACACCTATGTATTTCTTTCTTGCTAATCTGTCCTTTTTGGATATTATTTATACCTCAATCTCATTTCCAAAAATGTTGGCCAATTTTTTTCGAGGCAAGACTCATGTTTCTCTCACTGCCTGTCTGTTGCAATCATATTTCTTTATGTCTATGGTGGCAACAGAGTTAAGTTTACTCACAGCAATGGCTTATGACCGGTATGTTGCAGTTTGCATTCCTTTACGTTACACAGTCATATTGAACAAAACTATGTGTCTTCAGTTGTTGGCTAGTTCTTGGATAGGGGGGCACTTGGAAGCAATAGGACATATTTTCCTAATGTCAAAACTCACTTTTTGTGGCTCTAATGAAATAAACCACTTCTTGTGTGACATTACAGCCCTGCTAAGGCTTGCTTGCTCTAGCACCCAAAGCATTAAAACTTTAACATATGCCTTTGCTGTTATAAACATGCCCATGTTCCTTCTGACACTCACATCCTATGTTTACATCATCTCAGCCATTTTAAAAATAAGATCTTCTGAAGGTAGACGTAAGACTTTCTCCACTTGTGCCTCTCATCTCACTGTGGTCCTTTTATTCTATGGTTCACTGTACATTACATATGTGCCGTCATACTCTACTTACTCACTGTACAAGATATATTCTTTTTTATATATAGCTGCAGTTCCCTTGTGCAACCCCTTTATTTATAGTCTGAAAAACAAAGAATTAAAAAGTGCCATCATTGGAAATGGACATAAACGTTTTAAATTGCTGACCTGATAAAAAATCTCTGTTAGATATTGATGATGTAGTATTCCCATCAAACTGCCATTTAAATGAAATCAATTTTTTGTAAATATTATCTGAATTAATAATGTGAGCAGAGTATAAGCAACTCATGAAAAAGTTATTGTTTGCTCCAGAAATTGAGAAAATAAAGTATTACACATTTTAAAATTATACTGTTCTTGAAATAGATGGGCAATCTGAGTGTGAAAGATTTCAAACTATACACATGCACACTGTCATACACAGCCATGTTATCAATATTTTGAAATTGCAAGTCCCCCATTTATTTAACTCTGCATATGCAATTTAAAGTTAATAAAAAAATTATAAAAATGTTGGACAATATGGTGCATACAATGTTAAAAACAAAAATTGAAAGAATAACATAAACTTCCTAGAGTTAAGGATATATCTTGTTTGGACAAAGTGTAGCTTATTATCATGAGAGGCTGCTGTTGAAAAATAATGTATGATATTGCCATCCAATTGGCATTCTTGCTTGCTTTCCGGTTGTTATTTTTTTCTGTCAGCTGGCTCGCTCCCACAGGTCTCACAGTCTTGTGGGAGCGAGTGATCTGATAGTCTTGATGCAACATGGAAGAAAGTGTTGTGGCGAACATTACTGGACTTGTAGACTCAGTTCTAGTGTCCTGAAAATTGAAACTAAATAAGGTAGTACAGAGCAGAATAGGGGTATCCTGAGCCCTGGCCCTAATGTGGGGCACTCACAGAGGGACCGCCCTAGGGCTAAACATTATTTTAAAAATTAACCCTTTCACACACATGCAAGATCTCTGTGGGAGACAATGACCCCCCCATGTGGAATCCCCCCCAAATAAGAAAATAAAGAAAAGAGGGACAGTCTCCTGTGGCTGGATGTCTGAAGGCTCTCAGTGGTGGAGGTATGGCTGCTCATGGAGAGTTGGGCCAAGCCCTGTGGCGGACAAGGGGTTGGGGACAACCACCGACTAACCCCTGGTGGCCAGGGGAAGATGACAGGGTTTACGGGGGCCAACAAAAATGCAGCTGTGGGTCCCGAGCTGCTTCTCGGGTACCTATCTAAGTAAAAAAATCCAAATAAATCAAATGAATTATAAATGAGTGGCCAGAGCCACTCAGTTATTACTCACTGCTCTTGTAAAGAGTGCATCATAATTCTCTAGTGTTTTTTTAGATAAATATTGTCTTGCTGGTGGTGACCCTAATGATTTGGGTAGTGGGTTGCAGGATGTGCACCAAACTCCAGCAACATTTAAAAAACTGTAAATCTCCTGGGTCATTTAATCTGTGACCTCAGGAGAACTTACCAAACTTTTACAAAGTAATAAAGCTTTGTGAAACATTTTTGTAACAATCACTTTACCCACTTTTTATATTTTGGTGTTGTGTATCTTTGACAAAGTCAGTAAGTCTGCCTTAGTGTGGCCATGTGAGACCCACCACACATTGTGCACTTCAGAATGCCCTGTGCTGATAGAGGTAATTTGAAGGTTGTGCACTGTGGTGGATTGGTGTTATTTAGGGTAATAAAATATTACTTTATATGAAAAGAATCTATAAATTCAATGAAACAGCCAAAGGGTTTTTGTGTGTGGGGGAGATGGCTTTGCTTATAGCAATAAAATAATACATTCCATTAAGGAAACCCTAGAAAAGTCATGGAAAAAACATAGTTTAAATGACATTCTAGTTAGGTGAAAATGTCAGTGATAACAAAACATTTAAACCCCCCAAAAACCAAAAGTTAACTCAAGTAACTCTAACATATGCCCTAATATAGCTTTATCTTGTGCCCTCACAATGCTTAGCTAATTATCTCACATATTACATTACTCATGACATGTTCTACAACATCATTGAGAATATCACTGCAACATTTAAGATTACATCCTCAAAGAAAAAACTGTGTATGGTTGGGGAGCAAGATATAGTTACCTTAGGGCATGAGTTATAGTTACCTGAGTTGACTATAACTGATGAATTCCCTTTGGAAGGGAAGTGTACTACTGCAAGACACTTCAACAACAAACTATCAACAACCAGCTGTATTACCTTAAATCATACTCTTACTAACAATGTCAGTGCAATCGAACTAGAAGATGTGGATGTTGACAGAAGAATGAGGCAAAATGACTACAACGGTTTCCAGAAAACCAAGCCCTGGCAGCAGTTCTTTTCCTGACGGAAGCATTCACCCAGAAACACTCAAAGCTGGCACACATATGGTTAGCTCTTAAGAGCAAAGAGGTTATTGAGCACAGAAAAATAATATGAGAAGATTGAAAGTGAGATTCAGAGATTTAAATCTAGAAGATGTAGCAAAGAAATCCAGAATGTAGCTCAGCATAAGGTATTTTAATGTAGAAGAGAGGAGGCCAATTTCACCCCAGAAATCAAGAGAAAGTGCGCAGATGTATCTCTTCATATCATAAATACCACATGCCAATCAGAACTATATTAAGCAAGCATTGCATCTTTTGAAAGCAACCCAATCACTGGGTCAAAATACCCAGGATACTGCAGATTAGTAATACAAATGTAAGATGTATAGGAGCCAATTGCTCAGGTGTGACATTAAGATAGAAAGAAGAATTATGGTTAAAACCAAAAGGCTGTTTTGTGTATTGTAGTAAATGCATAAACTGTTAAAATGGGGAACAATCACTAACATTATCACTCCAAAAAGAAAAAAAGAAAATTGAAAGGTAATTTCACCTGTAAAAGTGAGTTTGTATTTGTTGTGCTTAATGTGACTTTACAAATATATATGTAGACAGCACCATCATAACAGTCCATACAAGAATGTTGCAGCATTATACATTACCCAGTAGCAATTCACTTCCAGAAAATACATGGTGAAAATGGTAGCACACTTAGATACAGTGTAGGGGACAGTGTAGCAAAAAGATCAGAGGAGGTGAAAGAGCGTAAAAATTACAAATCAGCTGGAGTTGAGTTATATTCACGCTAAGGATAGTGAAGCACCGTGGTATTTGAATTGTGGTGAAGAAATTCATGTACACTTAGGGGCAGGCAGCTGCTCCAAATTTGGCAGCACCTTACTCCGACATTTCCAAATATGCAGGGTTGCAGCATTTTTATACTAATATGGTGCACCCCTGTGTTTGCTGTTGTGTGGTGCTAAAATGAGTTGCCTAGCACCAACTCAGCCATCCTTGCACCGTAGTGCAAGGGTGCCTGCATTTCAGGGAATGATTGTTTTTTGTGCAGGAAGGTGTCCCTTCCAGGACATAATCCATAATGGTGATTTGTTACTTCTGTGTGTGCTGCAGAGTGCGGAACACATAGAAGTGGCAAATCGTCATTATTTAATGATTGTTTATGTGCAGGAAGAGACACCTTCTGGCACATAAACAATTATTAATGGCATTTTGCTCTTTCTATGTGTGCTACAGAATGCAGCACACATAGAAAAAGCAAATAGGAGGAGAAATACAAGTTTTTCTCCTAGTTACGCCATTCTAACGCCTGTTCCTGCATTATTTTAGTTTTTGGCGCTGCCACAGATTTACACCTCCTAGTAAATCTGGGGCAGTGCCAAAAATTAATGGGTGTTGAGGTGGAATGCATACACTAACACCCATTGCATTACCCTTTCATGCAGATATCTGCGTGAAAGTGTAGCATATTTACAAAGCGGAGTTATGCAACAAAAAGTGGTTTAACGCAACTTTGTAAATATGGTGCAGGGCATACCAGAGTGTCCAAAAAAGTGACTCTCCCGTGACATTAGGGGCTTATACATATGCCCCTTACAATTTTTCTTCACACAAAACCAACTAATCCAATTTCTTTTGTCATGTTTTTATCCTGCTTTGCAAAATGATATCAGTCGGATGTTTTTAAACAATTTTAATTGGTTAATTTAACTTTTTGTATTTGTTTTCAGATTTTTTTTCCGGTTTGGAGATGTTCTTAATTTGTCTTGTGAGTTAACCCACTGGGGCTGGCTTGTGGCATAGAACATTTTGGGGAGCTAAAGAACTAATATTAAGTAGGTGAAAGCCCAGTTATGTGGCAAATAATAATTTTATTTGTTACTTGGAAACTGATTAAATATGAATTATTGTCAGACTCATCTAATTGATTTTTTTAGATAATGAATTTAAAATCGAGTTGGAAATAATTAACAAGGAGTATGTTTTCTGTATCTATTCTCATATTGTTCACACATTTTGATATTAGCACATCTAAGATGGCAGCATGCATCAGGACCAAGGCTAGATGGTAGATGAAATGCATAGATATTTGTGTCTGGGTCAGAATAATAAACTACTCTGAACTGCTTTCTAAGTGCTCTTTTTCCGGTTCTTGTTAAAAACTAATACTTAAAAATAAAAAAAATAAAAAAAATCAATTGCCTCTTATGGCTCATAAGCTAACAACAACTTAAGCCCGCCTTGAACTTCTTATGTCCCCACATATTTCATCAATCATGACATGTTAAATGACATCAATGATGGCACATTTTAGCAACAGGGCTTTGATTTAAGCCACTCCTATTTGCAATATATGTCTGCAACTCACACTAGTTGCACTCAGTCCCATGTTTAAATGATGCACCAGTCACTCTTTAAGTTTTTTTCTAGTAGTTAAACTGTACACCATAAACATTGTACAACACTTAATCAAATCAGACATGTCTAAAGGGCTAAGGGGCATATCAGCAACACCCGGCGATAATTATCGCTCAGCGCTCTTAGCGTGAGGATAATTATCGCGTGTAACAAGGATTTTTATCGCTGAGATAGTGTGCTATTAGCAACGCTTATCTCCTCAGCGACAAAAATCCTCATGCTAACTGCCTAACGTGAGATTATCGCTGGAAACCCAGCGATAATCTCACACAATGTGGCATTAGCTTGCTGATAGGGACTCACAAACTTAGCCATGATATCCACCCTCCATAGGATATCATGGCTAAGTCAGTCCTGATGCAGGCGTAAGGAAAGTAGCGATAACAGGGGTTATCGCTACTTTTCCTGACGCTATGCTTCATAGCGTGGGGCTTGATGATAGGAGAAATGTCGCTTAGCGACATTTCTCCTGTCATGCTAGGTCAGGAACGCCCACTTTGCATCTCATTAGAGATGCAAAGCTGGGCATTAGGAATCCTGACGCTAAAGCAAGGTTTCATGCGTTAGCGTGGCCTTGCTAATTACGCGAAAAAATTATCGCCGCTTTTCGGCCGAAAACGGCCGCAAATGCGGCGATAATTTTGTATCGCCTGCTTGCAAATATGCCCCAAAGCTATTTATCTTTCAGGGATGCAGACACGTACAGTGGATGTATGCTGTAAATGTTTGTGAGTCCTTTACTCATTCATTTCTTTTCTAAAATGATGAAATAATTTATAGAATATTTTGGGGAACATTAGCTTGGAATTTGTCATCAGTGATCTCATCAATGTTGTCATTTGACATATCATCAGTGTTGTGTTCAATGATGTAATTTAATATGTCATGACTGAGGCAGTATTTCAGGGCAAAAGCAGTAAATGGGGCTCACTGAACTCTAACTGTAAGTGGCACATTTCACTGTATTTTTGGTATTTGAAATCTGTTTTTAACTACAACCAACTATTACCTTTCTTTAACCTTTTTCAAGTTTTTGTGTGAATTTGTAGGGTTTTTAAATATAAGCAAAAATCTTATTATCATACCTAAAGATCACTGTCATATATATGAGTACCGCATTGTTGGAAGGTGGTTTCTTAGTAGGGGTAGGTAGGTACCTACCACTAGTAATAAGGCCAAAAACAAAAAATAAGGCCCAGTCAAGGTCTCAATAAATTATTCCCTTGCTCAGCCCTTGGTAGCTGGCTGTGAGCAGGCAGGCTTAACTTAGGCGACAGGTGTGTAAAACATTTTAAAATACCAATACATTTAACAAGTAAGACACAACACACAATAAAAATCCAACAGCAATGTATAATAATAAGGAATATTTTTATGATTACAATGATACCAAAACAACAAACATCCAATGTAGAGAACTGGAGATATTATTTTTTAAAGATTAAAAGTAAAACTAGACCTTAGAAGCAAATAGTGCTCAAAAAGTAAAAAAAGAAAAAGTCATGCTGGGCCGGGTCAAACATCCAGAGTTCTTCCACAATTGTTTCATGATGCATTAAAGTAGTCCAGAGCACCAGCCAAGGGTTTAGAAGCTCTGGTTTGCCTCTTGGGGTCTGGTACTACAATTCCCACAATGCACCTGGTCAGTGCAAGTAAAATCCAGGTAAACCTTTTCAGCTGATGTCTTTGTTTTTGTTTTGTTCCAGGTAGCCCTTCCGGTACTTTTTTCCTGTTGCTGATCAGGGAGTCCACACCTTATCCTTTAAGACAGGCAAAGTCTGTTTGTAGGAAAGGCATGTGACTGCAACAGGTGAAGTCCTCTTTTGTGCAGTGTCAGGGTCCAGCAGGGCAGTCCCGCTTCTTCATATGTTTATTTTGGGTGTCCACATCACCAGCCAAGGGTATAGAAGCTCAGATTTGCTCCTTGGAGAATTGGGACTACAATTCCCACTGTGCACCTGGTCAAATCCTTAAAGATCCACTGGATAATGTCCAGATGCGTTGTTCTTGATGGAGACGATGTAGGTAAAGTCCTTCTTTTCCTGAAGCCCAAAGTGTGCAGCAATTATGAGTTCAGTCCTCTTGGTGCAGGCCATGGGTTCACCGGGGCAGTCCGTCTTCTTGTTTCTTCCAGGCAGGTATCTCCATTTCTGGGCAGCTCTCTCACATTTTATTCAGTATCCTTGGGTGACAAGCAGTTAAAGTTATCTCAGGTAACTATAACTATTGAATTTCTATGGTTTTGTGCAAGTGAAATATGAGCCTAACTATAATGTTCTTGCAGGCTTTGATTCTTTCACATAATTTCTATGTTTTTTAAAATTATATTTCCTAACTATAACATTTGTTTTTTTCAGTGAATATATATTGGAATATATTCACTGAAAAAAACAAAGGTTACAGGGATGTTATAGTTAGCTTTTCTCACACAAAACTGAGAAATTCAACCGTTATAGTTACCTGAGTTAACTATAACTCACGCCCCCTCAATGCACTGCTTGTGACCTCACATATTATATCACTCATGACATGGTTCTCTAGTTTTGTGCTTTTGAAATAACTGCCTCAATATAATGTCCCTGAAAACTTGGGTTTTCTTCAGTAAATATCTAAGGTTTTTTTTAATTATATTTCCTAACTATAACAGCCTGTAACCTTTGTTTTTTAAGCAAATTTCTAAGGTTGTTTTAAATGCTAATTCCTAACTATAACTTACCTGCAACCTTTATTTTTTTTGTGAATTGCCATGGTTTTTAAGTGGCAATGATGTTTGCAAGATGGCGTGGGAAAGGGCGGAGCCTCTGACCAGCTCTCACAAATTCAGCTGTGTGGGACTTACAGAAAGTACTAGGAGAGGTTCTTGGTCCCCAAGGTCCATTAACACCCAAGACAACTTTATTCTCCAATGGTTAATATACTAGGAGACATGTTTACAGAGTGCTGCAGAAAGGGGGCGTGGCCTCTGAAGACCTCTTAGCAAACTGACTGCGTGGAACTTGCTGGAGGTACCATGAAGGATACTTGGCCCCCAAATGCCCTCAGTAGCCCAGGAGACATCATCCCCAACTAATACTATGCCAGGAGGTGCATTTGCAGAGCGATGGAGAAAGGACATCTTGATATTTGCACAGGTAGTGCCTGTATGATTCATTGAGTTCCATTGCCAAGGAAAGACTGTGAATACCGGATGTTTCTAACAAAGTGTAAAACACACATATAGACATATATTACTTAAGGTTAAAGTGTAGCTATTTAGTAAGATACTAATTTAACTTTCCCCTTTGTATTCATTTGTCAAAATAACTAAATCAAAAATAAATTTTCCTACTTCAGTAACACCAGAGGTTGCAATGACATCAGTGGTGAAGAATGCAAATGACAAAGTGAAAAACAGATGTAAAGTCATATTGTGCAAAAAGTTGAAGTCGAGCCGTTTAGTTACATATTGGTTGAACTTTATTTTAACATTTAACAATACATTTATAAAACAAAGCAGTTTAAAAAAATAACTCAACATCTGAACTCATGAATAGAACATAACTACCGAACACACATCACACTATCCATTCTAGTGGGGAACTAAAAACTGTTGCAAAACTAGTACAATGCAAAATCTGATAACATCACATGACCGGGAAAGTATTGGATAAGATGAGTTCAGTAAAATGAATAGGAAGTATACGCCCACTCCTCCTTCTTGAATCTTCTTTTCCAGAAGTTTATTACGAGAAGGTGGTACATTTTGGCTGCAAAGATTTTTGGACTCATGTGGGACAATGTTCATATATATCATCTTAAAACTTATCATAGAAAATGTTTCAAACTGCTGATCAAGCAGAGGGAAGCTGGATAACGATCTACATCAGTGGCAACAGCAACATTTTCAGGCCAGAAAGTCCCTTTAGAGGTACAGACTACAACAACAGATATTGCTCCGGAGTTTTCAAGAATGGCTATGTTTGCATGGCCTGTAGTGTTGTTATAAGAGCTGGTAAGCAGTGTGTTACAGCTATTCAAGATGCTGCCAAAAATCCTACATGCTAATTTTTTTCCCCTCCTATATATTTTGCACATTTCATAAGAAGAGTTTATAGTGAGCAGCAAGAAGGCAATGCAAACCTGAAGGACCCTCAACTTCAATAGCAGCCACAACAACACCGAAGCAGAGAGTCCATTTAAAAGTCCAATCTCAACTTCAAGATTTGGCTCCACAGTTTTCCCAGATGGCATCATACTGCATGGATTGTGGAGGTGTAGTGAGTACTGGAGTTCAGTCCATAATAGCCCTTTGCAATGCTGCAAAGAATAATAAATTACTGTGAGCAACAAAGTACAATGCTGCACTCCCAGGGAGCTTCAAAATCCCAGCTTTTATTTGGCAATTTTAACCAACATGTTACCTACGCATTTCAAACACTGTTGTCTTGATCACGGTAGCTGGATATGACGTTCAATCACATCCTGTGCTTACAAGCCTTATGTTGTTCACTGTCATTGCAGTTCTAGGAATTCAATGGCTGTTTTTAGATTGTTACTTTGATTTTGTAAGCCCCCTGGGAGTGCAGCATTGTGTTTTTTTGCTTGCAGCTATTTGTTGGGGATATTGGTCACATCCCAATGCTTGAACCAGCACTAAGAGCACGCCACTGTGCTCTGAAAGAACAATAAATGTTGATTTTTATTTTTTGTCCCTTTATAGTTTTTCTACATTAGCAGGAATTTTATTATCTCACCAAATGATTATTTAAAATCTATGTGTTGTTCATTTTATTATCTTCTAATTTATAGTAAGACTACTCACACATAACCTGCCATATAGACAAGTGAAACATCCCTCTACAAATAAAAACACAGCTAACTTTTACCAGTTATCATTATTTACCTTGTCACTTTTCAAATATAAGTCAACAGTCTGTGTTTAACTCTTGCAGTAGGTGCATTAACAAAATATACAAACATACTCAGTTTTTTTAGTCAACACTGTGTTACATTTTGAAATCTCTTCTTTAAAACTATCAGCTTTAATATATGAGTCCTGTTGTGCAACTCCTCCTCTTAACAACTCTTCATTTTCCTTAGAATCCTGTTCAGGACCGAAGAAACGAAACTGCACATCACCACAAACCTTTTCTCTGTCTGCCACACTACCATGCAAAAGTGTTCCAGTCATTTCTCCTAAATATAAAGCAGGAGTTTTCACACAGTACAGCCTCCTAACTAAAGTTTGCATTGTTGAGTGACATAACTTATTTTGTGTTTTAAACTTTCCTTAGAAAGATACGTGGGAATTTTCCTAATATATCAATGGATTGGTTATCTAATACTACAAACACTACTACAATTCCATGTGTATCCATATTCATCAATAAAACTTGTAAATAAATGGGTTTGTGGTTGAATACACCAACACTACCTGGATGATTGCATGAGTGCATATGTAGTGCTTAGGTGATTCCCTGAGGAAAAATGTGGTGCGGAGATGATTCCCTGACTATGCCATTCCACATCTGCATACTTACTGCCGACAGGTTTGTATGAGTATACCACTAGTATCTGGATGTTTGGATAAGTGCATGAGTAGAGCCTGAATGATTAGACAAGTGTGTGACTAATGCTTCAATAATTCAATACATGCATAGATATTGGTGGGATGATTAAATGAGTGCAATTCTAGTGCCTGGATGATTTCAAGAGTGCATACATAGTATGTAGGTGATTTATCAAGTGTGTGGATAGAACATACATGATTGTTAATAGCTCATGCATCGCACCTAGCTACCAGGTGTAGGAGCAGCCTTACTCATCTAATTCTTGTCGATTAAGGATGGTCTCCACTTCAGCTGTGCACCATCATCATCTAGTGTTAATTATAGCAATAATATTTTCATCCACCAAGACTTTGCTAGGGAGACTGTTAAAATTTGCAAGGAGTTAACTGATCTTCGACAAAGACTGAGAAGCTCTGGCTATAAATATGGCTTGATTGATCCTTCTACTGTTTGGAAGGATAGATTTACTAAGCCATACTGGCATCCTAAAGACCTTTGTATATTCTTAAATCAACAATCTCAACCAGCTATGGAAACAAATGAGTCTACTACTTGAGCATATGCCTATTTTTCATAGTATCTTATAATGACATTTATGGTCAGGTCAATCTTGGCGTGTGTGTGTGATTCAAAAGTATTGTTATTATGTTGTCTTTCCTTTTACTGATTCTATCCCTTTTACTTTCTTCACTTTTCTTTAATGAATAATATTCAAGGCATTACAATTGTTTCATTTAATGTTAAAGGTTTGCATCATCCTGTTAAGGTTCTAGATTATGCAGCCAACATTAAGCTGATTTATGTTTATTGCAAGAGACCCATATAGATGATAATGTTTTAGCTTACATGAACAAAACATTGGTAGGTAATATTATCTCTTCTCCTGCTCTGAATAGGAAAATGGAGTTGCTTCTCTTTTCGCAAATAAAAAAATCTTCATGTATTACATATATATTCTGATTCTGAAGGCCGCTATCTCATAGTTAAAATCAAACTAGATGCTACGATCTTACATCTAATCAATGTGTATGGTCCTACAAATGATGATCCAGATTTTTGGTCTCTTTTCAAGTCAGAAGTGCTAAAACTGGGTAATGTTCTACTTATTATTGGTGGTGATTTTAACCTTATATGGTGTCCTTTACTCAATAGAACTTCTATAGGCAGATTTTGCCCTTCATTTGAAAGCCTATTTTAAAACTACTAAATTGGTAGATGTTTGGCATTTACATCAACCTACTGAAAAACAATTAACTTTTTTTTAAATCCTCATACTTCCTACTCTCGAATTGACTAATTTATTAATATCCGGTCACTTAATATCTCCTGTTTTTAATCCTTCAATCCAGAATCTTGATATTTCCGATCATGTACTTGTTTTATTTATTTTATGCCCAACTTCCTCTCAACATCCACAGGGTTGGTGACGCATGAATGCCAATGTTGTTTTACTTATGAAAACAGACCAAATTTTTAACAGCTATATATCTTTATTTTTCATTCAATCCTGAAGGTTCGACTTCAATGGTTAATCAATGGGATGCTTTTAATCCATATGTTAGAGAGGACATAATTTTTATTATAGCTCATAATAAAAAATAATTTAGGGGCATATGCATAAACATTGCATTTTGCGATTCCCAAATAGCGAATTTTACAGACTCGCTATTTGGGAATCGCAAAATGCTTTGCATGTATGAATCGATATCCAAGAATGTTTTTGTACTAAGTTTCTTCAAAATCCATCTTTAAGACCTATTTTATGACAAATGCAAAAAGAACTATTGATGGACAGAATGCAGAACAATGTCATGCATTCACCCCAGTACAGAGATATGGGCTTAAATCCATTGTTTATTTGCTCACCATACCATTCCAGTTTGGACCCAGCAATATGCAAATCAGTCTTGACCCTGTGCCCAATGGGAACAGTCCAGCCCGAACTGCCAGGCCAGGTCCTCCCTGGACTGGAAACAAGCATCCTAGGACCGGTTTCGGGGTTTCACCCCTCTTCAGCCAGGATAGCTTGATTCCAGTGGCATGGAGAGCACAGGACTCATGTCTGAGCATACCCGTCCCACTCGGGGTGACAAATGCAAAAAGAACTATTGATGGACAGAATGCAGAACAATGTCATACATTCACCCCAGTACAGAGATCCTGGCTTAAATCCATCGTTTTTATGCTCCCCATACCATTCTAGATTGGACCCAGCCATATGCAAATCAGTCTTGACCCTGTGCCTATTTTATGACATAGTCACATGCATATTACAGTATTTTACACACAAGGGGTTTATTACAGTATTCACCAAAGTCATATTTTTTTAGTGAGTTTCTATAAAAACCATCTCTACAACCCATTTTCCCTTTCCAAGGTGATGCCTGAGATAATGTTGGTACTTGCGATCTCCGCGAATGCCTAGCGAAAGCGGAAAGCAAAAGCGGACATTCAATAGCCACCACCACATAAAAAAATTATAACTACATAATTAATTCCAAACATCACAGTAGATAAATCACTATCTAAACAACTCTATAAAAACATTTATAAGAATATTAATATCTCCATAACAGCGTATATTAATGATTCACTGATAAACCTTTTTTTCTATTTCCACCAATATTCATGGTGTCACCATGAGAGTCGTGACATTCCCGCGATGGTACATGTTGGGCCACGCTTGCGGTCGTGTCGTCGCTCCTAATATCACACGTGATTAAAAAATCAGTTTTGGACACATAACTTATCTCACACCCATTTCTGAAACATGCGGTCAGAGTACCTTCACTCTGACCACTTATGTTTGCTTTCACAGAATATATTAGTCCCCAGTAATCCTTCACAAAAGAGAAGATGGCAGCTGCAACATTTTGTTCAGGTTGCGTCCAGCCAATCACAGAATTCCTGTTAGACCTTGCAGTTTTGATTGATCATGAAATTGTCATGAAATATCACCCACCAGAGATAGCATTATAATTTTCAACTTAAATGTCTGAAAAACCACTGAACAAATTACACCAAATAACCAAAAGGCACTTCTTTAAACCAACATGTACCACTTCCCTATCAAACTTGGTGTAAGTCTGTTCAGCGGTTTGGGCTGTAGGTGTGGCTAAAGTGTCTATGGGAATTTACATTACAAATGCACCTTTATTTTGAACCCCTATTTCTCAGTTCCAACTGCATACATCACCCCTAAACTTTACTTGATAAACAGATCTCACCTTAAAACTTTTTTGAGAATGTTTCATGCAGATTAGTCAAACAGCGCCAAGGTTCTAGGCACATCAAAAATTGATTTCCCTATGGAAACTAGATCCTGACTATAACTATCTACTGGTGCCTGCCAGTAGGTGAAATATATTTTAGGCTTATCTAGAAATGAGATAGTGGGAAATGAAATTTGCCTGGTCGACTGAACATGATGAATATATTGAAAAAATATAATGTGGTTGTTTCATTTTATAGATGACTTTTTTAATCTGGGATGGCACAGAAGGTGAATTTGAAGTGTATTTTAAACTACTGAATAACAATTCAGAAAATTTCAAGGATTGATAACAAAATACTCAGCAGAGACAAACAGACTAACAAAAATTCTGAATTAGCGTTAGGGAATTATAGAACTTGATCCCACGGTGGCCAAAATAGTGGGAGATCATTCAAACATCACGTATAGGAGAGCGCCAATCCTGAGAGACAAAATTATTTACCGTCACTTAAAGATGTGTCACAAAGATCATGGCTCCATTCGGAAGAGTGTTGGCCCTGCAAAAAATGCAAAGCATGTAAAATCAGGGAACAAAAAAGAAATTGAATTGACAAATGGTACCATGTGGGAAAAAAAACAACACATCACTTGTAAGAGTACATTTTTAATGTATGCAATAGAATGCCCATGATTATTTAAATAAGTGGGAAGCACAACATGTGAATTGAAAAAGAGAATTTTAAGAACTTAGCAGAGCTACAGTAAACAAGGACTGGAGCAATGCGGAACAAATGGAGGAAAAACAAAACTGCAACTGGGAAGATCTAAAATATTACACAATCAAACATATCCAAGTTTCAGAAACAGGTGAAGCCCAAAAAAAGTTTTTAAGAAATATTGAATCAAGATATATTTTGTAAATGAGGACCCTAACCCCGAAAGGCCTTTATCAAGATGAGGAGCTTTTTTTCAATTATAAAGAATCACAACAAAACTATATGAAATGTAAAATGTGTGAATAGATGAACAAGAGAAAAGAAAAATCAAATGAAAAATTGTAAGCTTAGGAAATTCATATGTTATTAAGCCAGGAACGGGCCTCTAAGTCCTCATTCTTTGCTTGGATGAGAGACAGGACTTTCTCCATGTGCAGAGTCTTCCCGGTGACCTCACTCAGTCCATCTTCTGTCACAGATACTCGCTGTTCTACTTCCCCTATACGGGTATTTTGTTTCTCAAGCTGCGCCGACATATGGTCCAAGCAGTGATTCACAGCTGCCATCGTCCCCTCTATAGATTGGAGGCTGCGTTGCTTGGCGAACAGCGTTGTCTTGAGAGTGAGGGGCCCTCACTTTGGGCATCAGCCTCTGAGTCTGAGGCCGCCCGTTTTGAAGTCTATGAAGATATACGGGCCTCAAACGTGAGGCGAGGTTGAGATTTATCAGTTCTCCCCATTGTAGGAGAGTAGGATCTGCTTCACATGGTAAACCCCACTTTTTGCTGCTGTAACACTTTTTTTCGACTTTAGTCTGGCTGGCACCCTGCTATTCAGGGCCCCAGCCTAGCTGCTTCCTCTCTAAATTGATTCCATGTACTCTAGGTACATCACAGATTGGATACTGAGGTGCCCTTATAAGTCCCTAGTATATGGTATACTATGTACCAAGGGCATAGGTACCCCAGAGGCCTACCAGGGGCTGAAACATGTATTATGCCACCCCTGGAAAGCCCTCCAAAATGACACCACAGGTCTGCTACTGCAGCCAGGGCAAGGTGGTGCATGCACCCCTTAGAGAGATATAGGTTCACTATATCTCACCTATCACTGCACATAGAAACCTATCAGTCACCCCTATGGCAGGCCTCATCAATCCTGAAGGCAGGGTGCTTGGTTATATGTGAGAGGGTGCCCAGGCATGAGCTGAGCCCCTCTGCAGCCTTAGGAATCTATCCTCTGGGGTTGTCAGTAGTGCAGCCTGACCATATACTCTTAAGTGCATTATACCCAAACGGTAAACTTTGGACTGGCTGCACGGAAACATGGCGTGTTTGGTGTCAAACACCTTGGAATCATACCCCCACACCAGTAACTGGTGTGAGAGTTTATGATCCCACCCTTCTAGAGGGAGAGACATGACAGCACCGGTATACCCGGTACCAACTTAAAAGAGCCCTGGCATCACAAAATGGATGCTGCAGACACAGACAGGGGTCTGGTCTCCTGCTGCTGACCGAAACTCCGGCAGGGGGAGGCCTGGACAATAGGTTTCCTGTAACAGGGAGGTGTAACCACCTCCCAGACAGGCTGATGTGTATTGGGGCTGGGAGGGAGCACTCTCAGAGTGCTTTGAAGTCCTGCACTGGGGGCACATTTGGTGTCCCTGTGCATTGTCCAGCTCAAACCGGTTCAGGGGCTACCAGCCCCTGCTCTAGCGTGAAACTGGACAAAGGAAATGGGTGTAGCCACCCCTCTTTTCAAACCCTCCAATAGGTGGGTCCCCTGAGATAGTCCAACCCCTTTCTTAGGTATAAGTAAAGAACCCGTGGCAACAGGACTTTAGATATACCTGGACGAAACTCTGCAACTGAATCCTGGAACTTTGACACTCTACTCAAGATTAGAGGACTGAAGAAATCTCCCCCTGCTTGGCAGGCACCAATGAAGCAATTGCCAGTCTGCATCTCCTAAGCTCATGATGGACTCCGAAGTACCTGCAGCCCAGGACAAGGATTTCCAGACTTCTCAGAGGCTGACCCGAGTCCCCAGAAAAGCTGAGACCCGCAGCCCTCGTGAGTAACGTGGAACCGGAACTCCTGGTCACCGTGCACAAGTCGTGCTTGGAGTTACGTGTAGCCCCCACCTCGAGCAGAGAATCCACCGAAGATTGTCGGCCGAAGATTGTCGGCCTAGTCACCTCGAGTGACCCGTGGGCCACCATTTTGTGATTCCTCTCGAGGTCCCTTCGCGATCCCTGGTCAGTCGACTGGTGGGTCCATGTGAAGGCAACTTTGATTTTACTTTGGCTTCCCTGGTTGCTCCAGATATGCCCTGACTCCCCGCCGCGTGGTGAGTCCCTCAGACCTTGCTGGTCTGCACCAAAGCATCTTTCTCTTTTCTGCGTGGGTTGCTGTTGCCAAGGTTTGTTGTGTCAAATCCGGGCACCGACGCTACAGCACTCGACATTCTTCATGGGAATCCAGCTACTGGTTGTCCTTGAAGCCTCCTGGTCCTCAAGGCTGAAGAGTCAAGCTTCACCTTCTTCACCTAAAATCACCCGACATCGGTGGGCATTCGCCTATCGTGCCCCTGGTCACTGGCTAGTGACCCAAACTCTGTCCCCTCTGATTTCAGGTTCTTCTTGACTTCGATCCAGGCTTGGATCTCTTCGGACACTTTCATCTTCCCGGCAGCAGCATTTCTTTGCCAGCTCCTATTGAAAACGACGACGCAACCCAACACCATTTGACACCAAAGCACCCGGCTTCCCCGGGTGAGGTAAGTCGAGTACTTTGGTGCTCCCGTGGGTGTTAACCCTAGAACTTCCTAAGTCCAAAAGTGTTTGGTGCTAGCTCATCTCTAAGTTTCCCTAATCTATAAAAATCTAACCGTGACTTTCCCTATAGAAGCTAACGGGAGCTCGTGGCTGTGTTCTCACACTGCACACGGCCCCCGTGGGTCCCCTGTGTCACTACCTTGGGAGGTTCCTTGGGGTCCCAGCGATTCTACAGGCACTAGGCCTTGTGTCTAGGTAAGTCGTCGTTCTTATACCACTATTTTAGTATATGGTTTGGCTCGCCCCTAGGGCCTGATGTGTATTTGTGCTATTTTACTGTAATATTTGAAGTGTAACTTATGTGTTTCGACCTCTAGCTTCATAAAGAGACTAGCAGGGTGTGTTTAGAAATAAATACATATATTTTATATATATACCAGGTGTGGTTGCCTTTCATTTGGTCATTCAAGAGATTATAGACTGGTAAAACAAGCTGCTTTACTTCCTTCAAGACTTAGCCTGAAGGCTGCTCTCCATAGCTACCACTAGGATAGCTTTCAATAAAGGTTGTCTTTAACCTATCACCATAAGGGGTTGTTTGGACTGGTGCAAGGTGTCCTCTATAATTAGTGGACAGCATATACCAGGCCAACTTCTCACACCCATGTTGGTCACTGCGAGGACAAGCTTCATCACACCAAGCACAGCCAGCCAGAGACAGAGACCTCCACAGACTAAGGGTCCAGGAATACGCAGGTCACCAGTGGCAAGCAGCGAGCTTCAATTGAGCACTCCGAGACACAGGGAGGCTGAGATGCAGCCCACCCCAGCAGTAGCCGTGTACAGCAAAGAAACCAGGTCGTAGCGACTCACAAGGTTCAGACCCCACAGCCACAAAGCAGACTTTATCAACTTGTAGTCTTGTGTTGTGTCACCCATATATTGTTGTAGGGATGTATAGTAGCGCCCAGCCCACAGAGAGAAGACTCCAGCAGAGCAAGCTGACTAGAGAGCAGCAACGGTGTGCAGTAGATTAGATGCGAGCATCCAGCGAATCTGCATCGGGATTTGGGCTGTGGAGAAACAACACCACGTGTACGTGGGACTCAACAACCCAGCCCCCGTGCCAGGCAAGTTCCGTGGGTGCTGCTGTGGGGGAGTACTATCAGTGGCACTGTTGTGCTGGAGTACAATTAGTGGTGCCATCTCACACGTTGTCGTACCACTGATCCACCATCCGATGCATCCTACGCGCATGCACCGGCACCCAGCAACAGCTCGCAGGCCGTGGCCAATACCCAGGCCCACACCCACTTACATAGCTACCGACCTGCGCTGGACTGCACCCCACTCACTGCCGCCAGCGCACAGGTGCCACTGCCGTTCCTCTCTGCAGCTCATACCAGGCCAGGCAGGGTCATCGGGCCTCGGTCTTGCAGATGTTAGGCCGCGGTTCCACTCCCAGCAGCAGGGGCCCGGCCCATCTCTGCAGTCCAGCGGTCCAAGGAGGGGGCGGCCAGTGGGCACCGACAGTGCACCTCAGTCCAGATCAGCCCCACAGGCAGCAGAGCAGTCACCCTCAGTCACAAGGGGTCCCGGCAGTCACCGAAGAGCGCCGGCATCAGGAGCTCACGGGTGCCACCATCTTGCAGACAGGCTGCCGGGACCAGGTACACCTCGTTTGCAGTCTCGCCAGCAGTCTGCAGTCGCCAAAACAGCCTCCTAATCAGGCAGGGCAGTGAAAAGGTGAGGAGCGCTCGTCGTCAGCTCAGGGATGTAGTGCAAACAGGCGGATAAAGGCTGAGCCGGGCAGAGCCTCTCTAAAGAGCGGCCATCTTGCTGTGCGCTCAAGCCACGCCCCCATCCATGGACTCTTACATCCAATTTATACTCTTGTACTTGAAAAACATTGTTCGTAAGCGGACTTACCATTCTAAGCTACATGTTACTGACTCTTCCATGAAATAATTTAAGGAAGATGTTCACTGTAATTCATGGCTATAATATTTGAATCTTTGCATTGTGAAAAATACAGAGAAACAAATGTGTAGTTCAGAGCCACTTTACGAGATTTCTGAGGCATCACAAGAGGGAGTGAACACAACAGTGGAGAAAGCGGAATGCTATTACCACTATTTCAGGTACAGCTGAAACACCAGACTCTGGATTAAAACTACGCTTTTGCAGAGACAACAAGAACTTATGATGCCATGTGTCAAATCCATCTGGATCAATCACAAGAGAACTAGAGAATGATGAGAAAAGTGGAATTTCTATCTTTGAGAGTAAATTGGCTCCATTTGAACCTGAAATCACAAGGAAAACCCAGAATCTGGCATTGACGGTAGAGGCTTGACTAAATACAATTACTAAACAAAAGAAACTGTTGACAGCTACAAAAAGACCAGGGACGATTAGGGCAGTTAGTTAGGAGAACAAGAACTTCCAAAACCTCAAGATACTGGCAATGAGAATCTATACTTGACTGTCCCAAAACGACCGATAAGAGAGAGAAAACTAAACTGCAAATATTCAGGTCTCAATTAGACACTCTTTGTCAGGACAAACATTAAATCTGATGAATGTCTGACTGACATTGTAAAACCTCCTTGAGTCCAAGGCAAAACAAAAAGAGGTCAATTTGTGCAAACTGTTGACAAAGTCAAAAGGACAAGCCGTCAGATAGGGTAATGGTTAGAGAACATTAAAGCCATTAGGACTCCAGTTGAAGTAAAATAAACATCACTATAAATTTCAAGATAGGGCAGTGGACGATATAGTAGTTGTAGCAGCTCTAATCTCTTCCATCAACAATACAATTTTTCTTTATTTTTATTTAAGCCAACATGGTGCAGCAATACTGCAAAATTCTGCTGTCAGTTTTGACATTCGCCAATTCTGTGTCTCTAGTTTGCTGGATGTTAGACATTCATCTTCTGGAAGAAGATGTGCTCCACTTGTCAACGAACCTAACTTCTAATCCTATTATTACTAACCATGTATATGAAGGTACGCATTCTCATGCCCTTTATTTTAAACATGTCTATTGCTATAACGTGTATTTTCAGATGTTATATGATTATGTCAGAATAATGCAGGTAGTGAACTGCTTTGTGTGCTCTTATCTTTCCGCATCTGCAGCTAGGGGATCAGCATATTTTCGCTTACCTCTGTCCTACTCCCTGTCCAGCATCATCTTTCTGATACTATTCTATCAGCAACACTCTATTAATATGTTTTATACTGATTATGAAATGCCTTTAGACAATGTACCAATTGTAACAGATGGAATTATATACTTGTGGTCTACTAAACAAGCTTATTGTTTTTCTAAGGAGTTAAAACAAAGGGACCACCATAAGTACATGATGATATTATTTTCCCCTGTGACTAACTCGAGCATTAATAACCAAAACATTAATGATTTATCTTGCAGGATCAGAGAATTTTCATAGATGAGTTAAGCAAAATAATAAGGCAAAACAAAGAGAACAAAAAGAGAGTTAAACCAAAACCTGACCAGAGGAGGGAAAGAAAAATTAAGATTAAAAAATCAAGATTAAGTGTTGCTTTTGCAAAGGAAGGAACCTTATGCATGATAAGGAGACAGGAACCGAATGAAACTGCTGAGGTAGGGAGATGAAGTAAATGTGTGCATAGTTATTTAATTAAAGGGGTAGTGTTTGCTGAATTAGAGGTAAGTATGAAGATCATATATTATGTCTGTGGCAAATCAGCCTATTTCCAGCTGCCACCCAATTGAGTAGTTAGCTGGCATGCAGCATTTGTTTTCCCCCCCGGATCTACCACACTGAGATAGACTTACAGCTTCATCGCTATATAAAACAAAGCTTTAAGGTGATACTTAGTAACATCTTTAGAGCACTAATGACATCAGTAGGAGTTGCAAAACATGATGTAAGGATTAGGAATTTTTCAACCCTAGTGGACAGGCTTGCCTCTAGCACCGCAGTTGCTCTCACTGAAATCAAGAAGGAAATTGCTTGCCATGCGAGCTATGATTATTCAAAACAGGCATGCATTAGACATGCTTCTTGCAAATGAAGGCTGAGTTTGAAAGGTAATTCATGTTACATAATGCTGTCCTTATATCCCTAAGACAGATATCCAGTTTAACAGCAATGTTGCAAAAATTACTAACATTAAGCATGAGTTAACTGACCTGGAAGATAATGTTGCCTGGGAAGGATTAGGCTCTGTATTTGGGTCTATAGAAAAGGGGTTGCTATGAAAGGCAAATGGCTCAGAAGTACAGGCACAGGAATATTAACATTGCTTTTGTCTCCTCTTTTGATTACATTAAATGAGCTCATGTGTGCTTCATTTCTGAAAATTCTACAAATACATTTCATCAAATGGTGGGTCACAGTGTAGGATTCAAAAAGCTGCCAGCATCAAGAGGAAGGAAGAGAAAGAGACTTGATGTAAAGATTGTAGAAATGCAGAGTGAGCTCTATAATACCTTAACGGATTTGGAAGAATCCAAAAAAAAGAATCTGAAGCTAATGAAAGCTGTGTTGTAATAGGATGTAGATGGGGTTGTGGAATTTGTTTCATTATTATATTAGCAATCAAGCTCATACTAACATAGCCAATGTTATGCATTCCTTCTTTTTT
The DNA here is from genome assembly GCF_964204655.1 of Triturus cristatus. NCBI lineage: Eukaryota > Metazoa > Chordata > Amphibia > Caudata > Salamandridae > Triturus > Triturus cristatus. The sequence continues at coordinate 1,815,861,574 of NC_140590.1, read as the reverse complement.
ACATGATGTCATAACACATCACACGATCACTGCCACTGCTGTTTTCTCTATAGTAATGAAGACGTGTGAGCTTTGCATTGAAGGACTGAGGCTTTTCCCAGGCTTATTGAAGGTGATGCACCTGATCGAGGAAAATTTGGCTGTTCCAGTCCACATTACATAATTTGTGTCACCTCATGTTATCTGAATAGACTCTGAGAACATCTGAATCTAATACATTAGTATTATGAGAGAATCTTTAAATGTATTCTGTGATAAAATGTTTCTTCTTGCTTGCTCCCCATTGAGGAACATCCTGGGAAATGTTCTTGTGTAGTGAATGTATAAAATATTTTGCCCAAAAACCCATAAAATGACCTGCATTATACTGTTGGGAGCTCTATTTCCCCCACTTTAGAAAGCAAATCTATGCTAGATTTTAACTGACCGTTACCAAATTCTTGTAATTATGATTTAAATGCTTATGTGGTAACCTGATTGATGGCCTAGCTACTGTATTCCTGCTTTATATTATCAAAGAAAAGACTTAAATCTTTAGGCCATGTCAGTAATTCTTATTGAAAAATATCACAGCTTTATTCTAATGTGTAAAATCTACACAACAGAGACAGGTCTAGCTTGGAAGCACCAAAGTCTGACCAGGTACTACACCAACTCTGGTCCTAGCAGTTGGTGCACTTTGGGTGAGCAAATGAGAGACAGAATTGTGCATCGACACCAGCAGTGAATCTATTTCCATCAGGCGAGCAACACCTCAATCTATTCTGTTGCAATTCCCTAGAAAGGCAGGCATATGCGCAGTCTGAACAGGCCAGATTACACCCTGGAAGGATTGCTAATATCCTTCTAGATTGCCAGGAGAGGGGATGTGTGCGAAAGTTCTGATGTGCCATCTTTTTCTGAAGGAATTAGAGATGCAAGAGTATGTAAAATATTCTCTGCACACATGTGAATATTTACTCACATCCATGTAGTTGGTATATGTCCAAACCATTTGTTGGAGGTGCTGATCTCGCCCTCTGACTCTAATAGCACACCCTTTGTGTGACCTAATGACATGTTTATACTTCTTTAAATGCAGCCACACATCATGCTATAGAATGTTCTGTGGAGTTGAATTCAGGTAGCTGGAGAGCATCTGGAAATGGAGGCTGCATAGATGGGGTGCTAAATAAAGTGTTTCCACAGCATACACTTCTCTCTGTGTTTCTTAAGCTGAACTCAACTTCACGCTCTGTATCCCCATCACTGGCTGTCCCTACATTAGATCCACTCCTTCATCCTTCACATATAATGCACAGCGTAATCATTAGTAGTTTCTAATGCATATTGTCACAAAGAATAACAACTGAGCACTGCACATCTGATTCTAAACCATGAGTCATCTTCAGCATTGCAGGTGATTTTCCTTGCTATATACGATAATGCTGGGGACAGATAGACATTCTGAACTCAAATAAATCGTCTGCGGAAGAGATACACCACCCCCTGCTAAACCGATACCCAAATATAGATATAGAACAAACAAATGTTTACATAAGAACATCAAGTTCACAACAGCCATGTTAATCCATAAATGTGGTGATGTAATTGTTGTTGTAATTGTTCCTTTAGATATTAGACCAGAGCACTGTTGTTGGCAGTTGCCCCCTCTGGGTTTAATGTATGCCCCTGTTTCTTCACTGAACAGTGTGAAATGGCCTAGACACATCAAGCTACTACTGTATATCCAAGTGACCTTTGAATCTCAGGTTCAGGCAATGAGCCCAAGTTGCCAAAATGATCAACTGGGCAGTGTCTTCTGTTGAATATAACGTGGGTCTTTCTGAATGACACAGAGGAGGTTATGATATAAAAATATGTACATCTGAAGAATGGGGCCAATATGTGACTGTGATGGCACACAAATAGAGATGTACATGAGATCACTTTCAACAATCAAAAAATTAAGGTGGTGTCCCCCACATAACACTATGTATTCTTACACATCAAGCACACCCTTGTTCGTACCTTTACCACACAAGCCTAGATGACTGAACCCAATTATATGTAAATTAGTGTTGTCTTCAAAGAGATCAATATCCCCACTTGGCACTCCGTTGGGTGAATTCCTACCACCAGTTATTCTTTTATCATCTCGTTTCTAACAACCAATAGTTTGATCATGTTCTCTGTGTTTTGCGAAACACGGAGAACAGGATCAAAAAACATTTTTTATAATGTATATAGCCCCCCCAAATAATCCCACAATACTATATTTAAATACCTGTTTGCTGTTCATGGAAATATAATTGTTCAGGGATTGCGAGGCATATTATATTCTGCCATCAAAGGATATTTTGTATGTAACTCTATTATCACTGGGTTTCCTTAACTTATTTTTACTTTTAATTTTAAGGCCCAGTCCCTGGTTTCTGTTGCTTACCAAGTTCATACATACTCTCCGCATATATCTTTGTCTTTGTTTGGAGGTAGATACTATTTTCTATCTACTTCCGCACATTTCACACCAGGCTCTCTTCAGTTATCCTTATGGAGTCAGAGTAAGAAGATTCCTAATACAAAAAGGGAAGTGATGTAATACCTTATAAACTTTATTATCATTGATTATTTTATATTACTAGTGCAATCAAGTATGTTGATATAACTGACAACTAGCACATTATTATGAAAATATGTGTGTTAATGCTTCAACTCCCTACAGTTGCATACGGTCGCTATGCATCGCATTAGTGCTTTATTATGTATGAGTTAACATGCTGATACATTCTAACAGCATGAAAATACCAATGCCCTACATTAAATCTTAAATTATCCTAAATTCACCTGTTTTAAAATCTTATAAAACAAATTTAAAATCCTACCTTTTTTTAAAACACCATTATGAATGGGTAGTCGTTAATAAGAATGGATGTCTAAATAATAACACTAATAATAATAATAATTCAGTAACTCTTTATATGTGATTGTGATATTTTTAATATAGTAGTAATCATGTTTTACATTTTTATCAATAGTTCACTGTTGTCATATAATTAAAGTCCTGAAGAAGGTGGTTTTTATTGAGTTTTATCCACCAAAACACTGTGTCTACAACTCTATGGTTTTGGTTATTGTATTTTTACTTGTATATATGGCCAACCATATGTTTGAGATTTTTGCATTATACTGATGATTTAATGTGTTTTTAACTTCTGTACATTGAATGATAAATTGTGTCTGTGGAAATATTAAGAGAATATTTTGTGATTAAGTACCAGAAATTGTCAGGCTATGATTTTATACTAAGCACTGTTTTTAATATATTTGTATACTACTATCATAATAACATGTTACATTATTACATATAACTGGGTTCAGTCATCTAGGCTTATATGGTAAAGGTACAAACAAGGGTGTGCTTTGTGTGTAAGAAAGCAGAGTGTTACGTGGGGGACACCACCATCTTTGTGGAGTTTTTCAGCATAATTTTCAACAATGCCTGACAAAATACCAGTGCTGCATCACACTATCTGTAAAAGTCAGTTTTGACACTACAGGCCAGTACTTAAAGAATGTAAAAAACGCTGGTTTCACCTGGCAGGACAATCTTAGATCATCTGTACCATCTCCAAGCAAGGTAAACCATTTGATGTAACCCAGCATTTCAAAGAACATGACAGGCTCAGAGATATAGGATCTTCTACAGGTTTACTTTCGTGAAAAGAAAATTTTTGAAAGACTTGTCGGGATTTAGGGGAAGTGATGTTGCTTCAGCCCAGTAGTTATTGGCCCCAACTCCACTTTTTATTAAAAAAATATCACTGGCTTCATTTAAGCTTTCTGCCCACTCTGAGGGCATACTGGGGCAAATGCCCCAATCTTCTCCTGGTAGAGAAGAAAGACTGTTGTAGCCTTAGGAGTCAGATATGGCTCAGTGCGGGAGAGGACGGCCACATTCTCTTTTGTTTTAAAAACCACACAGCTGTAGTGAGCTTTCTGCCTTGAAGATATGACAAATTGGCGGTAAAACCCCAAATTACCTCCCAAAGTAGTAGAAAGACTGGAGTGAAGGCCAGTTTGTTCTTTGGCAGGCCACCCTCGCCCCTTCTTATTTTTGCCATTTTTCCTTACTTTCTAATATGGTTTCTTTACCAAATGGGGGGGATTGGGGGTACACCTTCCATCTGCCACCCTGGGGAGGGAGGGGAAGGCTCTTGAGCCTGTTTTGAGTGAGGGCTTGGACCGATGGATGGGTGGTCACCCCACTCCTTTGTGTTTTGACTATTTTTCCCTGGTTTTTCGTGGGCTGTCTGTCTCCTGTGCAGGTAGATTAAGGGTAACACCCCCTCAATGTGTGCCTGGGAGGGGCAGAAATATTGCTGAACTCACTGTGAGCCACCCCTTATTTTGCACCCTGGTGTCTAGTGGTATTTCTTCCCCAGTAGGGCTAGGTTGAGGAGACCCCCCAATCTGCCCCCAGGTTGGGGCTTACACCCTGTATTGCTGTTTTTGGGTTGAGGGCATTGTCCATTGATAAGATTGGCCACCCAACCCCTTTTTCCATTCTAAAAAATCCTGGACGCTGACGAGGCTGCGGATGTGGGTCTAACCAGCATTGTAAGGAGACCCTTGTTAGATTTGAGAGCCTGAAAGCCTTTATTCAGAGATTATGATGAAGGAACAGTGCATTATCTGAGATAATATTCACATCCCCTAAAACTAGCATTGAGTCAGATGCCATACATTTTTGATGAATGATATCCAATTAGGAATCTATGAAAACAGGAATTTTAATATGTGAGCACTTTGAGAATTCACTTGTTACGCATGGCTTCCATATGAAGCCTCTATTGTGTATATCAGATTCTAGATCGGGGAACTCAATACTTTGATGTATTAACAGTTGATAGCAAAACCTGTCACATACAGCTGCTGCATCATGAAGGCCTTCTAGGCCCAGTGGCTGGGCTCTCTGAGAGCCTCTCAGCACAGCACTGCTTGTCTACTTTGATGAAAAGCAGAAAGCAGAAAGCATGGCTTCAGGAGGCAGAAGGAAGACAGGGCAGGTGGTGGGGGTTAGTTAAGGATTGCAGGTACATTTTTTCATATTTGTTTTAGGCAGGAGAGGCCAAGGTATGAAGGACTCCCCCATTACTCCTCTGCCCTTGTGTAGCAGTTGAACGCATGGGTGGATGATTTTAGAGGCCATACAAAACTTAAGATAATAGAAGGATAAAATGTGAACTTCATGGATTTTTTCACCTTGGGTTCTAACTGACATCATAGGCAACCTGAGCTTCGCTCTGTTGTCTATTTCATGATACTCAGAGCTCTTTGCTGAAAATCATCCCAGTAATTCACTGTCACCCATCTATAATACTATGTACAGTCCTTTGAAGGTAACCTTAAGTCATAGACAGAGAGTTTTCTAGAGACAAAATCAAGGCATTTTCCCCCGTCGCTTAGGGATTTTACTAAGGGTGGGCGTAGTGGGCGTAGTGGGGCTACGTGAAGCAGCATGTAGTGTGCCAAAATCTACGCACACTACGCGCTTCGCGTAGCCCCACTACGCGCCACCCGCCACCCACCCACCCTACTTTTAAAAGATAAAATGAATTTGTAATAAAGCAAATTAAAGGCACTTACCTGACGCGCGGCGTCTCCCGGGGCTCCCGCTTCCTGTTTTTAAATTTTCCTGACAAATGCGCATGCGCGGACGCCCGCGGATGCGCATTTCTTGCGAGAAATGCGCATGCGCGGGCGTCCGCGCATGCGCATTTGTCAGGAAAATTGAAAAACAGGAAGAGGGAGCCCCGGGAGACGCCGCACGTCAGGTAAGTGCCTAATTTGCTTTATTACAAATTTATTTGAGCTTTTAAAAGTACGGCGGGCGGGAGGCGGGTGGTGGGCAGCAGGCAGCTACGCTTCGCCCACGTAGTGTACGTAGGCGCTGCCTGCTTCGCCTACTTCGAAAACTGCGAAGCAGGCAGCGCTATGTACACTACGTGGGCGAAGCGTAGTGTCGCGCCCAGGATTAGATTTTACGACTAGAGTATTGCACAATAAACGCAACAACACATCTAATTAGAAATGGTACAGTGCACAATGACTATGTGCATTTTAGACTCCTCCTAGGATTCCATCCCAAGAGGGATCTATCTGATAAAAGGTTCTGTCAGCTTAGAATCGCTGTGCTATTGCAGATGATCACACACACAAGCAGAAGCATTACAAATGTCAATTTCAGCACTGGTCGTTCACTCTGAGAAATATTTACTTTTCCCAGTTATGTTATTTCTTCTCTCTTATGTTTCTGTTGCTGCCTTTTCAGTTCATACCATGTGGAAGTACATCTACAAAATATGTTGAAATGTTTTAATATTGGCATGTCATTTCTTGAAGGTGAGTTGATTTAAGATTGTGATTACCTAGGATAAGTTTATTGTCTCTAGCTTCAGCTTGCTTTATATTTGTTCCATCTCTCTTCTTGTACATTAAACCTGCCTTCCCTTAACTAGTAATTGTATTGTTCACTAGGTGGCGGGAGGAGGCATTTGATGAGTACCAGCCGGTAAATTATAAAGCACTAAACTACAAGCTCCTGGGACTGTCTCTGGCCAAATGCTGCCTCATCTGCTCCACTCTGCTCAGAGGGCGTGTTACAGGGAGGCTGGAAGGGTGGTTGCCAGATTTGAAGGGGTGGAGGCGCTTTTGTAACTAGGGGCTGGTTTTGCAGCAGTGCTACAATATTGAGCCGAGTGAGTTACAAAAGCAGCAAGCAAGCATTTCAAGAATACAGGGGCCAGCCAGGAGTTGGTCCAAGAAAATTGCCAGGGCTGGTTTGGGTTCCCAGTTCGGGCCCCTGCTGAACAGCCATTAGAGGGATGATTGGCAACCTCGGTTCCATCATCCTACCTCTCAAGAAATAGATCCTCATCATTTTATGATCTATTTATTCTTCTGTCAAGTTTTTTGATAATTCCTTCAATGTACATGGCATAAAGATTAGAGCATGATTAAGAGCTTTATGGAACATGTGGAGTGCAAACTGTGCATAAGCAACCTTTGTTACAATGTGCCAGTCCCATTCAATTATGAGTTAAATCCCTTTGAATGAGGAAAACGGTGCAGACAGAAAATTATGATGTGGAATTTTGCACGGTATTCCCTATTCCAAGGGTTTTATCACTAAACGGAAGCAGGGGCTTCTGTGTGGGACAGAGGTGGAGGTAAAGGATTGGGGTGGTAAGGAAAAGAAAAGAAAGAATAGTTCTGGCAGGAGAATAGTTGCTTGAGAGAACGATTGGCAGGCAGCAGGGAGATAAGGATTGGCTACTGTGACAAAACTGAATTAAAATTTAGTAGCAGGAATTCTCACAAGTAAAAATGGGTCCGGTTATCCCATACCCAATAAAGTGCAAGAACACTGAGACATTTGTGATCAGGGGAAATTGGATTGTACAAAGAAGTTCTGGTCCACTCAACTTATATCATCACACAAATAAGAAAAGGAGTGAGATACTGCTCCTTTTCCATCCTCCCTGTCATGCACACTCTATAACCGCAAAATGAGGAAAAGGAGGAAGAGGTGGGTGTCCAAGATACTACTCGTCCCTTGTAAAATGTAGAGATTTGTTTGTTTTAAAACATGCCCTCACCCACTAAATAGTGGTATGCTTCATCATAGGGCTGCTACAACATCCCTGCACAGACCAATGCCTGGGATGGAGCAAAGGGAAGATGAAGACAAAACAAGTATAAATATGTTGAGATCCACACAGTAGGTTGCATACAAATGGACAGTGATTATATAAGTGTAAAGCTAACTCAGAGATACCCTTCCAAATGTGTGTTAATGGGTTCCCTGGATAGGATTAAAAGTTAAAAAACAGAGATGGTCTAGGGGATAACTATGACCTATTTTCTCTCCTACACTGCTTCTATAGAAGGCATTTAAAAAAAAATATATGTTTTCCAAGAGAGGTGTGGCATCTTGGATACCCACCTCTTCCCACTCAACTTATAATTAGTACTAAAAAGAAACAGATATCAATGTTTTTTTATGTCTTAGAAACAGCTACTCATCTGATACCTAACAGTGGTGAAGTACTAATAGAATTCATATTGAAAACTGAATCCCCGGATTCTTTGCTAATTACTGTTAACACATTTTCTTTTTCTTCTCAGCTTACTAGCAATTTGCAAAAGAAGGACATATCTGGAAAAATGGAAGTCATGAATCTAACAGACACAGAATTCCTAATTGTGGGTTTTTCTGATTATCCTCAAGCAAAAGTGCCTCTTTTTGTCTCATTTCTTTTCATTTATTTGATAACCCTAGCAGCAAACCTTGTCATCATTGGAACTATTTGCAACTCCTCCAGTTTACACACACCTATGTATTTCTTCCTTTCGAATATGTCCTGTTTAGAAATAATTTATACCTCAGTCTCATTTCCAAAAATGTTGGTCAACTTTTTTCGAGGTGCGACTTATGTTCCTCTTGCTGCCTGTCTGCTGCAATTATACTTCTGTATGTCTATGATCTGTACAGAATTTATTCTTCTCACGGCAATGGCTTATGATCGGTACACTGCAATTTGCAATCCCTTACGCTACACAGTCATAATGAACAAAGCAACGTGTCTTAAGTTATCGGCTGTTGCTTGGATAGGAGGACTATTGGATCCAGTAGCACATATTGTCCTAATGTCAAAACTCTTCTTTTGTGGCTCTAATGTAATAAACCACTTCTTATGTGACATGTCAGCCCTGCTGTCTTGCTCCAATATGGAAATCATTGATATCTTAAAAGTTATCATTGCTCTCATAATAATTGTGGCCCTGTTCATTCCAACGCTCACATCCTGTGTTTACATGATCTCAGCCATTTTGAAAATAAGGTCTTCTGAAGGGAGGCGTAAGACCTTCTCCACTTGTGCATCTCACCTCACTGTGGTCCTTTTATTCTATGGTGCAGTCTTTATGATGTATGCGCGGCCAGCCTCTTCTCACTCTCTGAAATACGACAAAATATTTTCTTTTTTATATATTGCTGCAGTTCCTTTGTGTAACCCATTTATTTACAGTCTAAAAAATAAAGAATTGAAAAATGCCCTCTTTGGAACATTCATAAAAGGGGCTAAATTGATTATATAAATCAAAAAATGTTTACAACATTGAAGGTATAGTGTTCCTATCACCTTTATAATGCAATTTAATTTGAATCCAATTGTTCTTCTATGGATTGGCTAAAGTAGGGCTGTAAGTAGGGGAGAAGCAGCTCATGAAGAGGTTACATGGTTGTACCAAACACTGAAGTAATATAAAACATTTCCATAATAGAATTATAGAGAAGCAATCCAAGAGGGAGTGAAATGGACTTGATGCATAACACATGCACACTGTGCTAAACATGCCTTTTGCTTATATATTTGAAATGGCCAATCCCACAGGATGTAGACATTTCTTCTATTTTGAGCAAAAGTCAAGACAAAGAATCAAGATATCTGTGAATAAGGACCATGTCAATTGAAAGACTGAAAACAAGTAAAATAACGTCCAAAAACACAACAATGCAACCTGATAAAACACACAGGTGTCAGGTATTCAAAAGTGATTTTGCATCTGTAAATTCGTCTGGCATTCACTTACTAGGCTCAATAAAACACTTTGATTCTAAGAATTTTTGTTTAGTTCTAATGAGATGTAATTGTTGAATTACACTCCAATCCAATGGTCACTCTTGCTGTCTTTCCAGTTAACAAAGCATATAGACATAAAGCTTTTTATAAAAAACACAAACTAACAAGGACACAACTCATTGTTACCCTTAAATGGTTGAAAGTTATTATCTTACTAGGGTTATCCGTTGTGAAGGATGTAACTTATACTCAAGGGAGGTTGTGTGAGCTGTTAACAACAGCTCACACAATTAACAGCAATAAACAGCATTTAATAAATCAGTGGCCATAATGTGGTTTCATTTCTAAAAAGAAAATGTATTTTATTATGCACTTGTTGCCCATCTTTGCTAATCAAAGAATTATGCGATATAGTCCTCAAAACAGGAGCCGGCCTTGCAGGTAGGAGCGGTGGTGCGTAGGGTGCGTTTGGCAGAGCCAACAGACGATGACGATGGAAACTTACATTTATAAAAAAGAAAACAACTTAACTTGTGCTCGTTTGGCCTACGGGCTTTGTCAGGCAGTCACCACAATATTAGTAACAAACAAATGCAAAAAAAATCTCACAGGATGGCGCTATGTTACAGTGAAATTAATTCACATTTGTCATTGTCAGTAAAGAATTTTAATATTCAATATACATGTAACGTGTCTATTTGTATCTACCTTTACATATTGTACAAACCAAACTCAAGATATAAATACAAACATCCCTCCTCCCTTGAACACTAGAGATAAAGTATCATCACCAGAAATATGTACGTGAGTCACCTTTCCCTTGAGAGTAAGGACTCCTTGAGCCCCTTACAGCATTAGTCAGGTGTTTTCTCTCTCCAAAATGGGTATTCCTCTGGTGTAAATTTCCATAGGTCCAGATTGCTCTAACTTGTCTATTCCTTTGAATGAGTTTTAAGAGGAGTTGTAACCTTCCAGAAGGAAGGCATCTTTTCCAATCCCAAAGTGACATGTCATCATTTGATCCCTGTTCCGACCCTCCGGCACTGCAAGTGGTCTGTTGAAAGACATTCTCTGTGGGTCTAAGCCCCACTCCTAACTGCCACAGCTGACTGGTCTGTCCTTTCCAAAACCTCCAATGGGAGACCCTCCTGTGGCAAGCTCCAGAGCTCTGGCTACTTAGTTTTTTTAGGGTTGAGTCGTTCCCAGCATGGTACAGTGCGATCATGTAATTAGCACATGCATATTATGGTCCAATGCTTTCTTTGACCAGGGAAAGCATAGCCACTATCAAATGTCCCATATTGTGCAGGCAAACCATTTGATCCTCCTGCTGGCAAGCATAGTAACAAACTTGGCCCGGAAGGGTGGTTCAAGGCCAGAATCTAAATAGAATCTGAGTCAGGGAAAAAAGATACATTTTAAAGTACCAGAAGGAGTGCCTGTATATGGAAAATAATGTCATATTTGATTTCTGGATCCTGGTTTACCATCAAATTGGTGAGCAAACCTAGGGGTTAATTTACAAGAGGCCTGCACTGCCTGAGCATCACTTTTCTTAATGCTGTAGTGGCGCAGGCCTCTCAATATTGTCTATGAGGCGATGCAAAACCACCGTGCTTGGCTTTTCATGTCTTTTCATGTCTTTGCGTGGCTTCTTAGATATGGAGCAAGGCAAGGCAGCATAAAGTGATGCCTCGCTTTACACTGCATCAAGGAGGCGTTCCATGGGAGTTATTGTGGGTGTTTCTACAAAACACCCCTGGTTTTTTACATTGCCCCAGATTTACAAAATCACATAAACCTAGGGCAGTGCCAAAACTGTATGCTTCCCCAGCACAGGCGTAATGAAGAGAAATGTTTTAATTTCTTCTTGTTTTTTCCTCTTTCCATGTGTGCTGCATTCTGCAGCACACATAGAAAAAGGAAAACACCTGCAATGATTGTTTTTATGCAGGAAGGTGCCCTTTCCTGCACAAACTCAATCTTTCCTCCAATACAGACACCCTCTCACCATGGTACAAGGGTGCCTGTCTTGGCACAAGGCAAACAATTGTGCCCCAGAGCATTGGTAGAAGACAGGAATGTGCTGTGTCTCATAGATACAATGCATCCCTGCCCTTTTCTTTCGATGCAGGGCAGCACAGCAAAGTGACTGCTACACTGCCCTGTGCAAAAAACACATAAATGTGGCTCCTGGTCTCCAGACACACCTACGCTAAAATTGTATTTTATTCCAGCTTTCACTTAGAGTGTAGAATACAGGAAAGCACACACTTTCCAGCAAAATACTACAGACGTACCCATTCACCCTATGGATGTCCACTCATATTATAACACCTGCACAGGTAAACAAAAATCTAGAATTGATCTCCTCTGCAACAGGCTGCTTGTGTGCAGATACTGGGTGGAGTTAGACATTATTCTCCCTCACTCAGCCCCTACATGTATACATGTGTATACATGTGTATGTGATCCTGTGGAAGAAGCCCAGACCCTCTTACGCCAGCTAAGAAGTAGTTCACCTTATCTTAAAATGTATTCACAATCCATTTTAACAGAGCTTACAATAAGTAAGACTCTGTTAGTGAGCTTTACTCATGCACAAATCCAAAAACCGGGCAGTCAAAAACGCAAAAATACATGGGAACTGAATGGGCCACAGTGCATTTCTCACAGATTAAACACTGTGTGGTCATGTGATGCTTTCTGTTTTAGATCTGATAGGAGAAATACAGCACATGCTACATTTATTTTCATATTGTTAGGAGCCCCTTCTCTCATTGTCATCATTGTTTGCATGTATTTTGCAGTGAAAGATTGAACTTTTAGCAGGACAGTAGCACAGTTTTTGTTCATTCACCACATTGTGACACAACCATTTTTAGGTCGAGCATTCGAGACCTCTTGTATATACTTTAGTATATACTTATATGTGTATGTACTTCGTGGGCTGTGGAGATAAGCCCCAGGACTTGTCTGCTTCCGCTGAAGGACTTTTTCTTTCTGTTCAACTTCCTCTATTTAACTGTCTTGATAGAAAACGACCAGAAGAGGTCAGTAAAATACCAGAATTGCTTTCTGCTGAGGGACTTTCTTTTTTCAATTTTTCTGGCAACTGCCTCTATTTAACTTGCTTGAAAACGACCTGCAGAGGTCAGTAAAATACCAGAATATCTTAGCATTCTCTAGATTCCAGGCCGTAGAAATTGTCTTCCACGAGCACGAGTAGACAATAATATTTTTTTCAAACTTGTATTTTCACAGATATGACCACAGAAGGCCCTGCTATGATATTAAAAACAGAGCTTGAGACTATACCATTTCCTGCTGAAAGGCAATATTTCTCTCCATGTGTTCCCATACCTGGCGTGTCACGTAGTTTGGTGCTTACTTTCCTTTCATGTTAATGAACAGTAGATGTTTCAGCACCCAGGCTAATGTGCTGCATAGCTAACTACATATGAAGTCCCAAAGGCGAGACCGATTGCATTGCAAATGCTTGTTTTTATTAAGTATCGATTAAGGTTTCTTCGAGTTTTTTTGGCTGAGTTTTATATAGTGCGAACTTGACCCGAATCGGGTATCAGAGCGCTTTACATAGCACCAGCTATGTTACATGAGGATACACATTCATATTTGTTAGGCACGGGGAGATTAAGTGATTTGCCCAGAATCACAGGATGTTCAGCGTCTTTGCCGATATTTAAACCCAGTTCCCCAGATTCGAGGTCGACCGCGGTAGCCGTTAGGCCAACTCCTCTCCCCAAGTTTATAAAGTTATACGATTTCAAGACATAAACACTAAAGATGATGCCAAAACATTGGCACATTTTGAAAGACTTCTAGAATCAATCTAAATTCCCAAACTACCTGCTACCACTAGAGATGTGGAGAATGCTTGGCTTTCAAGGTTGGCTTCTCTTGATTGTTTACATGTGGTAAAGTCACCTCTTTTGTGCTTGTTTTGTAGCCATAAGGTTTCCCTATGCCTCGGTACAGGTGGTGTTCATTATTTACCAGAAGTTGATACATGAACATAGATGATGTGCATTGCTTGAAAGACACACGTTCTATGTACCTAAATAAACACCATAACACACGGTATCTGTTTTTGTGCAATACTGCCTTGTTTTTCTGTGCAATATTCCCTGTTTATCCTTTTCTGCAAATATTAGCTCTAAATGTTTTTGAAAAACGTCAGCCACTGGTTCAGTCTCTCATACAGATTGATTCCACCTGTGCTGATCAATTAAGTTCTGTTTTGATTAATTCTTTGCTTCAAATGGGTATTGTGCAAATCACTAATCCATATTATACGGAAAAATATCAATGGCCCCCTGGGCCCGTAATATGCAAAAAGAGAATATTTTCATTGTTTGCGCCGGGTGAACCTTTTCAAAAGTGCACCCAGCGCAAACAATGAAAATGCGCTGCATTATGGCGAATGCGCTTCCCCCAGGGCAGCCGCAAACTCGTGCTGCCCTGGAGGCAATGCATTCCTGTGAAAAACAAAGCAACTGCTTTGAAGCCGCTCTGTGTTTTCAAAATGCAGGCAGCAACCTGCTAACATTTTGAAGGGGTAATAGAGATTCCCTTGATGGCGGGTGCAGTGAGTGATTGCACCCACCTGCAAGGGGATGTCTGGGGGTCCATGGGACCCCCTTTCTCTTCTCCAGAGGGCTGCCATCAGAGGATGCGGTGATGTGCGCCACCTTTCAGTGCATCTTCTGAGAGCTACTTTGCCTCTGCATCCTAGTCTGCAATATGGCGTGGGCGCAGAGGCAAATGGATTTCCACTGGTGCTTTATGAGCGCCAGCGCTATTGGAATTATAGAAGGGGATGCACAAGCATCAGCAGCCACTTCTGTAATACCAAAATGGCCTGGGGGCACGCAAAGTGGGCACAAACGCCTATTAAACCCCGGGGCACTTCTATATTACGTCTCCTGGTGTGCAAAGAGAGAAATGTCTATCGTAGCAGAGATGCTGTTTTTATTATTTTCAGAAAATAATGTCCCTTTTTTTGAGTTATTTTTTTTTTTAAACAAAAACTGTTGTCGTACATGGCACCTGCTTGACATATCTTCAATACCTTCAATAAATAGTCCGCAGCGGTGGCTGAGCTGAAGGAACAAGGATCCCCACTAGGCAGGTGTTGTTCTCTAAATATGGCAGGATCTGTTAGGGGATGATAGGTAATGGGCTTCGCTTAACTGGTAGGTTTTTGGACTACCCATCATTCTGTAAATGAGCCCCTTAATGCTTTACTAGAAGATTTATGTACTCAAAGTAAAGTAGCTCTGTGCATGTGGATCTTGGTATTTGAAGGGGGTGATTCAAATTTGCATTTCCCTGAATCTGTACCATCACGTACTTGGCAGTGTTCCACAATTCAGAGTAAACTACACTTTTGGAATAAATTTGCATTTGAATTTAGAGAAAAATCTAAAAGTAGTAAACATACTCAAAAGTGTAAATTACTCAAAAATGTAGGTTACCTTTGTAACTCAGTCCCTGGATTTCTAAAATCTATCTATCACATGACAGTGATGGCTAGGTCTAAAACATCTCTCAAGGAAAAAGCAAGAGGAGATAGAAGGGTTTGGGTAGGCAGACTACTGTATAGTGAAGTTGTGGCTGCCAAGAAACCCAGAAGGTTTCCGGGAATGCAGACATAGAGTACTTCACTATACATTATATACTGGTTAGACTTAGGACTCTGCGACTCCTAGAGGAGTGCAGTTGCAAACAAAGTTGACACCTCAAAACTGACTTAGCACACTTGCCTTTTGACTGCACTCTTCTGCCATGTTCATGACCTTCCCAGGGCAACTCGTAAGTTCACCACCTTGGATTTATTGCTGGCAAGATGTAATCTTGCCATGAAATGGAGCCATGGCCCCATACCACAAATGAATTCATGGAATAAATATTTGATATGATGTAATGAAAATAATTTGTTATATGCTCAAAAGCAACCCCATTTGAAAGAAAAAAAAGAAATGGATGGAATGCTTGGATTCATCTCAGCCATGCCAATTCAGATTAGACACAGCCATATGCAAATCAGACTTGACCCTGCTCTAATAGGAAAGATTCAGCCCGAACTACCAAGCCAGATCCTCCCCAAACCAGAATATAAGCAACCCAACCGCAGTTTAGCCATAGATGGGGGCTCTTCTGTCAGGTGTAGCTTGGTTCAAGCAGCAGAGTGAGTACGAGACCCACATCTGTATATCCCTGTTCCACATAGGGTATCACAATGAAAACACAAAATGTAATGGGTGAAATGCTTGAATTATTCTCGGCCACTGACAATGACTCAGTCCTCATCTGAATCCATCATTTTTTACCCACCATGCCACCTCAGATAGACAAAACATTGTTGACCCTGCAGCAATACGAAATGTCCGCCTCGAAATGACAAGCCAGATCCACTTCAAACCAGGACACAAGTAACCCTAAAATCAGTTTTGCCCTAGTTGGACCCAGGTATACTAGGAATCCCCATCACACTGCCCAAATCAATATAAGGGTGACAGAAGCAGAGATTCATTCAGGTTCCATTATTTATGATCTAATATTCATAAGGGAATGCATCTCTAGTGGTGAAAAACCAGAGTCTCACATGTGTTGTAGCGGAGACCCTCAACCACAATAGCACAGTCTGTAGTAAATGTTTTTGCTGCTCGTGTGGTGAGGTGGATAGTGTCATTATCGGGTCGTAATCACTTGAGTGTTCGATTCTCCAAATGATTCGCCAACCTACACCAGGAGGGAGATGGTCTGTGTGGTTCACAGTTGTGAAGCATGACTAGTGAGTTAGAATGTCTCCTGTCCTGTATGAAGAAACTTTATTAGGTCTGGACAAGGGCATGATTAAAAGAAAAAGCGGTGCCTAAGTGGATTGGTAATTGGTCCACTGCACCTAGTGAGGGGTCAACATGTTTTGGCCTAAGGATTGCTCTTATGAGTCAGGTGGCCTTCTTCAGGACTGTAGAGTGTTCGGTGATCTACAAATTTTGGAACTCCGTTGTTACAGAGGGGGTGAGAACATTCACTTGCCCTTCTGCGTAAGTGACTTACCTATGACTTATAAAGGAGGCTTCAGTCCAAGGGAAGACGGCAGTCCTTCGTTAAGGGCAGCCTCGTCAGACAGTGCTGTGGTCACCCCATGACATTGTCAAGCATGCTACTGGGCTTTGAAGCATTCTAGAACCAAATGATATTGGAGGAGATAATTTTTAGAATTTATATATATAGATGAGGAAGTCCAAGTATCATTTTCAACACTTTCTGAGACGTACATTTTTGTTGCCAAGTGATTTTTACTTTTTGACTTAATCCGGAGACCCATTGACTGGTTAGAAAATATTTAAGTATCAGCGCTTTTGGAATGTGTTGACTGTCAGTTTTCAGAACATGTCTCTAGATCTGTGATTTCCCACTAGTCTGTTAAATGAATCCAAATTTGTTGAAGCGTAAGTCAAGATAGTTGTGAGTCACAATGTGCTCAACTACTTTGGGGCCGATTCCGATCTGGGTCGGAAAGCACTCCGACCGAGCTGGATCCGGAGTGTTTTCCGACCAAGCCGGACCCCTACAGTCCGACCGAGCGAGTACGATGTGCGCGTATGCTGTCGGACTCGGTTCGGTCGGACTCCCATAGAAGTCAATGGGAGCCAGTTGTATGACGCGTACATGCGCTCCCATTAACTGAATGGGTACGTCTCGAACAAGTGCGCCCCCTACAGTGGGTACGCGTCGGTGCCATCCACACCGTACATGCCTGTGTTGGGGAGACCCATAGGTCTCCCCCTGTGTCCGAGTCGTAGGTCTGTGGGTGTCAGGGGGTCCGACGCGAACCCCCGAAGTCCAACTCTGGGAGCTTTTGTGAGCCAGATACTCCGGCTCGCACAGGCTGTCTGACGCGTGCATTGTACTGGTTCGGTTGTAAATCGCATCCATTGCACGCCACGGTTAGCTTCTGACCGAAACGTACGGAGCGGTTCAGACCAGGAAACGACTCGGTCGGTGAATCTCACGTAGCTCGCATCGTACTTGCTCGCTCGTACAGCTGTACGAGTCGGCCGGAAAACACGCGTACGGCTCGTAGTTTTTCCGGCCGGATCGCGTTCGGTGCCCTTCCGATCCGGATCGGAATCGGCCCCTTTGTTCCTAAGAGACCACCATCCACCTTTTCTATGTTTACTGGCAAAAATTATGAGCTTCATTTTTCACATATTTGTTAGCAACTTGTTAGCAGTATTATCATACACTAAAGCATACGATGACTTTCAAACCCAACTGTCGTCAAATAGAGACTATTTTACACTGAAGGCGTATGACCAAAAATATTGTGCTTTACTATTCCTTTATTATAGCTTCTTTACAGTGTTCTCTTATGTTTTTATGTATCTTCCTATATTCAAATCAAAAGAAAACAACACAAAATTAGGTGTAGAGCAAGTAATATTGTTAGTCCTGCGTCTTCTTCTTTTCCTTTTTTGAGAATTTTGGAACTTCTTTTCACAGGGACAATCTCGGGGGGGAAAAAGAAATATGTAAGGCATTACCTCACTTCACTCTCACCCAAGTGACTGGTGAGTTAGTAGGTGCTCTTTCTCCTTTATTACAGGTTTAGTGTGGCTAGCCTAAGCTTTACCAGAATGTTCGTGAAGACCCCAAAGTTGTTGTGTTATAGATATGATTTAGGGATTAGGGAAACATCTTCCAACCTTCTTTTCTCTCTCCTGTTTTCAACTTCTACTCCCCCCTCATACCCCACTGAGACTTTCTCCTATTCTCGAGCCCAAGCATGCCCCTTACCCCACAACCTCTCATGCACCTGAGAAAGCCACGCCCTCCCTGGAATGTGGCTGGGAACCGGAGCTGACCGGGTAATAGAGCTGCTCTTCTCGTCTTCAGATACCCTCGCGTCTTCTCCCACTGCTGTCGGCTCTTCACTTGGGGCACCCGCAGGACGCTCCTTACTTTTTGGGCGCTCGTCCTGGATAGGTTTTTCTGCTCTCCTCTCTCCCACACAACTTCTTTCTCTTGCCTCCCCCTCTCTTGCTGATGCTGCATCCTCTTCTTTTGATGTGTATGTCACTTCCCACGGATTACGTCCAACCACATCAGCCTGACGTCAGGTTACGTGTGCAGCCTCACGTCTTGTTGCATGCATTATTCGTGGCTGGAAAAGGGGGAGGGAGCACACTTCTCCGTCAGTGTCCCTCATCAGTTCTTGACACCAATAATTGCATAGTCTTTGATTACTGTTCTATCAACATTTTGAATCAAAATGGATATAAGATGCACTACATTCAGAGGAAAGTATCTAGTCTTTGTGAACTTGAACAAAACATCACCAGTGTACATGCTAAAATGGACCACTTTACGAGAACCTGGTTAGTGGAGAACATCTCTGAAATGGCTGATTTACACCCACTAATTAATATGCTAGTATACACAGTTTGACTGGCACATAAAAAGTGGCTAGTGTCCCATACCATAATACATTCCTCATGTGACCTTATAAATTACAATATGGAAAATAAACACATAATAATTGTGATTGCCTGTATATTCTGTGGAAATATTTTAGTAATTCCACTGCTGAGATAACTTCCAGATGATAATTATAACTATATGTGTGCTTGCATTTGTACTTTATTTTGTTTTAATATTAATATATCTTATTTACTAATGCTGCAGTTAATGTTCTATTTACTGTATTTGTGGAAATCTGCATACCTTTTAATGTCCGAAATAAAAGAAGATTGACTTGACTTTTTCTGCAATTAGAACTGAATGGCATGTGGCAAAATGGAAGTAGATTAATCTTGTTTATCGAATCCTCATTATCTTCTTGTAAAGCTGGATTACAGTTTACTTGATCCAATAGGTGAGGAGATAATAGTTAAATGGCTCAGCCAAACAGTCTTTCTGAATATGATGTATTCCTAAACCTCTTCACAAGTCAGGTGTCACTGCTGTTGGAATACAACAAGAGGTCAGAGGGTGAAATCTTTTTCCCCATTTATATATGATGATACCTGGACAAAATACATAGCAAATCATAATGAACTCTTCATCTACTCACAGCTTATATTGGAGGAGATAAATTTTAGAATTTATATATATAGATGAGGAAGTCCAAGTATCATTTTCAACACTTTCTGAGACGTACATTTTTGTTGCCAAGTGATTTTTACTTTTTGACTTAATCCGGAGATTATCCCATTCATTATCCCAGAGATTTATGTGGAAATATAATTGACATATCCATATTTAATATGTGATGTCAAGGCTTTAGAGGGGACATTACAACACTGTGCATAAAGGCTGATGGTGTGTGAATGGTCTTTCTATATACCCTCCCTTCTTACAAACATATTATATATTTAGCCATTGTTTTTGACAGTTCTTTATCTTCACTCTTATCTAATCTATTTTGTAATCCCTGTTTATATTAAAAATTGTATTGAGAAAACACGGATTGTACTTTTGTTTAAGTTAGTTAGTTCAAGGATTTATTTTCCTGTATGCTTTTCTGCCATCAGTGTGGCAATGAACCATGGACTCTTACATCTAATTGATATTCCTGTACTTGAAAAAAAGAGACAATAAGAGGATTTACCATTCTAAGCTACGTTACAAATGCTTACATGAAATCATTTCGGCTAGATTTTCACTGTAATCCATGGCTATACTATTAAATATTTGCTGTGTGAAAAATACAGAGAAACAAATGTGTAGTCCAAAGCCACTTTACAAACTGTGGACTTCTGAGCAAAGTCATATTTTACCATATATTATTTTGTTTGCAGAAGAATTAAACTATGTGAAATTGCCCTATAACTATTTTGTCATTTGGTATCCTCTCCTAGGTGTCAATAATACTACATTGGATTTCTGCTATGCATTATATAGATATCACAAGCTACAGAGGAATTCCAAGACCATGTAGAAAATAAGGTAGAAGGTTAACTTTCTATATATGGTCTTGGAATTCCGAGGTGATTTTCCTTACTTTTTACGTATGATAGAATGCATTTTATTCCTTATGATACATGGTCACACCATCAACTTTCCCATACACAACTTATATCCTTGGTGTGTGTTCCTTCTGACAAGAATTATGACTCAGAATCTGTACTGAAAACATACCAAAATGCAGTTAGTAATATTCTGAAAAAGATATTACAAGAATCAATTTAATGTAAAACATGGTAGGAAAAGGTTGTGGACAAGATTGTGTAAACACACATAATGATTCTATCTTTTCTGCAATGACCTTTAACATGGAAATGTAAGCATGTTGCCATAAAGTTACCTGTCTGTAAATCACTTTTTCCCTTTAGGAATAATTCTAATTCTAATTTTAAAATGAAACTGCAATTATGACATCAGAACTCATCTGTAATAACTTGATACAGTTGAGCACCTTTTTCATTTCTTTATTACATTTCACTAGAGATAATATTAAGGGAATTAGAGACAGGCTTCTATAAAGGGATTACGTTAGTCTTTTAAAATGGCAATCAGGTAGAAGATGTATTCATTGTGCTATATTAACCGCCACTAAGCTATGGCTCCAGTAACTCAGTACCCAGAAAATCATGACAGAAGCACTGTTTCCCCTTTGGAACATACCATACAATTTGCACATTATTTGTAATATTCCTTAAATTACATATACCTCTTTCAAAATGGAGTGGTCCTGCTTAATAGATATATATTCTCTTCTTGCTTCAGTAATTCTGGGAACTAAAATGTTGGATAATCATCAGCTCTTATCTATGAAATATATCCCATGTTTTTGAAAATTCACTTTAAAACTCTGGTAATGACCATATGCCTAATGCACATCACAAGAATCATTGTTTTAGATGACTGAAAAAAGTCAATAAACTCAGTGCTCTTGAAGCTAAGATCTCTAACTTCTGCCTGTGTATCTGGATTTCTTACTACATGGCTGTGCAGACTCCACACTAGCAGCGCTTGAAGGCTCCCTATACGTGCTGCAGCTTGCCTCAACCAGAGCCAAAGAAAAGATGGTCAATTCACCCCCAACCTCATGGAACCCCATTGGCTCTGCTTGCTGCACCACACAATCTTCAAAAGCAGCAGTATTTATAAGCAATCATCACCCCACTGACAAGCTCCCCATCTCTCATAGCCTTTGGCACACCTGCAGACTGTACACCACCAGACTTCAAACTAAGAAGTATAACAAAGTAATAACAAGTCAACAGGCCTTTTCCATCTATGCTCCAAGAATCTAGAAAAACAAGAACTTCCCTATTTCTGCCTCAATTTAGGAAAAAGATGAAGAATAACCTAATTTAAGAACACTATATCACAATACATTAACCATTTACAATCAAGATTTCTCTCTAGTTGCTCATTGACTTTAAGCTAGCCTGTGGTCATGTACATCCCTCCACTGCCTTATGGCTAGGTTTATGCAATATAAATACCAGATATATACATACGTTTTATAATGTTCTTTATTTTTTTATTTATTTTTGACATTTCTAAAGCACGGTGTTTATCCGAAGGTGTCCTGGTGCTAGCTACTGTCCTCTGAGCAATAAGCGTTGTAGACAAACTTACATGTCAAAGAGACAGGTCTTTAACCCCTTCCTGAATGCCAGGAGGTCGGAGGCATTCCTCAGATCGAGAGGAAAGTAATTCCAGGCATTTGCATCACAGGCAACAAAGCTTCTACCCCCCACATTACTTTTTTACTGGGTGGAACTGTCACCAATTTGGCTCCAAGAGAGCGGAGAATTCTTTTGGGCAGATACCATTGAAACTGTCGCTTCAGATGATCCTGTCCTAAACCTTGTAGGGCACTGTAAACAGTGAAGAGTTTTAAATGCACCTGATTCCTGACAGGTAACCAGTGCAGTCTTTTAATTTCCATGGAAATTGATGCAAATTTAGAGGTGCCCGTAAGCAGTATAGCAGCCTCATTTTGCAACATTTGGAGTTTCTTCAGAAAACGTTCTTGAATATTCAAGTAACTGTTGCAGTGGTCCAGCCTTGACAGGATAAGTGCTGTGACCACTGTCCGCTGACTGTTAGTCATCAAAAAGGTCAATATTTCCTTGATTGTTCTAAGAACGTATGAGGTGGCGGATGTCACTTCATTAACTTGGTCATCAAAGTTGAGCTTGTCATCCACTATAACTCCCAATTTTTTTATTTTCCTGGTGACTAGTGTATCTGGCCACCAATTTGAGGTCCAGAAGTTGGGATCTTTTCCAAATAGGATGACCTCTGTTTTGCCTGCATTGAGCTTCAGACAGTTTTGTGAAATCTATCTCCCGAAAGACTTCCATACAGTCATGGAACCGTTGGCCTATTTCTAATTCCTGTCCTGGCAGCAAAGACACCACAATTTGTATGTCATCTGCATATGAGGTAAGGCAAAAGCCAAAGAAGCTGATCAGGGGGGCCAAAGATAACACATACACATTAAAAAGTATAAGGTTCAGGAATGACCCATGCAGAACTCCACAGGGCAGGGGAATGGTTTGGAGTAGAATTCGCCCAATGACACAATGTCAGTTAGGAAAGATTTCAAGAGATTCCACGCTTTATCCTGGACCCTGCATGCCATCAAATGATCCATCAAGATATCATGGTGGACCGTGTCAAAGGCCGTGGATAGGTACAGCATAATCAGAGCGGTCTTGACTCCCCGATCCAATGCTTCCCTAATTTCTTTGATAGATTTTATGAGAGTGGACTCTGTGCCATGTCCCTCCCTGAAACCATATTGAGTGGGTTCCAGTGCTTGAGTTTCACGTAGAAAGGCAGTGAGTTGCACATTCATCGTTTTCTCTACAAGTTTCGCTGGGAGCGGGAGGCATGAGATTGGTCAAAAATTATTAGGATTCTTGGGCTCCAAACTGGGCTTCTTTAACAATGACAATATCAAGTCTATCTTCCAAAGTTTAGGCAAGTGTCCTGCTTTAAACATTGCATTGAATAGGGAGGTGAGTGAGAGGGCCAGTTTGACCACAGAAACTGGACAGGGATCGTAGAGAGAGCCTGTCATGAGGTGCCTCTGCGTATCAATTATGGATAACGGTACAAACTTGTCAAAAGTAGGGAGGGAACCAGATTCATAATGTTCATGTCGTTCTGGAGTTCTTAACTACCATTTCATTTGAACTCAACAGCACATTCCTATGCTCTCAGAGCCACCGAAAATCCCCGACTCCAAAAAAAAGTGCTTTACTAAGCAGGCTTAGGGGCATGCAGTAGATGCTGAGGCAGTTATGTCTTTTATGGGTTTATGGTTCAACTGTAACAGCTAGTCTTGTTGAGATTCCAAAGTACCCTTAGTTTTGGCACCACAATCTTCCCAGAATCCCCTTGGTTCAGACATAGTTCTATGAATATAACCTTGAACCTAGAAATTTGCTATTTGTGCAAATTTTCAAACCACGGTAAATCCATTTATCAGTTTTTGCACAAGTGAATTTTCTCTCATTTGGTTTTCACCCATGACCTAAACTTTGTTTACGTATGCTCTCCAAGTCTTGAAATCTTGTGATTGTAGAGGTTCACTAGTTGGCCCATAAACTTCCAGCTGCTTAATGCCAGGGGGGTGCTGAGCGAAAATCCTTGGGGAAAGTCACAGACAATGGTCTTGGTTTCCGAGGTCAAGGGTGGCAGGCGGATTCTCTGACTTTGCCCCATTAGAATGGATTTGATCAATTTGAGGGTGTTCCCCTGGATGCTGATGTGTGTGAGTCTGTTGATGATGGTGTGATTGGATACAGTGTTGAATGCTCCTGAGATGTCAAGGAGATTCAGGACACTGTTTTACCGATATCAAGGAGGGATGTGATATCGTCAATGGTGGCAATTAGGTACTCTATGTGCTGTTGTTTGCGCAGAAGCTTGATTGGGAGGCGTCTAGCAGATTATTTTCTTCTAGGTGTTTGGTGAGCTGGCAGTTGATGACCTTCTCAGGGACATCGGCCAGGTACAGAAGCAATGAGATGGGGGGTCATTTTGGAGTTCACCTGGGTTAGGGTTTTGTCAGGAGCAGACTGACCTCCTTGCTTTTCCATCTGTAGGGAAAGGTTGTTTTGGCGAGGTCTGCGCTGATTTCTTGGGTTCCAGGGTTGAAGAAATGGTGTGGGCAAGGGGCCGTTGGCGCTGCTGAGTTGATGGAGGACATGAGGACTATAGTAGTCTGTCTGGTGATCAGATTCAACAAGGTGATTGAGAGGGGGATTTCCATGGGTGAGCTGAGGTTCTTGAAGGTGACATTGGAAGGTTGTGAGTCAAAGTTATTGTTGATGGTGGCTATCTTGCTGTGGAAGGATTCAGACAGGGTGTCACAGAGTTTTTAGAAAGTACTGATTGTGTTCTCAGTGGCTGACGGGCAAGAGAGTTCCCTGACTATGTTGAAGAATTCTTTTGTGCTGCTGTAGCTTGTTTCCATGCAGTCTGTGACAGCGTCTTTTTTGGTGTCTTTGATGCATTGGTGGTACTTGTTGAGGGCTGATTTGAAGCAGTTCAGTCGGCAGGGTCTTTGGTGGTGCACCATTGTTCCTCTAATTGTTTGCAGTTGTGCTTGATGGTCCTGAGTTCTGGTGTATACCAGCTGGCACTTCATCAAGCTCTGGAGATTTTGGCTGGTTTCATTGGGGCAGCTCTGTAGGTGCATTTGATAATCCAGTTGGAGAGGATCTGGACGGCCTTCTCCAGGTCTGATGCAGAATTGGGCTGGGGGTTGTTGAGGGCCTGTTTCCATTGGATTTCAGTTACTTTGTTCCAGCTGCGGTAAGAGGAACTAAGTGGCTGGGTGGTGGTGCCCTGGAGACCTGTGATGGTGGAATGGATGATGGCGTGGTTGGTCCCGATGAGTTTGGTGATGTGGTTGTGCTTCATTCTGTTACTGGATGTGAAGATCGTGTGTCCTGCACAGTGTGTGGGGTCTATGATAAATTTGGTGAGGCCGAGGTTGCTCATGTTTTCCAAGAGATTGGTGGAATAGTGGGGCCTATGACCAGTTGGGTGAGGCTGATGTAGCCCATGTTTTCCCAGAGATTGGTGGAATTGGAGCCTTTGGGATTGTCGAGGGGAAAGTTGAGATGGCCAAGTTGTATGTAGTGCTTGGAGTAAATGGCTATCAAGCCGATGAATTTGGAGAGGGCATCACAGAATGTAGGTCGCTGTACTGGTGGTCTGTAGGCGAGGGTGCTTTTAAAGGTCATCCTACAGTTGGCTCAGAGTTGCAAGTTCAGGTGTTCCATGATTGGTGTGGTGCTGTGTTTTGTGGGGGTGCCTTGGATAGTTTCCTTGTGAAGTTCGGCGATGCCTCCTTCTTGTTTGTTGGTGTTGTCATGATGAATCATCTTGTAGCCGTTGTGGTGGTAATTTTGATGATAGAGCCAGTTATCAGTGATGAAAATCACATTGGGCTGAGGGTGATGATGTTGACCCAGAGTTCTGTGGCATATTTTCAGAGGGTCCGGGTGTTGAGCAGATTACACTCAAGCAGTTCTCTGGTGTTAGTCTTCTGGGTGGGTTTGGTGAGGGTTCCTGTGTGCACAGGCGGTCCTGCTTAGTATGTGAACCAACAGCGGCATCAGGAAATGGGTCCTTCTGTAGATCAGGGAGAGGGGATTCAGTATGGAGCTCGGAGGCAGACTATCCATGTATGTTATGTTATGTTATGTTACAGCCATTTATAGAGCGCAACTGCTACCCGAAGGTGTCCTGGCCCTGGAAAAAGGCCTAAAGAGGAACCGAGTCAGATGGGGAAACACGCAGGATCAATCAGTAAAGAGCCAGGTTTTTAATGTCTTTCTAAATACAAGAAGATTGGTTTGTGCTTCTTAGGAATAAAGGAAGAGTATTCCAGGCTCTTGCTGCGTTGACTATGAAGCTTCTGCCACCCCAATTGGTCTTCTTCACCCTGGAAACTCTTGCCAATTTGGTGTCAGAAGATCGTAAAGTTCTATTAGGGGTGTACCAGTTGAGTCGCTGTTTTAAATATTCAGGCCCGATTCCATAAAGGGATTTAAAAACCAAAGTCAAGGCCTTGAATTGAATACGTTTCCTCACTGGCAGCCAATTCAGAGATTTGATTTGGACAGAGATGGAGTCAGTCCTAGGTGTACCTGTAAGTAGTCTGGCAGCTGCGTTCTGCAGAATCTGTCATTTGTTTAGGGACCCTTCATGTAGCTTCAAATAAAGACTGTTGCAATAATCCAATCTTGGCATGATAAGTGCGGTAACAACTGTTTGTTGTACTGCTTTTGGGAGTAGTGGCAAGATTCTTTTACAAGATTTAAGGATGTAGGTGGTAGTAGAGGCAACTTTATTTACCTGGTCCCTGCAGCTCAGTTTGTCATCTATCTCCCAAATTTTTCACTTTCCCCACTGGCTTGGGGACCTGGCCCAGATCTACCGGCCAGCAGACTGGTGTCCATAGATTGGGCTTATTGCCAAACAGAACCACCTCCGTTTTACTGGAGTTGAGCTTTAATTAACTATTCTGAGAGCCGCCTGGAAATAGGTTAACCACTATTTGGGTATCATCGGCATATGAGGTTAATGTAAACCCAAATGATTCAACAAGGGGTGCCAGTGAGGAAACATAGACATTAAAAAGGGTCGGGCTCAGTGATGATCCCTGCGGGACACCACAAGGCAAGGAGAATGATTTAGCTTCAAAATCATCCAGGGCCACAGTTTGTACTCTATCCGTCAATAAATATGTAAGAAGTTTCCAGGCAGAGCCCTTGACTCCTACTTCCTGTAGACGTTTCATCAATATACCGTGGTGGACCGTATCGAATGCCGCTGAGAGATCCAACATGATCAGCGCGGCATTCCCTCCTTGGTCCAAAATATTCCTGATCTTTTCTGTGGATTTTAAAAGCGCTGTTTCAGTGCTGTGGCCCCCTCTAAATCCGAACTGAATTGGGTCTAAGGCTTGTGAGTCATGCAGAAACGTATTTAGTTCGGCATTAATATTCCTTTCAATGACCTTTGCCGGGAGTGGAATTCTAGATATTGGTCTAAAATGATTGGGGTCATTGACATCCAAGTTAGGTTTCTTCAAAAGTGGCAAAATTGATGCATGCTTCCAGTCTCTTGGAAAATATCCATCTAAATACATAGTGTTGAAGTCAATATTCTTGAGACTGGCTCTGCAGCTAAAATAACTACTGTGCTTGGGCATGGATCAAAAGGAGAGCCTGACTTTATCTTCAATGGTAAGAGGGCTAGGGTTCCTGGAGCTGGGCAGGGTCCAGCCGCAAATGGGCACTGATGGCCTTGGCTTTGGTGTGCCGGCAGTGCATCTGCTGTGCAGGTCCACTTCTCAGCCATGCTGTGGCCTCCACTAAGTAGGACCTGGGAGGGGGACGGGGCACTGGTTGGCAGGAAGCAGGAGCAGGCAAAGAAACAGCAGGAAAGGCGGTGGCACAGCAAGGAGACAAAACTGATGGGCACAAGTATTACACACTCCTATAGGCCACGGAAGCAATGATGACTGAAAAGAATGCTGATTAACCAGTGACACCAAGGGCATAAGTTACTGCACCATAATAAGTAAGTAATTAAGAAATATTTTTCTAAAGCATGTGAATGCCAAGGCGTCTCAGCGCTGATGAGTTCTATCACTAATCAAGTGACCAGAAGACATACTTTAAAACCTGGAAACAAAGAGCCACGTTTTCAAGGATTTTCTAAAGACCAGCCTGCTTGTTTGAGACCTTATTGTGAATGGGATGGTGTTCCACAGATTGCAGGCCAAGTGGAAAAAACTTCTTCCCCCCCTAATTTTCCTTCTTGGCCTTGGGGATGACCACCAATAGGGCAGTGGGTGGTCTTAAGTCACGCTGAGGGACATGGTACCTAGGTGGCTTCTGAAAGATGGAAGAGGCATCACCAAAAAGGGCCCTCTGTACGATGTATAAGGCCTTATATGTTACCCTATCCTGGACAAGCAGCCAGTGTAGGTCCTAATGCTCTTTTAATTGTAAGCAGCCTGCCGCACTCTGCAAAGACTGGAGGTTTGACTGCAAACTCGATAGTGCACCCACATGGAGAGCATTACAGTATTCTATCCATGATAGAACCAAGGCAACTATTACAGATTTTTGTATGTCTAATGGGTTGAATACTGTTGTTGAATTATTTGGCCACACCGTCTGACTTTGATGAAAATGATACCACTATCTGTGTATCATCCACATAAAAGATGGCAGAGAAGCCATAAGATTCAATGAGTTAAGCAACTGGGGTGATGTTGATGTAGAATAGAGTTGGGGACAATGAGGATCCCAGAGACACGCTACAGGTGAATGGAAAAGGGTTTTATGCATGCCCTCCCAACATCACAGTCTACTTGCTGTATGACAGAAAAGAATGGAGAATGCTCAGTGCTATACCATTTATCCCCGGATTCTGTAGCCGGTTGATGAGTACTTAATGGTTAACCGTGCCAAACACGGATGAGAGGTCCAGCCGAATGATGGCAGCCTTCCCTCCCCGTCTTCCTGCATTAGACTCTCTTCCATACCTACAATTAATGCTGATTCTGTGAAATGATGTGGCCAAAAACTGTATGTGATGAATCCAACTGGTCATTTGCCTCCAAGAAGGCCATCAGGTCTTCATTTAAAGCTTTTTGTAAGATCGTAGAGGGGAGTGGGAGGCAGGAAATAGTTTTTGACCTCTGTAGGATCTTGTGATGGTTTATTCTAGGCTATCGGAAAGTGCCCTGAGCTAAGTACTTTATTTAGGAGTGGGATAAGGTGGGTCATAATCATGTGAGGAACCAATTGTAATACATAAGGCAGACACAGGTCTATAGGGGATCCTGATTTAGCAGTTTCCAGAAATCTTGTCACTTTATCCAAAGTCAAAGGAAGAACATTTTCAAAACCGTCCTGTGTGTCTGTTAGGTTATCACCCAGCTTTTCATGAGTAGGAGAGGCCAACTCAGCCAAGTTACTTGCATTCTGAACTCCTCATAGACAACATGTACTTTTCTGTGGAACAATTCAGCAAGTTTGTTGTAGAAATCTGCAATAACTTAATGTGCACTGAAGTAAGCAATACTAACTAAACAGAAGACAAATGCTAACCAACCACTGGCACTAATAGGGGCAGCAGCTGAAAGAGAACATGGTTTCATGGAATGGGATCACCCCAGTTAAGGGAATGAGAGCTTGAGCTCTCAGTGGCAAGTGGCAGAGAAGCGGCTGGACTAATCGTGGGAACTAGCATGGGACCTACTCCCAAGCTCTCAAATTTCACTACTGTGAGGCCTACCCCACCCAGAGAATAACATTGAATAACTTGAAAAAGCTGTAATTCACAATTAAGAGGAGATAGATACATCATGTTTCGTACCTACAGTATTTTAATGATAAACCCTCTTTAATGGGAAAGTCATATTTTTCAATTCAATTTCAAAAATGCCACTTTTCAAATCTTAAAGCCACACAGATGATGGACAGTATGCGGAACTAATCACCCCCAGTCAAGTGATCTGGGTTACATTTATTTATTTTATTTATTTATTTATTAGAGTTTAACATAGCATGAACATGATCCAAGAAAGAATCAGAGTGCTTTACAAATTATCAAGATCCGAGAAACAGGTAATTAAGACACTAATAAAAAATAATACCAATCCGTATAACACTGCAGGAAGTAGCAGAACCCAGGCAGGGGTGAAAATCTTCCAAGAGTCCAACATAGCGCTTTATGTATGATCAGGGTGAGAGAAACAGGTAAGGCAGGCAATAATACCCATCACTCTAACACTATACGAAGTAGGAGTACCCAGGCTGGGTAAAGAACTCCATCTAGTCCAACAGAGAGATCTACAGACCAGGCCAACGTGTCAGTAGATAGATAACCGGTGCGGATAGTGTGCATTATCCTGACGGAGAGTTGAGATCATGCGAGCTAGAGCAAGAATTTGTTTAATACCACGTTCACGTGCTTTTGAAAATTGCAGGTGAAGAGTTAGCTCAGATTTCAGATGGAAGGGAATTCCAGATTCTTGGGGCAATGCCAGATAAGGCGCAATTATAGGTATTCTTGTTACTGAATTTCTGCGGTATCAAAAGTAATGATGTTTTGCGTATTGAGGATCTAGAGCCACCAGACAGCTCCAGTTTCTGCGCAATGTACCTCAGCGTGTTGGAGTGTATGGTTTTGTGAGCCATGCAGACAATATTTAAATAGGGTGTTACCTTGTAAAGGAGCTAGTTTAGGGATTTCAAATCAGATGGGATGTGGTTATTGCGTTTAGATCCAGTATTGAGCTTTGCAGGTGAGTTAAGGGAGTCCTTAGAGGGCCAACTTTGTTCTAGGTAGGCCACCTAGGAATGCATTTCCATAGACCAGCCTGGAAATCTCTAGGGGTTGAGCAACTGACTTGAAGTCATCTAGGAGGAGGAAGGGCTTGATTTTCCTTAAGATGCTCAATTGGAAGTTAGCTCCTCTGTTGGCTTAGCTGATGTGATCTGCATGTTCAAGTTCGTATCAAGCGTTATTCCCAGTGATTTTGTGGAATCAATGACATATGGAATGCTAATGAGGACTGTTGCATGTTTCATCCATTTAGCAATGTTGAGTGATTGTTTGGGGGCGTGTAACTAAAAGGAATTCAATTTTTAGAGCATTTACTTTGAGATGGTTGCAGGTCAGCCAATTTTGAGTTGCGCTGTGAGACCTAATATCTTTGAGGGAGGAAAATTTCAGTTAAAGTTGGGTGTTATCGGAGTACATGTGATAATTGATGTTTTATGATTTAAGAATTTTAGTCATGGGCTCCATGAACAGGTTAAAAAGAGTGGTTGAAAGCGTGGAACCCTGCGGTACCCCTAATGAGACAGGTGTGGAATTGAACAGGAAATGATTACTCTTTCTTCTTTGGGATTTATTGTGTAGGAAGGAGGCTAACCAGTCTAGGACGAGACTTAAAAGCCCAATTCTGCATTCCATTAAGCTAAGGAGGCTGTCATGTATGACCATATCAAATGCTGATGAGAGATCAAGGAGAATTAGAAGGCAGGATTCATTTTGATCAAGCATATGTAACTCGTCACCCACTATGTGAGAATAGGCTGATTCAGTGCTGTTCCCCTGACAGAAGCCAGATTGATATTGGTCTAAGAGTTGGAATTGCTCTATATGATTGAATAGCTTGGCATAGGCACATTTCTCCAGGAGCTTTGAAAGAGTTGGGGGGCTGGAGAGGAGGCAAAAGTTATTTAGAACAGTGTGGTCTGCCGTGGGTTTTTTAATAATGGCGATTACCTATCCAGACTCGAGGCAGTCTGGTGTAATGCCTTAAAGTAATGAAGCATTTACTATGGTGGTCCAGAGTGGAAGAAGAAAGATTTTAATCTCACTGAAGAGATTCGAGGGAAGCGGATCACTGAAGTGGTTTGAGTGAATAAGTGTTGTCAGGAATGTTAGTATGGTATTTTCATCAAAGGTTTCGAATGAGCACCATGAGGCATTGTTTTTGGGGGTGGGCGCAGGATGCTCAGGCCACTCGAGCCGGTGGGGGCTGATGAGTGAAAGCACCACTAGGAGATCTAATGCAGTCCATAAATTGTTTTCAATCTTCTCCATCTTGCCCAGAAATAAGGCTGCAGATTAGACCCAAATAGAAGGTTGTGTTGCCTGTTGTTTTAGGTTCATTCTTGGCATCAATTTTCTATTTCCCAAAGAAGTTTGCTGTTGTGCTATGCATGCATTTGTTGTAAATTTCTCAGAGATCTCAGATATTTTTGGTGTTCGGGAGAGGGGTAGAATCTTCATGACCATTCAGTCAATCTTAGATTGCGCCTTTCAGCATTTAGGCTCCCATTGTACCAAGGTTTGGAGCCTTTGGTAGATACTCTTTTTAGTTGGAGGGGTGCAATAACATCTAGAATGGTTGCCATTAAATTATTGCCTGATGGGGCGGGTGGAGGCTCACCATACCACCCCAGGTTAGACACAGTTGTATGCAAATCAGTCTTGACCCTGCTCCTTATGGGAACAGTCCAGCCCAAACTGCCAAACCAGGTCCTACATAGACCAGAAACAAGCCACTAGGGACCAGTTTTTGGATATCACCCCTGATCAGCCCGCTAGCTTGAGTCCAGTGGCACAGTGAGACCGTGACCCATGTTTGGGCATACCCAGCGCACTTAGGGCGAGAAAGAAAAAGACACAGAAATGACGGATGGAATGTGCAACAAATCAAACATTCAGACCCAGTCAAGAGATCTCACTGTTGAAAAAGTTACTTTATCAAAATCCAGTGAATAGTCCAGTTTGCAGTGGAGGAGGCTGTGAGGTGTAAGGATGGTATCGCTGATGATTGTTGCTGTAGCATTAAGCGCAGGCTGGGTGTTGTGGATGGCCTTCACTGTAGTGAAATGATCCTACCAGACAGTGCGGACGGTCGATAGTGGAGCTTCATGTTAGTGGTCTCTCTTTCTTCCAGGAGGAGCTTTACCGATGCCAGGCAAGGGACTAGGATCTGGTGAGGTTCCACTTGAAAATCAGGAGGTCACTCCAGCAGAGGCCATTAGGGCTCCTGCAGGTCCAGTTGCAGGTCCAGTGCCGCTAGTCAGATAGAAATTTGTAAAGAGGTCTCTGAAGCTTGTTATGTATCTGTAACTCTGAACAGGAAGTCAGTTGGCTGACCCTTTGAGTCACTTCATGTAGTCTGGGATGAAAGAAGCAGGTCTAGTTTACCTGAGGCGTGCCATGTTGTCCTTCTCAGACAACAGGCCCTAGGTAGCAGGGCAGTCCTCCTTCTGTAATGCCCACGGGTCCAGGAGTCTGCTGAAGAGTTGGTCTGAGGGTCCAATAGTTATACCTGTAGCCAGCCTTGAAGTGGGATAAACCTCTAGACTTTTCCCACATATCGTTCTGTAATTTTATTCCTTCCCCCCACCCTGGCCCCAACATGTCTGGAGTCACAGTTAGTGTGAGGTCATTTATGTGTATGGTTGCTGAGACAGCTCCTTTGAGGTAAAAGTATGGTAAGTGACAGCTCTGCCTCTCCCATCTGGTCAGGATGACCCTTACTGCAACATCGAATCCCCCTTTGTGATACTGTCTTGAAGGAATACACTATGGCCAACTGCCTACTACACCTAGTCATGTGGCCGTGGTTATGGATAGAGAAGACTCTGAAGCAGTGTTGCTGATGGATTTGAGTGCAGCATTTGACACCGTATCTCACAGCCACTTACTAGAGCTGCTGTGGAGTTATGGGGTCGGCCATATGGCCCTAAAATGGCTGGTATCCTTTCAGGTTCTTCAGAAGTCTTTTCGATATCTGGTGGCCCCTCTGGCACAGGGGGTGCCTCAGGGCTTGTCCCTGAGCCCTTTCCTATTCAACTGTTACAAGCACCCCCTGGCTGATGTCATTGAGCATCAAGGCTTTGATATCATATCATATGCCAATGATGCTCAGTTGATGATCACCTTATCTCAGAACTCTGCTTGTGGGGCTGCCTCCCTGAGGGCTTGTCTGTCAGAGGTTGCCCAATGCATGGACTTCAACTGCCTGAAGATATACGCAGGTAAGACTGAGGTCCTCATCCTAGGCAATCAGCCTTCCACCTGGTGTCCAGACTG
The DNA here is from genome assembly GCF_964204655.1 of Triturus cristatus. Taxonomy (NCBI): domain Eukaryota; kingdom Metazoa; phylum Chordata; class Amphibia; order Caudata; family Salamandridae; genus Triturus; species Triturus cristatus. Next base: position 1,815,827,294 of record NC_140590.1, on the reverse strand, counting down.
CTGGCCAGCGCCACTTGGTTCCTTTCCGTCACCAAATGATGAGGTTAAAAACGTAGGCATTCAGTTTGACCAAAGGCTTACATTTGATTACCTAATTACGGTCCTTGCATGCAAGTTCTTTGGGATCCTCAAATCTTTGTAAACCTTTATTGGCCTTCTACCAGTATCTGCTCAAAAGACAGTGATCCAAGCCTTAGTCGTCTCTTGCTCTCTTACTGTACCATGGCTGATGACACTCCAATGGGTAGTTAAATCTTCCTACGCGGGCCTCCATGGGCTCCGCACTTTTCAAACTTCACTGGTTCCTGGTCTTGCTTTTAAAGCCCTTTGCTACTGTTAAAGAACTTTCAGAAAGACTGGTGCAGCCTATCAGCAGCCTCTTATTATTCCTTATCCTCCTTTGAGACATCTCCGGTCTTCCGAGGCCTTGTTTGCTTAGGCCCCGCAGGTGAAGAGAGTTCACATGGGTGAAAGCTCTTTTAGCTTCCTTGCACCCAAGTTATGGAACTCCCTTCCTCTGCAGTTAAGGCAGTCAAAGACAGAACTCCTGTTCCCGGAAAATCTAAGCTTCTTTATTATTATTATTATTACTATTATTACTTTGCAAACCCTTCTCAATAATATGTAGGATGTGCATTAAAATAGTGTTTCCTGCTTATTTGCTACTTGGAATAATATGTGTGAGAAACTGCCCCTATTTGCCTTATTACCCTTATTATTTTACTGAATTTTATTGATGGTTTTTAGACTCCTCACTCTAGAGCATTGCTGTTCAGTGCTCAGAGTATGTGGTCGGACCCCAAAAACCATGTAGAAATGGTCTAATCCTTGATTTATGTTTAAATTTCTTTATTGGCTTTCTAGTTTAGTAACCGGTACCGCACATGCGTTTATGTCAATCATAAGTAAATTTCAGGATTCAGATATAAGAACACTTACACACTGAAGTAACATTTCACATTACAGATATCAGCTTTGACCCCTAGCTGGCTCTACAGGGGCCCTAACATCGGGGTAATATATGACATACAGGAACAGTCACTACACGGAATGTCAATGGCTCCCATGTCTATGTAAGGTGCAGTGGGCTGACGTAAGGGACGGTAAGAAAGGGTTAGGAAGGTGGTAAACAGGGATGGGTTCAGGGTGTGAATCAGTAAACGTGCCCGACTCAGGTCTCCGTCGCTTCCCAAAGCTGCCCAGAAATTGACTAATCCCTGAGTGGTATACTTAATTCTCTTAGAATTCCATAGTATATTATTGGAAACCACTCCCAAGAGATGGAAAAATAAAAGTCACATACGGCCTGCAGAATGTATTGTGCCATTCACTACTTTAACAGGGAAACATGGCTTAAGGAATAGCAATGTAACCTGAGGGCTGAAATTTAAACCACCAGTCGGACTCGTCAGTATAACCTTTTGTGACAGGAAAAACTTTCCTTATAAATAATGATAAGCTATCCTAAAGCAGGACTTATAGCCTACAAGGTAAGATGCATGGAGTTTAAAAGTGGAACATGAAGAAATGTAATGTTACCATGTCCCTACAGTGAGAATGCCACAAAATCTATTTTCATGGTGAAAAGCTGTGGCTGTCCTTTGAGGAAAACTACAGAATAAAATGTTAATTCTTCTATTTGAGTTTGGGACTAGCGAGGCAAATCTTTTTTAAAACCTAATTCAATAGTCAAGTCTGATTTATTTTTGACTAGTTTATTGAAAACACAAAGATCACAAAAACAGTATACAACAAGCTACAATGTGAGCACCATACTTTATTCTACATATACACAATCCTTGTGACATTTGAAGTATCCTAATGTTGACAACTATTTCAAGTAGAATTACACATTAACATCGCAGTCCATGGAACTGTAAGGCTTATCATCCACACAGAACATCAATTTATCCCACATATGATGCTAACATTATTGTTGTAATATGCCTATGTACTAGCCCTCCTGCCCTCTTCCCTTCCTTCTCCCCTTCCTACTTCCCCCGCTTTCCATTCCAGTTAGCACCTTCCACCTTTAGAACTCTTGACTTAAAATGTTGGTGAACACTGCCTGTCAGTTGGTGCTAGAGAATCAGAAGAATAAACATGCATTCTTACTTCTCCTGTGTCATCATTCTTCTAACATTTTGGCGACAACCTGGGACGATTTATACTGTGTTGGGGCAGTTCCTGATCCTCTCCCCTCTATCTACGTCACCAACTAAAATTTCTGGAAGATCTACCCTACATACTCTTCACCTCTCACGCATGTAAATTAAATTGTTTACCTCATCAGTCATCTTGCCGTGAGTTTTCATCTTCCATCTTCGCCTGCATCGCTGTTTAGGAGTGGTCGTTTGCTGTGTGAGACTCAATTCTGAGAAAAGATTGTTGCTGTGCATCTGGATTTACCTCCGTATCCTTGTCACATTTGCCCTGTGGAGGTTTTCCAGTTTTATGGTGTCTTCCTCTCACAAGTCTCCTTTTGTGACCAATAGCCAATGTTTTGTCCACGGGACGTCTCTGACGCTTGCAACCACAGCTGTTCGGGTGGCTGGGATGGTTTCCATCTGAAGTCCCCTAGCTGTGTGCACCTTGTGAATACCTGTCCTCCCGCGCCAATGGTTCAGTGTTGACTGTTCAGCTGACGTTTCTCCTTGCCAGTCAGCGCTCCATGCTTGGGCGAGTGGCGGAATCATGTTTTCTTCTGAATTACTGGTATTCCGTGTTGGAGTTCTCAGTGAGGCTGTTTTATTCCTTCTGCCAGTATTTGTTGGAGTGTTTGCTTGTTCCAGGGATGAGTAACCGTGTCAGCCGGTACACAACTGAGTAGCAATATCGCTGAGCTCCATCAGCTGTTCTATTTAATGTTGAGGAGTACAGCGTAACCGCAGGATTCTTTTCCCAGAGTGCTCTCGTCAACGGCCTGTCAGTTTTTCGCTCTGCCTCTCAGGAGGCTGCTTGGAGTTCATCAATGACGCCAAAGAGTGCCTTCCACATGCTGATGGGCACAGCTTTCTCTCATTTTTGCTCAGTTAACTCTTCACTGCCTGTCTAGTCACTGACAGGCACAGCTTGCATAAACCATCAAATAACTGCTGTTTTCTTCTTCCTTCATGTAATAGAAGAACCCCTTATCCCTCAGTTTCTTTTAAATATCCTTCTACATTGAACAAGTACTTTATTGTTTTTAAGGATATCCTGTGCTGTGGAATTTTTATCTTTTCCGTTTTCTTTAACCACCATTTATTACAGTTTCTCTGTGATCTGTTATTACAGTAGCTGTGCCATCTACTATTGTTTTTCTAGTAATTGTACTTGTGCATCCTCTTTTTACGCATTATCTACTTGTCCATTTTTTTCCTTTTCTTCTCTTTATCTTCTTGTCTTTATCTTCTTCTATATTATTTTTATCTCCTTCTCCTCTTTCCTCTCTTGCCATGGCCTACTTCACAATGTATCAACCTCCTTCATTCCTTAATGAGGAGGGTGAACCACTCATTCCTTGGAAAAAATGGGTTAACCTTTTTGAATCACATTTATTAGTTATAGGAGGTGACAGATTTTCAAATGTGCTGGAGCAACATATTATTTTACATAACTCAGGAAAATATGCCAGAGAAATGTATGATTACTTACCTGATCTTGCTGAGGAAAATCAAAGTACAAATGAGAATGCAATGGGTGATACTCAACAAGATGTTTATCACAATACCCTTGAGAAATCGGAGATTCAGTTTGGAAAAAAGTTAAATACAGTTCTTGAACAACACATTTTTTTTCTAGTTCTCAGGGAAAAATGAAAAAGTGGTTAATTATATAGCTGTTTTAAGAGGTTTAGCTGCCAAATGCGATTTTGGTACATTAACTGAATCTTTAATTAGGGACCAATTGGTGAGATGTACCAGTAACAAAAAAATCCAAGATGAGTTATTGACTGATGCACCTGATCTCAAACAAGCCATAGACATTGCAAAAAGCATATGTATGAGTGAAATGAGGGAGGCAGTTGATGTTAAACATGTTGTTGATAAAGATGTGTACAAAGTAGTAGGGACAGAAGATAAAAACAAATCCGTTACCACTGAGAATTTTAAGCAAAAGAACAAATCCACAAAATTCAAATGTTTTAGGAGTGGGAATCCTAACCATTTAGTGAAATATTATCAGGTGCCCTGCCAAAGAAGTATGCAGGAAGTGCAATAAAAGAGGGCATTTTTCCAAAGCTTGCAGAGACATAAAAAGCAATGTCATTCACTTGGTCAATTGTGAAGAAAGTCAAAGTGAAGACATCATTTTTCACATTGCAGATAATCTAGGTGTCTGCAACAATAATTATCCCACATGCAATATATCCTTAGATGAAGTTCCTTTTACAGTGTATGCAGATGCATGTTCCCCCTTTACCTTGATAAAAGAATTGTATTTTGTGGCGAATTATAAGAACAAGAGTTATACTTTTCTACAGCCTGATGTAAATCCTGGTGGTTACAACAATGACCCCATACCATTGGTTTAAATGCTGGTTGTGCAGATTGTTTTCAAGAATAGAACCACCATGGGGAAAGTGTATATAACAAATAATGGTTTAAACCTACTAGGGTGGAAACACCAAACGGTTTTAGGGATCTAGCTGGATCCCAATGCCCCAGAACCGGTCTATCTTGTAGATGAATTCATGACTGGGAGTGACATATGCAAGTTTTTTCCAACAATATAGGCTTACTCAAGGGTCACCTCCATAAGATTAAATTGAAGGATCAGTACAAACCTATTGTACATAAAACCGGGTCTGTTCCATTGCTAGTACGTGATCCTTTGAAAAAAGAATTGGATGAAATAGAAATCAATGGAATTACTGAAAAAATAGAGAGTTCTGAATGTCTCACCCCTATTGTCATAGCTTCTGAGGAAGGGGGTAAGAGCATTAGGTTGTGTGTCGACTTGAGAGATCTACATGCAAACATTTGGATGTACAGACATCCTCTCCTCAACATCAATGAAATGCTAAGCGTCATTCAGGAGCGAAATACTTCAGTGTTCTAGATCTTTCGTTGACATACCACCAGGTAGTTCTCAATCCTGATTCTAGAGCTCTCACGTCTTTCATAACCCCATTCGGTGCATACCAATATTGCAGAATGCCCTTTGGATTAGCATCCGCTGTGACAGTATTTCAGTGCATCATGCCACACATGTTGCAGGGTACTGATAAAGTTGTATGTTTCCAAGACGGCATACTCATATACGACGAGTCCAAAGAGGAACATAATACATTTCTTGAAGAAGTCTTGAAGATTAAAGCAGAGCAGGATTTACCACAAAGATTGACAAATGCAAAATTGGGGTGAAATCTGTGCTGTCCCTGGGTCATACCATAACCTGTGAAGGTATAAGTTCCAAGTCCAAGTAGATGCAGTTAAATTAGCACCAGCACCTTCCAACTAAGAGGAACTTAAATCAATCTTAGGCCTAATTGAATACATGTTCAAATCTATAAAAAACATTGCCGATTGTGTACATTCTCTCAGGTCTTTGTTGAACAAGTGCACCCTTTTTGAATGGAATGTTGATTGTCAGAAAGAATTCTCACATATCAAGCAAGCCATCACAGATGCACCTCTCTTGAGCACATTTAATCCCAAGCCAAAACCATAGATGCCAGCATGAAGTGATTAGGTGTGTCTCTCAAACAAATTGTTGATGGGGAAGAGAAAGTGATAGCATGTATATGAAGAAAGAATTTCTCATGCTTTTTATTTTAAAACTGTCAATAACTTAAACGTGTATTTTCAGTTGTTAAATGATTATGTCAGGATAATCCAGGTAGCGGACTGCTTTGTACGCTCTTATGTTCCCGCGTCTGTAGCTGAGGGATTAGTATATTTTCACTTTCCTCGGTCCTACTCCCTTTCATGCATCAGCTTTCTTAATCTATTCTATTACCAAACCTCTATTAATCTGTTTTATACTGATTATGAAAAAACTTTAGAAAACGTGCCAATTGTGACAGGTGGAAATATGTACTTGGGGTCTTCTAAATATGCTTATTGTTTTTCTAAGGAGTTTAAACAAAGGGACCACTATGATTATATGATGACATTCTATACTTCTATGACTAACTCAAGCATTACTACTAAATCCTTAATGAATTAACTTGCAGGATCACTAAGGATGAGAGAATTTTTATAGATGAGTTAAACAATAGAATAAGAGAGTTAAACCAGAACCTGCCCAGGGGAAGGGAAAGAACATTTCGAAGGTGAACCACCAAGATTAAGTGTTGCTTTTGCAAAGAAAGGAACCTTGTGCATGAGAAGGAGAAAGGAAGGGAGCAAAACTTTTGAGGTAGTGGTATGGAGCGAATGTAAGCGTAGTTATAGGGAAAGTGTTTACAGAATTAGAAGTACCACACTAATAAGATAGACTTACAGCTTCATCGCTATATAAATCAAAAGCGGGCACAGCTTTAAGCTGATACTTAGTGACATCTTTGGAGCACTAATATCATCAGTAGCAGTTGCAAAACATGATTTAAAGATTAGGAAATTATCAACCTTAGTTGGTGAACATCCTGGGAAATGTTCTTGTGTAGAGAATGCATGAACTCTTTTGTCTAAAAACCTATAAAAGGATCTGCATTACTCTGTTGAGAGCTTAATTTTTCCTCACTTTAAAAGCAAATCTATCCTTGATTTTCACTGAACTTTACCAATTTTTCGAAATTATTATTTATATGCTTATATCATTGATGGCGCAGCTTCTGTTTTGTTGTTTTATATTACCAAAGTAAAGATTTAGAACTTTAGCCCGTATCCTGACATTCTTATTGAAAAATGTGACAGCTTTAATTTAATGTGTAAAATCTACACTAGAGAGACAGGCCCAGTCTGGAAGCACCAAAGTCTAAACAGTGACTGCATTGCTTTTGGTCCTAGTAGTTGGTGCACTTTGGGTGAGCAAATGAGAGACAGGTATGCACATCTATCTCCAGCTGGGGAGCAACACCTCAATCTATTCTGTTGCAATTCCCTCGAATGGTAGCCATATGAGCAGTCTACACAGGACAGATTACAGGCAGGATGAATTGCTAGTATCCTCCTGGATAGCAAGGGGAGGTGATGTGGGAGAACGTTCAGATGTGCCAAATCTTTTCTGAAGGAATAAGAAATGCAGGAGAGTCAGCAAAATCTGGAATGTGATATTTTCTGCACAATGTGATAGTTTCTCTGAACATCACAATATTTACTCACATCCATGCAGTTGCCATATAACCAAACCATGTGTTGGAGGTGCTGATCTTGCCCTCTGACTCCTGTAGCACATCCTCTGTGTGACCTATTGACATGTCATGCAGGGATGGGGTGCTTAATAACGTGTTTCCACAGCATACACTTCTCTTGGTGTTTCTTACAGTGAACTTGAATTCACAGTCTGTATCCCCGTGACAGGCTGTCCCTCACTTAGATCCACTCCTTTATCCTGAAAACACAATGCACAATGTAATCATTAGTACTTTCTAGTGCATATTGTCACAAAGAATAACAACTGAACATTGCACATCTGATTCTAAACCATGAGTCATCTTCTTCATTGCAGTATAGTTATGGGTTTTACCTGCAATTTCTAATAATTCCCAGGACAGATAGAGATTCTGAACTCAAATAAATTGATGGCAGAAGGGATACATCACCCCCTCCTAAACTGACACCCAAACACAGATACAGAACAAACAAATGCACACATAGCAACATCAAGTTGACAACAGTCATGCTAATCCATACATGTGGTGATATAATTGTTCAGTTAGGGTATAGCACAGACCACTGTTGTTGGCAGTTGTGTTTAATGCATGCTCCTGTTTCTTCACTGAAGGGTGTGCAATGGCCTAGAGACATCAAGACACTACTATCTATCCACGTGATCCCTGAAACTCAGGTTAAGAAAATGCACTCCTGTTACCAAAATTATCAACTGGGCAGGGTCTTGTGTTGAACATAAACTGGGGCTTTCTGAATGACATGAATGGGGTTATCCTATAAAAACACGTGCATCTAAAGGATGGGACCAATATTTGACTGTGATGGCACAAAAATAGAGATGTGCATGAGATCACTTTCAACGATGCCTGACAAAAACCCAGTGGTGCATCAAAGTGACCATGAAAGTCAGTTTTGACACTACAGGACAGTTCCCACAAAATACATGTATCACATATCATGAATGCACATGTTCTTTGGTAGTTTGAGTGCAATGGGAATAGTAAAAAGCACAAGCTATGTAGTATATACAAGCCAGTTAAATGAAGTTTCCATACATCTCATTGAGGACTCCTGCGGCTGCTGGGTCATAAAAAAATGGACCTCTGGTATCAAAGCACCAGGATTTGAGTTAAATTCCATAACAATTATTAATGACATCTAGGTGATTTCAGCATTATAGCTCTGTTAAATATTTACCCTTGCCATTCCAAGATAAATACAATATTTTAAATGGTATTAGTCTGGCAAGAAACACCTGTAGGATGAATCATCTGCCTTGGTACTGCCCACACCTCTTTACATTTTTTGTTGAATAGATGGATCAGTGAAAGTGCACTTTCTTTTAAAAATATGAGTGCCTGAGGGGTTAATCATTTTCTTGTGATTGAGTTCCACAAATTGGAGTTTGCCTTTAAACTGCAGATTCCTCCACAGAACATTTGTATATGATGAAAAAATACCAAATGAAAAATGTATAGATTAAAGGATCGGAAGAAGTATGGGTAGGAGAAATTCATAAATAAAAATAAAATTAAGGAAATGGAAGGATTTATGTATGATTATGCCTACAAAAGCACAGGGACTCATGTACAATACATTATACTTCTGTAAACACAAGACAAAACATATGGACACTTCATCCAGCTGGTCATGCTTCCCAGGGTATCAAATGCAGATTTTACAATTCACAAAATAATACTTAACGCAAGGAAAACAAGCCTTTTCACGTTCAATCCCCCTTAGCACTCCAAACCCAAATAGCCTTTCATGATTCTTGAAGAATTTAACACCTCTGGTTTCTCCTGGCAGGACAATCTCAGCTCATCTGTACCATTTCAATCAAGGAAAACCTTGCCCAGCATTTCAAAGAACATGACAGGCTCAGAGATATAAGATCTTCTACAGGTTTACTTTTTGTGCAATTTCGTAATGGCATGTACATCCAGGTGGTGAGCAAAATACAGAGTTCTGTGGAGTTATCCTATGCACATGATCTGATTCCAACTTCATGCAAAGCTCATGATTTTGAGTCCAATGGTTTTGGAAAAAGTTACGATTAATAGAGGAAAAACAGAACATTTCTCTGGAACGATCTCTTTCATATTTAAGGCTTCATTCTGTTTCCTGAACATGAAAAATCCTGAAAAAAAAGCAATAGTTTGTTTAATTAAACAATGCAGCCAGGAGAATTGTTACAAATATAGTCTGGGGAGTGTCTGAATTTACAATTGATCTGTGTCTTTCTTATATACAGTTCATCATAGGCTATAAAACATTTCTGGTGATCGTTTCATGGTGAGGAATGTAAGTTGCTGTCCTTTGAGTCAAAAATTACTGTTTGATTGATAATACAGGTGGGCCTCAACCTTGTGGGCCACAATGTGGCCAGCGGGTAACATGTCCAGCATGGGGAGCCCATGATCCCTGCATGTGCTGTGTTCTGATTGGCTATATATTACAAACTCATTTGGCATCTGACTGTTATGGTGTTTTAAGGGACATGTGTACCCCTCCGGATATCTGTGCTTTATTGGAGCTAATTTCTCTTGACCATTGTAGTGTTGCTGTGCCTGTCTGTGGATTGATTTAAGGTTTCCTTTCCATGTGTGTATTTGACGGCTATGTACCATGCCACCTGTGACCTATCAAACAATAACCTTGGTCCTAGGTCTCACTCAGTGCCTACCTGACTACTTATCTATGAGTCAGAGTTAATGTAGAGTTCACAACTGGCAAATTGGTCAATAAAGATGTGATTTTGTTCACCTATCATTCTCATATCAACATTGACTTTTTCAATATTATCAGTTCCTAAAGACATCTTCTTCAGTAGAATCTGATCCTTTTTAGCTAAAGAGAAAGTAACTGTAACCCTTAGCATGCATCAACAAAATAGTCATGTTAAGTACTGGGCTTAACACAAACACCTGAACATCTGTCATTAGAACAAGAGTGGCTTTAATACCACTCACCAAGATGGACAGGATTGCCTGAGACTAAATTTTTTTATTTTTTGAGGGGGAGACCATAGAGACACAAAATGGTGCCATCCCCTTGTTTCACCTAAGAATAATAATCATTGATCTTCTATCCACAATTGTTGTAGTCCTATACACAGCCAGATTATGGACCCACTTCTGGATTATGGACTTGCACAAGAGTTCTCCTCATGAAGCTTAGTTTTGATTATATACTTTAAGATAGTAGTTGAATCGGTTGAACTCAATATATGTAGTTGTTGGCCTGTGTAGGCCTCCATATATTTTGCTTGTGCAAGTCAAAGTAATCGCTAACTCCAAGGACTGATTTTTTTACCCAGTATTTGTCCTGCCTTCTCACTCAAAATGTCAGAATATTTAATTCTCCCATACTCCAATAATTACATAGCTTTCTACTATTACACCTTTTATATCTCCAACTGTATATGTTTTGTTGGACAGAGACTCAAAGTAGCGCAAACTAGTCCGAAAATGGGCCCTCCTATGGGAAGATATTCAAGGGGTACTGACAATCAACTTACTTATGCCTTATGAATGCAATATTATTCCACCCAATATCTGTGTCAGAATTATAGCTCTTTTTGGTGACCATGATACTTTCTTAATAAGTTCTATGGGGTATATTAGCAAGACTGGCGATAAAATTATCGCTGTTTAAGCAGCAGGAAACTGCCACTAAAACGGCGATAATGGGCTTGTTAATATGCCTTATAGAATTCCAACAGAAGCCCAGGTTAGATGTCCTACACATTTAACCTGGGCTTCTATTGGAATTCTATAACGCATATTAGCAAGCCCATTATCGCCGTTTTAGCGGCAGTTTTCTGCCGCTAAAACAGTGTTAATTTTATCGCCGATTTTGCTAATATGCCCCTATGTTCTCTATTTTTTGTGACCATGAAAAAAAAAAGTTCTGTTGGGTCCAGTAAATCACAGAGTCGAAGCATGCATTTGTCTGATGGCAGGTTAATTCAAGTTTGCTATGCTAGATTTGTATGTCTTTAACTATTTTTGTCATCCAGTTACATATATATTGCACTACTACATTGGTGCAGAGTTATCTATGTTATAGGTAAGGCAAGAATACAGTTTTCTGAAAGCAGCCTTAGGATACCTGCCTAAATTAGCAATCAGGCTGTGGACTTCCAGCAACACTTGTTTTCAAGTACGATCACGCTTAGGGCCTCTTTAGAAATTTGGTGATGCAGTAGCGGGCCGCCACACCAGCACCCCGCTCCTACACTGCCAAAGCCATAATTAGATCACCTGCTGGATTCCAACTGGAATAAAGGTCGGGAAGTCCTGAGGCGGCTAGCCCACAGTCGTGCCTTTTTTAAAGGATCATGTAGATTTTGTACCAACATTCTTGAGTTCATCAGACATGCGGATATTGTTAAAAACAAACTTGTAGCTCAAGGTTACCCCAAAAGATTGGTGCATGACTCATTTAAAAGAGCTAAATACTACGATAGGGAAACCATGTTCACTCCCAGGACTGACATCACTGAAGAGAAATTAGTTTGCGTCTCCCGCCACTCCAACCTTAATCAAAAAACCAAACAGGCCATATACTCGGAGCGGCACCTCCTTAACATCAGAGAAGACGGTCCCAAACTACCTACACCCGCTTTCGCCTTCCGATGAAACAAGAATCTACGGAACTTTCTAGTAAGGGCCAAACTCAATAAAGGGCAACTATAGATGCGGCAGATGTCACGCATGTGATAATGCCATCATATCAGACCGCATCGCCATTGGATGTAAGACCATCAAACTTAATAACATGACCAATTGCAGGACATCCAATGCGATATATTGCTCTCTCTGCCCGTGTGACTAATGTTATGTTGGTGAAACTGGCAGAGAGGTGCGAACACGTATCGGAGAACACAAGTCGAACATCCGCACTTAGAGAATCACTGCTCCTTTGGTCCAACACTGGCTGGTCATGGGGCATACCGACAGGGAACTTAGATTGACCATTTTAGAAAAAATGCACTCCAACTGCCCAAGTTGTAATGAGACGGTAGGACCGCCAGTGCGGCGGTGTCCGTACCGCCACTGTGGCTATGGCGGTCCATCATATTAAGGCCAGGATATGCCTGGTGTACTATGCATAGGTGACAGAATGTAAGAATAAGAGAAATTTTGTGGAACAATGATGTGTTAACTCAACGTCCACAAGTTATCTCTCAGTAGGACCACAGAATCACAGAATGGCCTCGTAAAATTTCTTTGTTCTAAAGCCCAGATGTCTTTTTCTAGTCCAGATGTTTAGGCCATGAAAATTTACTAAGTGTGTTGTTGTCTCTAGTAACTAGCAATGGTTGAGTCACTATAGGTCTTCATGCAGGCATCATAAAAAGAAAAGAAATCTCCCCAAAACAATACTTGTTTAGATGTAGTGGCATGTTGAGCCAGAAATTTTAGGGAGACATTGATAAAAGCAGGAAGTTTGTCAGGTGACCAAACCAACAGTCATGATGTGGTGCATAGAATGCAAGATAATGTCATAGACATTGGATGTTTCTTTGAAATGTATTCCTAGCAAACGCACCCTGGTGTTGTTTGTCATCTATTATGGACTTTTTGACTACAAAGACTTTGCACAATGAACAACAAGTGGCCTCTTGGGATACATTCTTGCTCTATAGGATTAGCTTGTGCATCTTAAGGTACCCCAGAGATCCTATCCCTTGCGAATTGAGGCTGATATATAGCCCTATTAGCTCAACCTAGCCATGCTGAGGTTAACCACCCATCGCAGATTAGAACACTGTTTTTTAGGTATATATAATTTGCTTGCCCCTTAGCTCACCATAGCCTATTGTTCAGTCCAATGGCTGAGCCTGTGAGCACTCCTCTCCGCACATCATCAATGGACATGCAATACCGCTTTTGTCATGCAGACATGTAATGTACACTTTGATTGACGTGCCTGGAATGTGGAACATCATCGCATGTATTTTCTTGAAGGTAAGTAATAACCTTTAACATTGTCATGAATGGGCATATTAATTGCATATTGGGCTCTATTAATGATTATGCCATCTATACTCAAGCACATTCAACCCATTTAACCATTTGCATAAAATTATTTCTGTATTTGGTTGGGAGGAAAAACATATTTTGTTAGAGACCTCACACTTGTCTTCACAGCTTAATATATTTTTAAATTTTCTGTAGGAGCGAGGTCTAACATTCATAGAGATTAGAACCCTTACGTGTTAGCACATTTCCCCAAATGTTGGTAGATTTATTTTGATTGCCGGCTTAGCGGCAGACAAATGCCGCTAATGTGGCGATAATGGGCTTGATAATATGCCACAGAGAATTCCAATAGAAGCCCATGTTCTGGTGTGAACATGGGCTTCTATGGGAATTTTCCAGGACATATTATCAAGCCTATTATCGCCGCTAAACCGGAGATAATTTAAACGCCGTCCTTGATAATATGCCCCTAATTTTTTCTTTATAACTCCAGTGTGACTCCCTGCCAATACTCCTAGTCTTTCCTTGCAGTTCAAATTAGGAATCTAGACAGAGGAGCTCCTAGACAAACTCAGACGCTTACTATATTTTGCTTGCATTTGGTCAATTGACGTACATCAGCCCAAAAGAGACATACTCGAAAAATTTCACAATTCAATGCTTACCATTAATTTACCCTGGTTTAGGTTTGTGTATTTTCAGTCCTTTTGAATGAATTGGTCTTGATTTCCCAAAGGTCTGTGGCACAAACGTGTGGCAGTAAAGGGGTCTACCAGCTTGGACCAAGAAGCCTTCTTGACAACTTAAAGTATTCCTCTGTATGCAAAAACCCTCTATAACTTGCAGTTAAGGCTTTGCAATCTGTAACCCATGCTTGAAGAAATTGTAGTTCTATTGCATGTCCTTTTTGCTGCATGTCTGCCCCAGCAGAAAAAAATGCAGTATTCATGTTATTGAAATGTAGTCATCGTATCCCGTTTTCTGACTGTAAAACTGATATCTTATCACAGGTAGGGGCTTAATTATACTTTGTTGGGCTCTACCCCATTCTTCCATTTATTATGTACAGTCCACCATATTTAGAGTTTGCTGCAAATCAGGTGGATATCTTTGTGTCTTCAGAGGATCCAGTAGCACAGAGGTCTGCTGTGCAGGCACCATGTCCAATACCCCGTCACAGTATCATCTTTTTATTGAAAATAACCTCCCAAGCTGAAATACAAAAAAAGTAAGTGGCCTGCTGTGAGTGGTTCCCTCAGCAGGTGGGGTGCATGAAGCATAATTCCTATTTGCAGAAACCTAGACTTTAAATGTGCTAAACTGAAACAGAGATAATAACATCTAAATTTCGGCTATCAATAGGGTGGATGCATGGACATCTGTTAGACCAGTCAGCCTTAGGATAGTCTTTGCCAAAACTTTTTATCCACTCCCCTCCTAGTTGCTGAAATTAGTATTTGTTGGTGATGGAGCTTAGATTTCACCTATAAAATGTATGCATTATTATATGACAAAAAGCTGCAGACATGAGTTTTAAAATGGCATGCAGATTGTGGCGCAGGCAAGATCAAAACATAGGGCCTGATCAGAATGCTTCAGTTTGGAGGTGCTTTCATGTGAAAACATGCTTAATTAGTTGAACAGCCATGTTTATATGTGATTAATCCATATGTAATCTCACTATAGAATGCACATTAATTTAGAAAATGTATTTGTACTTTTAAAATGGCATCATGTATTTTTGCAAGAGTAGAAATGTGCTGAATTGTGTTTCACAGTGTAGAAAACCACGTGATTTTAGTTTGCTTTAGTGGACTCAGCTAACTGCAGTTTGCCCTTGAAACACTAGATTGGAATGTGCTCCTCGTTGCTAGAAACTTTCAATGAAAGGGCTCTGTTAAAAAATCCTGCCTACAGTTTCCCTCGACCTTCACAATGTTGCATATTTTTGTAGTCTGTTTAAACGTGGAGAGAAGAACACACTTTTTTTTCATAAATCACAAGACTGAAATTTGAACAGGAACAAGCCTGATTAATGGCGTATCCAGTCAGCCCATGGGGAGATGAGGTGTATTGAAGATCTGATTGGACCAGCTATGAGGACTGAGCACGTGAACTTTTACTTGAAATATGGCTTACAAGTGGGAGGAGTGGCTTGCTTCTTTTTTCATTTTTTCTGAGGTCCAGGCCCAGTTTCTGTGCTGGACACAGAGACAGGGAGGGGCTGCATTCTGTGGGGGCTATGGTGCAGCTTGAGACAGAGACACAGACTAGCACAGCGAAGCAGAGGCAGAGAGAAGAGCTGAAAGGATCAGAACAGATTTAGATTTTAGGTGCTAAACTGCATTTATTTCTCTTTATGGGATATTTTTGCCATTATTAATTATTGATTAACCTTGTAAGACTTACTCTTTTTCTTAGAAACTCTTTAAGAGTTTTGACTGACAATGTGCGCCACATTTCCCTTCCTATATGTGATGCTTATATGCAGACTGTAATATGTTCTGTATTAATGCTATTTTTCCTATTTTTCAATTCTGTAACCTGATTGATATGTGACTAATGAATAAAATAAAACCCTTTAAAATAACTCACCACTCTCATTATTGCCTCTAATATTGTTTGCATTTAATTTTCATATACATGTAAAGTCTCCTGTTTGGTGAAACACGGTCATCAAAAGATCCATCATTTTCACCCTTTACAGCGGTAAACCATAGGTAATGTGGTTTTGAATAGGGAAATTAGCAGGTAATTACCGCTGGATCATTGGCTTTAGGGCTCTGTGCACTTGACAACTGCTAACCAGTGTTACACTGTTTGTGCTTACTCCTTAAAACATAATAAAATTGGCCTATGTTTGATTGGCACATTTTATTTACTCTTAAATCCTTAGTAAAGTGGTACCAAGGAGCTATAAATTAAATTAAACATACAAGTGAGCCTGCAGCACCTATTGTGCTACACACTTTAAAACAGGCCTCAAATCCGCCATTGCAGTTCTGTGTGCAGTTTTTAACTGCAGGCCCAAACTTCCCTTTCTAATAAACATGAGTAACCCCCATACTAGGCCATTGTTGCATTCTATTTAATATAATGGACATACAGTTTTAAGCTTTATATGTCCTGATAAAGAAAAACTCCAAAATTGGATTTTTACTACTGTGATGCCTTCCCTGCCTCTTCAATAACATTTGATTGGGTTACCTTATTATAGTCAATAAGTGATAACTCTTATTTAGGAGCCAGTAGAAATTTCTCTTAAATGGTAAAGTTGGATTTTAAATCACAATTCAAAAAATGCAACTTTTAAAGGTTTTATTGTGATCAAATTCATAAATTTGTCAGAACATTTCTTGGCATATATTTCAGAAGTACCATCACACTTGAGAGATACAACCGATTTCATTGCAAAAATTGAAGGGCTGGAGTATGACCCCCAGACACAATGGTTGGTCACCATTGTTGTACACACAATTTAACAAGATGATGGGTTAGAAGTTATTGAGTACTATTTAGATCAAAGACAGAGACCACACCGCACCCCAAGGATGTTTACTGTTGATCTGACATGCAAAGCTACAAGAAAAATGATTTCACAATTAATGAAGAGTTCTACTTTTAAAGCAAAGGACTGCAATGGGGTGTTCTTTTGCTCGATGGATGGTGATACTGTTTATAGCCCAATCAGAGTTTATTTACAATAATAATCCTTTCAATAGTCAAGTTATACAGTGGCTTTGATTTATCGAAAACGTAGTTTGCATCTGGAAAGGCCATGATAAATCCTTGGATCAAGTTCACCAGTAGTTAAATAACCGAACTCGGCATATAAAGTTCAACATGAATATGAGCAGGAAATTGATTATTTTTCATGATGTCGAAGGGAAATCTTCAGACCAAAGGTAGATAATGAATTTGTTCAGAAAATCAACAGATACAAATAGTTTGTTTCATTATGCCAGCTTCCATCCAAGGAATCTTAAGGACAATCTGCCATTGGAACAGTTTATAAGAATCTGTTGCAATTGCATGAACAGACAAGATTATTTTCATCATATTTCACCTTTGACAATGAAATTAAAAGACAAAGGCAATTCTGTGAAATTATTCTGAAAATCACTAAAAAGAGCATGATATACTCCTTGATATGCGCTATTGGAAAAAAAGACAGAACAATCCAAGAATGACTAATTTGCGTTTCTACGTATTGGCCACAGACCAACCACTTCAAAAAGATTATCCAACAGAATTGCCATTTATTATCCAAACCAAGTAATCCCTTTGATAGACCTCTATTTGCACTGATGAAGAATTTTAGAATTGAAAAATAACTTGTATGAGAATGTAACCCTGGGGTACAAACACTTAAAGGTGCACTGAGAGAACATTAGACGTAATCACCTTTAAAAGTACCCCACAAATGTGGCATATGCGTTGCATGTGAACAAACAATTGAAGGCACAGAATTCACACTAGATAATACCAAATGTAAACATTTACAATTATAAAATTGTAAGAAAAAAAATGCTGTGTATAGCATCATATGTGGTGGGGAAAATCTATATATTGGAAAAACTAACCAGGAAATATGCCAGAGGATTATTCAACATAATTTGAAGATTCCCCATTAGTTAATTACTTCCAAGAACAAAAATACTTGGAAAATCAATTTCACAAGACTGTGCTCTCAGTAATTCAACCAGACCCTAGAGGCGGAGATTCCGAACAAAGTCTGATCAAAAAGGAGGCAAGTTTAATTTTGAGATTTCATACAACAATCATTGCAAAACTTATAAATCTTGTCAGAAATGATGAATGATGACAATGAGTACATGTAATTGACCAGTAGCCCAGGTTGAAGATAATGACAAAGGAAACTACAAGGTAATGTAATTGAAAATGTATACAAATGGTTTGGAGGTGGAGATGATGAGGGGGGCTCTGGACCTACCTCGGGAAAAACGGCGTTTGATACCTGCCTTGCTCTACGCGGACGATGCAGTCATTCTGGCCCGCACCCCATGCGAACTGCAGAAATCCCTAAATAGATATGTCGAGTTTATGGGCGGCTTGGACTTACAAGTCAATGTCAAAAAAACATTTGTTATGGTAGCCGGGCGAAAAAAGAAGCGAGTAAAGAACATCTTTCTCAAAGATCAAAAATTGGAGGTGACTACGAAGTATTGCTATCTGGAGGTAATGATTGACGACGGGCTCAACTGGAGAGCAGCAGTAGAGGCCAGATGTCACTTGTTTAAGAGAGCAATAATGTCCCTGATAAGTTTCTCACAGAGACTAGGGAAAAGGCCCACAGTGGAGCTTCTAAAAATCTACTTAGCTAAATGCCAGGCGATTGCCCTCCACGGAGCCGGAGTATGGGGATCCGCAGAGGTCAGCGCCCTCCAGGTTGCTGAAAATAACTTCCTGAGATTTCTTTTAGCCGTACCAACGAGCACCTCAGTATACGCTCTCCATTTGGAGCTTGGAATCCCCTATCTCGAGGATTTGATAAGAATTCAGCCCCTATTGCTCTGGAGACGTATTTGGACGTCCGATAATAATGTCTTTTCGCAGGAAATTTTGACGGACTCAATGACCATAGACCATTCTGTAAAAATAAAATGGTTATGTTATGTAAGAAATTTCCTCATGGATCTTGGCTTGGAGAAATATTATTCCGACCCTAAAAAAATTGTTGAAATCCCAAAGAGAACGCTGAAAAAATTGGCGTTAACGCATCTGGAGTCCTTGAGGATGACCTCTGTTGCGACAAAGCCATCGGCCATTCATGCCAATCTGATTCAGATCACTTACTCCATTCAACCATACTTGACATTACAGATTAGCACCTATCATAGAATGTTGCTGACAAAATTCAGATTAGATTCTTTTTCAGATTAGTTTCTTTCCCCGATAGAAATAGTTGTGATTCGATTCCCACCCTTTGTCCTTGCGATGAAGTATCAACACAGTCAAATTTACATACTATTCTGTTTTGTAAATTTTATCATCCACATAGGAAGGTTTGGTTACTACCTGTTTTAAAGCGATGGGGATTAAGACAATGTCGCCCGGCGATGCTACGTCTACAAATGTTAGACTCTGAATTGATCTGTTATCATGTCCTCAACTTTCTAAGATGTATTGTGAAACATAGGAATAACCTGTAAACTGGAGTTTGATCTGAGTCTATGTTGACGAAACGAAACTATGTAATTCCATGGTTTAAAGCTATATGACATGATATTCGATTAGTTTTAACCAACACTTTTTAAGATTAGTGTGTTTTTTTTTTCCTCTTTTTCTTTTTCTTTTATTTTGTATTGTATTGTCGAAACAATTGTTCTTTTATGGTTTTTAAAATTGCAAAAAACCGAATAAAGAAGATATTATTATTATTAGTAATTGAAAATTTCCGATCGAGTAGGAAACAACAAGTCCCATCATATACAATTGTGAAAGAGGTACTTCCTGGGTCAGAACGAAGGAAGGGATATGCATGCCGCTCATGCGGTGAGCTGGGTGCTCGCATAAATGAGACAGAGAGAGACTCAATCAGTCAGATGCTGTGAAGCGACAACATGGCTTATGGGGAAGTCTATGGGGAAGTTCTGCAGTAGTGTTTTCAAATTAGCACATACATGTCATGTTGTTATGTTATGTTATTTGCACTTGTAGAGGGCACGGTTACCCTGGGGTGTCCTCTTGCTAAGTACTGGTTACTGGGGAAAAAAAGATTGAATGCTACTGAGAAAAGAGCCATGTTTTTAAGCCCTTACGAAAAGAGAGGAGATCCGGCGAATTCCTGAGTTGAAAAGGGAGCTCATTCCAAGCTCGGGATGCACAGAGAATGAAACTTCTACCTCCCTAATTGTTTTTTTTAAATCATGTGATTTGCACTTGTTTGGTACCAGTAGACCGTAGTGTTCTGCCCGGAACATACCATTGGAATCTGTGCCTAAGGAAATACATTAAGATATAAGCTTTTGCAATAGTCCAGACGCGACATTATGAGGGCCGTCATCACTGTCTTAAGGTTACTCTCTGTAAGGAAGATCTTAATTTTCGTTATTATTCTGAGAACCATAAAGCAGGTTGAAATCACCGTACATACTTGATCCCCCATGGTGAGTTTATTGTCCACCAATATTCCCAGATTTTTGGCTTAACTTGTGGGTACTGGACCCATACATAAAGCATAACCTAACAAGCTCTCTATGCTTCAACCACACAGTATCTTTGGGTAAACGAACAATTACTGATAGAAGCTCTAAAGCTGAATGACAGCACAAGCATGAATTCCACGGACTAGTGACAGCAGCAGTAAGTAGCCTTCAATAGCATTAAATTCTGCTTATCAAAGTAGAATACACCAGAACAGAAAGTGTACAAATTTTCCCCTTTTTCTCTCACATTTGTATTTCTGCTTCAATAAATTCAGTTTACAAAGTCTCTCTTAACAATAAAAAGCACACAGAAGCCAAGATAAAAGTCATTGGAGTAAAGTAGTTTATAAGAAACGTTCCATGGGCACCACATTAGCATTAACACACCATTCCTTTGCATTATTTTTCAGCCAACTACAGTTCATTGCCCTGAGAAGGCCCTTGAAAAGAGAACGAGTCTAAACGTGTTGGCACAATCTAAAACAGAAGATTATCAGCCTGTGGAAAATCACATTTCTTCTGTATATTAAAGACTTTTGACAACCCCTGGTAGGATTTAGAATTGCGGTGTATGGACATGAGAATATTAGTATCACTCCGCATA
The DNA here is from genome assembly GCF_964204655.1 of Triturus cristatus. NCBI lineage: Eukaryota > Metazoa > Chordata > Amphibia > Caudata > Salamandridae > Triturus > Triturus cristatus. Next base: position 1,815,806,272 of record NC_140590.1, on the reverse strand, counting down.
TAGTTAAAGGGAATGAACTACATTGGCTAACACCAATAGAATGAATGATGATGTATTCCATTGATGAATAATGAATTGAATTGGTGAATACTTAGACAGTGTTATTTTTAACTGTACTATGTAGGTTTATAAACATAGTATTGATTTAAACATATCTGGTGAACATTTTATAAATGTGGGATCTAAATTCATGAACAGTTGATGTTTTTGTGTATGTTCTAAAAGTATATGATGTACACCAAGATTGTAAAAAGATAATGAGTGATGACAGTGAAATGTAAACAATTCCATTTGATCATGCTAATTTATTTCAGACAAGGTTTCATCATATATATTAAGTGTTTTTCCATGCTGAAATGTAAAAAACTAACCCTAGACTTGCTATTACATTTAGACTGTTGCCATTTTCTTGTACTATCCATTTGGTTCCTGCAGCCTATGTCCTAGGTCACATGACTAGGTGTAATTGGCAGTTTGCCTTTGTATATTCCTCCCAGACAGTGAGACAAAAGAGGACTAGTTGTTGATTGGGTGGGCCATTCTGCCAGGATGGGAGGACAGAGATGCACGCCACACCACCTACGTTGCACTTAAGCTGGCCCAAGGTATAAACATAGGACCCTCAGGACCCAATCGTCAGTTCACTAGCGGACCAACTGAGGACACTCAGAATGCCTGCCTTGTAGTTCAAGGAACTGCTCTTCAGCTAGAGGCCTCCTTTGTACTTTGGAGGCTGCCCTGCTGCTTCCATAGGACTGCCCTGCTGCTTGAACCCTGCCCTGAACCCTCATATGGTTGACCTACTGCTTGGAGACTCCCTTGTGTGCTTGAACCCAGGACCACAGGAATGATTCCAAGGGCTAGTTATCTGGCCTCCTATTCTGGGCTACAGGGACAAAAAAAGCTCCAACAACCGGGCACCTAGATCATGCCTGAAGTAAGTCCTAACTTCCAAGTAGGGCACACCCGGTCTTGGGCCCTTGGAAGTGGTGCTAAATGTGCCAAAAGCCAAAACTTAGAAATGTTCAGCAAAAGAGTGCCCTGAGAATGAAGGGGAGACTGGTCCCCACCTGCTCATCAAACTGGACAAGGTGCTGCCAAGGCAGTTTGACATAGTGGTAGCTTCCATTATGTTTTTTTCCTCAGTGGCCGCTCTTTGCAGAAGGGGTATCCAGCCTCTTGGAACTCTCATCAGCCACAGTCTGCAGCTTTGTCTCACCTGGAAAAGTCTGAGCTTGAAAATCCTCACTGTGACTTGACTAGTTGCCGTATGATGAAGAGACCTCTTCTTGGGACACCATTGGCTGCCTTGGTTACAGAACTTCACCTTATCAGTTCTTGAAATGTTCTTCTATTTCAAAGGTAAGCCAAACGTTTTGGCCCTTATGCTAGGGGAGTGGCCTTTTCTTAAGCATCTAGCCAGCTGGCATTGTCAAAGCGAGAATACAACCTTCAGGGGCTGTGGTACCAGCGAGGAATCATTTGAACATGTAGTACGTCTTTGCCCAGCCCTGCTGAACAAACACCAGGCTAGTCTGTGAGGTGAATGGAACAAACTGGAGTTCTTACCTGCCGGCAGGCCATGACAACACAGTTTTGAATTTCTTGTTGACAAAGTTTGTGATCACAGCAGCCAAACTGTCCACTTAACAGGTGGTTTGAAATGCAGCTAATAGCAATGCTGGCCCAGACTATTCACAGCTTAATATTTTATTAGCCAATTAATAGTCAAAATTATTTGTTTCAGTATTTGCACTTTACTGAACCATATGCTGTTTTAAGCTAGGGCAACCTGCTGATTACAAATTCAGTTATTTTTTAGTACTTGCACTTTATTGACATTTTATAATGCTATTACTTAGGACAAACTTGCTGCTTTCCCTCATAAATTGTTGCACCAACATTTTAACTACTCTCTGTATTCTGAATAACAATTTTAGCTAATACCAAAAACATTAGTTGTTTACAATATTTGCATTGAAATTTGTTCTATTACAGATAAGGACTAATCTGCTGTTTCATCCAACAATTAATTAAAGCAGCAACAACGTTGATCAAATGCAATCATAGCTTGTCTTGTTTATAGCGGACTTATGTACACTAGTTGTTTGAAGAATTATCTCTATATTGAAAGATTGTGCCACTGTTTTATTTAATTGAACAATAAACTAAATCAGACTTACTGTATTACTGTATTCCAAAACGCTATTGTTTAAGATGTTTTATTCTACTTGATGCCACCAGTAAGAACTCCGATGTCTGTGGTCTTACACATTGTAAAGGTTTAAAATAACTATAGACAATAAAGGTTAAAATACACTGGTAAGTGGAGACCAGGCTCAATCCACTTCATGCATCCAAACCGCACTCGGCCATAACTTTTGACTTTACTCCGGTCTCGCACCACTAGATGCCCATGGTTGGTGCTTTGATCATAACTCCTATTCCACTGATTGGATGTTTGTCACACTGATGTCAAATTATTTATTACATGTTACACTATTTTTCTAAATTAGTGTTGGAATTCTCTTGTGTTGTGTTTTCATGTTATTATTGTCCAAGTGCTGTTAAGGTGCTGCAAAATTACTTTACACATGTCATCTAAGTTAAGCTTGACTGTTTTTGTGCCCAGTCACCAGAAGGTTATGAACAGATTAATTTAGTGTCTTTTGTTGGACATCCTGACAAAGGTAGTGAATGTTGCTTAAGGAGGGTTTTCACCCCCCTCAATCAAAATCCCCATTTCTAACAGCATCTTTTGACTGACAGCCAAATGTCAGTTGGCTGCCACTCATACGTTTCCACGATCAGAGCCATTTATTCCTGAGTACAATGTTAAGCAATATGTAAATACTCTCCTAAGCTTTTACAATTTCCAGTTAGATTTTTCTGTCTGGTATTTCTGCCACATTGTGTACAATATGCAGATGTGCTTTAGTAGTATTGTCCTCAATTAAGATATTTAAATGTAAGTTTAATGAAGAATAACATCTTAAAAAAGTGGCAATTGTTACTGATAATGTTACATTTTCAATGATTTAACCATCAAACTCACTTTCAAAATTGGTTACTGAGAGGCTTTGTGTTTTTCTCCAAGAATATATTACATTTGCTTTGAAAATGTGTTATGGAATAACTAACAGAAATTAAGCATTTACATTCCTCTGCATCAGGTCTTCTGGGATGGTACCAAGATATAAACATGTGCAATTCCTGAGAGACTGGCTCTCCCATCATGAATGGACTGCATCTCAGTGCAAAGGAATAAGGACCCATGAGCAATGTGCTAGACAACAAAGTCTTCTTGTGCAGTAGAAAATAAGGAACAAGCCGTGTTGTTACTTCTATAATGCTAATTTTAGCAGAGCTCACAGAGGTAGCCTAAAATCCGTATTTTATTAAATCCCTGCACATTAATTTAGAAAACTCATAGCCTTCAATGTCTTGGTAATTAATTGCCCAGTAGGAAAATATTTCCTTATTTCATTTTTGTATGCAGTTCTTTATAAGGAGGTGCACATCAAGGCTCATATGACGCTGATCTGCACCCCCTAATGGAAGCTATGACTACTTTGGTTTGGCACAGTTTACACCCCAGACACAAGTTCAGTGTTTATAAGAGGTGGCTGCACGTGGGAAGCCTAACCTTTCACTGTCCATGGGTGGGTGGTCTTCAAAGTATTTGAAACACTGTCCACTTCAACCCATTTCAATGGGCATTGCACTGTCATAGTTTGATGTCTTCTTATAATTCGATCCAATCAAGTGAAATTTAAACCTTTTCAGGACAACAAACATTTACTTGTGTGTTCTCCAAGACTCCGACATGTCAACAACACATTCATGCCAAGAGGATCCATGTGACTGACCTCGTAGATTCCTACACGATAGGTTTTCATATGTATGAGATGATGCACAGTTGAACTGTAGGCTCAACAAGAAACATGGCATATCCCATGACTTGTCTCACTGCCTCCCTCTTGTCTAATGACTGAATGCAAATGTTTTTCATTTTTCCTCAATGGAGGCTAAACAGAACTCTTCCTCCTGGGGCCTTTAAACCATTCTCTCTCGTTATCTTATCCTCTCTAATGGGCTCCTTGTTAATCCATGAAGATAAAGCTCTTTTCCAGTGGCCTGTCATTCACCTCCCAAAAAAAGAGGTGCCGTTGGAGGTCTGCGCTTTTAATTTAAGCCAAAGGTGAACTTAACTCCTGGCACTACAGGCCAGTGTATGAACACAAACTGTGGTATTTGGGTTAACCTCACAGAGCCACTCAGAACTGAAGCATCACTTGACATTTTAGAGGGAATCAATCATGATCAAGTTCATCTTTCCGCAGGTACATTTCAGTTTTCAGTCAATTAACCCACTCATATGATATCAGTGGTTCTGGTCCTATTGTGATGGCAAAGACTTCATCTTTCAATCTAAGATTGAACATTTCATTCATACGGTTGATGAGCTTCAGATCTGAACTGCCATCACTTTCCATAAGGAATTGACATTGGACTCATCTCCTTTTTTCAAGTGATTGCAGTAGCTAAGAAACTTTTGTCAAGCAGATGCTGCTATGCAGGCCCCAGGCTGATCTGGCCAAACTGGTCTGATCCAGTGAAATCAGCACAGAGTGTTCTATTCTGCTCAATAGAAGAGGTTCTTGGTGCAAACCATACATGCGAGAACCTGTCCATAATGATCTGTTCAAGAAGATGCCCAACAATTTGTCATGATAGGAACAAGTAGAAATGATGAGAGAGACATCTCTCTCATAGCCTACACTGTCTAACATGACTGCCCGGTGTCTTGGGCTACATGTTTGCTGAATGTCTCCATGTTCATCATATGAACCCATCTTGCATACTACGACAAGCTACTTACCCTGTTACAGAAATAAGTAGGGGACGAGCAATTCACCATTATAAAGAGTTACCAGACATGGCAAGTTCTCAACCTCTCCTACTTTCAATGTGGTTAAAAAGACCCAAAATGTAAATGTTCAGAATAGAGGGGAGGGGCACCAGCTAAACTCGGTATCTGGGCATCCCACAACCTTTCAGATCTTGGTATGTAATATTAATGGGTAAAATTCTCTAAAGAAATCGAATGTCTTAGTTCAATCTTAGAGGTATTTTCACTGTTAATGCTGACAGTGACCTGGTTGTGGGGGAGCGATTAGGTAAATGGGATTGTGATAATTAGTAAGTGTGCAAATCCTCAAGCTATGGGAGGGTTATTGACTCTTGGATCATTTCCTACTGTAAAACAAGCCACCCGTCTAGAGATAACGTGTTCCTGGTCAATAGCTTGTTAAATCTTGCTGACAAGTGGTGTTAATGCTGATGACTTGTTAATATTTTTAAATGTTCATATCCCATCTAACTGTTACACGTGTGATGCTGAAATAATGTTGTTGGAACAGGATCATTCAATTATTTACTTCTGTTTTCCCTCTGCACAGATTATTCTAGCAGGAGAGTGTTTATATTATGTATTAAGTTGTTATGTTATCCCATCTGCCTCATGCCCTGCAAAAGACTAACCCTGCTAGAATTAGCCCTTGTACAATACAATCAGTTAATCTTAATGGGTGTTTTCTGAACGACAGTCCCGTTAGACAAACCTTTAGGTATGGTAGGAATAGAATTCCTATTAATTATGTTTTGTCATCCGTAGAGGTTTTTGGTGATGTCCTTTGAGGTAGGGCACCTAGGATTCAGTGATCACTTTGCAATGGAACTGAGTACCTTAGCATGATCCCTTTCATAGTAGAGAACAGACAGTTAATATTCCCTTGGTTTAGAATAAGAGAATAAGGCTTTCTATTGCTGAGCACAAAATGCACAAATTAGCTAAAATTATAATTATGGTTGATCTTGCACCGGTAGATTGAAAGGGAATCGAGTGATGTGAGGACATGATAAAGGAGTCCAGTCTCAAAGTTCACTCACCAAAAAGAGCTGTCGAGAATTTTCAAGCTTGGTGGTTTGATGAAGAATGCATTTCCCTACAACGGGCAGTCAATAAAGCAAAACTTTAGCTTTATTTACGAGGAGAGGACTTGTAGGTCCCTGAGAAGGAAATACCCCCTAGTGTGTTCTCAGAAGAGGAATGCATTTTATGAGATGCAATTGTAAAGAGCCATACTTATTTATTTTGGTGGTTGATGAATAATGCGCAGTGGACAAAGTTTATTACGGAGTCATATAAGAAGTCAGATAATAATGTAAGAAGCAATAATTTTGTTGACCAGTCGGAATGCCCAAATGTTTGAGAGTCAAGAGATGGGCATCATAGCTAAAGGTTTTAGATATATGAAGTTATCATGGACCCGATGGGTCACCAGCAATGCTCTTTAAGGTGGGCCAATGTTTTAAGCCCCTTTTCTAAATGGGAGACAAAAAATTATGTAATACATGATTCACATTGAGGTGCTATAATTAAACCCATCTATAATACGGGAGCTTATGATGACTCTCTGAATTATCGGCAGATATCCCTGCTCGATGTGGTATTCAAGATATCTGCCCAAACACTACTAATTACTCTAAAGGCTCGGTCCTTTAGTAGTGGGTGCATTTTGAAAGAGCAAGGGTGATTCAGGCCGGCCTATTCCACAGTTGTTCTATGGGGTGCTGCATGGAGAGAAGTTGGGTTAGGAGGATTATCATGCGGATGTTTTGTGGGTTTCAGGTCAGCTTTTGATAGCATTAATTGTGGGCTCCTGTGTGATCAACTGACATGTTGGGGCATTGTTGGACTTGTCCCTTATTGCAGGGTTATCCCTGAACTTTTTGCCTTCCTTCTAGCCTTTTTCCTGACATGATGTTGGTGGTTCTAGGACTCTGGGCACTTTAGCACTGTTTAGCAGTGCAGAGTGTCTGTGCTCTCTGCCCTCCATAGGCTGACATTGGGAACACCCCCGTTATGGGATAACTCCTAAATGGAACAAGATAGGTATGTTATGTTTGGTATGTTTGGAATGGAAATAAGAAATGCTGCGCAATGGTGTGCACAGATTTATTATCACTATTTTAGGAATGTCACTTTTAGAAGTTGGCATTTTTGTTTGCTATGTGTCTGCCTGACTGATGTGTATTGCATGTCTGGTTCTAGAAGTGACCGGGGCTGGTGAGGTGTGGGTGGCTCCAGGGAGGGCAGGGTAAGTCAGCACTAGGCTGAATAGAAGATCTGCAATTTGAGTAGTGGGAGGAGAAGTTCCCTCTCCCTGAATAGATCTGTACCTGCCCTGTACAATGCTGGCTCCACCCCCCGTGGTGTGTCTGATAAGCCTGCCCCAGCTCACAAAGGAGGAGGGAAGCCTGGTAAACAAAGTGATTGACACCCCTCCCAGAGGCAGTTGGGACTGCAACCTCCAAGACGCTTCCAGAGGCTTTTAGCAGGGGGCGGACAAAGAAGAAATTTAATATAAATAGAGGGGCTGTGATTCCATGAGGTTGTGCTTGTGCTTACTTGGAGGGGACACTCAGCCAGGAGGAACTGCCGAGGGACCCAGCTGCTGGCTCCTGGGGGTCCCTGCGTGCTGGCCTGCCTGCACCCAACTCTGCCCCTCTGCCTTTCACTGGACCAGGAAGAGACTTTGCAGGAGTAAAGGCTGCTGCGCTGGAAGGATTGCCTCTTTGCTGTGCCCGATTGTTCCTAGCAATTGCTCCTCTTGCTATTGTGCTAAGCCCCGGTCTGCTGACCTTGCCCAGCCTTGCCTCTACATCCTGGAGTTCTGCCAGCTTTCTAGCATCTCATGAGCACTATATTTTAATTGCCCAGGACAAGAAGGGGAGCTGGTGGCCTGCAACGCTGTGCTGCCAACGTGTTGCGAGGGAATCTCGATGTGTGGGATTCTCCCCTGCGCTCCTGAAGACAGCGGGAGCCCACCCCGCATTTTGCAGCTTTTCGCGGGTGCCATCCCGCTTTTATGCTCATGTTTACCCGCGGGTGCCCACCCCTCATTTTGAAACTTCGGGAGCCCACCCCGCTGTTTTATGCCTTTAGCAGGAGCTCACCCCGTGCTATTGTATGCTTTTTTTTATGACGGGTGCCCACCCCGCCCGAGTCGCTGAGAGGAGTGCCAAAAAGAGGAAGTCAGGTAGGCCCCGCCTGGCTGTGACCGGGGCCTGCCACGGATACCCGGAAGTCGTGGAACGCCTGAGCGGGGCTCCCGTGCTCAAGGAGAGCCCTGTGTGCTGCTGCCACAGTGAGGAGCCTCCCAGAGAAAGGAGATCATAGCCCTGGAGCAGCACTACAGAGGTCCCGGGAGCAGAGAGCCTGCTGGGGGCTGGTCGAGGCACTTCATTGGTGCCTGCTCCCAGCTACGAGGAAGGAAACAGAGCCCTCGAGGAAGCCCCAGTGAGTGGGGGCTCAAATTGGGCATGGTTGGTGGCAGAGCTTGTGGTCTGCATAGCTGCACCGCACAAGAGCAGGTAGCTGCAACGCTTGGGGTGCACACTTTTATCCCAGAGTCCCAGAGTGGGGCTCCAGCGTGATCAGTGTTGCCAGTGTCCCTTGGGCCACTGCAACTTTTTTGTGCAAAATCTATTTTCAGAGTCCCAGAGTAGGGCTCCAGTGTGATCAGTGGTGACAGTGCCCTTTGGGCAACAAGGAGGCACCACAGTTGTGGGCCGCTGCAATGTTTTTGGGGGCAAAACTGTTTTCAGAGTACCAGGGTGGGGCTGCAAAGGCACAAGGGTGCCCAGACTGGTTTTGCACAGCTGTACCGCCCGTTAGCGGCAGCTGCAACGTTGGGGACCGTTTGGTTTAGAGTCCCCGGGGGCTAAAAAGGCACAGTTGGTGCCAGTGCTTTCTTTGTTATCTTCAGCTGCACCATAATAGGGCAGCTCCAATGAGGGGCATGTTTGTTTTGAATGGCAGGTTGTGCCTCTGCCATTTGGGTAATGCAGCGTTCTCAGGGGTGCACCGCTAATGTTATGGGCAGTGTATTTGTACTACTGATGTATGCATAATGTGTTTTCTATGCCTAATATCATGCTATGGTGGTTTAGGTTTATGCCTGATCCAATCTGTTTATGCCTCATGCAAATGTGATGCTAAGTTCATGATCTTGCCAGCAGTTACTGGTTTTTTTACATTTATTACGTGTACTTCTGTGACGGTTCCGGCAGCGACCCGATTGGCGCTGCCTTGTAGTCAGTCTCCTGTAAATTGCTACCTCCTGCCAGTAGGCAAAGTTTATAGATAACCTTGTGTGGAGCCTCTTTTGTGATGTGCCCAGTGTCTCGCCACTGTGTGTGCATGTTGCGCAAATGCTTTACACATTGCCTCTGGGATAAGCCTGACTGCTTGTGCCAAGCTACCAAGGGGGTGAGCAGGGGTTATCTTCAGTGTGTACCTCCCTTACCCTGACTAGAAATGGGGATTTCTGACTGGCTTTGGTGCAAGCCCTTACTAACCAGATATCCCCTTTTCTAACAGGCATTGATTGAGGTCTTTTAAAATGTATACAGTGACTGCATGAGGCTATCTGGGTGCCGGTTGATTTTAATGGTGAATACCTGACTGAGGCAAGGTTGTACGTTAGCTTCCTTGCTCTATAGCCTTTTCATTGCTGATCTTCCTGAGATGATCAGCAGTTTAAATTTGTTCACCCTAAAAATAGTTGGGGTGAACACCCATTGATTGATGTATGTAGGCGATGTGGTCTTGGTGGATTACACCCAAATTGGTTCAAAACAAAAGTTAGAAACCTTGTACACTTATTGTCAACAGAACGTTCTCACAATAAATGTGAGAGAAAACGAAACCCTTGATTTTCTAAAAGCAAAATGAGAGGGTTGCTTGGTTTTTGGATAATGCTCACTAGAGCAGGTTAAAGAATTTATATCTCTGGGGATTACTTTTGCTTGGAACCTGAGCTGGGATAGTCATATAAAGAGGGTAGAAGCTGGTCTCCTAAGTATGGTTAATGCGCTTGATTTGATTTGAGGTATTGTGATCTATCAGTAGAGCCTTTAAGGAAGGCATGGTGGGGAAATTAATACCACAGACTCTTTAGCGAGTACAATGTTACAGGCTCTCAGGCTGGGGTTTCCTTTTATCTCCTGGGCTTTGTGGGGCTGCCAGAGGGTGGTTGGATTTGTGCTCAGCCTGAAGCATGAAGATACACATTTTTTGTGCAATTATGCAAGACATTGGACAGTCTACCCCTCAGTAATGAGAACTTTTTTGTGTCAGTGAAAGAAATGGGGGAGAGCATTGATATAGCGTCATCTAAAAGTACTTCGAGGGCAAATGCCCATCCGAGGCACCCGAAGGAAGAACCCATACTAGCTTCCAAAAAAGCTGATAAACACTATCTAGCCTCCAAAAGATCAGTGCCTCAGTCTTTCGATGTCCTAGGAACAAGCACCTTATTTCCATATATGTCTCAGGTTTCAGAAAGGTGGTTGAGATGTATTTTCCTTCGTCTTTGAGTAGTTATTGACCCTGGCTGGAACACAGCGGGTTTTAAAACTAGAGTTCTGGTTAATAATGGCTCTCTTTTTAAAGCATAGAGGGGCATATCAGCAAGCTGGCGATGACAAATTATCATCGCCTTAGCGTCCGTTTTCGGACGAAAAGCGGCGATAATTTTATTGCTCAATCATCAAGGTCACGCTAACGCGTGATTCCTTGCTTTAGCTCCCTTTCCCATAATGCCCACCTTTGCATCTCTAATGAGATGCAAAGTGGGCGTTCCCTCCCAAAATAACTGGAGAAATGTCGCTAACCGACATTTCTCCAATTATCAAGGGAATCGCTAACAGGCATAGCGATAAGAAAAGTAGCGTTAACCACAGGAAAAGTAGCGTTAACCACAGTTAACGCTACTTTCCTTCCGCCTGCTTTCACCCTGACTTAGCCATTATATCCAATGTAAGGTGGATATAATGGCTAAGTATGCTCTGCCTTATCAGCAAGCTAACGCCAAAATGAGTGAGATTATCACTGGATTTCCAGCGATAATCTCACTTTTGGCTGCTAGCAATTTTATCGTTATTGAGATAAGCGTTGCTGATAGCACGCTATCTCAGCGATAAAATTCCACGATAGCTGGCGATAATTATCCTGGTGCTAAGTGCGCTTAGCGATAATTATCGCCGGCCCTTGCTGATATGCCCCAGAGTTAGATCGTGTAGCGAAGCACTCTGCACTTTATTTGCAATGAAACAATTTGCTTTTATGAGTGAATTGCTCGATATATTCAACTCATACAAAAATTGAAATTTAAAGGCTCATATATATTGAAGTGGCTTAGATGTTAAGGTTGATCTTTGGTATCAGAACACAAATACTGCTTCTGAAGGGGTTTCTTAATCTTTTAAGCCAAATTAATTATTATTATGCTGAATGTTATGTGTAAGGGGTTGCCTTGAGTATGCATATTTATTCTTCTTTTAAAGCATTGAAATTGTAATGTCGCTGCTTGAGAAAATACTGTTAAGTGGTTTCAAAAGTTTACACCCATCTGTTCTTCATGCTCTGCCCAATTGAGACTATTATCAGTCCCTAGATATAAGCGTAAACTTTTGGGCGGGCTTAAATTTTCAGTGGTTGCCCCAAAACTGTGGAATGCCTTTCCTTATGAGATAAGATCTGCCAGCAGCTATTTATCTTTTAGGAAAGCATTGGAAAATAGGCTTTTCAAGCAAGCTTATAATAACCAGGATGTTAGGTGATGTCTCCATGGGCTTCTCTAGAGTGCCATGAAACCGTTTGGTGAACAAGTGCTCTATAAAAATACACAAACTCAACATAAGATAATAATACTCAAGTCAGCTTGCTTCCGTGGAGTTTATTTTTTACCACCTTCTACCTCCCATGTGCAAATCCATACGGAATTCAATCTGTCATCTCAAAAATGGGTAAAAAAGCCAGGTTCATAGCATACTGTCTAAAAGCCAAACTAGCATGGAACAACTCAGTAAAGTAAAACATCTGATTAATGATAAGCAATCCAGGATCAACCTGGCATGAATTTTTAACACACTGCATCGAAGTATTGGAAGCTCATGGGTTTGCCATCATACCCATACCTGCAGCAGTAAAATTCTTAACAAAACAAGCAAAGGGATGGTCGTCTAACAGTGACGCACTAACCATGAAAAATCTAAGTCGTGGAAGTTGGTCTTCAAAACTATATACCAGCAAGGGCTTGCCACACTACCTGTCTTCTCTTTTAAAGCCAATAATGAAGGTTCAACTATTGATGCAATGGTTTGGCTTTATTCCACTACTGGCAAACAAGTATGGCTGAGGATATAAAGTAATGGCATTCATGCAGTGTCGAGCATGTGGGGGGAAGAAGAATCACTAATTCATATACTGTGCATCTATGAGAAAATGTGACCCTTGAGAATCTACTGGCTGCGCCCCATCTAGTGTATTTAAAACGTACGGACATGTCAAGCAGCCCTGGTAGAGTGCATGAAAGGCAACTTCATGAAATTTCTGGCTGCTGTGAAAACCATGCTGGATTCTGACAATGCTCAATGCTGCGTCAATCCTTTTAATCTTCATGCTGTTATAGCTGACAAGGTGGTGTTTAAATTTTTAATCTTTAGATTAACAGGATGTCAAACTGTCATATACCTTTTTATAACATTGGAAAGTATGAAAGTACTGATTTTAAACCAGATATATTGCAATGATTTTAATTAATTGTGCAATAAAAACCTATCTATCTTTCTATATCAACAACCAGACCCTTTCAAATGACAGGATCCTACTACTTAAGGAGCAATGTTGGATTTATCGCCTTTCCACGAACGTCACAGTGTTAAATGACAACATACCCTGGAATAGCCTGAATCCAACATGAACCACAAAACCATGGGTAAAATCTTCCTGCCTTACAAAAAGGCTAAGCTGGACATCATATAATCACCTCAGTGTGAGCAACACTCCCTCTTTTAACTTCCAAACAAGCCACCCCAAAATGAGAAATTACATACCCACCTTAGTATCAAGAGCACCACTTGACCTAATAAAAGAAACATCCTTTTTTCACACAGCAGTACAAATCCAAGTGTATGTCTAAACTACTCTCAACCTTTCTTCTCTTTTGTGATATGTTCCAAATTAACACAAAGCATTCTCAGGTTTCAAGCCACAATTAGTAGGCCCACTTGAATTGAGAATAACAACACCTGCTGAATTTAGCAGTGCCTCTGGGTCTTTTATGAGTTAAACTTTAGTTTATTTTATTTTATTATTTCTGCACACACAGGCATTTGACACTCCCACAGGGGCGTGTCTTTTCTCTATGTCTACACTCCCACAGGGGCGTGTGTTTTCTTTATGCCTATTTTCTCCTGCAGACTCATCAGAAGACACCCTAAACCAGCACCTGAAAACCTTTGAACCAGTCACAGCGGTTCCCAATTAACTGAACTCGCTGACACCTGTTGGAACCAGCAGATTATTTAAACCACCGCCCAGCTCCACTCATTCTACCACAGAGCTCCATGGTGGCTGAAGCAGGTAACGAGAAGGGTCCTAGACCTTGATGAAGTAAGTGGGAACATCCATCCCGCTGCTGGCATTCTCTCACAGCCAGGCATTCGGGTACATTTTAAATCGCTTTTGTCTCCTCTTTTAATTTTTGTCACATAGAGTGTGACTACAGGTCGGGCCTCCACATGGAACTCATGAGGCACTTTCGGGATATTGTCTGAGTAAGATACTTTGCTTCTTCCGCGTTTCGTTTTTAAGTTACACGATGCACCACATTATGTGCATCTTCATAACCACTTAGTACCGCATAAATTACCAGGCGTCTATTATAACTAATTATGCCACACCCAGTCCTCACTGTGCCTTTGACCGCATAAGAGCATGGACTCTCCGCTCCTGAAATAACTATACCAGTATGTTTGTTTGTCTTTTCCTTCCCCACAGGAAAGCACCACTAGAGCAAATGCTCCTCTACCGCATATCACACCTTAGCATGTGTGTCACATATATGGTCTTTTAATAACAAGTTTTTAGACCACTCACTTTGCACTACATGTAGGTCCTGAAGAAAGCCATACCACTAAGAGAGCATGGCTGAAACATGTTGACCGACTAGGATATAGGAGTTACCTTAAGATCTCCTTAAATATCCGACTCTCGTTTTTATTAACTGCTAAGGGCCCACTCCTTAAAATAGTCATTTGTTATCCAGGGACACTTAGGACAGCTTTTTTAACATTCACTCACTTCCTTTCACTGCACTCTCATGGCACAATACCAGCTCCGCTGTATCCAGGCGTTGTAGCACACCCAAGGTGCATTCAGTGCCTTGGGTGGGGCCCGATGATGATGACTTTGGCAGGGAAGGGGAGGAGAGAGAAGGGTCTGTAGCTTTTGAGTTCATTAGGGTTGGCTGAGGGTTTCAGAAGAGGTTTGACCTTGACATGCTTTCAAGGATCTGCGATGGCGGCTGTGGTGATGGAGGTGTTGATAAGTACTGTAAGGGGGCCACCGATCACTTCTCTTTCTAGGTTGTAGAAGTGCCTAATGCCTAATGAACATTTCGTGAACCCCTTATTTACAAAAAGGGAGAAAAGTTGGAGCATAATGGTGTTATACCTTTTTTTCAGGTTCAGTAATCTTTATATATCAAATGAGATCCATAGCCAATTTAAAAGGCACGTGCAACATTCAAAACTGTATACATCATAATTAATTATATGTGATTACCAGTAAATTTAACATTCCAACTAACCCATTTAAAATAAATACTGCTTTTAATTCCTTTGTCTTTTTCTTTCCAGCTTACAGTCAGTTTGCAACACAAGTCATAGTCTGGAGAAATGGATGTGATAAATCAGACATCTGCCAAAGTATTCCTGATTGTAGGATTTTCTGATTTTCTTCAGTTTCAAGAGCTACTTTTTGTTGCATTTCTGCTGATATACATGATAACGCTGGTGGGCAACCTCGTCATTTTGGGAACTATTTGCTACAACTCTAATTTGCACACTCCTATGTATTTTTTTCTGGCAAATCTGTCCTTTTTAGATATAACCTACACCTCAATCACATTCCCCAAGATGTTAGTCAGCTTCTTCCTTGAGAAAAGTCATGTTTCTCTTACTGCTTGTCTACTACAGTTGTATTTCGTCATTGCCCTGGTAACCACAGAATTCATTCTCCTCACGATAATGGCTTACGATCGGTATGTTGCCATTTGTAATCCCTTACTATACGCTGTCATTATGAACAAAGTTAGATGCATTCAATTGTCAGCTGGTGCTTGGATATTTGGACTCTTGGTACCAATAACTCATGCGGCACTCATATCAAAACTTTCTTTTTGTGGGTCTAATGAAATCAACCACTTCTTCTGTGATTTGGCTGAGCTACTCAAGCTCTCCTGCTCCAGTGCACAAATCATTGAAACCTTAACCTATGGCTTTGCTGTTATAGTCCTTCTGGGCACATTGCTGCTAATACTCACGTCTTACGTTTACATCATCTCAGCCATCCTGAAAATTAAGTCTTCTATGGGCAGAAGAAAAGCCTTCTCCACTTGTGCCTCTCATCTCACTGTCATTGTTTTATTCTATGGGCCACCTTGCATTTTGCAAGTGAGGCCATCCTCTTCACACTCACTGAATCATAACAAGATATATTCTTTACTGTATGTTGCTGCTGTTCCTTTGTGCAACCCCTTCATTTACAGCTTGAAAAATGTAGAGTTAAAAAATGCCCTCACTAAAAAAAAATCCTTTACATTTTTTAAATGAATGACATAAATTAAGATCTGAATTTGAGTATTTTGTTGATTCCATAACACTATAATCTCATTTAAATTTGACCCACTGGTATTCACAAAAATGGGTAAAGCGTGATTGTAGGGAGAGGGATACACATTGTGAAGTTTTTTAGATTTAGGTTGGAATTACTGCTACTGTTAGACATTTTGATATTTCCCCCAAAAAATAACAAAAACCTTTCACCAACATGTTACATCCCTGTGCAATTATTAGTTATTCAAACTGCACAGTAGTTAACATAATTGTTTCCTAAATTTCCTCCAAATAATTATTTCAATAGAGTTTCAATTGCTTTTCACAAACATGAGAAAATAAAGAATCCTCCACTAAAAATGAATGCTTCGTTACAAGACATTTGCAGGGTGGCATCACTTTCCTCATTTGAGGATACTTGAAACAATATGGACTGGCACTGTCATGCATGTCTGCATTGACCTTTCCCTCATTAATTAGTCCTTTTTATTTTATAATATGTATTCCCATAACCTGTTCATGGGAATAAATCTTCTTTTAAATACAGTACAAATCACCTAAATTAACAAAAGCAATTGAACGTTGTTAAGGAAAAACACTAATTCAAAGCTTCAATCACGATGTCATTGTTTTAGTGGACACATGTAAAGAACCCATTGAAGGACGTAAACGGGAAGAAAATAAATGCATTCCCATTCTATAATGGCCAATGTTGAGTCAGGTTGCGTTGATAAAATGGGGTAGTTGTTGTTGGGGCATATGGTAGAGGGGGTTCCAAACTGTGATGTGCATGATGTTTCAAGAAAGTGACGACTGACTCTATTACTGGAGAAGAAGATATGAAAACTTTAGTGCTTATTGCTGTCCAGTTGTTGTCTATAACAATTATAGTGCTCCTTAGTAGTTTTTACCACTTTATTCCAACCAAGATGGCTTCAGGTGTGCCATATGTGTGTCATAAGTAGGACTGTTAGCGCTCTAGTTGTTCTTTAGAACACTCTGGGAAGCTGCAGTAGAACACAAAGGAATCAACTGACAGTCTCTGCCCTTGTTGGATGTACATGTTTTACTGAGAATGTCAGACTTCATTCTCACATGACTGAGAAAGATAATGTGAATTTACAGAAAATATGCTCTCAGTTTAGCTTATAGATCACCTTCCAAACCTCTGTGGGAAAAGCATAAGAAAATAGTTTTCTCTCAAACATGATTCATGATATCACAGCAGAAGGCTTTTTCACATGGTAAAATCACCTTAGAACACACCACAATTCCTAAAATGAGTATGGTACCATCAACAAATGATTTATAATGTAACTAAAGTCTCAAAACCTTCTATTAACTGCAATGCTTTTTAATGAGGTGCTATCATGTATATTGGGGTGGAGCTGGCTCAACTGCCTTGTTTAGGAAGAGGCTGGAGCAGTGACAGAGGCAAAAAAAGAGGAGGGCACAAATGAGTACAGTGGCAAGAACCACCGGAACCACAGATGCTACTAAAAATGCACCACAGGAGCAAGACAAACCAAAGAATCTAGCGGTGAATTTATCATCCAAAATCCTCAAAAACAAGGTATTGGAGAAGGGATTAGGCTTTGTACCAACTCCGCATCAGGACACCTTCCGCTCTACAAAGGAACTATACAACTTTTTCATGAAACTTAGACTCCAAGCATACTTCAAGGATAAGACATCGCCAGAGACAGAGGACTCTGGCTTACGCCCCCGCAAGGTTTACCCCCCATGAGAGGATGACAGCATGTAAAATCCTCACTTTTGAACAGGCGTCTTCAAGGACATACACCAACTGGATAACAACAGGCCTTTCCACAAAATAATGTCTCAGGAAAAAAAAACAGTTAAGAACCTGTCCAATGACGACTCGATCACGACAAAGGGGGAGCCATTGTGATCCTTCAAACCACCGACTACAACCATGAATGTCTTTGTCAACTGTCTCATGGAAGATGTTATCACCGTCTAACCAAAGATCCTATAGCAACCTGTATGACTAGAATAACAAACTCTTGTGAATACGGCTGAATCACAAGGATGGATTTCTCACAGCGATGCAGAATTTCTGGTGAACACCAACCTCCTAATACCATACTTTTACACCCTACCGAACATACACAAATGGCCCAGTGTTTCAGGAATAGGACCCCTCTTGGAACCATTAAGCAAATTCTGCGATCACTTCTTACAGACACTAGTGAAAAAAAATACTTTTTACTTACAAGATACTAGAGATGTCCTGAATCTGATCCCTGAGAAGAATTTCCTTGATGATATCACCCTTTTGATGAATTTAGATGTGGAGGCCTTACACAAGAACGTCCCACAGGAGGCCTCACTCAATGTCATTGAGGAGTATTTACTGGCTGAAACATGGTCCTTGCCGATCCCAGTGAATTTCATAATAGAGTGTGCAACAATTGCTATGAGAGAAAATGTCTTTCAATTCCAAGACCTATTATTCCATCAGGGCCAGGGGACTTCCAAAGGGAGCAGCTTTGCCCCAAGTTTGGCGTGGCTGTACATGGCGGAATTTGAACGCCTCCACATCAAAAATAACAACCCTTTCCTGGCCAACATTAAAATATGGCAACACTATATAGAGGAGATCTTAATTTTCTGGAGTGGTGACCAAATACCTGTGAAGCTTTTTATGAGTGGATAAATTCCATTAATCCCTTCTTAAAATTCACAAAAACAGTTTCTGACAAAGAGGTCACCTTTTTAGATCTGATTACAATAAATGAAGGGCACCTAATCACCACCACTTTTAAGAAACCAACAGACTACAATAACCTTCGATGCTATGACATCATCGTCCCAAGGCCCTTCGGGACAATATCCCGTTTGGTAAATTTTTACACCGATGTCACAACTGCAGTTCGGTCCAAGACTATGAGAAAGTAGGAAGAACACAGCAAAAACTTGGAAGCACGCAATTACCCCAGGCTTGTCATGAAGAGGGCACGTAAGAGGGCAAAAATCAATCACAATCATAGAGAGGCCCTTCTTGAACCAAGAATCAAACAGGAGGAGGAGAAGATTTCACCTGTGTAACAACTTTTACTCCCAACTAAAATCATATCAAGTAAATAATACATAAACATTGGCATATCTTACAGTCTCGATCTTTGAACATCCCTATGCCACGATTTGCCTTTGAACGCACTAACAACCTCAGAGGCCTACTGGTACATACTAGACCATGTGAAAAGGCAAATCCAGCTCAAAGAACCCTGTGGTATGTACAATCAGTCACAGGTTATGTTATGTTATGTTATGTTAAAATAAACTTATATAGCGCACAGCTACTCTAAAAGAGTGTCCCGGCGCTTTCCACAGGCGGCTCCGTGTGTAATAACATAACAAGAAAAAACTAATACAGAAAAGAAAAAAAGAACCCCGCAAAGAAAACAGTTAAACATTAAAAAGCCAAGTCTTCAGGCTCTTCCTGAATTGAAGCAGATTAGAGGTACTGCGTAGCGCCAGTGGCAGAGAGTTCCACAACTGGGGTGCCTTAAAGCTGAAGGAACGGCCCCCAGTCCGCGCCTTCCGCACACGTGGCACCACGGCAGTAAAAAGAGATTCGGACCGCAGTGAGCGGGCAGGACGATAGAAGGCCAATCTACGCCGTAGATACCCAGCCCCTGAGCCAAACAGGGCTTTATGCATCAACGTAAGGGATTTGAACATAATCCGCTTACGGATAGGCAGCCAATGAAGCTTCTGCAGCAACCCAGAGGCTCGTGACCGCCTATGCAGGCCAAAGATGGCACGGGCAGCAGAGTTTTGTGCCACCTGAAGGCGTTGGACCAGGTAGTCCGGGAGGCCAAGAAAGAGGGCATTGGCATAGTCGAGCCGGGACCCGATAAGCGCCTGCACTGTAATCCGCCTGTGCTCCGCAGAAAGCAGTGGAAGAAACTTGCGGAGCATCTTCAGAATACCAAAGCAGGTTCCGGCCAGACCCAGGATGTGCGCTCTCAGTGATAACTTATTATCAAGTTTGACGCCAAGATTTTTAGCAACCGCAGATGATTGTACAGGAGGGCTCATTTCAGATGGCCACCATTGCCGCCACTCAGGGTCGGTGACACAGCCGAAGAATAGGACCTCCGACTTACTGGAGTTGGCCTTCAGGTTGTTATGCTGGAACCAGTCGAATACCCTGCCCAAACAACCCCGGATACTCTCTCCATCAAATGGTTGATCTTTACCACAAGTGAAGAGGAGTTGCGTGTCGTCGGCGTAGGACACGATCTGGGCCCCGTAAGCCTCCACCGCCGCCGCCAGGGGGGACATAAAGATGTTAAACAGTGATGGGCTCAACACAGAGCCCTGTGGAACCCCAACCCCCAGAGGCGACATCTCGGCGGAGCTCTGGGAGACCCAGATCGTCTGGCGGCGGCCTTCCAGGAAAGACGTAAACCATTTGAGCACCGTCCCCCTAATGCCGATGTCGTGGAGCCTGGCGAGGAGCGCCGCGTGGGGGACGGTATCAAAGGCCGCCGACAGGTCCAACATGACTAACATGGCCTTGCCACCAACATCCAAGGTCTCCCTGATGATCTCGGAGACCTCCAACAATGCCGTTTCCGTGCTGAAGTTGGGACAGAAGCCGGATTGGGAAGGATGGAGCAGATGGTTGGTCTCAAGAAAGCTCGACAAGACGCCATGAACATGTTTCTCGGTAATCTTGGCCAGAGCCGGGAGAAGTGAAATTGGCCTATAATTGGCCAAAACCTCGGCATCAAGGCCCGGCTTTTTCAAAAGGGGGATCACCATCGCCCTCTTCCAGGTGGTAGGCACCCTTCCCTCCCTCAAGGAGGCACTGAGGATGGGGTTAACCAGGGGATTCACCACCGCCGCCATCCCGGCCAAAAATTTGGCAGGGCATGGGTCAAGTGGCGAGCCAGATTTAAGGCTGGTAAGCAGCGCCCGCGACGCCTCGCAAGTGACTGCTGGAAAATCTGTCAACACTGCGGTAGGCATGGGCGGTAGCTCACGTTCCGCTCCGGGGCCACATCCACCATCCTCAGCGCTCTCCGAGAAGGAGGCCTGAATTGCCTTGATCTTATTAGTGAAAAAGCTAGCTAGATTACACGCCCACGCCTCCGATGGCACTGGTGGGGCTGAGTAGGAACTGGGGGTCGTGAACTCCTTCACCACCGTGAAGATCTCCTTGCAGGAGTTCGCCGCCACCTCAATCCTCTTAGCAAGGTATTCTTTTTTGGCATCTAAGATGTCCCGATGATAGGCCTTAATAGCCGCCCTGTAGGCGAGTTTGTCCACCTCGTTGTACTGAAGGCGCCAGGCCCGCTCAGCAACCTTGCATTGGCTGCGGGCCACCCGCAGCACCTCAGTGAACCACGGCGCAGATTGCCGTACAGCCGTGGACCGAGGGGCTGCCAGTGGGGCAAGATTGTCCAGCCTTTCAGTCAGCCACGACTGCAGAGCCTCCGTGTCTCTTTCCAGATCACCCGAGAGATAACAGGGATGTTCCGCGAGCGCCTGCTCTAACATATCAGGTGTCACTCTATGGAGCGCTCTCGAGGCCGATCTAGGTAGCATGGGGGCGATGTTATCCGGCCGCCCATTCTCACACACAGAGAACCTGATCAGCCTATGATCCGTCCAGAGCACAGGCAGAGTCTCTACATCGGCGATCGCAACTGATGAAAACACTTGATCGAGGGTATGCCCTCTCTCATGCGTAGGACCTGACACGCATGGTAATAGGCCCAGAGGAGATGTGATGTCCAACAGTTTGATAGTGTCCGGGTCGCCTATGACATCTAGATGGAAGTTGAAATCGCCCGCCACTACACAGTGCTGTGTAGTAAGCGCCAGGTCACTTTCCATGTGAGCAGTGTGGGGTTTGTCAGTTGCTGAAACCCTAAAAAGAAGTTACTTTGAAGCCCTCCCAATCATGTATTAAATCCACACTAACTGTGACACCAGGAATTGCGTTTATTTGAGTGCCCCTGCAAACTTTGTTACATTGGCATGGCTACCAGTCCTGTTAGAACACAAATAACCAAACATCGCAGTAAAATCAACTGCAAAAGAGGAGCCAATAAAATGAGTTGAAAAGCGCCATAGCCCAGATGATATGAGATGGACTATCTTGGAGGCAAACAATGGAACGAGAAAAATCTTTTCCGTTTTCTTTCTTTCCATCAATGTGGTTAGACTCAACTATGAGAATCCATGGAATGACCTGATCAGTAATACAGACAACCTCTTTTCCCTTAGAGATTGAGTGGACATCTGCTGAAAATGAATAGAAAATAGATTAGCCGTACTCATCCATCAACATATGGCCAGAAAGGTCCACTTCTCATGGAATTTACCCGTATTGGGACAGTTTTATTTTAACACAATCATACATTGCAGAGATCAGAGATCAGAGGCTATATCCTCTTAAACACCATTCCAAATGGCCATAATGGTCAGGGGTCAGGTTTCTGACCGCCAAGACCTATTATAAGTAGCAACCTATTGAGGTTCAAAGTCATTAGTACATCATTCTTGTTAGAAACTATTTATTTTTATTTTTATTTTATTTTATTTAATGATTTTTTTATAGCACTGGCTAGACCCGCAGGTATCAGAGCGCTTTACATAGGGTTCCACAAAATTACACAGTACATTAGATTCGGGTAACATCAGTTGATAGAAAAAAAACATTTCAAGAGCATGAAAGCAAAGAAGGGTAAGGGGGCAGGGAAGGGGGTAGGGGAAGATAGGACAGGCAGACAAAGGAATATCTGCCCGAAGACCAGCTGGGTAGGTGACGGTGGGGGGGGTTCAAAGCCCATCTCCTCTTTAGCTATCAGGTAGCTCCACCGAGCAACGGACAGAACGCTAGGTCTCTTTGGGAAAACATTAAAAGAGCAAAGAGGACGGGGTAAAAGGCGAGTAGAGGGGAAAGGGTAGGGTCAAGGGGTAGAAGGGAGAGAACGACAGAGAGACGAGGGTAAGTCTGCCCAAAGTCTGGCTGCGTAGGTGAGGGCAGAGGGGAAGTCTGTGGCTTATCTCCTCTATAGCTATCATGTAACTCCACCGGGCATCGGCCAAAAAGCAAGGTCTCCATGGTCGCTCCCAGGTTCAGTGACTAGATGGGTAGGCCAGATGGGAGCTATGATTCGAGTTCTGTTCGGAGTCCAGATTTTTAACCCGAGTAGTAGTACAGGGCGGAAGGGACCACTGAGGCAGCCATCTTGAGGTCATGTAAAGGGTTATGTCCATGGTGTAACATACCGCCAGTCCACACTTAATCATTCTCTAAGAGAGAGGGGGGCTTGATGTGCACACTTACTGCAGGCATCACATGTGGTGTGTGGAAATGCACTTGTGGCTGCATCGAAGGCGCTTTCTCCCCTGTGCCCCTCCACCGCTCGCTATACAAGACCATGTGCTCCCGGGTCCCATAGTTGCCATCGGGGGCTGCTAGGAAGATGTCAATAGTCTAGCAAGATCAGACTTCCGTGCCTGCAGGTGCCACATCCATGGTCACAGCAAATCATATCACAGAGGTAGGCGTGGGTTGAGACCCCAGTCAAGGATCGGTCTCATGGGACGCTGAGAGGCAGGTTAGTGTGCCCCTCCAAGCGCGACCGTACCTCAGAAGCAGCCGCGGGTGCGGGTCACGATAAATGTCCAGTCTCGTAGGACGCTGCAGGTCTGGCTACTGGCAGCTATCCCTTCATAGGGACCAGAAGAGCTGGGTCATACTTTTCTACACTTTCTGATACATCCTATGACAGAAAGCATACTTCTAAGATGGCCACTGCCTTTGCTTCTAGTCCTAACAACACACTCGACACAACATGATGCAAATTGTTGACGTGCCCGTGAGGAGTATTGGGCGAGCCTTGCTCTTTTGGATAACAACATATTGAGTGAGCCACTATTCTTCCGAATAAATATAAACTAAACTAAATACAAAACTAATTTAAATGCCAAATATGCAAGGGCTCACTCAACTTAATTGAGGAGTGAAGAATGTTCTCTTTTTCAGACTTGCGATCATTGGAGCTAGGAATCAAGTCGGCAGCATTTGGCATACCACATGCCATTTGACTGATGCTACATAACCCACAGGGTTTTCCCATACACTGCACCTACAGGCCGCTAGAGGAGGTTAGGTCCGTGGATAATCTCCCATGAAAATCACTCATGTCAATCTATTTTTTTACTTTCATGATACTTCAGAATTACCTGCAAATTATGTACTTTGTTTGGTCTCTACCATTTTATCCCTCAGTTGTGTCAGGGACCTCTGCCTTACCTAAGGGGTAATTCTATCTAGATTTTCAGGTAAGATTTTGAAGCATACACTTTTTAGGTTTACGAGAATTACATGTTGTCACCATATAGCTCCTCTTACAGGGATGCTGTGAATGCAGTCAGCACGGTTACCTCTACCTTTGCCTTTATACATTTGATGTTCAAATGAATGACATGTTTTCACCAAGAAGCTCCGTTCTAATGCAAGCTGCTTTTGTAACTGGCATGTTTAATTTTATCGACCACTGTCCTCAACACAGAGTATATTTGGCAAATAAGATGTGTCATCAGAGATGTGTGGGCACTGATGTTTTTATCGTTAGAATATTCATTTCAAGAACGTGCTCCACTATATAGGGAGTGTAATGTTTCAATGACCATGATTACAAATGGGTCAAAGTTGATGGAAGTCTGGAGGCAACTTCCTACCGACAGTGAAATTTCACTTTTGTCTGTTTTTTTGTCTCATCTTATAGGTGGAATTAGCCTCATTGCATCAATTCATGTGCAGTATCATTTGCTCATGTTGGTTCTCAGGACCTTTAGTTGGACCCACAGACTTGTGCAGGATAGGAGTGATTTAGGTCCTGATGAAATAGCGATTGACCCTACTGGCAACAAAGGTGTGACCCCACCTTTTTTCTCACATTTTAGGGTACATTATGACCTCATGATAGCCCCACCATTTTTATTGGGTTAAGGGACCACTACCCAATACAGTTTTCCTTGGTTCCCTTACAATCTTTTACTCTCACTTTTGTCACCACCATAGTTTTGATAATCCCCCACATGCAATCTTAACGGTGTTACAGATTAAAAGATCTCCGATAAAGAACCCCAAGGCCTGTCAAGCATTTAAGTGCAGGCCTGATGAAGAGGGCCCATTGATGAAGCATGACTCCCTACAGGGTGTGTGAGGGCAATAAGACCTGACCATTCAGATCCCCTGTCATCTCACTGGTCAGTCCTACGATTCCACCAAGCTTAGTACTTAATTTTCCCTAGAGAGGAATTACTCCAGTTGAAGTGTTTAAATACATCACTTAAAAATATTCATGTTAATTTGTTAATATACTTTTAATATCGCAGCAATAGATTTGCTTGTGTTTATAGAAAAAGGGACGTTTACCCACCGGAGCCTCCAGCAGGCTAATTAGCATTAACCTGCTGGTAAATACCCAGCTAGTGGGAAACATCCAGAACAAGAGGCAATAGCCATGAGTTCTGGTAGCCCGCAAGCCGAATAAAAACTTGCCCGAAGAACGACTTTGCCTTACCCACGCATGTGCATGGTTAAGGGGAAGTCGGGCTAGTGTCCTGGATGGATTTTCAGGAGTGGGGGATTTAGGGTAATTTTTAATGGTGGGGGTTTGAGGTAGTTTTTAGGGGCTTGGGGTGACTGGGGTCATTTTTAGGGGTGGGGGTTTGGGGAAGTTTTTAGGGGTTGGGGATTCGGGGTAGTTTTTAAGGGTGGAGGGGGATCAGGGTAATTCAAGGGTAGGTTTTAGTGGTTGGGGGATTGTGGTAGTTTTCAGAGGTGGGGTTTGGGGTAGTTCTCAGGGAGCAGGGGTCTGAGGTCATTTTTAGGAGGTGGGGGTTTAGGGTAGTTTTTAGGTGGTGGGGGTTTGAGGTCGTTGTTAGGTGGTGGGGAGTGTTCGGCGTAGTTTTTAGGGGGAGGGGGTTCATCAACATTTTCAGGGGATTTATTAAAGGGGTTGTTTTTAGGGCTCACGGAGGAAGATGGAGATAATGTTTAGGGATTGGGGAGGGTGGGGTTGTATTGAGGGCTCAGGGAGAAGGGGGTTGGTGGTAACCATAGTCATGCATTACTGTTTACCATGCATGCTTTTACCATGAGAATTTGTGGTAAAGGCATGCGTGGTAAAGCAATTCATGGTTAAGATGCGGTCATTATAGAGACCACATTGTAAGGTATGCTGGGTAGAGGAACTTGTTGTCCTGACATACAACCCATGCTAGTGAGTCCCTCTAATGAGGTATGAAAACTGCTAACAGAGCAGAAACAATGGCTTAGTCCTTCTCACAGGAAGACTTGGGTGTTAGGTATGTGACACATAACATTCAGGAAGGAAAGTTGATGAGGGTTCAGGAACTTTATTTACTTTTATGGGACTAGGGTGAGGACTGCTCATTCATATTTCAGTGTAAAAGGAGATCTGAGGAAGAGAAACCTTTTGTTCCATACGCCCTCTGTAGCCAGTTTGGCATCAGCCCAGTGAGACGTAGAGCTGGCCTCAGACAAGTTTGGTATAGCTGAGGAGAAGGGGCTGCTCAATGTCCCCAAAACACCTATGGAAGGCACACAAACTCTCTTCAGGAGCAGAAAGATTCTGTGATGTTGGATTTACCTTGGAAGAATGTGCTGTGGGATAGTTTACAGTAAGGCAAATTGGACATTGGTTAGGGAGTATCATAAGTACACCTCAGACACTGGCTAGCAAACCCTATAAAAGTGGCAATTCGCCCAGAGCTCGGCAGGATACTTTCTGAACTACCAATAGAAAAGAAGAGTACTAGACCTTCTGTTTGAGACTTGTGTGGAAACCTGCAGGGCTGGACCTACTCCCACTTGCATGAGGACTAAGATGTGGACCTGCAAGGGTCAGTTGGCTCACCTCCCATTTGGCTACAGGTACACAACAAGCTTGAAGAGGCTATTGTTCTGAAGTGCCCAGCTGACCTGTAGAACCTGGACATTCAATGAGGTCTCTGCTGGAGTGAGTCCTAGCTCCATAATGCGGTCCATGAAGACAATAGGAACTGCTACAGAAAATCTGAAAAGTTGGAATTTAGAAAATGTTTGTGCTTCCAATATATCTGGACCTTCAACAGGACTTCACAGCAACTTGGCTGACTTACAGGGGGTGTTATCAGCTACAGTTGTAGGATTGGGCTGCTGAGGATTTTGAGCGCCATAAAAATTACTAAGGTCCTGATTTAACTATATGCAGGCTGTGTATTCTTTCTGCCACGGTTACTGACCAACATTATAGAGCCTCACACAGCCTATTTAAAAAATGTACCATGTTGATGAGTGCATGTTTCGTTTTTTATTGTCCCTTGTGCCAGGGTTTGACTGGAAGTGACGGATAGTAAAAGAAAAAACAGCTATATGTCTGCATATCCTAATTGGGTGGATGGACATATAGCCAATTCTCAGACAGCGCTTACTCCAATGGGATATCGGAAACGTTTGGCTATGGTGGTGATGGAGTGGTCACCACCATAGCCAAACCTGTAGTCAGCCCACGTAAAAAACAGGTGTGCCAATGTGTTGTTGGGAGGGACCTCCATCACCAATGCAACAAATGTCCCTCTCTTCCAACAATCACCCCCTAAGTCTGATGGCAGAAATCTTGACCACACACAGGAGCAAATATATACATATGACATGTGGACTTCAGAGCCTGTTAAATTTAAATCTCTCCTACTCAGAGGTTTCCTACCGAAACTGGCTTCACAGGAGGACCACTTCTAGTTGCTATCCAACTTCAGGAGTACTTGGGAGATACAGTGTTTTGCTTCTTTAGGTTGCTTCATTGATGGTGATGGTATACTACTTTGCTGTCATGAAATGCCACTATGTTGCGCAGTGTGTGTTCTGCTTTTCCATATTCCTTCCCGTCTACAAATGGATTGTTTACACAACAAAACATGTTGAAATCAATTAGGAGGGTATTGCTGTCAGACTTGGAGTTGATGGGATGAGAGATGGATTGAAGAAATAGGTTTTCTATGGAGAAGTATTTGAAAGATCTGAAGGTTTGGTCTTCTCTTTTGTGCTGACCTTGGATTGTTGGTAGTAC
Source organism: Triturus cristatus (assembly GCF_964204655.1). Classification (NCBI taxonomy): domain Eukaryota; kingdom Metazoa; phylum Chordata; class Amphibia; order Caudata; family Salamandridae; genus Triturus; species Triturus cristatus. The sequence goes on along the minus strand of NC_140590.1, from coordinate 1,815,778,391 downwards.
ACTGAGAAGGAATATATGGATGGCAAAGTAGTCAATCTGGTCGAGAGTATAGGTGGTTTGCATTGGATTGTCAGTGATATTTAGAAGACAAGGTCAATGAATTGGCTTTGGATTGTATTGGTTTTGCGATATGCTGTACAACATTGAGAATATTGGTAACGTTGAAGAGTGTGTCTCTTATGTTTTTTTTAGCTTGTGTTGTCTGGGGGGTTGAAGTCACCCAGGAGGTTGGTGTGGGCATATCAGATGGGCAAGGTGTTGTCCTTTTTCTGGCCGGAAGGCCTATTATTGAGATAAAAGGATGTTTTCAAAGATGCAGAGAGAGGAAATTGGCATGAGAGCATCTCCGCAGAGTTAAGTGTTACTTGTTTGCCTAGGGTACAGGACCAAGAGGACGTATGGATGACAGCAAGGTCTCCACTCTCGTAATGTGAGTTGTCCACATGATGGTTGAGATAGTTTGTGGTAAGAAGTATGTTTAAGATGTGCAACCATGTAGGGGGGAATCATGTTTCTGTGATGAAGAGGATGTCAGGCTTGTGATAGGTAATGAAGCCTGTGATGTCTATTGGGCGGAGTACTGCGGACTGAGTGTTAATGAGCATGATTTGGAATCTGTAGTTTGAGGGTATGGGGCAGTTAGTGGAATGTGTTCAAGGCTGGGTCTATGTGTTGCATGAATACTCTGGTGAATGCCTAGGTAATCTGGGTGTGATCATGGAGGTTGGTGGTATGGGGTGTGGGACGAGGCCTATGATTATATTTTAACTTTTAGGTTTCCCTGGAACAAGAGTTCTGTCCGAAAGCCCTTCCAGGCCCTAACAGGACCAGGAATGTATTGGTCCCATGCAAACATAAGCAGCAGTAGGGAACGTGTAGGTCTTTTGACGGGTCAGATGTATTTTTCCCACTCCAACCTGAGCAACAGTAGGAAATATGTTGGACCTTTGACAGATCAGATTTGCTATACCCACTCAAATGTAAATAGTAGGAGATGCTTTGGGCTTAGGAGGAGTCAGTAGTGCAATTCTCACTTGAATGTTAAAACTGTACAGAAAGAGTTAGTCGTTGTAGGGGATCTACTATCTACTGTAACCAATTCACGTTAGTAAAGGTTTTGGACTTTGGCGGGTCAGATTTCCTATTCCCACTTCAATCTAACAAAAGTAGAATTAGGTGCTGGACTTTGATGGAGTCAAATTTTGGGGCTTATTACGATGCCCGACCGATATTGCAGTGGGAGTGGAACAGCAAGACTAGTAGTCGCTGGTTCCACCCTCCCAATGCTACCACCAGCACGGCCGTCGGAAATATGTCATTTTCAATTGCAGCTTGTGCTACGGCCAAAACAAGGCACCACATGCATGGATATTTGGGGGGCATCACATGGGCCCCTCAGGCCCCATAGTGGAGGCCCAGGGGGTACGAAGGCCCTACCAGGGGCTCCCAAAGTCCCTTTCAATCTGCCATTTCATGGTGGTTGGACCGCCATGAAAAGGCATAGGGAATCGGGTATTGTAATCCCTTCAGCAATGTCTGAGCAGGGATGCCCCTATTGTAGGGAATACGGTCTCACCGCTGCCCCAATATGCTCCTTGAGCCTATCGCAAAAGCAGCGGCTGGTCCCTCCACTTAATGCCCACCCGCTTCTGTAGATGTCAGTGAGCCCGACACCACTAGCCTGTCGGTGGCAAGCCCACCGAAATCGAAATAAGGCCCTTACTTTCCACACTCCATGCTGTGCAACAGTAGGGAAAGGGTTTGACTTTTAATGGGGCTCATCTGGAACCTGCAAAACAGCAAGGAAAGGTTTTCACTTTGCATGATTGCATTTACTATTCCCACTCCAAAGCAAGGAAAAGTAGAGAAAGGGTTGAATTTTGAAATATTCTGATGCCAGCATAATCAAGAGCAGGGACAATAGTAAACTTTAGAAAGCTCAGAGTTAATTTTAACTGCCATAAATTAATAGAAAATAAATTGCACATATAAAAACATAAGATATATTTCCATAAATACATACATGTTTTAACATTATATAATTTGTATACATTATTTAAAACTAAAAACATAAAACAAATGTATGAAACTGTACTCCCAACCCTATTATTCTCACATTCAAACAAACACAAAATCAAATTAAATTCAGAACATAAAAATTAAAAATGTTAACAAATATACCAAAACTATACATGTATTTATGAAACAAAAACAATAAACAATAATTAATATCAAAATTAATAAAGCAATTACAAAGCAACCATCAATCTTGACAATTGACAAGTAAAAAATATATATTACCATATTGTTTAAATTAATCAATAAAAAAAAATTACTCAACTTGCCACCCTATTGCCCTACAAATCCAACAGCCCACCAACAAATGACACAAACTAGGACAAACCTTAAAATGTACTACCATTTTTTAAATAGCACAAAAAATAATTCAAACATCCTCAACATAAAAGTAAGTACTTTTAGCATAAAAGCTAATAAAACTAAAAACTGAAACCAAACATACTCTTACCTTCTATAATCTGGTCCAAAATATACTTGACATCATGTTAATATTTACCCAATATTGGTGTCTCATGATATTTTGTACACTATATTTTGTCATTCACGTAAAATACATCTATTGCACATCAAAAGCAATCATACCTACTAAATCCAATTGCTCTCAGTCTCTGAAATTTCCTTTTTACATCGATGAACAAACACTCTTTCTCCAAGGCCATGAATGAGTTGATGAACATTTCTAACTAATCATGAAAGAGTTTGCTCATTAAGAGGTGGTGGGGTGCATGATTTAGGTCATGCCCTGCTTCCTCCTCCCTGTTTTGGTTGTTATGGTTATTTGAAAATGAGGTTCAAATGGAAAATTATCCTAATTGAGCCCAGGCTTTCAGTTAGCCTTATCCCCTCAACCCCAATTTACACTTATTGGTTCTACAACTACGTAAAGAGCTGTTTGGAGAGCAACATTTAAAATGTGTGTTTTATTTTGTTTCCTCTTTCCTATGATATCTACTGCTCTTTTCTTGGTGCAAAGATTGTATTGCCTTTTTATTTCTTTTAATTAGATGTAATTTGTAGTTATGCAATAACAGTGAGTGATTTGTTGATTCAATTCCAATTGGGGAAAAAATGCATTTGTCGTGGATTATGTAAAATGGGCATAAAACATTAAAATATGGCAATTCTCTTATATATTCATGTGATAGCTATTAAAGATTTTTCTAATTATCACAATGTATGCATCTATGAACACGTGCAGTAAAAGGATAATATTAAAGCATGTATTAAACAATGGCTAGCTATGATGGATAGTAAGTGAAAAAGCTGTTTCACATCACATCGACAAATATATGAGAGGTGTTTGTTCTACAATGACCAAAAATTATTATGGGGAAATCAGAGGCAGAAATTAGGCAAAACATACAACAGCCGCTCCTTGCGTAGGGTTCTATTAGGATTTCTTACTTTTGTTTCAATTCCCCCTGTATGGAGATCTCCGTGGTGGAAACTTTATACAAGAAGAATTAGGTCCCCTGTCAATCAATCAATCAATCAATCAATCAGAACATTTGTAAAGTGCACTACTCACCCGTGAGGGTCTCAAGGCGCTGGGGGGGAAGTGGGGGTGCTGCTACTGCTCGAATAGCCAGGTCTTGAGTAGCCTCCTGAAGGTTAATAGGTCCTGGGTGTGCTGTAGGGGGATGGGGAGGGTTTTCCAGGTCTTGGCGGCGAGGTGGGAGAACGATCTGCCGCCGGTGGTTGCTCTTCGGATGCGGGAGACGATGGCGAGGGCAAGGTCAGCGGAGCGGAGCTGGTGGTTTGGGGTGTAGAAGGTGAGTCATCTGTTGAGGTATGCCGGTCCGGTGTTGTGGAGTGCCTTGTGTGCGTGGGTGAGGAGCTTGAAGGTGATCCTCTTGTTGACGGGAAGCCAGTACAGGTCTCTCAGGTGGGGTGTGCTGTAGCTGTGGCGAGGGATGTCGAGGACCAGGCATGCAGAGGCATTCTGAATGAGTTGTAGTCGTTTCAGGAGTTTGGCGGAGGCTCCTGAGTAGAGAGCGTTTCCATAGTCTAGCCTGCTGCTGAGGCGGGCCTGGGTGACCATTCTTCTTGTTTCGATGGGGATCCACCTGTAGATCTTGCAGAGGATGCAGATGTTGAAGCAGGAGGACGAGAAGGCGTTGACCTGCTAGGCCATGGAGAGTGCTGAGTCGAGGATGAACCCTAGGTTGCATGCGTGGTCGTGGGTGTTGGTGCTGCTCCCAGTGCGGTTGGCCACCAGGAGTCGTCCCAGGCCGAGGGGGTGGAGCAGAGTATGAGGACTTCCGTCTTGTCCGAGTTCAGCTTCAGACAGCTGTTCTTCATCCACTCGGTGACAGCTTTCATTCCTTCATGGAGGTTGGTTTTGGCAGTGAGGGGGTCCTTGGTGAGGGAGAGGATAAGCTGGGTGTCGTTGGCATAGGAGATGATGTTGAGGTCGTGTAGTCGGGCGACGTGGGCGAGCGGTGCGATGTAGATGTTTAACAGTGCTGGGCTGAGGGATGAACCTTGGGGAACGCCGCAGATGATCTCAGTGGCTTAGGATCGGAAGGGGGCGAGGCGAGACGGACGCTCTGGCTCCGCCGGAGAGGAAGGAGGCGGTCCATTCCAGTGCCTTGTCTCGGATCCCTGCGTTGTGGAGGCATGTGCGTAGGGTGCGGTGGCAGACAGTGTCAAAGGCGGCTGACAGGTCCAGGAGGATGAGGGCTGCGGTTTCGCCATTGTCCAGCAGGGCCCTGATGTCATCGGTGGCGGTGATGAGGGCAGTTTCGGTGCTGTGGTTGCTGCGGAACCCGGACTGGGACGGGACTGGGACTGGGACGGGTCCAGGAGGTAGTGGGTCAGTTGTTTGTTGACAGTCTTCTCGATGACCTTCGCCGGGAACGGGAGCAGGGAGATGGGTCGGAAGTTCTTGAGGTCTTTTGGATCAGCCTTGGGGTTTTTGAGTAAGGCGTTGATCTCGGCATGCTTCCAGCTCTCTGGGAAGGTCGCGGTCTCGAAGGAGATGTTGATGGCTTTGTGGAGGTGGGGTGCGATGGTGGCGCTTGCTTTGTTGAAGATGTGGTGTGGGCATGGGTCTGACGGAGAGCCGGAGTGGATTGTGTTCATGATTTTGATGGTGTCATCATCTGTTATGTTGGTTCAGGTCAGAAGGGGGTTGGTGTGGATGGTGGCCATGAGGTCGGAGGTCTCGGTGGCTGTCGGGGCGGACAGGGTGTTGATGCTGTTGTAGATGTCTGCGATCTTGCAATGGAAGAAGTTGGCAAGGGAGTCGCACAGGTCTTGCGAAGGTGGAATGTCGCTGATGTTGGATCTGGGGTTGGAGAGTTCCTTCACGATGTTGAAGAGCTCTTTGCTGTTGTGTGCATTGTTGTCTAGGCGGTCTTTGAAGGAGGCCCTTTTGGCGGATCTGATGAGGTGATGGTGTCTGCGGATGGCATTCTTGTGGGCTATTTAGCTGTCCGGTGTCTGGTCGAGGTGCCATTTCTTCTCTAGTTTCCGGCAGGTTTGCTTGGAGGCCTGGAGGTCCGCGGTGAACCAGCTGGCTTTCTTGTCGGTGTGTCTGTTGGAGGGTTTCTTGATCGGGGCAGGAGTGTTGGTGCAATCGTCGATCCACTGTGTGAGGTTGCGGGCGGCGGTGTCGGGGTCAGTGGGGTTAACGGGTGGGCTTCAGGCCAGGGTGGTGTTTAGCTGATCTTCGGTGACTTTGCTCCAGCAGCGGCGGGGGATCTGTTGAGTGCGGTGGTGTGTGGTAGGTTTCCGGAAGGTGAAGTGGACGCAGCAATGGTCGGTCCCGTGGAGTTCTGTGGTGTGGCTGAAGGAGACGTGGGAGCTTGCGGAGAAGATGGGGTTAAGCATGTGGCCGGCAGAGTGGGTGGGTGTTGTGACGAGCTGTCCGCGGTTGGCAAGGTTGTCAGTCAAGGTGTTGGAGTTGGTGTCGTTGTTGTTCTCAAGGTGGAAGTTCAGGTCCCCGAGGAGGATGTAGTCTGTGGGGGCGAGGGCGTGCATACTGGTGAAGTCAGCAATGGAGTCTCTGAACTGTGGCCAGGGTCCAGGGGGTCTGTAGATGAGGGTTCCTCTGAGGGTGGTGTTGGGATCAGTGTGGATCTGGAAATGCAGGTGTTCGGCGGTGCTGAGGGTGTCGTCGGTGCTGGTCGAGACTTTGAGAGTGTTCCTGTGGACGATGGCGATTCCTACTCCTGTTCCATTGGTGCGGTCCCTGCGGGTGATCTTGTAGCCATCAGGTATGGCTATGGCAATGTCGGGTGCCGTTGAGGGGTTCATCCATGCGACGTCCGGGGAGGTGGAGTCGAGTAGGTCCCAGAGTTCGACGTTGTGCTTGCGGGCGGAGTGGGTGTTGAGTAGAATGCATCTGAGGTGGTTGCGTCCGTTCTTGGTGGGTGGTTTGGCAGGTCGGATGCTGGTGAAGCTGCAGCTCCGGCAGGAGAATGGTCCTTGGGTGCGCTTCGGGGCAGCCAGGACGCAGGTGTGTGATTGTCTGGTGTTGAGTCCATGAAGTGTGCTGGCATCGTAGTGGTGACAGGCGTCGTGGTGTTCGTAGAGGCCAGGGGTCTGGCACTGGGCGCGGTCCAGGCGTGGACGGGCGCAGATGTGCTTGCCTTAGGCACGCCTTCGGTGTGCCAGCAGTGCGGCCAAAGGGGAGGTGGGAGGGAGGAGCAGCTGGGAGGTGGAGCGTGGTGGCGAATGGGCGAGCAGGGGGGCGGAGCTGCGGGGGACGCAGCAGCGAGAAAATTGGGCAGGAGAGCGGGCGGGGGGATACAGAAGGCAAAAGGGAGCAGAAACAATATAACAGTGCAAAAAGAAACAAATAAAAATGAAATACAACTTAATACAATTAAACACAATACGGGGCCGAAGCACAGTTGCAGCAGTGCTGGCAGAGAGAAGGGGGCAGATCAAGAGCAGAGAGCTGCAGTCTCGAACCTACAAGCAAGCGGCAGCAGCGGGCTCACGGGGACACGGACACACAGGTGGTGCTGTGGGGAGCGACCTGCCTGACAAAACAGGGTCAAGGGTCGCTCTCTTCACCGCGCAGCAGCCGCTATATAAGGGAAGGTGGGCGGGAGGAGCAGCTGGAAGGCGGGAGCGGGGCGGCAAATGGGTGAGCAGGGGGGCGGGGCCGCAGGGGACACAGCGGCGGGAAAATTGGGAGGGAGAGCGGGTGGGGGGATACAGAAGGCAAAAGGGACCAGAAACAATATAACAGTGCACAAAGAAAGGAATAAAAACGAAATACAACTAAGTTGCAGCAGTGCTGGCAGAGAGAAGGGGGCAGATCGAGCGCAGAGAGGTGCGGTCTCAAACCTACAATCAAGCGGCAGCAGCGGGCTCACGGGGACACGGACACACAGGTGGTGCTGTGGGGAGCGACCTGCCTGACAAAACAGGGTCAAGGGTCACTTTAAACTTATTTTTAGCCATGTGTAAAGTGCTTTTCCCAAGGAGACATGAACTGTGGTCTAAGGGACCCTGCCACATCTGTAAAAGTAGAGGAAGAATGAACCATGGAAGGGCAAGGTAATGATACAGGGACAAGGAAATCAATCAGTGGTGGGAGGAGCAGTCCTTATATCCTGAGAATTACCAGCGCTCATTGACCTGTGTGCTTGCCACCCAGAAGGGAAGCAATAACTCTGTTGTAGTTCTTCAGAGAGGCAGAATAAATGCTGTTAACCCAGCACAGCTGATACCCTGTTGGTTATGTCCTCCTAGATTTCAAGGAGAGGTGAGGTGGGAGAAGGTTTAGATGTGGCAGCTTTTTTTTGAAGGAAATAGAGGAAGAGGAGAGGCAGTAGAAACTTGGAATGTTGTCTATGTTCTGCTAGTCCCAATATGGACACACACTTTTGATACATTATCTGAACATCATACAGTCTATTTGCTCACATCCATGCAGCCACCACCTGTCCATGCCTTTGTTGGAGGTGCTGGTCTTGCCCACTGAATTCTGTATCACATCCTCTGAACCCCCACCCTTTATTTGCCCCAGTGCATCATCATGAAATATAATACACATTGCAATTCCTAGTACTATCTAATGCGTAGAGTCACAAAGAAACTAACCACTAAGAAATGTACATTCACGTATAAACAGTGAGTCATCTTCATCATTGCAGTTTAGCCTAGAGTTCCTACTTCCAACATGGGATAATCCCCCAAAACAGACAACCTTCTGCACTCAAATGAATAGACTGCAGATGAGATACATCATCCTCCCCTAAAAGGTGGCCCATTTAATGATATAGCACATAGAAAAGATATACACATGACAGCACCAAGTTTGAAAATATGCAAAGACAACAATCCTTTAAATCCATAATTGTGATGAGGTAATTGCTGTAGTCATTGTTTGTTGAGGGGCTACCACAGACCACTGATGTTGGTAGTGACAGCTGTGTTTAAGGCATGCCCCTGTACTTCACTCAATATACTTACATCTTTGGAATTGACTTTGAACCCCAGATGCCAAAGTTGCCCCTGGGAAGTGTCTTGTGCTGAACATTAAGGGGGCTTTCTGGATGGCAGGAAGTGGGTTATGATAGACAAATACACAATTGTAAATGATGAGAGCATTATTTGACTGTGAAGCCACACAAATAGAGATAAATGAGACCACCTTCAACAATGCCTAAGAAAAAACCCAGTGCTGCATCGAACTGACAGTGGACGTCAGTTTTGACACTGCCGGCCATTCCCCACAAGAAATATGTATCATATGCAATTGTTTGCACAGATCATACATGCTTATGTTCTTTCATAGTTTGAGTAGTCTGACTGTCATGTGAATAGTAAAAGTAAGTGTTATATGGTGTATACCAGCCAATTAGAAGAAGTCTGTGTACATCTCATTGATGGCTCCTGCTTCTGCTGGGTTTGTAAATGATGTAATGCACCTCTTGTGTCAAAGCACCAGGATTTGAGTGACATTTCATAAAAAACTATTTATGACACCCAGATGATTCCAGCTTTATTTCTCTTTTGAGTATTTACCTTGCCAGTGCTACATAAATACAATATTTTTTAATGGTATTGCAAGAAGCAGCTGTAGGAGAAACACTTCTGCTCTGGGACTCCCCACACCTCTTTACATTTTCTGTGAGAAAGATAGATCAGTGATAGTGCCCGTTCTTTTAAATATTAGTAGATCTCTGCCTTTGAGTGGTTACTAATTTTCCAGTTGGAGGTGATCAAGTTCTACAAATTAGAGTTTGTACCTATCCTGCAGATTGCTCCGCAGAACATTTTTATATGATGGGGAAAATGGAAAAATACAAAGGTATACATTTGTATAGGTAGGTATAAATCATAAAGAAAAAGAAAATCAAGGTAATAAAAAAGATATATCAAGGATTATGCCCTACAAAATCCCAGGAATGTGTGGACAGTTAATAATAAATCTGAAAAACAAGAATATTCACTTGGAAACTTCGGACCACCCTTCTTCCAACTTCCAAGGCTTCCACAGGTATCAAATGCAGATTTTGCACTTATCAATAAAATACTGAACGCTAGGAAAACAGGTACTTTCTTTTACAATCCTTCTAAGAACTACTTAAATAGCCTTTCATGATACTTGAAGAATTTCAAACCTCTGATTTTGACTGGCAGGCCAATCTCAGCACATTTGTACCATCTCCAAGAAGGGCAAACCAATTGATTGAAACCATCATTTCGAAGAACATGATAGGGTCAAAGATATATGATCTTCTACAGGTTTACTTTTGCAAATTTCCTTAGGTCATGTGCATTGAGGTGGTGAGACAAATACAGAGGTTTGAGGAGCTATCCCATACACAAGATTGATTCCAACTTGATGCAAAACTCCTGATTTTGATTCGGGTGAGCATTGGAAATATTGCGAATAATAAAAGCAAAACTAAAAATTCCTCTGGAAGAATCTCTTTCATATTTAGGGCTTCCTTTATAAAGACATCTTTTTCAGTAGAATATGATCCTTTTTAAGTAACGAGAAAGCAAGTATAACCCTTAACATTCATTAACAAAATAGTCGGGGAAAGTAATAGATTTAACACAAACACCTGAACATCTATCAATAGCGCAAGAGGAGCTTTACTACCACTGAAAAAGATGGACACAGATGCCTGAGACAGAAAATAATTTTTTATGGGGGATACCATAGATTCTTACAATGCATTGATCATCCCCTTGTTTCACTTATGAATAATAATCTTTGATCTCATATTCAGAATTTTTTAACCGTGAACACATTTAGATCATTGGCTCAATTCTGGATCACAGGCTCACACACTGGATCTCCTTGTGACTCATAGTTTTGATCATATACTTTGATATGGTAGTTGCATCATTTAAACTTAATACATGTTAATGTTGCCCATGTGTAGGTCTCTGTATACTTTTTTCTTGTGCAAGCCAAAGTAGCTTTAAGGACTGCCTAAGTAAGTAAGTAAGTGAGCCAACTTACTAATGCGTTGTACATTAGATATTTTTGCACTCAAAGTCTGGGTCAGAACTACATCTCATTTTGGTGACCTTGATACGTTCTTTATATGTTCTATGTTCTCTCTATTTGGTGACCAAGGTAAATTGTTTTTCTCATTTTGGTGACCTTGATACGTTGTTTATATGTTCTATGTTTTCTCTATTTGGTGACCATGGTAAATTGTTTTTCTGTGTTAAAATTGTGTCGTAGGAATCATATGCCTATGGCAGGTTAATCCAAGTTTTTTTTTATAGATATTTTTATTTGACCAGATTCAGAATAAATATACATATATAGCGAACATCAGAGTTAATATTCTCATTAAATAAATATATAGCAGCTTTAGACATACAATAGAGTCCCTAGATGCATTGTAAAGATTCCCTAGCAATTTGCATGTAAGCTAGTAAGAAAAGTTAAGAATTTCATGTCTAGTAAAAATTAGGATTCTGGCTATAAATTAGAGAAACATCCTAATAAAGTGCAGAAAATTGGATCAGATATTGCATTAGATTCCTAATATTTCTTAAAATCAGTAAATACTAGAACATAGAGTTATAATACAACACCAACCATACATCATTATAAAATGCAAAGAAATAGATTTATAATCCTTCCTACAGTGCAACGTGGATAGATCCTAGTGCATAGATGTTACATTCCTAAACTAAGCAAACATTTTTATAAAGTGCAAAATACTGGATAAAAATACATAAAAAGAATCAAAGTGCTTCCGTAAATTCAGTTAATAGACAATTATGTTGTCTCAAATGAATTCTTAGTCATTTTACATAAAAAGGTATTACAGTGAAGAGGGCCAAAACATAAGTTTGTGATGCTAAATTGTCCCCCTCCAACTCTCTTTGTTATCCAGTTACATATAAATTGCTATTACCCTACTGCATTGGTGCAGTGTTATCTGGTCCATTGGTCATTCGAGAATAACGTTTTATGAAGCCAGTACGATAACGCTTAGGCATGTATTCTGCTTTAGGGGGAACTACTGATATTAAATGCTCATACTGTTTAGACCAAATCTCAGCATTTAAATTAATTGTGCATTAATTTCACACCCCCACTACTTTTCTCCATTCACATTTTGCCAGGAAATGCCTGGTGAACTATGTATAGATCACAAAATGTCATAATAACATATGGTGTGTGGAGCATTGATGCGTTAAGTCAAACTCCACAAGTGATCCCTCATTCCAACCAGACAAACTAAGAATGGCATGATAAAATTACTTTATTCTAAAGTCCAGAAGTGCATTTCTAATCCAGATGTTTAGGCGATGCCAATGTACTAAGTGCGTTGCTGTCTCTACTAACTAGCAAAGGTTAAGATAATGCAGACTTTCAAGCAGGCTTCATAAAAACGAAATTTGACTGTTGAACAAATATTATAACCCCCCCAAAACAACACTTATTTAGATATAGTAGAATTTTGAGCAAGTTGTGATACATTTATAAAAGCAGGAGGGGGGTCAGGTGTATAAACCAACATTCAAGCTATGGTGCAAAGAATTCAAGATAATGTCATAGACATCGTATGTTTTTTGTGAAATGTCTTCCTAGTAACCACACCCTGGTGTTGTTTGTCATCTTTTTGGGACTTCTTGACTACAAGGACGCTGCACAATGAACAACAAGAGGCCTCAAGAGAAAGAGTTTCCTCTCGGGATATATTCTTGCTGTACGGGATTAGCTTTTGCATCTTAAGGTACCCCAGAGATCCTATCCCTTGTGACCTGAGGCTTATATAAATCCCTATCAGCTCAGTCTGGAAATGGTGAGGATCATCATCCATCAGATAATCACACTATGCTTTAGCTTTATTCCTTTGCCCCTTAGATCACCTTAGGCTAGTGTTGAGTCCAATGACTGAGCCTCTGGGTGCTCCTCTGCCCACATCACCACATGACATGCAATACTCCTTCTGACATGCAGACATGAAATGGGATCATTGTTTAATGTGCCTTGCAAGTGGACAATAATCGAATAGGGTTTCTTTACGGTAAGTGATGATCTTGGATGGGTACATCAATTATTGCTCATTAATTTTAGCTTGGGTTCTAATAGCAATTGTCTCATCTGTATTCAAGTACATTCAAGCCATTTAACCATTATCAGAAAAGACTTTCTGTATTTGTTTGGGAGGAAAAACATATTTTGTGGGAGACCTCACACTTGTCTTCTCATCTCAATAACATTCTATATCTTCTGTAGGAACGCGGTCTGACTTGTATGGAGACTGGGGTCCTTATGCGTCAGCCCCAGAATGTGGAAACCCATTGATGCATCAGGCCCTAAGTGAATATGTTCACACCCAGCCCAATTTGCACAAACATTATGTCCTGAGAGTGTTTTCACAAATTACCTACAATTCCATGCTTGCTTCAATGTAAAAAATAATTAAGTCTGGATAAACAAATTGGTTAAGTGCTCCTTTCAACTTTTTCCCAACCATCATTTATCAGTAGGCTCAATGGATTTTATTTCTTAATGATATGTAATCCAGAACAAAATAAACAAAAAATAGAACACATGAAAAAATGAGACATAACATGACAGGCATAAAGCTATATTACACTATATTATGCTAGTTTAACACAAGCTGATTGTGACAGCTCACACATGCAGTATATCCGGCAGCGCACAATTAGATGAAGAAGCACGACATTTAGATGCATATTTATGAGCCACTTGAGCCGCCGTAGCATCTGTTTTTGTGAAACTCCAGTAGGGGCAAACAACCAAGCTAGTGGGCATATTTACAAGCTCCTTGCACCACTGGAGCCTCACTTTATTGCAGGCCCATATTTACAAGGCAACACAAAGCCACACTACATAGCTTTTCATGGCCTTGTAGATAAGGTGTAAGGCCACGCAGCGCAAGTTGCTGCATTGCCTTATGTTGCGGCAGGGAGGCATGCCATGGGTGTTGATGTGGGTTTTCCCATGCAACATCCATGGATTATGACACTGCCTCAGCTACACAACATAGTGTAAATCTGGGGCAGCGCCTAAAACTTGCACCTCGCCAGAGTAGGCGTAATGCTGAGAAATGTTTTCTCCCTATTTTTTCCTCTTACCACATGTGCTGCATTCTGCAGCAAATGCAGCAAACATAGAACAAGTACAATGCCTCTTGTGATTGATTTTGTTCAGGAAGATGCCCTTTCCTGCACAAATGCAATCATGCCACCAACCCAGACAAACTTGCACCATGGTGCCAGGGTGCCTGCATTGGCGCATGGCTGCAATTTTTGCTCCAAGGCTGGCTGAAAGGACATGAATAAACTGTATCTTGATAATACGTTAATACAGTGCATTTCTGTCATTTTGAATTGGCTTAGGGCAGCACAGCAAAATGCCCTACGCCAATTCATTGAAATATGCTGCCATATTTATGAGGCCACACAAAGTCACTTTGTAGGGTTTCGAATAGCGTACAGATATGGAGTAAGGCAAGGCAAATCACTGCGTTGCCTTACTCTACCCTAGGGAGGCTTTCCATGGGTACTGCAGCGGGTGTTCCTATGCAACACCCATGGATTTGGAGGCTTTCCCAGATTTACATGACCATATAAACCAGGGGATGTGCTAAAAGCTTATGCCTCCCGAGGTGAAGTATCATGAGGGGAAAAACTTTATTTCTCCTACTTTTTTTTCCTCTTTCCATATGTGCTGCATTTTGCAGCACACATAGAAAGAGAAAAGAGCTTCCCATGATTGTATTTGTGCAGGAAGGTGCTCCTTCCTGCACTTAAACAATCCTTCCAACAACACAGGCACCCTTGAACCATGGTGCAAGGGTGCCTGCATTTGGCATTAGGCTTCTGAAATGGCAACAGTATAGGGGGAAAGGACAAGTATGTACTGTATTGGATAAATATGGCGCGTTTCTGCCCTTTCTCTTTAACATAGGGCAGCATAGCTTCCCTAAACCAAATCCCCATAAATATGCCCCTAAGGGCTTGATTAGATGATGTCAGATATCAATTGATGTTATTGAGCATTGCAGCCCAGCTATACAAATCAACAGGCCAAAACTATTTCCAGGTGCTCCAGCAAGAGAAGAGCATCCTGAAAATACATCTTGCTGCAACTTCCTGCCTAAAATGATAATTTGATATTAAACTTCTGACTTTGGAAGAATGCACTCATGCAGCGTGTCTGCCTTTGGATAGTGTGTGAGGCTTGTATTGAACTGGTGGTCATCATCTGTAAGCAATAGGGTGTGGGCAGGTGCAAGGGGAATATGTTGTTTACTCTTTGAGGAGCAGAGAAGCTCCCTTCCTTGATATAAAAAATACCCCCTTTCTATGAGAAGACCCATTTCTGCTGGGAATCAACTGGTAAGGATCTGACTGAGTGGGAATGGTCTGGTTGACAAAAGTAGTATCAAATCTCCTGTTGGAATACAAGTAAGCAGAGTGCATTATTTGGTCTGGCTCTGCTGTGGTTTACTGTCAGATGCAAAAAAGTGATGGGTAGAGTGCTTGAATTCATCTCACCCACTGGTAATTACTTATGTATAAAGGAAAAAACAATTGGGCCTATTTAGGAGCTGTTTGCTTTACGTTGTTACTATGCAACATGATACTTGCATGACGCAAACCTTAAGTTAGATTTATGAAGCAAAGCAAGGCCACTTTGTGTGGCCCTGAGTGGCTCATCAATCTGGAGTAAGGCAACACAGCACAAATGACTGTGTTGCATTACTCTGGTCAAGGGAAGGCATTGTATAGGTGTTCCCATGCAATTCTCATTGTTTTACCAGAACTAGTAGACCTGGGAATGCACCAAGAAAATACGCCTTCCCCTTTACTTCCTCTTTCTATGTGTGCTGCACTCTGGTACACACATAGAAAGAGGACTATGCCTCTCAAACATGTCATGCAGTGCAGCACAGCAAGATGACTTGCTTCACTGCTGAGCCTTTTCGTAAATAGGCCCCAATTGCCCCTATGGCAGAAGTGTAAGCCTCAACTTCTGTGGTAAACATAGAAAACCATCACTAGATTGCCTTGAACAGGAATCTAATCAAATATCTACTCCGTTCATTTCAAACAATCAGGTTAAAGATAACTTTTTAGAAAAAAAACATTTTGCATAGTAACAAGGTGCCCAAAAAATACTGCAACACAGTGAAAGTGAGTGAGTTAAAAATGCGCAAGTGCAATATAGAAAGCATATATTCAAGTGACTGATATGGATACATTTGTTGTTACACGTCCCTCTATGGCACAGTGTCATATTCCAAATCAATTTTAAAAGACAATCCACGGATATTTTTGTAAACATTTGCCATAGAGATTTGAATTAGCACACTCAGCTAGAGGAATAGGGAAAAGCAATCTCTGTCTGAAAACAAGAAGAATGGAAACCATAAATCTACATGTTTGCCAGATTTACTTTATCGAAACAAAGCTGAAGGAATTTCAGGCATAGTAAGGTATGCCTGGGGTGGCTTGTGTTCCCAGATCGATGGGATCTGGTCTAACAGTTTGGTTTGACTGTTCTCATTGGAGCAAGGCCACAACTGATTTGCATAAGGTGGTACATTGAATGAAAAACAATGGTCTGGAATGTGGCCCAGAGCAATTGCCGATGGCTGAGATTAGTTGAAGCATTCCTTCCAACACCTTGTTGTTTTTGCAGTGGATTACTTCCAGGTAACAATATTCACTGCCCACTGCCCACCTTCCAGGCTGAAAAATGTTTAGTAAAAGGTTTATTGTGCTTGGACATCATGGCCACAGTGAGCTTAGGATAGGCATCAAAATAACCTGAGCTCTATTGCTGCTTTGTGTTCCACATATTATATCTAAGGTCACTATTGCTCATGTTTTGGCTCATAAATCTTTATTATGTGATATGTGCTGCTGTTGCCTGCATGAATAGGAGTACATGTTATACTGTGTCCAATGCACAAAGAGGGGGGACCTTCTTATATTAAGACCTTGAAGATGCTTCTTTACCATGCATGCTAAGGACAGGCTTTGAACACAGAGCTTCTGCCTCAATGTTCATTTAAATACTTGAAACGTCTACTTTCTGTCTGTCCGAGGTGAGTAGCATCCAGACCCGGCACATTAAATTAAAGAATTAAAGGAGGCTTATAAAGGCGCTACTCGACGAGACAACATATCGATATACATACCAACTAGATACTCTACTAGTGGTATCAGGGCCCAACTGGTTAATCTACAGAAGTGATAATACTGGTTCACTCTGTTTGGGATAATGGTGGACACTTTTTGAAGAACCTATCTAGTGAATCTCCTTGGACTAAATTGGAATTTCCTTCCACCTCTCTAGTTATATCGTGTCCGACATACAGATCGTTCAAATAATAAGTTTGTGGTGAGGAACAGTGGAATGCGTTCTAAGGACCTGGGTTGTTATTGACATTCTTGGCCTTATATTCCATGAATACCCTGTCCACCCAAACCTGTAGATCCACGGGATCGTGACAACAGTATTATTTCATTTAGCTTTGAAGAAATAAAACCTTTACCTAGGAGTGCTCTAATTCACAAGCCACAGGTGTCATCTGTTCAATGAATAGGTTTTCCTTTTACTTCGCCCTGTTGTTTTCGGATCCTGAAATTGAATTTTACACACTTAAAATCTGACTATCTGCAAATCGATTTTGGTGAGCTTAACCATTCCTCACTATGGCTCTACCTGCTGCAAGCGATTTGGACCACCTGACCATGGTAGCCCTAAATACGTACAAGATTGTCTATCCCCCAACCTCTCGAACAAATCAGCTAAGTCCTTTAAACACAATCTACTCAAAAGCTGTCCGGAAACGCTGGAAGTTACTGTCTTCTGGTGTATTCAGCGCCTAAATACCTTCAGGTTATGTCGTGCTTTATAAATCCTTCATTTAATTTCATTTCATTATCTCTGAAACCTACTATTGCTCCTCAAAGGGTTTAGTGGCCACTGACCTTATGTTCTACACTTCCAGAAGAGCCCGGTGGAGAAGAGCCCTTATTTCAACGCTTCGTACCAAACCCCTATGCAAAACCCTTCACGGCTTCAGAATAGTCGTTTTACCTTCTCCAGTACTTAATGCTGATCTGACCATTCTCTATAACAATGGTAACATCCTCATTTGAGCATCTGACCTAAATCTGAATCGCTTTGACATTATCTATATGGAGATTAATATATCAATTAATAACTCAATATCTAATCTACATTGTTTGAGTTTGCCCTCTACTGGGAAGCTCCTGTTCCTCCATCCTTGCTTCTTCTGTGTCCCTCTCCCCTTCATGCTCTATGATCCGGTCTGATAATTCCCCAGACAAAATGAATGAGGGTAACTCTTTCAAACTCCTCCCTGGCAGCCAGGAGCATCCAATTCAAAGCGCCTTTAACAACAACTTTAGTGCTCCCACTGACCTGCAAATAATCTCCACCCTATCAACATCCCCGTTTGCAGTTGACAAATGAGTATGCTTCTTTAAGCGTCCACAACACCAATCCTAGTGCTTCCCCTACCCTCTACTCAATACCTTACCCCTTTACATTACATACTAACCCTCACCTTCCTATCTCCTCTCATATTTCTTCCCCCATCACTCAAGGGAAAGTTCCCATACCT
Organism: Triturus cristatus; assembly: GCF_964204655.1. Lineage (NCBI taxonomy): Eukaryota > Metazoa > Chordata > Amphibia > Caudata > Salamandridae > Triturus > Triturus cristatus. The sequence continues at coordinate 1,815,760,233 of NC_140590.1, read as the reverse complement.
GACACTTATACGCCTCCAGCATGCTCCCTTCAACCTCCCTCACCATGCCCGAATGACATCAATGCTAATCCTCCCCCCCTAGAGGTTAATATGACAGAACTCTGCCGAACTACGATTTCCCCCTGCAATCTGGTTGAGGGTGAGTATTTATCTCCCAACTCCACTCTACCCAAGGGACTCCATACATGTTATTGCTCAAGGCGAGTCACTGACTATGTTAGTCTCCAATTCTTTGGGTAGAAAAAGGCTGACATCAAGCACGATCCCCTTACTGTCAGAAATAACCTTCAGACCCTCCTACACTTATCCGTAAAGACTGAGAATGTTTGCAAACCCTATCCCTATTGCGGATATGATCGACCCTCTCTCCCAACCAATGTTATACATTTCGGTGATGATAGGTCATCTCGCAAAATCCCACAATGAATTACTAGGCCCTTTCCCAACCACCTCTTCAGGCCCCTTAGTTTCCTACCTCAGCTGTCGGATGATGACACGCACGCTCTCCTTCTTTCGTACAATGGCTCTTGGCGAGGCTACTCGGACGCACCAGTCAACATACCAACTATCTCTGCAGACCCTGGCAGAGAACCTAGTGTTCACTCTAGATGACTCCTCCTCCCCTATACTTGACATCTTAATCCCTCCTGATTATGACATCATCAGATGTGATAGACTAGATAAAATAGGTGGAGGCATTGCCTGCATCCATCTCTCCAGCCTCACAAAGGTACTGATGTCCTCATGTGAGCACCTAGTCACAGAAATCTGGTGACCTGGTGACAATCTGCTCTTCTTAAAGCAAATTATGGAGTCCATTTCCTCTTGCGTTGACCTTCACACTAGCCATTTCTTCCTCAGGGAGTTTAACGTTCACTGGAATGACATAATTGACCCCCTTGTTGCCCTTTTAAGGCTTTCCTGTCAGACCTCAACCTCATCCAGGCCTTCATGGTCCCACCCACAATAAAGGTGCAACCCTAGACCTTATCATAGCTAGAGACAACATTATTCTTCTTCATGACATTATACGTTGTGATTGATCGGATCAACACTAAATCTCCTTTCACTTTTTGGAAAAGGTCTATTCAGACAAGGTCAACCGCTTAAATACAAACAGCTGGTTCACAAGCTGAGATACATCAACCTCAATAATCTAACCTCCATTAGCAAGAACTTGCTTCAGTCACCCCCTAACATGTATAACGAGGACGACCTCAAGGATCACTACATCAATTCCATGTCAAGTCTAGTTGCCTACATTGCTCCCTTGCAACTCAAAAGAATTCCAACCAAACAATCCAAACCTTGGTTTAATGAATCCTTAAATGAGGAACGTCGCAAACCTAGGCTGTCGGAGAGACCTTGGAGAAACTCTCCTTTCACCACAAGCCGCAAGCAGTTAAGGAGGATGAGAAGCGCTTGCAACAAACACATTTGCAGTGCCAAATTAGATCACTTCGGAGTCCAGCTGGACAGCGCTAAAAATCGACCCACAAAACTGTTTGAAATCATCAAACAACAAATCACTCAGACCATAAATCACACTTCGGCACCCAGGACCTCCGACCCCAGTGAGCAAGATTTCTCTGCTCACTTCTTGGAGAAGACAAGGAAAATTGAACGTGAACTGCAAAGTGACGCAATTACCAGCAGTCCTTGAGTTCCCTACAGCGACTGTACCTAAGGCAGAGATTGCTTTTTCACACCCCATTGTAGGCTCTCCTAAAAACAACGCTTCTTGGAACTGCTTCATGCTCCCGGATGATGCGGAGCTGGCACTCTCCTTGGCGTCTCTAAAACCCTCTAACCATGATCCCAATTCAGCCATTCTCCCACTCTGGACCCAGATTATTCAAAAATCTTCTGTACAGGGGAGGATTCCTGACTGCCTAAAGATGGGGCAAGTCACCCTCATCCCTAAGAAGCCTAATGTTGACTGAGCAGATCCCTCTAACTTCCATCTGATCACTAGCATCATGACTTAAGCAAAATTACTCGAGAAATGTGTCCATACACAGCTCCGCAACCACATAAAATAATTTCAATCAATCAAACATCTTTATTGCGATCATTATGATCATAAAAGACAACAATTATATACGATAATAAAATTTTTGTATAAATTCATCATATCAATGATACACACTATAAAATCACTATCGATTAAAATACATATCAAAGCATTTTAAATAAATTACATTCCATTACAAGACTATTTAATAAAAACAATAGGTTAAAACAGGGATAAAATGCTCGAGAGCACGGCTCACAACTATTTGTTATTTTCTTGCCCCCCTAGACCCATGGATCCATAAGCTAGAGTGCATTTTATGTGGCCAAATTTCACAGGGTATTAAAAACAGTACAACTTGGGCCTAAAATGCTAGCATTTGTTCATTAATCTTCATCTTATTTGCCCTTATACTCCACACCCATCTCAGGAATTTTGCCATGGCAATTGCGATGTATTTGATAATAATTTTTGGAGAGCCGTGGCACAGGATCAAGTGCCCATATTAGAGCAAAGAGCTTTGATCCATTTGGCTCTGGGAGATTTGTATGCCGGGCAAGCAAAAAATATATGCGGAACTGTCTCGACCTGCACAGGACAAAAAACACATGTATTGCCCGATAAACTCTGCCATTTTTGGGTAAAGGCTTTGACCGGGAGAGTACCTACCCAGAACTGGAAATAGAGTTTTTAATCACCCGGTTTGGATATGAAGTCCCAATTATCCTCATATTGGGCCACACATTTGTGCTCCAAAAATAACCTGGTCAGGCAAGAGTTCATATGGTGGGACACTGATTTTACTCTTACCATATTCCAGTATGTTTCTCTGAAAACCCGCTTGGTAGGAAAGGAGTTGCCAACAGGATCCTCCCATAGGTGACTTAACGCCATATCTTGTAATACTCTTTTAACTTTTTGTAACCAAGGGATTTTACAAGATACATCGATTTTAATTACGTCTTTTAGTGCATTGGCATAAGCAACCAGCTCCGGGGTAGACTAGAGCCTTTTCCAGAAAGCTGCTGGTCTATATCGTGCTGCAAATATATAACAACCTAAATCTAAATACAGGGGTTTCAGGGGAGTAGATTGAGGAAGACCAGTAAGAGCTCTCACAAATTTGTTCTGGGCCACAGTTAGAGGGGTCACGTTGTCAAAACCCCACAACTCTGCACCATATAGGACTGAGGCCCTGACCTTAGTGTTGTAGATCTGGAGAGCTGGTCCTACCGGCTTGGTCTGAGATAATCTAAATTCTTTCCCCAGCACACCAACGAGTTGAGCATGCTTGAGGGCCATTAAGTCAATTTGGGATTGCCAGTTTAGTTTCCTACCCAAAGTTACCCCAAGATATGTAAAAACATCTGTTTGTTCTAACTTTGTATTATTCAGATACACATTCCCTCTAATTGATTTGTGTTTGTGCAGGACCATAAATTTAAACTCCTCGACCTTTACCAGTCTGGGTTCAGAGCTGGGCACAGCACTGAATTAGCTATAACCCACATACATGATGACACCTTGAGATCCCTTGATCAAAATATCCCCTGTCTTCTGATCCTGCTTGACTTGTCGTCAGCATTTGACACTATTAAACATGAAAACCTGATTGCTATTCTTCAACACAGGATGGGATTACTGGGCCCTGTCTTAAATTGGTTTGCTTCTTTTTTACAGAACCGTACCCAAATAATCAAAGTTAACCAATCACTTGACCAAATACCCCGGTCACGATTGGAGTACCTCAAGGTTCTGCACTCTCTCCCACACTCTTCAACCTTTTTATGGAACCTTTTTCCAATATTCTGAACAAATCCAACATTCAATACCATATGTATGCTGACGACACACAACTTTATCTGAAGATCTCCTCTCCTGAAGATATAAAAACTCTTAATGATGCACTTTGGAAAACACAACAGTGGCTAACACATAATCATATGTTTCTAAACTCCCTGAAAGCAGAATTCCTTCTGATTTCCTCACGCAAACCACTCAGCTCCTACTCAAGGTTGGATCAAACAACTCTCTGCTCTCAACTGTACCCTGCATGCTGTTGACTCCGCTAGATCTTTAGGCATCACCCTGGATAAACACCTAAACATGCAAGCTCACATTAGTGCCACTTTTAGGGGTGCAAATCATAAGCTCAACACCCTAAGGAAAGTTAAGCCATTCTTGCCTCCGTAGGACATCCAGATAGCAGTCCAATCCCTAGTTATCTCACACTTGGAATATGGGTTGGTGACCCTTGCAGGCCTTCCTAAGGCTTAAAGCCACCCTTAATGGTTCGGCCAGACTCATCGCAGGTTCCAGAAAACATGACCAAATCCCCCCGGACTTAATTTAGTTTAACTGGCTATCCATTGAAGCAAGGATTCGCTTCAAGATTGCTTGCCTGATGCACAAAGCGATTCACTGCAACACCCCCGTCTACCTAGCAAAAAAACTTGAGCACTCTGGCTCGAGTCAGAACTTAAGAAGCTCTAATACTCTACTTTTGAAACCACCCAAATTCAATAATAAAACAACTTACAACCGTGCCTTCTTGGGTCTGGCTCCTAGAATCTGGAATGCTCATCCTCCCGAGATCGAATCCAACCCCTTCAACTACCTCTTTCAAAAAACATGTAAAGTTTCTAATACTGAATGACCATACACTGCAATAGCTCTGATGCCATCTTTAATCTACTCCCTTCGCCAGCTGAACAATCTTTCTTTTTCTGATCGCTTTCATTTGTTATGTTTTCTCTTCACAGGTCTGTTTTGATGTATCACCTGCTGTAACTTTTTAGTAACTTCATGTGTTCTATTTTGTACCGACCCTTGTTTTAAAACATTTGCCTTGTACCCACCCTCCTTTGTACAGCGCTCGGATACCCTTTTTTTTGGTCATGTTTGCGCTTTATAAAACACTTCAAATAAATAAATGAATAAGAAGTCACTTGTGTGATAAAACACGTGTCTGCTGTATTTTAGCATACAGTACAAGTTTCTATAACAAATCTATGACTCCTGTTTTTTAATTTTATGCATTTGGATTTTACTATATATGGTAACAACAACATTGATTTACTTAATGTTGAGTGCTCTGGTACATTAATTTCTTAAATACTTGAAGTCTTAGCGGGGGGCCAACATGCTCCCAACAGAGGAGCAGTTAGTGATTAAGCTCTTCCATTAATGTCTTTGATGAAGATGGAGGTAGCTCTACCGTGATGCATTCCTGGAGACGCGGCTCATCCACATCTCTTTGTGTGTGCATCTCAGCCCAGTGATAAGTCTCTGACATTCATCCATCAACGTTATCTGTTGTTACCAGTGTGTAATCTAGGGCTAAGAGCATTCAAATGTTTTGATTCCTCAGAAAATACTTATTTTTTCTTAAAAACCTTATAGTGATTCCCTGCCAACATTCCTATTCTTCCTGTGCAGTTCAAATTAGGAATCCAGAAGTTGGAGCTATTAGGAAAACTAAGACATTTAATGTATTTTGGTCAACTGATGTATTTTGTCAGTATAGAGAGATACTGAGAGAAGCTCCCAATTCGCTGTTAACCAGTAATTTACACTGGTTTTCGTATGTGCATTTAACAGTTTTGACTGAATTTTTCTTGGTTTCCCAAAACTCTGTGGCACAAGCATATTGCACCTGCGTCTACAGTACAGGAGTCAACCAGCTTGTACCAAGAAGCTTTCTTGTTAACATAAACAATTCTCCTGTTTGCAAAAACCCTCTGCAGCTTGTAGGCCACCTTTATAATTCAGAGAACTGCCTTGCACATTCCAGAGGACTGTCCTGCTGCTTTAAGCCTGCCCTGAACTCTCATAGAACTACCCTCCTGCCTGTGGACTGCCTTGCTGATTGAACCCAGGACAACCAGAGTGACTCCAAGGGCTAGTTGGCTGGCCTCCTGTTCTGAGCTATAGGGACAAAAAAAACTTCAACAACTTGAACCCTACACCTGGACCTTGCCTTGAGTAGGCCCTAACTACCAATCAATCAATCAATCAGTCAATCTATCAATCAATCAATCATAGCATTTGTAAAGCGCATTACACACCCGTGAGGATCTCAAGGTGCTAGGGACCCACCTAGTACTGGACCCTTGGAATTGGTGCTAAAGGTGACTCAATAGCCAAAAACCAAAACTTGGATCTTATCAGCCAAAGCAGTTTCCTGCAAACCAAGAAGAGACTGGTACCTACAGACTTGCCATTCCTCCCAAGGTGTATCCGATGCGGCTTAAATTGACATAGATCCATGTTTTTCTCTGCAGCAGGTTCATCCTCTTTAGCTGATCTTCGCAGAGGGGGTATCCGGCACTGTGGAGCTCTTGTCGGCTACAGTGTGCAGCCTAATCCCACTGGAGATTTTCAAAGTCTGACCTTAGAAATCTTCACTGTGACTTTGTCCAGTAGCTCCGTGAAAATTACTCTTGCTCCTCAGACACCATCACCTGCCTTTTCCCATTGAACCTTAACACATGAGACCTTTTTCTTCAAAGTTTCTTCTGAGTCAAATGTAAGTTGAGACCAGGCCCAATCTGCTTCATGTATTCGAACTGCACTCCATCGCGGTTGGCCAAAACTGTCGACTTTGCCCCAGTCTCGCACAACTAGATGCCCATGGTTGGTGCTTTGATCTGCTGTTTTTTTTTCGCTGAACACTTTAAAAATGCATAACTGTCCTACTAGTTGGATTTATGTCTCTTTGGTATGAACTTATTTACTACATTGTATTCTATTTTTCTAAATTGGTATAGGAATTTTCTTGTGTTGTGTTGCTGCATAAATACTTTACACATTTCTTCTAAGTTAATCCTGACTGTTTTTGTGCCAAGGTACCAGAGCGTTGACAACAGATTAATTTAGGGTCTGACAAGAATTATGTTGTTGCTTTGCAGGGAGTTTTCACCCCCTCAATCAAAAACCCCATTTCTAACAACATCCATTGACTGATGGCCCAATGTCAGTTGACTGACGGTTATATGTTTTTGCTAGCAGAGCCAGTGGAGGCTCCAATGATGGAAACATTGTGGTATACCTGGTTTTAAACATACTAGTCACACTAAAGGTTTGGATCACTCGAGAACATGGAGGCCAGTAGGCCAACCGGTCGGGAGCTCCTGAGCTCTAAAAGCAAAAAAGTAATTTTAAACACGGGGCGCTTAGTTCGCATGAAGTAGATTTCCTTTTGGCACAAAAGATGTCCCTTAACACCTCAGATGCCACAGACGAATCCCCACATTCTTCATCGGACGTAAAGCAGAGCGTGATATAGATGGCACAAGGGTGAATCCACCGCAATCTCCAGGTCTCGAGGTGCCAGTGACCACAGTTTGGGCTCAGGCGGGGTCGGTGCTTCACTCTAACAGGAGAGCAGCCGCCTGGGTATCCTTCCAGGGGAAAACTCAGGTCAGCCCCCGCAACAGCGGTACCGGCAGCAATGGAAACAGCGCGGGGAGCAACAGAGCAGCAGCGGGCTTGGTCCCAGGACCCAAAGGAGAGAGGACCACGAGAAGAGGGCAAACAGCCAGATCGGAGAACAGAAGTAAAGGGCAAACAATTCAGACAGGTGAGCGGGCTGAAGGGGGTAGCCACAGGCGGGACTTGACTCATTTGCAAAATGGCAGGGGGAGGAAGGCAGAAATAGTCAGAGAGTCATTAAAGGAGCAATTACAAGATCTTACCCTGAGTAGGGGGATAAGATAGTGTTTGAGGAACAGAAACCTGACAGCAAGTCTTGCAGTGACCACAGAATTAATGCAAAACCGTATTACTTCAATAATACAAAGTAGCGAAAGAATTAAAAAGCTGGCTACAACCCCCCATATCCTGGAGTCTACCCTGGCATTAACTCGGGCAAGAGCAGTAGGTCCAAAGGTGAAAATCACCCCATCGCTCCACTCAAATGTCAAAGTTAAACAGTAATTCCCAAACAAAACAACAACACATGCAGGAGAACAGGGCAACAAAGAAGGCAAGCAAAAAATGACGGGGGTCAGTTCAGTGGCAGATATCCCACTCAGCAGTAACACATTTCAGGGACTAGAGTTAGACGAAGTTACAAGGGAAGAAGAAGCCCCACAGGGCACCGCAGAGACAAGAACAAGTGGGCAAAATCCTCCGAAGGTCCAAAAAATGGTGGAAGGAACAAAGGTAACGGAGAGCGTAATTGAGACACTGATCTCAGAAATTAGGGCAAATTTCCCTACCTCAGAAAAAAACAGCTCAGAATCCAGGGGCTTGTGAAGTCCTTGAAACAAAAATCAACACCATAATGAAATTCATTAATGTAGAAGAAGCCATCGTGGATGAGTTGGGGACTATGTAGTAAGGTAAAAAAATAGTAGAGCACCTCCCGGCACACCTTTCTGATCATTCAGCAGTGCAGATGGAGGTGTGCCTCCAGAAGCCACAGCACACAAATAGATGGACCTTGGATAGAACCCTGCTCCTAGACCCCGAGGTAGTAGAAAGTCTGAGAGTTGAAACCAATTCATTTCTTTTAATAAACACAAATGAGAATTCATGGAAGGTTCAGTGGGACGCATATAAGGCTGTATTAAGGGGGGAAAAAACTAGTCTAGCTGCTTTTCAGTATATGACCTCCAAAAACAAGATCAGTAATCTGGAAAAGGGAATCCCAGCCTTAGAAATGAGAACGTAAGAGGAGTGTATTGCACAAAAAAGGGCTAAACTAATAATGGAAACAAATGAAATGAAGGGAGATCTTTCTAGCACACTAGAAGCTATAATCATGGAAGAATGGGAGGCAGGTAAACTCGCTCACTATCAATATGAGTAGGGTTGCAACAAAATATTAGCATGGAAGACCAAGACAGAGCAAAGCCGTAATAAGATCTTATGTATTCAGGAGGAAAATCAAGCAGAACCCAGTATGGAAGAATCAGTGATTTGGAGTGTGTTTAATAGTTTTTTCAAGGATTTATATACTGAGGACACATGGTCCAGCGAACAACAGATAGAAAACTATCTTAAGAGTTGGATAAAGCAGACCCTATCAGAAGAACATAGAGGGGAGCTAAATTCCAAAATTACAGTGGAAGAGGTAATGAGGGTAGTAAAAGAGTTGAAGAAGGCTAAAGCAGCAGGCCCAGATGCACTGCCACATGAGATATATAGATCTTTGAAAGAAGAGCTCATGCCCCAGCTGACCAAGTTATTTAAGGGGACAGGAGCTACCAGAATCTTGGGAAGAGGCGACAATATGCATCTTATTAAAACCAGGGAAAGACCCAAAGCGTTGCGAATCATACATACCAATATCAATGCTAAACTGCGATTACAAGATATATACTCATTTATTGGCAAGAAGATTGGGCAAGGTTGTGGGTAGGTTGATTCACGAGGATCAGAAAGGTTTTATAAGGGGCAGACAGATCAAGAGTTAACACACAAATTGGTGGGAGCAATAGATGTGGCTACTCAGGAGAGAATACCCTTTTCTGTAATCACCTTCGACGCCGCAACGGCGTTCCATAGGGTCAGTTGGGCCTTTTTACATAAAGCAATAGAAGAGTACTGCTTGGGAAGCAGATTTGTAGGCGCAGTAAATTCTTTATATAGGGTACGAGACAGGGATGCCCCCTTTCCCCATTGATGTTCAATATTTATATAGAGCCCCAAGTAAATGCCCTGAGAGCTAATTGTCAGATAACTCCTTTCAAGTATAAGGAATGGGTTAAGAAGGCTGAAATTTACGCGGATGACTTAATGTTATTCACAAGAGATCTACCAGGTTCACTTCTGAGAATGATAGAGTCACTCGAGCAGTTTGGGAACATTTCAGGTTATCTGATAAACCAACAGAAGACTGAGATTAAGGAGTGGAACACCCAGAGTAAAAATCCTATGGTAAATCAACAGATAAGGTATCTGGGCATTCAGGTAGTAGGAGAGGTTGGGAAAATTGCCCAGGTAAATTTTAAATTCTAACAGAAACTAGAAAACTTCTTTATGCATGAAAAAGCCTCCTGTTATCTTTCCTCGGCCACTCTAATATAATAAAGATAATGATACTCTCTAAATTCACCTATATCTTTAACTCCATACCTCTAGAATTTAGGAGAGAGTGGTTTAACAGAATACAGGGAAATATCAGCAGTTTTATCTGGGCCTCAAGAGGAGTTAGAATCGCCTGGAGGAAGATTAGGAGGAAGAAGGAACATGGCGGGATTGCCAGTCCGGATCTGTTTCAATATTACAGGGCTTTTCACTTTAAAAACATTAGAGTGTTATTCAAAGAACATCGGCTATATCCACCGTACTTGCAAGCCATGAAAATTTCGGAAGGCAGCTACTTTCTTTACAAATTTGGTCATCCAAAGTTTTTCAAAAAAGCGAAACAAAGATATTATGATCGCTGCTAGATTATGGTATCAATCCAGACGCTTGTGGAAAATCACGTACTATACAGAAATTGCCCCACTCGTGAGCTCACCAGGAACACCGGAATGTTTAAAAGCTACAATATTGGTTACTTTGAGAGAGAGAGGAATACACAAGTGGGGTCAGCTAATAACAGATAATTCAATAGTCGAGTGGAACCAACTATTGTTACCAACTAACAGGACAATTTCCAAGGTTACATTTATCAGCTGATGAGCTTGACAAAAACTCTAGGGAAGGATGGCACAGGAAATAGGGATGTAGTGATGAAAATTCATGGGGATGTCATGAAGAAAGAAGTAGCACAGTGGTGTTGGTTGTTTATTTCAGCAGGAGAGGAGGTATTCATCCTACCCACAGAGATCTGGGGAAAAGACGTGCAGACGCTGGATGTTCTGAATTTATGGCAAGTATCAATGTGTACATGCTGGAATATAATTAAGTCTGCACCTTTCCAAAAGAATCATTTGTTCACATTGCATAGAGCTTACTGGACACAAAATAAATTGTCCAAACCGAGAAGGGGAGAGGAAAAAAATTGTCCCAGATATGGAGAGGAGAGAGCGGACGATGTCCATATGCTTTTGCAGTGCCCCCAACTACAGGTCTTTTGGAAGATGTGGTAAGATCCTCTCAGAAGTACTACACCAGAAAATAGAGGTCAGCCTAGAGTTAGTCATGTTTGGGGTGGAAAGTGGTATTGATAAAAGGGGAGGACCCAGGTAAAGTAAAAAACAGAACAATCTACTCTTCCTTTTGATATTATTGGCTAGACGGGAAATTCGCACTAAATGGATTCACCAAAATCAGCCAACTCTAGCGGAATGGCTGGTATCAGTCCGTAGGAAAAATAAACTAGACCGGGCGGGTACACGAAGCAAGAGACAAGAGTTTTGGGATGTATGGGAACAACACTGGAAGAGTTGACTTGATGGAATGGAATGTTCTCAGGAAAGTTGTAAAGTCCAATGATTAAGCAAACAACAATATGAGCAAGTGGGAACTGCTGCCACAGGTATTACTCCCAATAATGGAAGAGTGGGACAAGGTGCAGAAGGGGTCCTAGATGCCGGTAGGATACCCCCGTACACTAAATCCTCTAACGGAAGTTGTATGCCCGGGGATGAGGCCAGGGCAGCATAGGTTAGTTACTATGGTCCCCCAACTGCGGAAAAAATCTGTCATCTCATCTCAACCTGTTTATTGCACAATGACGACTAAAAGAAAAAAAACGAAATGTTTGGCAGAAAGCGTACCTCAACACTTTTGTGGTGCAGCTGTTGACCAATATTTAAATACTTTTCTTAGCTTTAACATTTCCGGTTTAATTTTCAGGATGGCATTACAGGCATGTGATGTACAATCTGAAAATGTGCTTTAGTAGTGTTTGCCCTCAATTAAGATATGTAAATGTAACTTTAATAAAAAATGACATCTTTGAAAAGTGCTCTTTTTTACTCATAATCTACTATTTCCAATTATATAAAGCGATGAACACCGTCAAAGTTACCCTCAAAGCAAATGTTGTCTTCATGTTTTTCTTCAAGAATAAATTGCATTTGCTTTGGAAACGTGCTATAAAATAACAGGAATTAAACATTTAACTGCGTCTGTATTTGTCTAATGGGATCGTATCAACATATAAACATGCATTTCCTGCAAATCATGATGGGACTGAGCGTCAACACAAAGGAGTAAGCACCCATAAGCAGTGTGCTTAAAAACAAAGTCTTCTTGTGCATTAGAAAGTAAGGAATGAGCTGTGTTGCTACTTCAGTAATGCTAATATTGGCACAGCACACAACAAGCATTCATTTTGGGGCATCCCAAGATTCTGGCATGTAAAAATCACATTCATGCCTACGGGATCCATCTCACCACAGTCCTGGATTCCTACATGATAGGTTTCCACCCGTATGCAATGATACAGGGTCCAACCTTTGGTTCTACAAGGATCCTGGTACAATCCATTACTTGTATCACTGCCTCCTTCTAGTCCACTTACTGATGATGAGCAAATGGCTTTGGTTTTGCCTCAATGGAGAAAAAACAGAAGTCGTGCTCGTGGGGCTTTTAAACCCATCCTTTCCCTTTATCTTTGCCTCTGTCATGGGGCTTCTTGCAGCACATTTCCATTAGCCTTTCATTCACCTCCCCAAATAAATTAGGTGTATTTGGAGTTCAGTTTTTTCAAACTCAGAACTGATGCATTACTTGACATTTTATTTTCAATCATGATCAAGTTCATCTTTCCCCAGGTACACTTCAATTTCCAGGCACTGAGCCCACTCTTATGTTATCAGTAGGTTTAATCCTATGGTGAAGGCTGAGACAAAACCTTTCAACCTGAGATTGAGCATTATATTTATACAGTCATCCAAGATATCAAGTTTTGATGAGGTTCAGCCCTCAACAGCCAGCTCTGGCCACAGAAAATGGACATTAGACTCATCTCCTTTTTTAGGAACAGCTGTAGCCCTGAAACTGTCTAAGGTCTTTGTTAAGTGGATGCTGCTTTACGGGCCCAAGGCTGACCTTACCTGGCCAAAGACATAAGCATATATTGTGAGTAAACATTGTATTACATTAGCACAACTCCAAATGAGGCTGTAATTGCTCTATCTAATGTTGAACAAGATCAGAGATCACATTTTTAAATGGTTAATTTGACATCCCCAGTTATACTTTCAATACATGATAACTTGGAAGCATTATGCTCCGAAAAAGTAGGCATGGAGAAGATGGTTTCAGATTTTGAAGTCACTGGTTACAACTCCACAAACCTTGCACTAGTGCAAACATTTATTAAAAGCTCTTTTTCAACATTGTTGTTGATTGATCACTGGGATAATCCACTCCTAAAAGCAGGCATTTTTCTTGAGAGCAGAAATGAGAAAACCACTAATAATTAAACAATTGCAAATTCAATTGCCACATATTTTTCTCATATATCATTTGATGTTTAGAATACTGTTTTACCCAAAAAATAATCCAGATTCCTCACTAAACATTTACATACATAAAGGGTAATCAAGCAGAAGATGATTGATTTTGCACCATCATTGCTAAAGACAGTTATCAATTGATTTAGCTCTAAACTTAATACATCATTTAGAGCATGGCTCATAACAGAGATATTGTAAATTGGTTTTTCTCCCATTTTCCCAAACCTGTGATCCACCCCTTTATTTACAGGTGGGGAAGCTGCCTGGATTTCTAAGTGGAGACTCGCGTGGCTCTGAGGTTAGAAATGATTTTCTGGTAGCCCATCTACCTTAGGGCTGCAGGCTGCTATGTGTCTAATTGCCTAAAATATTTAGGGTAGGCTTCCCAATGTATATTTTTCCTTCTCAAGATCTGCTTGGCGGACCCTTCATGAAAATGATTGAAGGCCCTCAATTGGAGAAAGAAAATTCTCTTCATACCAGAGTCCTCTATTTTTTACTCTATAGAAAGAAGCACAATCTAAAGGGGTATGTTTCTGAAGAACCAAAAATGAAGAACAATATTAATATTAATATTAATTTCATTTTTTCACTCACATCTACAAATAAACAGGGAACTGTAAGTTTGGTGGGTGGGGTGCTGTGGGTGGAGCACAATAACTTCAAATAAAACACTTATGTACAGAAAAGGAGAAGAGGTAGAGCAAATCATTTTTTTCAGTTTCAGTGATCTTTATGTATGAATTCCACATCCATTCTAGCAAGCACATGCAACATTAAAAATTGATTAAATCATAATAAATTCTGTGTGATGCCCAGTAGGCATAAAACTTCAATTGACCCTTTTAAAGCAAATACTGCATTTAATTCCTTTGTCTTTTTCTTTTCAGTTTACGATCAATTTGCAAAACAAGCCATAATCTGGAGAAATGGATGTGATAAATCAGACATCTGCCAAAGTATTCCTGATTGTAGGATTTTCAGATTTTCTTCAGTTTCAAGAGCTACTTTTTGTTACATTTCTGTTGATATACATGATAACGCTGGTGGGCAACCTGGTCATCTTGGGAACTATTTGCTACAACTCTAATTTGCACACTCCTATGTATTTCTTTCTGGCAAACCTGTCCTTTTTAGATATAACCTATACCTCAACCACATTCCCTAAAATGTTGGCCAACTTCTTCCTTCAGAAAAGTCATGTTTCTCTTACTGCTTGTTATGTTATGTTATGTTATGTTATGTTATGTTATGTTATGTTACAGCGTTCTTTTATAGCGCACGGCTACTCGAAAAGAGTGTCCCGGCGCTTTCCACCTGCATCTCAGAATAAAAATAACACAACACAGCAAAAAAATGAGAAAAAGAACTGAAACTGAAGCAATAAGAACAGCCTAAAGATTAAAAAGCCAGGTCTTCAGGCTCTTCCTGAACTGGAACAAATTGACAGTGCTGCGCAGCGAAAGAGGAAGCGAGTTCTACTACAGTTGTATTTCGTCATTGCTCTGGTATGCACAGAATTCATTCTCCTCACGATAATGGCTTATGATCGGTATGTTGCCATTTGTAATCCCTTACGATACACCGTCATTATGAACAAAGTTAGTTGTCTTCAATTGTCTGCTGGTGCTTGGATATTTGGACTCTTGAAAACAATACCTCACACAGCACTCATATCAAAACTTACTTTTTGTGGGTCTAATGAAATCAACCACTTCTTCTGTGATTTGGCTGAGCTACTCAAGCTCTCCTACTCCAGTACACAGGTCATTGAAACCTTAACCTATGGCATTGCTATTATAGTTGTTATGGGCACACTGTTGCTAATACTCACATCTTACACTTACATCATCTCAGCCATCCTGAAAATAAGGTCTTCGACGGGCAGAAGTAAAACCTTCTCCACTTGTGCCTCTCACATTACAGTTATTATTTTATTCTATGGGCCCATATGCATTTTACAAGTGCGGCCAACCTCTTCTTACTCACAGAATTACAAGATATATTCTTTGCTGTATGTTGCTGCAGTTCCTCTGTGCAATCCCTTTATTTACAGCTTGAAAAATGAAGAGTTGAAAAAAGCCCTCACTAAAAAGCATTGTTTAAAATCATCAAATGAAATACAAAAATTAAAATCTGCATTTGATTATTTTGTTGTTTCTTAAAAATTATAATTGTCATTCAAATTGAACCTACTGGTGTTAAAAAAATGGGTAAAGCATGATTGTGAGGAGAGGGAGGGTAAGCAGTTCATATTAATAATTTAAGTTGTACTGCCAGATATTGACCAGAAAGTGCACAATGTGAATATAAATTTGTGAATAATAATTTCTTAGAGGAAATGTAGATAGAAAGCATGTTTACTGTTAGACATTTTGTTCTTAAACAAAAAAAATAAATGTATATCTATATATATATATAAATATATCTATCTATCTATCTATCTATCTATCTATCTATCTATCTATCTATCTATCTATCTATCTATCTATCTATCTGTCTGTCTGTCTGTCTGTCTGTCTGTCTGTCTGTCTGTCTGTCTGTCTGTCTGTCTGTCTGTCTGTCTGTCTGTCTGTCTGTCTGTCTGTCTGTCTGTCTGTCTGTCTGTCTGTCTATCTATCTATCTATCTATCTATCTATCTATCTATCTATCTATCTATCTATCTATCTATCTATCTACCTATCTATCTATCTATCTATCTATCTATCTATCTATCTATCTATCTATCTATCTATCTATCTATCTATCTATCTATCTATCTATCTATCTATCTATCTATCTATCTATCTATCTATCTATCTATCTATCTATCTCTCGGTCGCCAGTAGATAGTTATAGTCAGGACCTTGTTGCTATTCAAAAAGCGTTTATTCTTTTCCCAATAACTTTGGCGCCGGTTGACGAATCTTCGCACAATTTTCGTTGGTCCCTCTCCAGTCAGTTCCTATCCTGAAAGTTTTGGGGTGATTCGCCCAACAGGGACCGAGAAAAAAGGGGGGTCCCAAAACGTGTTTTCTCCATGTTAATTCCCATAGGACATTTTAGACACAACTACAGCCCAAACTGCTGACCGGAATTTCACCACATTTGGCAAGAAGGTAGCCCTTGGTTCAGACAGAGACCTTTTTTTTAAATGGTGTAAATCCGTTCAGTAGTTCTCGAGATATTAAAGGAAAACACCTTTACATATCTGGACAGGACCTAACTACACAAGCACGAGCTTGGCTCTAATTGGCTGCCAACACTTCAATCCAGGAAGTGTTGGCAACCATCTTGGTGCAATGCTTTTTAGGTCTCGCCTAGCGATGCAGCGCATGCGCTGCACACTACACAAACACCACTGCACTACCCTAAACCCTAAAACACTACCCTCAGCATGACCCTCTACACTATCGAAACCCCACTGCACTACCCTAAACCCTAAAACACTATCCCCAGCAGTACCCCCTACACTACCCAAACACCACTGCACTACCCTAAACCCTAAAACTCTACCCCCAGCAGTACCCCCTACACTACCCAAACACCATTGCACTACCCTAAAACACTACCCCCAGCAGTACCCCCTGCACTACCCAGCCACCACTGTACTACTCTAAACCCTAAACCACTACCCCAGCACGACCCCCTACACTACCCAAACACCACTGCACTAGCCTAAGCCCTAAAACACTCCCCACAGCACAACTCCCTATACTACCCAAACACCACTGCACTACCCTAAACCCTAAATCTACCCCCAGCACGACCCCCTACACTACGCAAACACCACTGCACTACCCTAAACCCTAAATCTACCCTCAGCATGCCCCCTACACTACCCAAACACCACTGTACTACCCTAAACCCTGAAACACTACCCCCAGCAAGACCCCCTACACTACACAAACACCACTGCACTGCCCTAAACCCTAAAACAATACCCACAGCACGACCCCTACACTACACAAACACCACTGCACTACCCTAAACCCTAAATCTACCCCAAGCATGACCCCCTATACTACACAAACATCACTGCACTACCCTAAACCCTAAAATACGACCACCAGCACGACCCCCTACACTACACAAACACCACTGCACTATGCTAAACCCTAAAACACTACCCCTAGCATGACACCCTACACTACACAAACACCACTGCACTACCCTAAACACTACCCCCAGCAAGACCCCCTACACTACACAAACACCACTGCACTGCCCTAAACCCTCAAGCACTACCCTCAGCACGACCCCCTACACTACCCAGACACCACTGCACTACCCTAAACCCTAGAAAAATAACCACCACCCCATGCCCAATCCCCCTTACCTCTCACTCCTCGTGGTTCCTCTGTCCTCGTGGTTCCTGCTTCATGTCATCTCTGAGGGGCGGTGCACATCGTTGTGAGGAAACAAAACAGCCTCTATTTCCTTACAACGACGTGGATTGTCTATATTTTTTTAGAACTCATGGCCATTTACCATACATACCTTTACTACAAAATTCATTGTAAAGGCATGCGTGGTAAATGACGATGCATTCTAAAAAAAAGCTTAGTAATGACTTTGCGATGTACAACGCATGCGTGGTAATGCATGCGTTGTAATGGTATCGCGAAGTAAGAAAGTCATTGTAATGGCTATTTACCGATCGAAGCTGGCCCCTGTTCTTCAGTGAGTCATTTATTTGATAAATTAGGAGGAAGGAATGTGTTTGTTTTTTACCAAAAAGTGCATTCCCGGCTGTTATATTGTGATAGTGTCCGAGTGGCCTGTATTCAATTCCGGGTGAGAGAATGGAAGAGTCTGTTTGGATCTAAAGGGGTTCTGCTGTTGGACGGGGCCGGCACGACACGTCATCAGAAAACACAGCTAATAGAAAGCGTTGTCCCCGAAGTGTGGAGCAGTGCCATGAGAGTTCAATGAGTGTGCGTCCCACCTTAGTATGACCGGACCGCGTGACCCATGTGCCGCCTCCAGTGTATGGAAGGCAGAAGCGGCATCCATCGCAGGTCCTCTTGAAGACTGTTGTAGCACTAATTCTACATTTTGGAACTAGGACATTTTAACCTTGTTGTTTCTGCCAGATAAAAAGAGAAGATCCTGTATTATTCAGCGCCCTTGTTACCTTTTCTGTGGGTAGTGGTGCTTGTAAATTCGCTGCCCTGCCGGTGCACACGACTGTGCTCCCCGCCTCTGCCCTCGGATCACTGGTTTTGGTTTCTAGAGTGGCAACATAAACATTTGCTTCCAAAGGACTAGCCTGAACACTTAGGTGAATATCCCCTGCGCCAGCATTCGGCAGAAATTCTTTCCTAGCTCTGCCACGTCGATGACGATGTCATAATAGCACTTCTCTGCTCGCGACACTGTATGACATCATAGGAGCCATAAGAGGACCTCGTCGGCATGCTGACGTCAGTTCCACCTATTTTTTCCGTGCCACCGAGGTAAACAGGTGGCCCGACACATTTTCACATGTATACATAGTATACTAAATATATATCAAGCTCCAGAAATCAAGGCACTCAGAGGCGGGTGCTCGTCGTGGCGGTGCTCCATGTAAAAATCAGCGCTCCAAGACTTGATAACCTTTTTCAAGTAAAGTCCAACACTCGGGGGGTATCTTTACAGTTCTTTAATCAGCCATACAAGAAAACAGACGCGTTTCAGAAATTCCTTCGTCAGTACTAAATATATATATATATTACCTACTGGCGGTCGCCAGTAGGTAGTTATAGTTAGGACCCTGTTTCCATAGGAAATCCGCAACATTCTATTTGGAATAACTTTGGCGCCGGTCGACGAATCCTCGCGAAATTTTCAAAATAGGTGGGGCGCTCCGCTCCGCTCCTACACTGAAAGTCTCGGGGGGATTGGTCAAGCGGGGGCTGAGAAAAAAGGGGGGTCCCAAAACGCGTTTTTCCCATGCATTTTTCCATAGGACCTTTAGACACAGCTACAGCCCGAACGACTGAACAGAGTTACTTGAAATTTGGCAGAGAGGTAGTCCTCAGGTCAAGGAAGTGCCTTTTGTAGGTCTGGTGTAAATCTGTTCAGTAGTTCCTGAGAAAATAGCATTTAAATCAATATATATATCTGAGCCAGCTTACGGTGCGCTTACCGTGCGCTTACGGTAAGCTTACCGTACGCGTACGGTGACGTGCGCGAGCGCGATTCTGATTGGCTGTTAGATCTTAGTAAACATTCGAATCGGTCGAAACCAGGAAGCGGCGGCCGCCATTTTGTGTGTTTCACACAGAAAAAAAAAGGGTGATAACTTGAAAAGGGGGCAAGGAAGAGAGTTACAGACCCCCTAACATTTGAAAGGGGGTCAAAGAAGGACAGAAAAGTTAAAAAAAAAATGTATTAATTTAAAAAAAAAATCGCGGGGTACGCGTACGGTAAGCTTACGGTAAGCTTACCGTACGCGTACGGTAGAAAAAAAAAATAAAAAGAGAAATAAAATTCAGATTTAAGTGTTTAGATATTAGGGGGCTCTAAAAAGAGCCGTTGTGTTTATGAAGTGATTTTTTAGTGGTACCTACAAGTAAGTACCGATGCAGAGTCTAAGGTTCAAGAGGAAGACTCTGTTCCCTTCATCAGTGAAGTGTACACCATCTCCTCAATAAATGTCTTGCATGTCGTAACGCAAGTTGTTGTGGTAAATGGAACCCATACCATAGTCTCGGAGGAAAGCAGAAACAGATTTGTTGACGTGCTTTCTTGCTTTGTCAATCTGCGGACAAAAATGATTGGACCAGTTCCATTTTTGCCTTTGGCATATGTTAGAATACACAAAGACAGTTTTAGGGAAAAGTGAAAACAGTTGTGCAAAGGTCTCCTTCATGAGCATTTCCAGACCTACCCCAGTCAAAGTGCCTAGGTCATTGCCACCACAGTGCACTATTATGAGGTCAGGGTGTTGGATTTGCATGAAGGATTTCACCAATGGCATCAATTGGTGCCACTTTAACCCTCTCTGACCAATCCATTTATTGTCTACATTTGGCAAAGCAAGGTCATTCACCATACCTGTTTTCTCTGCATACTTTTCACTCCAGAAGACATAGCTGTGCCCTACAATCCACACTGTGAAAATCTTCCAAGGAGATCTGGATGCACTCAGGAGGTGTATTTCAGTAGAATGGTAAAAAGAAATGAAAGACAGTTTGGAAATGGAGGCATACTTCTTTTTTTTAAAAAAAAGAACTGATTGGCTGTTTCATACCATTCTACACTAAAAACTGTAGTGTCGCATGCTTCGTTCTGCTTGGTCGCGTGATGTTGGAAATGGTCATCGCGCGAGCAAAGCAGAACGAGAGCATGTTTACAATTGAAATGAGGCAAGCTCGTGTTCACTCTGAGGAGTTGTCACGAGCGTGTAGCTGTTACGGGAACTGTTGTTAACATTTAAAGTGCAATGTACGTTAGACGTTGGTTACTGGCTTTGAACTACGGACAGGATGCATATGTCCGGTTGAGAGTTACAATAAAGAATACTTCTTCAATTCCTGTGTTAAGTGTAATCACTACACTTACAATTTGGCGACTTGGGTCTCAACCGGAGCAGATCCACGCATAATTTCATCGTATCTGGCATTTTCGTCAATTTTCTTCTTCCAGCCCTGAGGGACTGTTCGCATCCTGTTGCCGTCGGAGGTGTTCTTCGTGTGTTCCAACCTAATTGGTTCTTGTTTGGGAAGAACCGCCTCCTATTTTGAAGATTGGTTCGTGTTTGGGAAGAACCGCCTCCTATTTTGACCGGGAAAACTCATTCCGGGTTGGTGCAAGTTCATTGGCCAATCGGAAGGCTGTAATTCTTTTCCTCTTCAAGTCGGTGACAACGGAGCATTCACAAGCGTGAATCGGAAGCGAGTTAACCGGCGGATGGTTGTGCCAGTTCTACGACGTGATCTTGGTGAGGATATCACGTTTAAGCTTTTATTCTGAGGAAGCTGAAACGTTGCAAGGTACGGAGGTGTTGCTTTCTTTCAATAACATCGCAAGCCCTGTTGGAGCGCTTTGACTTACACGTTTGGGCATAATTGAGAGCGCTGCTGACTGTACTGTGTAGTCACAAGCGCTGAAGGTCACAGTGTGCACACGTTCTTCATAGCGTTTTAATTGTGAAAACGGTTACACTGTTCTAAATGACTGAATCTGGATAAATCGTTCTGGAGCAGTTTATTGAAGAGCCAACAGTGGTCATTTGTTCAAGAGTCATTTCTTCCATCTTCACAACGTTGACTAATCAGCTTTAAGGAAGCTTTGTTTTTTCATGTGGTACTGTGCTAATATTTCATAATATTGAAATAATCAAATGAGCTACAGTTAATAATTAGATTTATATTAAGAGGTAGCAATTTTTAAAAAAAAAATCTGCATCATAAGTTTATGTATTGATTGATTGTATAACATTTTATCAACAGGTCATAGGGTAACATTCTAAAACTGTGCGGCCATGGCTACTCCTGTCACCAATATAACTGTCAATCCTCCAAAAGAGTTCTTATGTGTTCCGGGTGATCCACCAGTTCCGTGGTTACAGTGGAAGGAATATTTTATCAATTATTTGTTCACCATTGACCATGCTAACAAATTGTCTGCAGACAGGAAAAAAGGCTTATTGATGCACAGTTTAGGCCCAGAGGGTTTAAGGGTTTACAATAAGTTAAATAAGGATACTGTTGCAGGCGATGATAATGTGTTTAACCAAGCTATCAGACAACTAGACAATTATTTCTCCCCAAAAGTTTGTATTGGCGTCACACGTTTCAAGTTTTTTAAAAGAAAACAACTTAAGGATGAAACCTTTGATGATTTTGTAACTGCTCTCCAAAAGCTAGCCATTGATTGTAGATTTGGGGCTATTGAAGAGGAGCTAATCAGAGATCAGGTAGTGATGCATGCATATGATTCCGCTATTCAAGATAGGTTGTGGGTAAATGGGGATAATGCGCTTAAGGATGTTTTAGCCATTGCTAGGAAAGCTGAATTGTCGGGAAGATGTGCCAAGGCACTCAAAAAAGAGAATACTGATAATTCTCAGCAAGATACTGTAGCAAAGATTGGTCATAATCGTAGTAAAGAGAACTCATCCAAAGCTGTGGTAAAAAATAAGATGTCTAGAAAGGACAAAAATTTCAAGTGTTATCGTTGTGATAGCAAGAATCATCTAGCCAACGACAAAAGTTGTCCGGCTATCAAACAAAGATGCTCAATTTGTAAAAAAGTAGGCCATTTCAGCAAAGTTTGTCATGCTAGAAATGTTAAAAGGGAACATGTTAAATGTATTGAAGAAAGTTATCCGTCTTCCAGTAATGATGATAGTGAAGATGATTCTTTGAGCCCCATGAGTAATGTTGTGCTTAACATTATCCAAGATATTGATTCTAGCAAACCTATGTGTGACATCTCGTTAGGTGGTGTAAATGTTTACATCGCAGCGGATTCTGGTTCACCTTTTACCATTGTAAACGAATCAGTGTGGGCGGATAAATTCGTTATGAAGTTAGGCTCCAATTTAGATCCAGCTGATATTACACCGTTAAGCTACAATGGAGAACCAATTGAACTGTTAGGTTGTAGGGAATTGTTGTTTAGATTCAAGAACAGAAGTGCCCTGTGTAAATTGTATGTATCAAAGAAAGGTCCTTCTGTGTTGGGATGGAAGGACCAAAGGAAACTTGATATCATTCTTGATCCCAATGGGGTGGAACAGGTCTTGGTGGTGAATGAAGAAGAATCCCTTAAAAAAATGTTATTAAAAAAGTTTCCTGATGTCTGTTCTGGCAAATTGGGGAAATTGGAAGGTTTTGAACACCTTATTCGTCTCAAACCTGACCCTTCTCCAAAAGTTCACAAGGTACGCAATATACCTTTCTCAGTTAGAGAAGAAGTGGAAATAGAACTTGGCAGCTTGGTTGAGAAAGGTGTAATTGAACCGGTTGAAGCCTCTCAATGGGTTTCTCCATTGGTGGCAGCCAGAAAATCTAATGGTAAGCTCAGGCTATGCATTGATTTGAGACATTTAAATGATAACATCGTGATTGATCAATTTCCTTTACCAAAAATCAATGAAATGATTACAAAATGTAAAGGAATGAAAGTCTTTTCTACAATTGATTTATCACAAGCTTATCATCAGATTCCGTTGGTAGATTCGTGCAAACACTTAACAGCCTTTATTTCTCACATAGGATGTTTTCAATACACTCGGATGCCTTTTGGATTAGCCTCTGCGGCTGCAGTTTTTCAACGTTTAATGTTCAAGATTTTTGGTCATCTAAGATATGTGCTTATTTTCCAGGATGACATTTTAATTATGGCCAAGGATATTCAAGAGCACAAAGAAAAGTTATTTCATGTAATGTCTTTGTTACAAAAGTATGGTCTAACCATTGAACCATCCAAATGTAAGTTTGCTGCTAACACTGTAACTTATTTAGGACATGAAATTAGTGCCTCTGGAATTCTACCCAAGACAAAATTAGTTTCTGCTATTACAAATGCGCCCAGCCCCAAGAACAAAGATGAGGTGAAATCTTTTTTGGGGATGGTGGAGTTTTTTGCTAAGTTTGTGGAAAACTTTTCAAAAAGAACATGCCACATTAGAGAACTCCTAAAAACAAAGAAAGCTTTCACATGGTGCAGTCTGTGTCAAAAAGAATTCACTGATTTAAAAAAAGCTATAAGTACAGCTCCTGCACTTCAAGGGTTTGATCCTCAGGGAAAAAATATAATAACCACAGATGCCAGTGGTATAGGTATAGGAGCTGTCTTCTCGCAAATAGACCATAAGGGGGTAGAATCAATAGTGGCATATGCGTCTAGGTCGTTGTCTCCAGCGGAAACTAGATACGCAGTGATTGAGCGTGAAGCTCTTGCTTGTGCTTGGGGACTAGAGCATTTCCGAACCTTTGTGTGGGGAAGTGAGGTTATTATCAAATGCGATCATAAACCATTGGTGAAAGTTTTAAAAAATGTTGGCATGATTAATGTATCCTCCAGGCTTGCCAGGATTTCTATGAGACTGTTAGATTTTGTATATAATATTGAATATCTTCCAGGTAGGAAGAATGCGGTTGCTGATTTCCTGTCACGTCTGCCAGTCCAAATGATCGAAAACCAAGATGATCTGATGGACAGTGTGCAAGTTGCGGTTGTGTGGGATCATGGTTCAGATTCTTTTAGGAAAGAGGAATGGATTCAAGCTGTGTCCTCTGATGAGTGTTTAAAGAAAGTTATGGAATGTGTCACCAATGGATGGCCTCGTAAGATGGAGGTTTGTGACATTAAACCTTTTTGGGAAGTCAGAAATGAGTTGTCTTGTGTGGAGGGAATCCTAATGAGAGGGGATAAAGTTGTTCCTCCTTTAGCTTTGAGAGACAAGATTCTCAGTTTGTGTCACGAGGGACATTTGGGCATTTCAAAAACTAAAGGCATAGTGAAAGGTAGATTTTGGTGGCCTGCTTTAGACATTTCTGTTGAGAGGTTAGTAAGGGATTGCAGTCTGTGTTCCACTTCTGACAAAACTCTTAAGACCCTTAGACCCCCTATGGGGGATTTTTTATGTCCTAATGCACCGTGGGAAAGTGTTGCAGTGGATATCATGGGTCCTATTGGGGTTTCTGGAAAATATGTCATCTCTATGATGGATGTATTTTCAAAATGGCCTGTGATCAAGATCATTAAAAAGATTGATACAGAGAATGTAATCAAATTCTTTGATGAAGTTTTCACTTCAGAAGGTACTCCGGCGAGTATTATCAGTGATAATGGAGTACAGTTTACCTCAGGAACCATGATTCAGTATTTAGCTAAGTGTGGTATAACACACAAAACCACATCCTTATACAATCCAAGTGGTAATGGTTTGGTTGAAAGGTATAACAGAGTCTTAAAAGGTGCAATCCAATTAGCGTCTCATAATAATGTTCCATGGGAGATTCAAATTTACAAAACGCTATGGGCTTATAGAGTGTCCATTGCTGATTCGACAAAATTTTCCCCTTTTGAACTCATGAGGGGTAGGAAACCAAGGGGTAAGTGGTACCCTGGTTGGTTTAAATGTTCTGGTGAAGTGGATTGGTCCTCAGGAGAGGTTAAAAAGAATTTAGCGGTCAAACATGATGAGTATAAAAGGTTCTATGACAAGAAATATAGCACCAAGGATGTCAATATCTCGGTTGGTCAATGGGTTAGAATCAGGAAACCTGGTTTTACAAAGAAAAGTGACAGCAAGTTTTTTCAACCACAGAGGGTACTTGCCTTTAAAAAAAATGCTGTAATTTTGGAAGATGGTAAGTGTTGGAATTTGAAGAGGGTTGCTTTATGCAATGCTCCAAAAGTTAATGGTTCATCGTCTTCTAAATCCAGCATGAAGTTGAGTTTAGATGAGGATGCGTGTCAACCCCTCACTGGTAGGGTTGTAAGAGAGCAGTTTGTTCCAACAGATTGTGGCAACATCAACGTTAGAGCAAAAAGAGTCATCAAACGTCCTGTTGCTTTAAATGACTATGTATGTGAATAATTTCCTTTTGTTGTATATAAAGGAGGAGATGTGTAGTGTCGCATGCTTCGTTCTGCTTGGTCGCGTGATGTTGGAAATGGTCATCGCGCGAGCAAAGCAGAACGAGAGCATGTTTACAATTGAAATGAGGCAAGCTCGTGTTCACTCTGAGGAGTTGTCACGAGCGTGTAGCTGTTACGGGAACTGTTGTTAACATTTAAAGTGCAATGTACGTTAGACGTTGGTTACTGGCTTTGAACTACGGACAGGATGCATATGTCCGGTTGAGAGTTACAATAAAGAATACTTCTTCAATTCCTGTGTTAAGTGTAATCACTACAAAAACTAGGCTGTATGTGTAAATTTATAGAAGCATGTTTTGTATTGGTACAGAAAAATGTGTTACCAAAGAACAGTACTATGGATTTGCTGTTAGGTTTGAAAAGTCAAGCACTCCTGCTCTTTGGAAATGAAACATTGTGTGGTGAACTTCTGACCTAACTCTACACAGCAGTGTTTCAAGAGCTGTTGCTATGGTAGCAGGCAGAAGTCAAGTTGGGGGAAGGGTACTAGGCTGAAGTCAAGTTGGGGGAAGGGTACTTTTGGAAAAGGGTTGGTTTTTAACCAATAGAAATGTGTAATTACATTTGAAAAAAAGGGGGAAGCACTGAGATTTGAAATTAACATGTATATGTGTGGAAAAAGAGAGGGAAACATTGCCATTATCTGGTTCTGCTGAGAGGAGAGAGGTGTACAGAACAGAGATCCTGGCTCTGATAATCTACTGTTTGAGTGCCACATTTCATTCACAACTAACTAATTTTAAAGGTGAGTTATGAGTTTGAGAGGGGATGTATATGGTAAATTAAGAAATGAATAATAGAATTGGAATTCCTTTTGTTGAAGTTGTGTTTATCGTTTTTTGTTTTGGGAGAAATTTAAATGTGAGGAACATGTAAAATAATATGGACTATGTTTTCTCCATAAAATAAGGTGTATTGTTATAAATGAGGAATACTTTTAGGGTTTGAGGTTGCAGTCAGTAATGCAAATACATTCAGCATCACTAAGGCTGGTTGCCCTTGCTGGAGTGTAGTCAGTCACCCAGGTTACACATGTTTCTGTTCTGAAAAAGCTGTTTGGACATGTGCTTTTTTAAGAATCTGAAAAGTGGATTAGAAATGTGTCAGACTGTAAAAGTACTTATCACTTGCAAAAAAAAACAGTAGTAAGTGTGCTTTCCAATTGGCAAAGAAATTTCGTTTTCTGACTAATATGAAACCATGACTCTGTGTGCAAAGAGGAATTATAGACAGAGATTTATTGCGTATTACTCTGGTAATTTTACAGTTGCATTAGTAGGAAAAGGGGAGCTATTTTTTCTGCAGAAGCAGACTCTTAGCACACACCAAGCTGCTTATCCTGTGGAATCATGCACAGTATTCACAACCGAGTGGGGTTTGAGGTTGCAGTCAGTAATGCAAATACATTCAGCATCACTAAGGCTGGTTGCCCTTGCTGGAGTGTAGTCAGTCACCCAGCTTACACATGTTTCTGGTCTGAAAAAGCTGTTTGGACATGTGCTTTTTTAAGAATCTGAAAAGTGGATTAGAAATGTGTCAGACTGTAAAAGTACTTATCACTTGCAAAAAAAAGAGTAGTAAGTGTGCTTTCAAATTGGCAAAGAAATTTCGTTTTCTGACTAATATGAAACCATGACTCTGTGTGCAAAGAGAAATTATAGACAGAGATTTATTGCGTATTACTCTGGTAATTTTACAGTTGCATTAGTAGGAAAGGGGGAGCTATTTTTTCTGCAGAAGCAGACTCTTAGCACACACCCAGCTGCTTATCCTGTGGAATCATGCACAGTATTCACAACCGAGTGGGGTTTGAGGTTGCAGTCAGTAATGCAAATACATTCAGCATCACTAAGGCTGGTTGCCCTTGCTGGAGTGTAGTCAGTCACCCAGGTTACACATGTTTCTGGTCTGAAAAAGCTGTTTGGACATGTGCTTTTTTAAGAATCTGAAAAGTGGATTCAAAATGTGTCAGACTGTAAAAGTACTTATCACTTGCAAAAAAAAAGAGTAGTAAGTGTGCTTTCAAATTGGCAAAGAAATTTCGTTTTCTGACTAATATGAAACCATGACTCTGTGTGCAAAGAGGAATTATAGACAGAGATTTATTGCGTATTACTCTGGTAATTTTACAGTTGCATTAGTAGGAAAGGGGGAGTTTTTTTTTCTGCAGAAGCAGACTCTTAGCACACACCCAGCTGCTTATCCTGTGGAATCATGCACAGTATTCACAACCGAGTGGGGTTTGAGGTTGCAGTCAGTAATGCAAATACATTCAGCATCACTAAGGCTGGTTGCCCTTGCTGGAGTGTAGTGAGTCACCCAGGTTACACATGTTTCTGGTCTGAAAAAGCTGTTTGGACATGTGCTTTTTTAAGAATCTGAAAAGTGGATTAGAAATGTGTCAGACTGTAAAAGTACTTATCACTTGCAAAAAAAAAGAGTAGTAAGTGTGCTTTCAAATTGGCAAAGAAATTTCGTTTTCTGACTAATATGAAACCATGACTCTGTGTGCAAAGAGGAATTATAGACAGAGATTTATTGCGTATTACTCTGGTAATTTTACAGTTGCATTAGTAGGAACGGGGGAGCTATTTTTTCTGCAGAAGCAGACTCTTAGCACACACCCAGCTGCTTATCCTGTGGAATCATGCACAGTATTCACAACCGAGTGGGGTTTGAGGTTGCAGTCAGTAATGCAAATACATTCAGCCTCACTAAGGCTGGTTGCCCTTGCTGGAGTGTAGTGAGTCACCCAGGTTACACATGTTTCTGGTCTGAAAAAGCTGTTTGGACATGTGCTTTTTTAAGAATCTGAAAAGTGGATTAGAAATGTGTCAGACTGTAAAAGTACTTATCACTTGCAAAAAAAAAGAGTAGTAAGTGTGCTTTCAAATTGGCAAAGAAATTTCGTTTTCTGACTAATATGAAACCATGACTCAGTGTGCAAAGAGGAATTATAGACAGAGATTTATTGCGTATTGCTCTGGTAATTTTACAGTTGCATTAGTAGGAAAGGGGGAGCTATTTTTTCTGCAGAAGCAGACTCTTAGCACACACCCAGCTGCTTATCCTGTGGAATCATGCACAGTATTCACAACCGAGTGGGGTTTGAGGTTGCAGTCAGTAATGCAAATACATTCAGCATCACTAAGGCTGGTTGCCCTTGCTGGAGTGTAGTCAGTCACCCAGGTTACAGATGTTGCTGGTCTCAAAAAGCTGTTTGGACATGTGCTTTTTTCAGAATCTGAAAAGTGGATTCAAAATGTGTCAGACTGTAAAAGTACTTATCACTTGCCAAAAAAACAGTAGGAAGTGTGCTTTCCAATTTGCAAAGAAATTTCGTTTTCTGACTAATTTCAAACCATGACTCTGTGTGCACACAGGAATTGTTTTTAGATATGTGAAGGTGTTATTGTGATTTTCACTTGTAGGAAAGGGGTACATATTATTTTAAGATTTGAAAAGATCATAAAAAATGTAGTAATATATTTAAATAAAATAAAGGAATTTTTTTTTAGTTTTTTTCAGGTATTGCTGAAGAGCAGTGAACAAAATTTAAGATGCCTACAAAATCCAGACTAAGGAAAAACCACAAAAAAAAACTATATTTGAAGACAACTGGAGGACCTAAGTTAGTTGGAGATGCTCATGTTGGGAAAAAGAGAAAGTCTTCTGGTAAGCAGACAAAAGATTTTTTAAAGAACATCTTCAAAAAAAGGAAAAATGTACAAAATGTCTGTACTGGAAAGAATGTTATACAGAGAAAACAACAGGAAAAAATTGAGCATTTAGTTAATGCAAATATA
This sequence comes from Triturus cristatus, assembly GCF_964204655.1. NCBI lineage: Eukaryota > Metazoa > Chordata > Amphibia > Caudata > Salamandridae > Triturus > Triturus cristatus. The sequence goes on along the minus strand of NC_140590.1, from coordinate 1,815,730,464 downwards.
CCTTCAGAAACAATAAAGATTAACTTAAACAGAAAAACAGCGTTTAAAGAGATACGTAGAAAAATGTTTCAGAGAAGAGTTATGTCCAATTTGATAAAGGATGTGAAGAAATATAAGCAAAAGGCTACATTTTATAAGAGAAAAAAAGAAATTGAAGCCATTGCAGCAAAGGCATTCCAATTAAAAAGGAAACTATTCATTTTAATTTTGAATAGGATGCGTACATTAGATAAAATGGTTAATGTACTGAAATCACAAAGCAAAAGGAAAAGAGTAGTGAAAAGAACAAACTTTTTAGGAGAATGGATGCATAGTTCAAGTAGTGAACCTTTTTTTAATGAAGAGAGTTATTTTCAAAGTAATAGTTTGCTGCATGCAGTTGACACCAGAGGTCGTGCTTATGAAGTGAAAAATGGTTGTATAATGGAGAAGGAGAAAATGGTTCCAAGAGATGAGGTACAAGTGATGGCGGATGAGGCTATGGGGAGACGTCCTAAAGCCCCAGTGTACACTTGGAATTGTAGTAGTATTTGCACTGTGCGTCAGGAATCTATTGATAAATTTCGTGAGTTTCTAAGAGAATATAGTAAAAAAAGTGTAAAACAGAAGATTAAGGTGCTTCAAAGTCTAGATCCATGCAGAGTGAGAGAGAATACTGGTTTGCAGGGTCATTCTCTGGCTTGTCTATCTAGAAAAGTGTGTAAAAGTGTTTTTCATCATTTTAGGATGCTGGCTGTTCATCATACTGAAATGAGAAAGTTTGTGAGACGGTTGTATTTTGCTAAAAGTCCAGCAATAAAGTTAGATGAATTGAATAGGGCTCTGTTCCGTGGATCGGTATCAGATGTAGAGAAGGTTACTGATGAAATTCAGTTTTGTTACTTTGGTCCTGAACAAGACAGTGCAGAAAAGGACACAGTAAATGAGGAAGAAGTGGAAGAGAATGTAGAACCCTCTGTAAATAAGACATTTAATGATCACATAACAAAATTTGCAATAATCTCTAATGAAAGACCAAATATTACTTGTATTTGTTGCCGCAGAACTCATTATAGAAAACAAACCAGGAATGTTGATCTCTACAGAAAAAGTGAAAATGAAGATAATTATAAGTGGAAGGATTTTGCCACATATATATTTCTTGAAAATTGTTTTGAATTGGGTGAAGATCAGCGTATTTGTAAATACTGTTACAACAAGTTAGAGGAAAATAGAATGCCGACCAGAGCTGTACATAATAATTTAGAATTGGATGTTATTCCTGCCGAACTTTCTGAATTAAATACATATGAGTCTATACTTATTCAATGTGTTCATCCGTTCCAGACCATAGTACGTATGGAGCCTAAAACTGGTAAATTACCTCCTTCAGATTTACTGAGAGGTTTAAAAGGTAGAGTGGTGTATTTGCCCTTGGATTTGAAAAAAAATATGGAAACTATTGATGCTGATACTTTGGAAACTGAACCATTAGTTATTCTGGTTAATGGTGTACCTACAAAGAATAAGAAGATTTGGCAGGAGCTGGTAGATGTACGGAAAGTACAAAGAGCAAATTTGTATTTGAAAAGGAATAACAAATGGTATGAATCAATTTGTATAGAAGAAGAAGAAGAAGATTTACAAGAAGACACAGAAACACCAACTGGACAAATTGAAAAAGTGGACAAGTCAAAGGAAGAAGAAATTTATGAACATTTTAGCATACATCCTCTTCATTCAAAAGAAGTAATGGGAGACAATATAGATCTGTTTCAGATGAAGAAAGCAAAAGGAACTCCCGTGAGTGTATGGGAGGAGAGCTTGGAAGCTCGATGTTTTCCCCAGCTGTTTCCTACAGGAAAAGGAGGACGATACGACGAACGTCCAGAACAGATTCCAGCTTTTGAGTATCGAACTACAAGACTATATGCAGAAGATCCCAGATTTCGACAAAGTATTCCTTATTTGTTCCATCTTTTATTTGAAAGCGACTTGTCTGCATTATCATATGCAGTAAATCACATTTTAAAAAGTGGAGTACATTTACAAAATGTGTCTGCTAAGGATTTTATGGAGAAAGTGCAGCACCGAGATGATCATTTGGAAACACAACTGATCAATCTGATGGCTTGTCAGCGTGGGACAAATGAATATTGGTACCGACGCCATGGTGAATTAAAATGCATGTTACGGAATTTAGGAACACCAACATGGTTCCTTACTCTAAGCTGTGCTGAGTACGCTTGGGATGATTTACTGGATTTTCTACGAGAGGCAAATTCAAACATTAAAAACATCGAATACAAGACAGCAGGAGAACTGTGCTCATTGGATCCGGTTAATGTTTGCAGATATTTCAATCATAGATTTGAGGCTATGATGTCCTTCATCTGCAATAAAAAAAATCCACCTCTTGGAGAAGTAGTGGATTTCTTTTGGAGAAAAGAGTACCAGGCAAGAGGTGCTCCTCATATTCATATGCTGTTGTGGATCAAGGATGCCCCAAAGTTTGGAACAGATACTGATGAAGCAGTGTTATCTTTCATTGAAGAATATGCAACATGTGCTATACCAAAAAGCACAGAAGAGAAAAAGTTAAAGGAGCAAGTTTTACGTTTTCAAAGTCATCGGTGTGGAAAATACTGTCGACGGAAATACAAGAGCAAAGATAAATACTACACCAAATGTCGATTTGGATTTCCTAGACCTGTTCTTTCAAATGGAAGAGTAAACAGTTTTATGTCATCTGTGAGACATACTATTACAAGAAAATCACCTAAGAATACCTACAACCTTAAAATCAAAAAATATAAATGACTACAACCCAGTCATTTTATCCATACCTACAACCTTAAAATCAAAAAATATAAATGACTACAACCCAGTCATTTTATCCATGTGGAATGCTAACATGGATATACAGTATGTAGCTGACAATTCCATTGCTGTTGCTCGATATGTAACGTCTTACATTACTAAATCTGAAAAAACTGAATTGAAAGAAATGTGGGAAGAGATTTCTCACGAGAAAACTGTCAGTAAGAAGCTGTACAGTTTCAGTTTAAAGATGTTATCGCATCGAGAAATTGGATCCTACGAATGTTCAGAATATTTGTTGAATGTTGAATATTTGGCCGAGAATGACCCAGAAAGTACAGATATTTTGAAATCAAACATGTTGGACACATATTATCCCAAGAGAAGTCAACATCTGGAGAACATGTGTCTCTATGAAGTGCTGCAGAACTACATTTATTCACGGAAAGCCACAGAAGACATCAACAATGGAAAATATAAAGTCATTGGTGAGGAAGGATGTTTGGTGAAGCAAACAAAAGGAAGTTTGATAAATCACAGGAAGCTGAGTTGCGACACTACTGACAAAAAGGAATTTTACTACTTGGCTCTTTTACAGCTGTTTAAACCATGGCGTACAGGGGATGAACTACTGGGAGAATTTCAAAGCTATGAAGATTCATTTAATGCTTGTAAAGACAGCATACAATGCAGTACATTCACAAATTATGTGCAAATGTTAAATGAAGAAATTGAACAGGAAACTACAATTGCAGCTGAAGTAGCTAGAGACAGTTCTCAAGACAGCCAAAGTTCAGGAACACTCAGTCAAGATCCCCTAGGACAACCAATCGTTGAAAATGAAGCTGCAATAGCAATGAATGAAGTGGAAACGGCTATGAATCAAGCTCAAGAAGAATTTATAGACTTACCAAATTTGGAAAGACAACTGAATGAAGAGCAGCAACAAATTTATGAAGAGATCAGAAACAAAATTGATCACGGATTACTACATGAAAAAAAAGATTGCTCATGCACATCATTTCATCCAATCAGGATGTATGTAAGCGGACAAGCTGGAACTGGAAAAAGTTTCTTAATAAAAGTCATCAGAAGCTACCTACAGCAAAAAACGGATTCAACTTTGTCTTGTGTGGTTACTGCTCCAACTGGGTTAGCAGCATATAACATAAAAGGAATCACCTTACATCGTTTGCTAATGTTACCAGTGGAGCATGAGAACAAAATACAATACCACAAGCTAACTGGAGAAGCATGCTTGGAAGTTTCAAGAGTATTGAAGAAGATGCAAGTTCTCATTATTGATGAGGTGAGCATGGTATCAAACTTAATGCTTGCCTTTGTGCATTTAAGAATGCAGCAAATTCTAAGGACAGACTATGACGTGTTATTTGGTGGAAAACATGTCATAGTTTTTGGGGATCTTCTACAGCTTACTCCAGTTAAAGGACAACCAGTGTTTAATACTGTGACACATGAAGACACAAAGAAGTCATTGGGAAGCATTGGTAATGCAAATATTTGGTCCTTCTTTGAGTACAAGGAACTTACTACTAATACGAGGCAAGCAAACGATGAAGAATATGGAAGTATTCTGAAAGATATCAGAATTGGACTACTCACTGAAGCTGGCACAAAAGCATTACAGAGTCGGTTGCTACATAATTTATTTCCAAAGGAAGAAATAGTTGCAGAGAAGATATACAAGAACATTGCAGAAAAGAAAAGTGTCATCTGCTTAATGCCAACTCTACGTGAATGCTCAATATTCAATGAGGAGCTTTTGAAATTGGAAAAGGAAGATATCAGGAAATTGGAAGAAGTGGACAAAATTCAGGATGGAAGAATTACTATCACATTAACAGGCAAACTGAAAAATAAATTGGATTCACTAGAGAAGAACATTTCCAAAACTGCGGGATTAGAAAAAAATCTATATGTTTGCATGAACTGTAGAGTATTTTTAAGGAGAAATTTGGATGTTGAAAAAGGTTTAGTTAATGGAGCTATGGGAAGAGTTGTGGGTTTTATTAATTATCAGAAAAAAGATGGAATTGAATGTTTAAAAATAAAATTTGATCAGATAGAAGAAGTTATAGACATTTGTCGTTGTACAGTTCGTTTCATGCTTGTGAAAGACTTATATGTACAAAGGAAACAGTTTCCGTTTTCTCTAGCATATGCTGTAACTATTCACAAGTCTCAAGGATTGACTGTAGATTGTGCATTTGTAAACATTGGTTCAACTGTGTTCAAAGAAGGTATGGCTTATGTAGCTTTGTCACGAGTGAAAACATTATCTGGTTTATTCATGATAGACTTTGATGATTCAAAAGTTAGTGCTGATACAAACTGTGTAAAGGAGTATAATAGATTAAGAAGAACCTATGCTCCTCATTTAGGTCAGTATCCTGTGTTAGAGAAACGTGTAGTTTCTCGTAAAAGGAGAATTGAGAATATCTGTAATGAGGATGTAGAGAGGAGGAAAAAAAGAGGAGTGATGTAATTGCAAGCAAAAAGAAAAAGGAAAATGAAGAAGAGGTTGTAGGATGTCATTTTGAAAATAGCTCTGGTGTCAACTGCTACGCTAATGTAGTGCTGAATGTTGCATTTTATCTGGAAAGTTTGCATGAGCAGATAATAGTAAATCAGAGAAAAAGATTCTGTTCTGAGTTGAGTCTCCTTTTTCAAAAGCTGAGTAATGATAAAACTCAAATAGAAAGTGCTACTGAAATTAGAAAACTTTTAGATGTATGTTCAGGACGAACACAGTTTTCTCAAAATGTACAGCAAGACGCACAGGAATTCTTGATGTATTTTCTTCAGGTACTGGAAGAAGAAGGGGTGGCAATTCAAAATATGTTTGGTGTCTCTTATAAATGGGAACATAGTTGTGAAAACTGTTACAATACATGTGGCTCTAATGTTGATTCTGAAAGGTTTATTTATTTAACATTGCCAGACAGTAAAACAGTCACTTTTGCTAAATTAAAGATGCTAATCATAGCATGGAATGCGGTGAGTGTAAATCTGACATGTTTTCAACGCTAATTTTAAAGGAATACGGACAGTATGTAATTTTAATGATGCAACGATGTAAAGCTGATGGTTCAAAATTGGATACTTTAATAAAGAAGTTTATAGGACAGCAATTATCAATTTCAGGAAAAACTTTTGTAACAGTTGCAATAATTTTCCATGAAGGACCTACTGTTACTTCTGGACATTACACAGTTTATCTTAAATGTGAAAAAGGCTGGACACTGTGTAATGATTCCCAATTGATTTTCAAGCAACGTTTGCCTTTTGATTTAGCAAATTCCTATCTAATCTTCCTGAAACCAAAATTTTAGAGAGACTTGGCAAGATCTGTACAAAACAATTTTACCATTTTATTGGATTAGCATTGGAATTTAAAAAAAAAAAGATTTTTCAAATTACCATTTGGCCTAATGGAAAGGTAAACAATTGTAATGTGGACATATTTAATTCCTAATGAATCTTTCGGAAACCAAAAATTTATTGAAAATCGGTAACATCTGTACAATTTAAATTTTGGAATTTTATTGGATTACCATTGGAAATTTATTCAAAAAAGATTTTTAAAATTACTATTTGGCCATAAGGAAAGGTAATCAATTGTATTGTGGACTTATTTAATTATTAATTAATCATTCGGAAACCAAAATGTTAGAGAGAATCGGTAACATCTGTACAATTTAAATTTTGGAATTTTATTAGATTACCATTGAAAATTTAATCAAAAATGAATTTTAAAATTACTATTTGGCCTAAAGGAAAGGTTACTAGATGTATTGTGGAGTTATTTGAAATATATTATTTTTGAGATTATGCTTCTGTAACAAAATTGTCAGACGGTATTTTAAAGAAATAGTTACTGTTATTAGATTATTTTTTTTAGAATATTATGCATTTCTATAATGTTATGTTTAAGTAAAAAGAGATTCTGGGCTTTTTTAAAACAATCTTTGAGATTGTTATTTTTTTTTTGCCCGCTGTTAAGTGATGAATGCAATTGCTTTCACGATTTATAGTGAAATGCAATATATTCTGAAAACAGCAAAAAAAAGGCAAAACATTTTTTGGGGGAAATATGTAAATACGTGTACTGTGTTATATAAGGATTTATTAAATATTAATACTTTTTTCTTTTTTTTCAGATTATGAAAGAAAATTTTCGAAAAAAACCAACCATTTTTTCAAGTAATTTCAATAAAATTTTAATTAAACATTAAATTGTTGGGTGGGTCAGGTAAGTCAGAAATTAGATGGTCCCTTTCTTCCACTCCTCCTCAAACAGATTTTTAGTATTTAGTTATTAATTCCTCAAGGATCTTGAGATGTGGTAATTGATTTTTAGTGTACGGTAAAAAAAAGTTTTAAAGAAAAAATAAAAAAAAGTTGAGAGGTAAGGTTGGCTCTTAAAAGAGCCATTGTGTTCATGCAGGGACAGAGGAAAGGAAGAATCGGAACATTAGCTGGTAGGACAAATGTGCTGGTCTATTTTGTTGTTAATGAGGGGAAGACTGGTCTCCCTATGAACAATTAGACCATGGCAAAATGAACACCGCATAGTAACCCTCGCAAACCGATGGTTCGTTTCCACAGGATCAGAAAAAGGTGAATCTGCCCCCACAGATGAAGGGCTCAGCTGAGTTTCCGAAGAAGAACTCGGCTGAGCTGCTGTGGATGTGCTTGGTTGACTTACTGAAGCATGTGTCCTAGGGTGTACATCGTGAAGGTGTCTCAACATAGTGTGATTTCCGAAGGAATACTTCTTGTTGGGATTACCTCTCGATAGTACACACTGGCACAGCTTGCAAGTCACCAAAGCAGCATTGACTTTTTTCTCACCCTCAGGAAAACTAAAATACTCCCATATAAAAGAGCTCTTCTGTTTCCTCCTTCTCTGCCTCACTCTCAGTAGAAGAGTGCTGGTCTGCCATCGTATCCCAAAGACAAGTCAGCTCCTTCTCCTAAGGGATCACAAGCAGAAATGAGGGGAATGGGTGTGGTGTAGGAGAGTTCTAGAACTGAAACAACTTTAAACCAATCAAAAGTTTTGTTTCATGATCACATGACCCACCGTGCGCGTACGTTATGCTTACGGTGCGCTTACGGAGCGCTTACGGTAAAAGTACGCATGCGCGTAAAAAAGACACGCGCTCGCGCGCATGCACATAACAGTCACTCACCAACACTTCCGCGTAACGTGCGCGTGTAGCGTACACGCTTACGCGGCCCATGCACAGTACGCACGGCTACGTAAATTGCATAACCATACGCAAAAAGAGTAGAAATATTACGAACATTACGCAAACCGTACGCTTACCGTAAGCTTACCGTACGCGCACTTAAAAAAAAAAAAAAGAATTTCTATGTTATACTAATATATCTTACCTGTTTAGTAAAAAAAAAATGAGAAAAATTAATATATTGCAGAATTTAAAAAAATTAAGCAAAGTGTTTTAAGAGAATATAAAGAAAAAAAAAAAAAAAAAAAAAAAAGAATTTGTATGTTATACTAATATATCTTACCTGTTTGGTAAAAAAAAAGAGAAAAATTAATATATTGCAGAATTTTAAAAAAATAAACATAGTGTTTTAAGAGAATATAAATTTAAAAAAAAAAATTGCTTTTTTAAAAAAAAAAAACACATTTAATATAAGAATTTATAATAAAAAAATCATACAAAATCAATGAAAAAACCATGGAAATCACACATGTTATAGGTAAGAATTAGCATTTAAAAAACCATACAAATTCACTGAAAAAACCATGGGTTTCACACATGTTATAGTTAGGAATTAGCATTTAAAAAGCCTTGCAAATTCACTGAAAATCCATAGGTTTCAAACACGTTATAGTTAGGATTTAGCATTTAAAAAACCTTGCAAATTCAGTGAAAAAACCATAGGTTTCACACACGTTATAGTTAGCGGACATTTCACTCATAAAAAACCATTGAAATTCCCCCGTTATAGTTAGTTAAGCTAACTATAACTCGCGCACCCGCAATCCACTGCTGATGACGTAACATATTACATCACTCATGACATGGTCAGAGACATCACTCATGACATCACTGATGACATCTCAAATGACATCACTGATGACATCATCCTTGTGACAGAGTGGTAGACCTCCTCTCACCCTAATATAACCTTTGATACACACATTCAAAAATAGAGACTACAATTTTCAAAACAATGGACATACCAATACCAGTTACTATAACCTATTCAGTAATTCTTAGATCCACATACACATCCACTCATTCACCAACAGTCCTGTACAGTCACTCATACATGTACTCACTCATCATATGTACTCATAGACCTATACATCCTGCTACACAATGCCACTCATCAATAGAGTTACTCACACACATAGTCACTCATGCTAATAAAGAATCAAACATCCATTTACTTGCATATACAGTTATACACACACCACCATACTTACTTCTACAGAAACTTACACAGACTTAGTCTTCATAAGGATGATGTCATCAATTATGTCATTTGAGATGTCATCAGTGATGTCATGAGTGATGTCACTGACCATGTCATGAGTGATGTAATATGTGACGTCATCAGCAGTGCTTTGCGGGTACGCGAGTTATAGTTAGCTGAACTAACTATAACGGGGGAATTTCAATGGTTTTGTACGAGTGAAAAGTCCAGCTAACTATAACGCCCCTGAAGCCTATGGTTTTTTCAGTGAATTTCTAAGGTTTTTTAAATGCTAATTCCTAACTATAACGTACCTGAAACCTATGTTTTTTCAGTGAATTTCAAAGGTTTTTTAAATGCTAATTTCTAACTATGCCTACAGAGATAAAACATTTGAAGAAAGAAGAAAAAACGCACAGAAAGAAAAAAAGATATGCAGAAAGAAGCAACAGAAGTCCTCAAAGACAAAGAAAAGTGCAGGAAGAAGGATAACGTGCAGAAAGAACAAACAGAAGAGCAGAAAGAAGCCTTGTTGCAAAATCATCCTGTACCCTCAACTTTTTCAGACGAATACTGGTGGTAACTGACTAACCAGTCCTAGAGCCAGTGCTATGTTAAAAGACACTCAGAATACAGTGAAAACGCCTACATACACTATAGAACACTATGCGTTGGGGTCCCCCTGTGGTCAGCATGACCTCCTCTGTAAGCCCCTAGTATATAATAGGGCAGGGGATTAAAACTACCTCTCAAAACGTGCCATAGGACGTGTTTGCACACGTCACCTCAGGCCCCGTCCCCTCACTTCCTCACTGTGTAAACACGCCCTGTGGCCATTTTAAGTTGGGAGATTAAGTCCCCTTGAATCCTGAGGGTCCCTAGGGTCCAACTAGACCACTAGGTACCTCCAGTAAGTGCCACAGAGCTGCGTTGCAGAGAGATGTAAAAAGGGGCACGGCCTAGACCACCTCTCTGGAACGCAGCGCAGTGGCGCTTACTGGAAGCATCTGGTGGGCTAGTTGGCCCCAGGGTCCCTCAGGATTGAAGGGGAATTATTTCCCCAATTTAAAACGAGCCACAGGGCTTGTTTGCACACGTTAACTCAGGCCCCGTACCCTCCCTTCACCACTGTGTAAACACGCCATGTGGCTGTTTTTATTTGGGAGATTAAGTTCATTTGAATCCTGAGGGTCCCTAGGGTCCAACTAGCCCACTAGGTACCTCCAGTAAGCGCCATAGAGCTGCGTTGCAGAGAGGTGTAAAAAGTGGCACGGCCTGGACTACCTCTCTGCAGCACAGCTCAGTGGCGCTTACTGGAAGCACCTGGTGGGCTAGTTAGCCCCCAGGGACCCTCAGGATTGAAGGGGAATTATTTCCCCAACTTAAAACGCGCCATAGGGCGTGTTTGCACACGTCACCTCAAGCCCCGTCCCCTCCCTTCCCCACTGTGTAAACACGCCCTGTGGCCGTTTTTTAATTTGGGAGATTAAGACCCCTTGAATCCTGAGGATCCCTAGGGGCAAAATAGCCCACTAGGTACGTCCAGTAAGCGCCATTGCAGAGAGGTGTAAAAAGGGGCCCGGCCTGCACCACCTCTCTGCAACGCAGAGCAGTGGCGCTTACTGGAAGCACCTGGTGGGCTAGTCGGCCCCCAGGGTCCCACAGGATTGAAAGGGAATTATTTCCCCAACTTAAAATGCACCACAGGGCGTGTTTGCACACGTCACCTCAGGCCAAGTCCCCTCCCTTCACCACTGTGTAAACGCGCCCTGTGGCCGTTCTAAGTTGAGAGATTAAGTCCCCTTGAATCCTAAGGGTCCCTAGGGTCAAACTAGCCCACTAGGTACCTCCAGTAAGCGCCACAGAGCTGCGTTGCATAGAGGTGTAAAAAGGGGTGTGGCCTCAGAACACCTGTCTGCAACGCAGCTCCCTGGCACATACTGGAGATACCTGTTGGGCTAGTTGTCCCTCAGGGACCCTCAGTATTGAAGGGGAATTAATTCCCCAACTTACAACTGGCCAGGGGGCGCGTTTGCACACGTCACCTCAAGCCCCGTCCCCTCCCTTCCCCACTGTGTAAACACGCCCTGTGGCCGTTTTTTAAGTTGGGAGATTAGGACCCCTTGAATCCTGAGGATCCCTAGGGGCAAAATAGCCCACTAGGTACGTCCAGTAAGCGCCATTGCAGAGAGGTGTAAAAAGGGGCACGGCCTGCACCACCTCTCTGCAACGCAGAGCAGTGGCGCTTACTGGAAGCACCTGGTGGGCTAGTCGGCCCCCAGGGTCCCACAGGATTGAAAGGGAATTATTTCCCCAACTTAAAACGCACCACAGGGCGTGTTTGCACACGTCACCTCAGGCCAAGTCCCCTCCCTTCACCACTGTGTAAACGCGCCCTGTGGCCGTTCTAAGTTGAGAGATTAAGTCCCCTTGAATCCTAAGGGTCCCTAGGGTCAAACTAGCCCACTAGGTACCTCCAGTAAGCGCCACAGAGCTGCGTTGCATAGAGGTGTAAAAAGGGGTGTGGCCTCAGAACACCTGTCTGCAACGCAGCTCCCTGGCACATACTGGAGATACCTGTTGGGCTAGTTGGCCCTCAGGGACCCTCAGTATTGAAGGGGAATTAATTCCGCAACTTACAACTGGCCAGGGGGCGCGTTTGCAGAGTGCTGCAAGGAGGGGGCATGGCCTCCGACACGATGCCGGTCTTTTATTTATTTAATTTTTTTAAGAAAGAGGGCTGTGTGGCCCCCCTTCTTTTTCTTTCTTTCTTTTTCTAATTTACTGGCCCTGGGGACCCCATCCCCCAGTGCCTGCACCCTAATTTTTTTTTGTCGAAAAAAGTAAATTTGGCCCTCCCAAGGCCTTAATCGGCTTTGGGGATCCCAACCCTCGGGTCATGCCCTTTTTTGTTTTTTAATTCTTTAATTGGGGGCTGTGTGGCCCCCCTCCTCAGGCCACTTCTGGCCCAGGGGACCCCGTCCTCTGGGGCCAGCCTTTGTTTTTTATTATTTTAAAAAAATATATAATTAGAGAAACACCTAGGACATGCTGGACAAACCATATGTACCTATCACCATGACGATTTGCGTGATATTCATTAAAAGGCGACTATGCATAGAATGAATCCACATGGAATGTATTTACACCGCTAGTGAAGCTCTGACATGTCTGACGCCCTACCGTCCCTAATCCCGGCACCCCCGCCGGTGGGTACTCTCCAGGTAGACACCCTTGTCGTTTATTTATACAAACATGGGTAGCTATTGACGGGCACATTTAATATACGCGCACACCAAGCCATTCAAAGGGGACTGACAAAAATTCGACCAAACTATGCAAGAAACCACAGTTAATAAAACACACATCCACCGCCGGATGTGTAATACTTTTTATTTTACTCTCTGGAAAGGAGACAAACCTCACTTGAGAGTCACAGCGTGCTCCTGGCTGAGCCCAATGCTGTGTTACAATCACCAGTGCCTGCCGAGTGCCTCACACCTCTGTGTTGTATTCCACCAGCTAGTGCGTATGCTATGACACTCTCTAGCCCATGTGCACTGTAACACCACCCCGTGAATATGTCATGCCACACTTGCCTTCGCACGGGTTATATTACCCCATCTAACAGGCCTTCCTCGATGCCTATGTTATAATGCACAGCGCTATGCCATACATATTACAATCTGGGATCCATATCTTTGTCACAGTGCATGTGCAACGTTACACTCCCCAGCACATATTTTATATTACAACTTTAGAGACTAGTTAGGTTACACAACACTGACCTGTGCATATTACACTCCAAGGCCCATATGGCATAGCACGCGCTCTCCAATAAATCTGTCATTGCGCACATCTAATATCACACTTTTTGGTGCATAGTTTACACCATATACCATATCTAATTTTCATTTTCAATCGTGCTCTCAGGGCTATGTTCTATATAACACTGCATCCACCTACCCTTTTCACGGGCATTACATTTTGCGATGGGGAGTGGAGGGTCAGGGGGTGTTTCTGCCAAGTGAGCCCGGAGTCACAGTCACAAACGTCCTCTTCTTCCTGAATAAAAGTGAGATTATGCTGCATACTTGTTCATATGTTAAGTAGTTCGCACAGATACACATTTTAAAAACAATAAAGTTCCTAATACCCACCTTCTCTGAACAGTTAGCTTGCTGACCCATCCACCTCCTCCCTATCCTCTGTTGTCTAAATCCATGGACTAGCCTCCTCCCTCCTGCCATTCATGGTTTGATGTGCTGTCACTGCCCTCCATTTAGCATGATGTACCAGTCCACTCCTCCTGCCCTCTATTGCCCAATTCTATGGCCCATCATTGACCTCCTGCTTAGCCTCTGTGCTAATATTGCTGCCCCTAATCTCCTTCCCCCTGCCCTCCGATGTCTTTGTGCATGCCCCTGCTCCATCCTTTTTGCCCACCATGTTCCATGGACCTGCCACTCCTATCTACTCTGAGTGTTCTGTTGAGCTGCCACTCCCCTACCACCTGCCTAGCATTGTCAGATGACTGTAACCTGTCCTGGCCACCTCCACCCTGCCTGTCCACATGCCATGCCCCTATCCCCTTCCTCCTGTCCTCCATGGTCCATTTTACTGCCACACCCTTCTGCCCTCCCTGGTCTGTTGTGCTGCAACTGCTCCTCCTGCCTGCCCCGCGTGGTCTGTTGTGAGGCCCCTTCCCCTGAACTCTCTTGTCTGTGCCCAGGTCATGACCCTCCCTTCTATCCTCCATGGTCCTTTGTGCATGCCCCTGCACCCTCCTTCTTACCCATCATTGCCATTGTGCTGCCACTAACCCTCTTGCTTGCCATGCATGGTCTTCTGTGCTACCATGGCCCCTCCCACCTTCCCTGTGTGGTCAGCTAGCTGCCCCTGACCCCCTCCCACCTTCCCTCCATGGTCTGTGTGTATGCCATCATAGTCTCACTGTTGCTCTCCATGGTGTGTCTTGTTTCTAGTGCCCATCCTGCCTGACCTCCATGGTCATCTTGCTGCTCCTGCCCTGCCCCCTTGCCCCAGCCCTCTGTTTCCATGTGCAGACCCCTATTCCCTTCCTCCTGGCTTGTCTGTTCCATTGTAATGCCCCTGATCCGTCCCTCCTGCCCTTTATGGTCTGTTATGCTGCAGCTTTCTCTCCTGTATGTCCATTATGGTCAGCTAGCTACCATTGCCTCTTTCCCCTCTGTTCTCTGTTGTCCATGTGCATGGTCCTGTCTAGGGGTGGGCGGAATTTGCGTAATCGCGTTACGCAAATCTCTGCGAAACGGTAAAAAATCTCCGCGAACACGCAGAAATTCCGTGAACACGCGGAATTGCTTGTTTCGTAAAGTCGCGGATAGTGGAATTTTGGGCAATTTTGCGTTCTCCGCAGAACGCGAAATTACCCAAATTCCGCAAATTCCGCAAATTCCGCGAACGGAACGGAATTTACCACCCAGGCCTAGTCCTGTCCCCTCCCTATTGCTTTCTATGGATTGTTGTGCTGCACTCCCGTCCCGCATGCGCTGTGTGGTGTATTGTGCTGCTGCAAACCCTGATGTCTGCCCTGTAGGGTCAGTTTGGTGCACCTCTCCATGTCCCTCCTGTCCTCTGTTATCCAAGTCCATGTCCCTACCCCAATTCCTCCTGCCTACCATGATCCAATGTACCATACTTGCGAACATTTTGAACATGGTAAGAGGGAGATTTTGAAAAAAAACTGGGGTATTGATTTTCCCCTTTGAGTTACATTGAAAAAGAGGAGATTGTAGACAGGAGACAGATCAAATAAAGCCCATTTGAGCTTAAAAACATTGGACGTTTCCTGGCTGAAACGGGTCTGTTGGCATGTATGGTTGTACTACCACTGCCTCTTCTTTCTGCCCACAATGGACTATTATATTGCCACAGCCTCTCTTGCCAGTCCTGTATTGTTGGTTTGTTGCCCCTGCCCCCATTTCCACTGCCCTCCATAGTCTGTTGTGCTGCCACTGCCCTTCCTGCCTGCACAGTTTGGTCAAATTGTTGCATCTGCACTCTCCTACCTGCCTTTAATTTTCAGAGTCCATGCCCCTGGTCTCTGCCTCTCAACGGTATCCCAATGAACAACTAGATTGCTAACATTCTATATTTATTACAAAAGTGTGGAACGCCTGACGTCATCTTGATGTAATCAAAACTGTAATACCTAGAGTATTTCCTTTAGAAATTACATATATGAGAGGGTCTTATTTGCATCAAAATTATGGTTAGTGCTCTAAAAAACTAAAATGAGGACATATTTTCTGAGTTTTCAAATAGCTGCAAAGAACTTTTAAATTATTTGTAATCTTTATGTTTTTTAATCCAGTTGACCACTTGATTAAATGTTGCACCTAAGGGAGAGGATGTGGTGTTACTTCCAGAGCTGCAGACTTTGCAACTGGAGAACCAGTTTGGAGTTTCTGCTTCAGCTCAACATTCTGTGATTCTGGTCAAATCACTTAATCTCCCCATGGCTACAACCAAAATGAATTTGATCTTGTGTGATGTAACCAATGCTCATGCAAAGCACTCCAATACCTTACTAGTCTGCACTATATAAAACTGAAAATACACAAAAAATAAGTGTTTTGCACACTTCTGTCATTGGGCTATATTTGGGTTACATCTGGGTGATATTTGGGCTACATTTGGGCTCTTTTGTCTCTGGTGGCCATCTTGGGAGATTTATTCGTTATGAAGTTTCCTAATTTCCTCATTTACTGCAGTCTCCTCAGTGGGAATACTTTCAGTTTTTTATTTTGGTTCCATCAAGAAGGCATTCAGATGTGTCACACATTTGCCATAAATTCTGAATGTTAGCACTCTAGTTGCTCATTAGATCACTGTAGTAAAACTACTGCTCACCAGGGAAGTCTGCTGCTGGTATTCAAAGTGCATGTTTCAGTCTGCATGTCAGAATTTTTTTATGAAATAGAAGAGGATTTGAGAAGTCAAAATGTGCCCTAATTTTTCTTTCTGCAGAACTAATCATAATTTCTATGGCAAAATGAACGCCCTCATTTTGTTCCTTTGTAAATTAAATGTTTTAAGTGTTACCACTTTATTCCAATCAAGATGGCTTCAGGTGTGCCATACTTTTGTCATAAGTAAGACTGTTAGCGCTCCCGTTGTCCGTTAGAACACTCTGGGACATTCTGTCATTGGGCTATACTAGGGATACATCTGGGTGATAATTGGGCTACATTTGGGCTCTTTTGTCTCTGGTGGCCATCTTGGGACATTTATTTGTTATTAAGTTTCCTAATTTCCTCATTTACTGCAGTCTCCTCAGTAGGAAATACTTTCAGTTTTTTACATTGATTCCATCAAGAAGGCATTCAGATGTGTCACACATTTTCCATACATTCTGAATGTTAGCACTCTAGTTGCTTATTAGATCACTGTAGTAAAGCTACTGCTCACCAGGGAAGTCTGCCACTGGTATTGAAAGTGCATGTTTAAGTCTGCATGTCAGAATTTTTGAATGAAATAGAAGAGGACTTGAGAAGTCACTCAAAATGTGCCCTAATTTTTCTTTCTGCAGCACTGATCATACTTTCTATGGCAAAATGAACCCCCTCATTTTGTTCCTTTTTTAAATGAAATGTTTTAAGAGTTACCACTTTATTCCAACCAAGAGGGCTTCAGGTGTGCCATACGTTTGTCATAAGTAGGGCTGTTAGCGCTCTAGTTGTTCTTTAGAACACTCTGGGAAGCTGCAGTAGAACACAAAGGAATCAACTGACAGTCTCTGCCCTTGTTGGATGTACATGTTTTACTGAGAATGTCAGACTTCATTCTCACATGACTGAGAAAGATAATGTGAATTTACAGAAAATATGCTCTCAGGTTAGCTTATAGATCACCTTCCAAACCTCTGTGGGAAAAGCATAAGAAAATAGTTTTCTCTCAAACATGATTCATGATATCACAGCAGAAGGCTTTTTCACATGGTAAAATCACCTTAGAACACACCACAATTCCTAAAATGAGTATGGTACCATCAACACATGATTTATAATGTAACTAAAGTCTTAAAACCTTCTATTAACTGCAATGCTTTTTAATGAGGTGCTATCATGTATATTGGTCCCAAGATGGCTGCCAACACTTCTTGGATGAAGTGCTGACAGCCAATCAGATCTCACGATGAGATGTGTGTTAAGGCTCCGCCCAGATATATATGTGATTTTACTTTAGATTTTCTCAGGAACTATTGAACGGATTTACACCATTTAAGCAAAAGGCACGAGTCTGAACTGAGGACTACCTCTTTGCCAAATTTGGTGCAATTCCGTTCAGCACTTCGGGCTGTACCTTCGACTAAAGGTCCTATGGGAAAATGCATGGGGAAAATGCGTTTTGGGACCCCCTTTTTTCTCAGCCCCCGCTTGACGAATCACCCCGAGACTTTCAGGGTAGGAGCGGAGCGGAGCGCCCCATTAGTTTTGAAAATTTCATGAAGATAACTCAACCGGCGACAAAGTTATTCAAAATAGAATTTTCAGATTTCCTATGGGAACTCGGTCCTAACTATAACTATCTACTGGCGACCGCCAGTAGATAATACACACACAAATACATAACCAATAAAGGCATAAAGAAATAGCAACAGATCAAGCATTTCTCACTATTAAAACATAAGCATGATTAAGACATGTTAAAACCATTCATGCCAAAAAGTAAAAGTATCTTTTTGGTAGAAACAGGTGGACAACGGGGAGGCGGGTGGAACAGTGAGGAATCCACAGGCAGATACTGTATCCACCAGAAAAAGCGTTACCGAAGGTAAGTAACTTGCTCTTCTGATGGATACTTCTGCCTGTTGATTCCTCACCTTTTGAATAGAATCCTCAAGCCATACCTCACCCGGAGGAGGGTGTCCACCTGACTAGACCAAACATCTTGCAAAACAGAACAAGCAAAATGGCCATCCCTCCTAACCTCCAAATCCAATAATAATCGAATAATTTTTAGTCGAAATTATATTGAAAATACTACTTTAAAAATACTTGTATTAATAAATGTAGACAAATGCTTAAAGAAAAACTTTTATTTATAATTAATTTAAAGATATTTCATACTTTACAAATTACGCTGAAGTCGCGACCCCAGCGCGACTTTTCAAAATGGCTACCGGAATGCGCGCAGCCATCGTTTAGGGTGCGCGAAGGGTGCGCAACTTCTTTATAATATATATTTTTTAAAAGAATGAAGATAGTTTTCCTAACTGAACATTATTCACAATTTAAAAAAAAAAGATATATATATATATATATAAATATATATATATATGTATAATCAAGCTTTTGAGCCCGGCCTTGAAGACTGCGAAGCGGTAAGCGCTATTTAGCTGGCTTCCCGCTTTCCGCAATCTTTTATTTATTTCCTGATATTACTTTGCACCTTGCCCGCTGACGCTGTGAAAAGCTGCAAGGAGACTTCTACTGCTGTCAAAACTGGTAGTCTTGAATTAAAAGACGCATTTAAGCAACTGGAGAAGGCTATGCGCACAGAACAATCGAAATGGTGGGAGCCTAGGTCTCTCTCACGATACTTGGAAGTAGGGCGTATCCCGCGCGGCCTCTGCCTCATGCTGGCCCCAAGTAATGAGAACCCTGACCCAAATATGCTGGCCGAATGGGCAGAATGTAACTTGGACTCTTCATGTAGGTTGGTGAAAATACTGATAAAGTATGCGGAGAGTGATCGTGCCTCTCTACAAATCAAAATTGATGAATTAAATGAACAAATATCAAAAATGGGCAGATCAGAATTGGGAAAAAAGATATCATGATGAAATGCATGTTCGTTTAGCTAAAGAAGAAGCCATCATAAAAAACCGCAAGACGTTTAAATTCCAGAGAGACAAGTTAGACTATCAAAACGGGCAAATCTTTACATTTGCAAACAAATTCGACTCTTTGAAAAAGGCGAAAATACCGGCACAATCACCAACAGTGCCATCCAATGCAGGTGATGCAGCCCAATCGTTTACTTCCATGTCAGCTTTGAGCTCAGTACCGGGTAGCAAGTCTGATAATGAACAAGCAACTTCAAGCTCCAGGTTGGGGTGAACAAAATTTTCACTGCCGCAGGAGTCGGACTGCCTGCGCCAGGATCGCAGACAAACCCTAAGACCACGCGCCCAAATTCAGAAACAGCACAAAGAGCAAACATCAAACGCCGTGAACGCAGACAATGCTACAAAAACAGACAACGGCGGGAAGTCCATTTACAAAAAACCACAGAGGAAACGGAATCGGAAATGATTTGCCCCTCTAGTGAATCGCTCTCAATAATTATCTTAACGGACATGCAGCTCACTGCCAATGAAAAGAAAATTCTATCTCTTGGGCTATCATATTGTCCGCCGAACAACTATGCACAAACTCGTAGTTACTTATATAAGTACACCCGCAAACTTAAACTGCGCAAATTTCACTTACTAAATAAAACTAAACAACAAACAATTCAAGGTGCTCCACCATGTGAAATGTTAAGTCCTCCGATTAAAACAGGCAATGAATATGAGTTAATGTGCAACCTACAGGAACTGTACAGAGAAGGTACACTTGATGACACAAGAACCAGCATAGGTGCCCTGCCCAGATTGGACATGCCTGGGTTGACAGGATTTAAACCTAGGTCTACATTTAATCCTATTAAGTTGCACAATAATATTGATATTTACAACAAATTAGTGACTACCCAACTAAAGAGGTTGCATACATCCATATTGCAGGCTCAAGACAAAAACATTTACTTCACAACAATTGTTATGGAAGCCTGATGAAGAAACTACAGAGCAACAACAATGTGATTATACGCCAATCGGACAAGGGGGGCAATGTTCTCCTCTGGCCAAGGACAATTTATATGGAGGAAGCACTCCTACATTTTAACGATCGACAATGCTACAGGCGGGGTGATTGGAAGACGGTAAAACTAGCTTCGGATGACTTTAACACAAAACTGCTATCGTGGAAAAGTGCTGGGTTACTTAGTAGTAACAAATTTAAATTTCTCAAAGTGAACCACCCGGTAATTGCAGTAATATACCTAATTCCAAAGATACACAAAGACCCCGATAAACCCCCTGGGAGACCAATAATTACCGCAAAGAAAAGTATCATTGAGAACACCTCGTGGTACATTGATTACTTCCTACAGTAACATGTCAAAAATCTACCTTCATATGTGCAGGACACAGGGGACTTCCTGAGAAAGATTGATACTATAACTTGGCAAGAAGATTACTTGCTAATATCTCTTGATGTCACTGCTCTGTACACCAGTATACATCACATGGATGCTGTCAGAGCAGTTGAACATTATTTACGTACACGACCTCTCCACATGCTGAAACATAACAAAATGCTGTTTGATATGATCTTGACATGTTTAAATAATAACAATTTTTTGTTCCAAAGTCAGGTGTTCCAGCAAATGAGAGGTGTGGCTATGGGGGCTTGCTTCTCCCCCAGTTACGGGTGTTTACACATGGGACTGTGGGAGGAGCAGGTCCTCAAGACCAGGTTTGGACACATCTTGACCAACCAAATAATAGCTTGGTATCGTTATATAGACGATTTATTCGGCATTTTGAAAGATTCTGAGACAGCTACTAATCAATAAAAACAACTTCAATGTTGAGTTTACAGCACAAGTTAGCAAGGTATCCGTAAATTTCTTGGATGTAGAAGTGTACATCAAAGACAATCATTTGGAGACCCGATTACACCACAAATCCACTGTGGATAACACGGTGCTACATGCCACCAGTCACCACCCTGACCATCTGATACGCAACAGTCCCTATGGTGTGATGCTGCGTATCAGACGTATCTGAAGTGTGGATGTTGATTGCATGAAGGCTCAGGTCGACAGCAAGAGAAGATTTCTAGTTAGGGGCTATACTGGCAATATGCTTGACAGAGCGATTAAGAAAGCAAATACTATCCCACGCTCCATAGCATTAGGTCACTGCCCGAATCAAGCTGAGTTACCTACTGCATCCAGAGTCACCATTGAACCACCCAGATTAATCACCACATACAGTCGACAACACAATAAGTTGCGCATGATTTTCAACAAGAATTGGTCGGTTGTTTGCAATGACTCAGTGATTGGTTATACTCTATCTAAAGCTCCCGAGATAACCTTTCGCAGAGCACGTTCAATGAATGACATGCTTGTCAAGAGTAGTCCTGAAATAACTACTTCCAGTTCCTGGTTACAATCTACTAAAGGCTTTATAAAATGCGCATCTTATAAAGCCTGTAAACTAAGAATAAATAAAACATCATACAGAATCCCTTTTAATGATGTTCCTGTAAATATCTTCCCAAAAAATTGACATGCAAAACTGATTTCACTCTTTATGTGCTGGAGTGTACTTGTGGCCTGCAATATGTTGGTAGTACCAAGCTGCAGGTCCACAAGCGTATACTCCAGCACATGAGGGCTATCAGTAATAATGACACAGCTTATCCAGTTGCTAGGCACATTAAAGAGATCCATGGTAGTTGCCTAGACCATTTGAGTTATTTTGTGGTGGACACGGTTCCACCACTTTGCCGCGGTGGCGACCGCGAAGCCTTGTTAAGAAAGTTAGAGACAAGATACATCCTCGAGTTCGAAACTAAAACTACAAATGGGCTCAACTCGAGTGAGGACTTTTTTACCTGCCTCGAATAACTCCCATGTTTGCATTATTTCATCTACAGCTAACTGTATTGTGTTTAATACCAATGTCTGATCTCCGTATTGGAAAATTACAGTTTTACGGAAGACAAACTACTTTTTTGGATTTTAACTTTAACTTTTCTCTTTTCACTTCACTCCCCTCTTTGATGCTACATCAAAATAACGTGATTATTCAGGGCAGATTAGACGTGGGGCCCAATGGGCTCAATATGGATGTATTTTAACATAAACTTTATTTCATTTTAATTATTACGAATTAGAATACTAAAGGATTTTCTCAGCATATCAAATAATATAGGCTATTCCCTCTAGTACGTATATACATGTGATATAGTACATAGGATAATTTTAGGTATTTATGATGTAATAAATATTTATAAGGCGCTTTTAGGGGTTCTTTTTAACTACTATTTGACACTTTTAATTCTGAATGAATATTCCAAATCTATTAATTGATTTTAATTCCTAATAAAAGTGTATCAATTGAAAGATTTTGATCTGGGATATGCCATCTACAAAGGAATGTTCTATTTCCATGACCCACTGGGGTATGATGTATTATCGTTATTCGTAGTCATTATAAATAATTTTGAAAAGAAAAGAAAAAATCTTTTAAAAATATTTGTAGGCAGTTGGTCTCAGGTGACATGTTTTTTATCGAGCTATAGACATGCTTATGATGGAACTTTTTGTGCACGTTATTTGCACATTTCATTGGAGGCAAAACATAAAATGCCAGTTTTTCCGGTTGGGGTTCAGGACTTAAAAATGCATTAGCATTTTAGTGCTTTCCCCTGGTATTATATACTATCTGTGCTTCTACTTCCATTCTTGGGATAGATGTTATTTGCCTATTTGCACATGTTTATTTTGCACTATTGTATTTTTTGCACATTTATCCAAGATATTTACAATGTCATATTAATACCATTGAATTATTACAACAAGACCAGTTGATCTCCATGTATTGATACATTGATATATGCTTTCTATGTCTATTGGCCTTACAATCACGTGATGAGTACTTTCACTTTAAATTGGTTGTTTTTTCCTGACAGCGTCATGTGATCAAGTCCTTTTTGGGGCTGAAATGCGTCATGGCAGTGCTTGGTGTTTTAATGGAATAATAAATGCCTTTGCACGTAGCTGTTTGGGTCCGTTTTGTCTTTCCTGGCGAATGGGATATTCAAGACGGAGTTCTTGACATATATATATATATATATCAAATAAAATAACCATAGGATTGAGGTATATTAGACCTTTGAAATTCACTGGAAAAACCATAGGTTTCAGGCACATTATAGTTAGAAATTAGCATTTAAAAAAACATAGAAATTTACTAGAAAAAAACCATAGGTTTCAGGCACGTTATAGTTCGAAATTAGCATTTAAAAAAACATAGAAATTAACTGAAAAAAACACTCGTTCAAAACCATAGAAATTTCGGCGTTATAGTTGATTCAGCTAACTATAACTCGCGCCCCGCAATGCACTGCTGATGATGTCACATATTACATCATTCATGACATGGTCAATGACATCACTGATGACATCACTGATGACATTTCAAATTACATCACTTATGACATCATCCACGTGAAAATCTGATGCACCTCCTCATACTTGAATGTAACCTTTGATACACCCACTCTAAAATACAGACTACCATTTTTGAAAAAATAGACACATCAATACCAGTTACTAAATACGCACTGACTGATCCCTAGGCCTATACACACATCCACACATTCACCCATACAGTCACTCATACATGCAGTCACTCATCAATACAACACTATCATATGCATTCATACACCTATACAGACACTCACACACTGCCACATATCCAGAGTTACTCACACACTTAGCCAGTCATGCAAAGAATCAATCATACTTCCATTTACTCACCTATACAGTTATACAGACACAACCTCACGTATTCATACAGATACTAACACATAATTACTCTGTTATAGAATCACTGATACAAATACAAACTCATCCATGCAGCCACTCTCACAATCACTGACTCTCACATATAGTTATTTATATACACCATCACCTGCATATACTGCCTTTTACATATGTAGTTACTTGCACATGTACCACTGAGACATCCATTCACTCACAAATATATCCATACACACACTCACCCACCCATACAGCTGTTTCCACATGCACTCCTGAACCCATACACCCAGTGAATCATCCACTCACACATCTATGCACGCACCTCCCACCCACACACACACACACACTCAGGCAGCCATACAAATACTTAGGCAAGCAATCAATAACCCATATAGACACTCATGTAGCTACTCACCAACCCATGCAGCAGCTTACACAACAACAGACAGACTAATACAGACTTTCACACAGTTTAGTCACTAACCCATGCATTCAGTAGGACACATTTAATCACTCACTTATACAGTCAGTAACGTACCTTCTAAATCCTCCATACAGACACTTATACACCCACTCATTCCTCAATACAGCTTGGCATATATATAAAACAAAATTAAACTTAACAGAAACACACAGTCACTGAATGATGTCATCAGTGATGTCATTTGAGATGTCATCAGTGATGTCACTCACCATGTCATGAATGATGTAATATGTGCTGTCATCAGCAGTGCATTGCGGGGGTGCGAGTCATAGTTAGCTGAACTAACTATAACGCCGGAATTTCTATGGTTGTGT
Organism: Triturus cristatus; assembly: GCF_964204655.1. Lineage (NCBI taxonomy): Eukaryota > Metazoa > Chordata > Amphibia > Caudata > Salamandridae > Triturus > Triturus cristatus. The sequence continues at coordinate 1,815,705,741 of NC_140590.1, read as the reverse complement.
ATGAGTGAAATGTCCAACTAACTATAACGTTCCTGAAACCTATGTTTTTTTCAGTTGATATTTATATATATATATATATATATATATGTATATATATATATATATATATCTTTCAGTGTTGTCCAAAAACGAAGGCGCACTCCATGGAAGATTGCTAACGTAGCTTTATTGAATGCAGGAGCAGGACTGTGCATTCATGTTCGAATTGCAAATTTCGCCTGACGCGTTTCAAGCCTCCTGGCTCTTGTTCACAGGCTTTACTGGCACAACGGAAACGAAGCAAATCTCGGCCATTTATTTCCCTCTAGTGGGATCGCAGGTGAGTTTCTTTTAGCGCCGTGCACTCTGGTAATTGAAGTGCTGTCAATAATAAACCTTCCAGTAGGTTGTTCCGTTTGCCACAATTTTAATCACTGCTCAAGCCCTCCAGTGGGCCTCCAAACATGCCTTCACAGTCCAATATAATATCTCCCATGGCCGCGGTGAGGCAACGAACAGTTCTTTAGCCCCTCCAGCATCCTGTGACATTTCAAAGACGGTGCGCTTTCACGGCAGGGCGGCCGTTTTCATACCTTTCAGTGTTGTCCAAAAACGAAGGCGCACTCCATGGAAGATTGCTAACGTAGCTTTATTGAATGCAGGAGCAGGACTGTGCATTCATGTTCGAATTGCAAATTTCGCCTGACGCGTTTCAAGCCTCCTGGCTCTTGTTCACAGGCTTTACTGGCACAACGGAAACGAAGCAAATCTCGGCCATTTATTTCCCTCTAGTGGGATCGCAGGTGAGTTTCTTTTAGCGCCGTGCACTCTGGTAATTGAAGTGCTGTCAATAATAAACCTTCCAGTAGGTTGTTCCGTTTGCCACAATTTTAATCACTGCTCAAGCCCTCCAGTGGGCCTCCAAACATGCCTTCACAGTCCAATATAATATCTCCCATGGCCGCGGTGAGGCAACGAACAGTTCTTTAGCCCCTCCAGCATCCTGTGACATTTCAAAGACGGTGCGCTTTCACGGCAGGGCGGCCGTTTTCATACCTTTCAGTGTTGTCCAAAAACGAAGGCGCACTCCATGGAAGATTGCTAACGTAGCTTTATTGAATGCAGGAGCAGGACTGTGCATTCATGTTCGAATTGCAAATTTCGCCTGACGCGTTTCAAGCCTCCTGGCTCTTGTTCACAGGCTTTACTGGCACAACGGAAACGAAGCAAATCTCGGCCATTTATTTCCCTCTAGTGGGATCGCAGGTGAGTTTCTTTTAGCGCCGTGCACTCTGGTAATTGAAGTGCTGTCAATAATAAACCTTCCAGTAGGTTGTTCCGTTTGCCACAATTTTAATCACTGCTCAAGCCCTCCAGTGGGCCTCCAAACATGCCTTCACAGTCCAATATAATATCTCCCATGGCCGCGGTGAGGCAACGAACAGTTCTTTAGCCCCTCCAGCATCCTGTGACATTTCAAAGACGGTGCGCTTTCACGGCAGGGCGGCCGTTTTCATACCTTTCAGTGTTGTCCAAAAACGAAGGCGCACTCCATGGAAGATTGCTAACGTAGCTTTATTGAATGCAGGAGCAGGACTGTGCATTCATGTTCGAATTGCAAATTTCGCCTGACGCGTTTCAAGCCTCCTGGCTCTTGTTCACAGGCTTTACTGGCACAACGGAAACGAAGCAAATCTCGGCCATTTATTTCCCTCTAGTGGGATCGCAGGTGAGTTTCTTTTAGCGCCGTGCACTCTGGTAATTGAAGTGCTGTCAATAATAAACCTTCCAGTAGGTTGTTCCGTTTGCCACAATTTTAATCACTGCTCAAGCCCTCCAGTGGGCCTCCAAACATGCCTTCACAGTCCAATATAATATCTCCCATGGCCGCGGTGAGGCAACGAACAGTTCTTTAGCCCCTCCAGCATCCTGTGACATTTCAAAGACGGTGCGCTTTCACGGAAGGGCGGCCGTTTTCATACCTTTCAGTGTTGTCCAAAAACGAAGGCGCACTCCATGGAAGATTGCTAACGTAGCTTTATTGAATGCAGGAGCAGGACTGTGCATTCATGTTCGAATTGCAAATTTCGCCTGACGCGTTTCAAGCCTCCTGGCTCTTGTTCACAGGCTTTACTGGCACAACGGAAACGAAGCAAATCTCGGCCATTTATTTCCCTCTAGTGGGATCGCAGGTGAGTTTCTTTTAGCGCCGTGCACTCTGGTAATTGAAGTGCTGTCAATAATAAACCTTCCAGTAGGTTGTTCCGTTTGCCACAATTTTAATCACTGCTCAAGCCCTCCAGTGGGCCTCCAAACATGCCTTCACAGTCCAATATAATATCTCCCATGGCCGCGGTGAGGCAACGAACAGTTCTTTAGCCCCTCCAGCATCCTGTGACATTTCAAAGACGGTGCGCTTTCACGGCAGGGCGGCCGTTTTCATACCTTTCAGTGTTGTCCAAAAACGAAGGCGCACTCCATGGAAGATTGCTAACGTAGCTTTATTGAATGCAGGAGCAGGACTGTGCATTCATGTTCGAATTGCAAATTTCGCCTGACGCGTTTCAAGCCTCCTGGCTCTTGTTCACAGGCTTTACTGGCACAACGGAAACGAAGCAAATCTCGGCCATTTATTTCCCTCTAGTGGGATCGCAGGTGAGTTTCTTTTAGCGCCGTGCACTCTGGTAATTGAAGTGCTGTCCAAAAATGCTTTTAATCAGCACACAACCACTGGAGGTTTTAATTAGGCATAAATGTTTCACTACAAATCCCGGCATGCAATGAAACTGCTAAATGAAAATCGGCACACCTGAGGCCATTTAAAAGAATGAAGCACGCAGGGGATTGGTGAAAGCCTGGAACTGTTGTGCTGCGTGAAGTCACCTCTGAAGAAAGTGCATGAATGCACTGAAACGCGTCAGGTGGATGGACAAACTATGCGGAGCTGTCACCTTGGTTCTTTGGAATAAATAAAGTGTTTACTTTCCAGCTGGAGGAGTGCGTCTTCATGCAGGGGCATCTTTGGAGGAATTAATATGCGGCGAGTCCAGCCGTAGAAGTCCGCACCACCCTTGAACAATTGAAAGGGCCCGTCAGACCTGAATGTCAGGACTGGATATACGGCGCAGTTGGTTTCCGTGGAGTGAAGGAACAAGTTTACAGCTCTGGGCTCACTGGAGGGCTGTGATCGGTCCAAAAATGCTTTTAATCAGCACACAACCACTGGAGGTTTTAATTAGGCATAAATGTTTCACTACAAATCCCGGCATGCAATGAAACTGCTAAATGAAAATCGGCACACCTGAGGCCATTTAAAAGAATGAAGCACGCAGGGGATTGGTGAAAGCCTGGAACTGTTGTGCTGCGTGAAGTCACCTCTGAAGAAAGTGCATGAATGCACTGAAACGCGTCAGGTGGATGGACAAACTATGCGGAGCTGTCACCTTGGTTCTTTGGAATAAATAAAGTGTTTACTTTCCAGCTGGAGGAGTGCGTCTTCATGCAGGGGCATCTTTGGAGGAATTAATATGCGGCGAGTCCAGCCGTAGAAGTCCGCACCACCCTTGAACAATTGAAAGGGCCCGTCAGACCTGAATGTCAGGACTGGATATACGGCGCAGTTGGTTTCCGTGGAGTGAAGGAACAAGTTTACAGCTCTGGGCTCACTGGAGGGCTGTGATCGGTCCAAAAATGCTTTTAATCAGCACACAACCACTGGAGGTTTTAATTAGGCATAAATGTTTCACTACAAATCCCGGCATGCAATGAAACTGCTAAATGAAAATCGGCACACCTGAGGCCATTTAAAAGAATGAAGCACGCAGGGGATTGGTGAAAGCCTGGAACTGTTGTGCTGCGTGAAGTCACCTCTGAAGAAAGTGCATGAATGCACTGAAACGCGTCAGGTGGATGGACAAACTATGCGGAGCTGTCACCTTGGTTCTTTGGAATAAATAAAGTGTTTACTTTCCAGCTGGAGGAGTGCGTCTTCATGCAGGGGCATCTTTGGAGGAATTAATATGCGGCGAGTCCAGCCGTAGAAGTCCGCACCACCCTTGAACAATTGAAAGGGCCCGTCAGACCTGAATGTCAGGACTGGATATACGGCGCAGTTGGTTTCCGTGGAGTGAAGGAACAAGTTTACAGCTCTGGGCTCACTGGAGGGCTGTGATCGGTCCAAAAATGCTTTTAATCAGCACACAACCACTGGAGGTTTTAATTAGGCATAAATGTTTCACTACAAATCCCGGCATGCAATGAAACTGCTAAATGAAAATCGGCACACCTGAGGCCATTTAAAACAATGAAGCACGCAGGGGATTGGTGAAAGCCTGGAACTGTTGTGCTGCGTGAAGTCACCTCTGAAGAAAGTGCATGAATGCACTGAAACGCGTCAGGTGGATGGACAAACTATGCGGAGCTGTCACCTTGGTTCTTTGGAATAAATAAAGTGTTTACTTTCCAGCTGGAGGAGTGCGTCTTCATGCAGGGGCATCTTTGGAGGAATTAATATGCGGCGAGTCCAGCCGTAGAAGTCCGCACCACCCTTGAACAATTGAAAGGGCCCGTCAGACCTGAATGCCAGGACTGGATATACGGCGCAGTTGGTTTCCGTGGAGTGAAGGAACAAGTTTACAGCTCTGGGCTCACTGGAGGGCTGTGATCGGTCCAAAAATGCTTTTAATCAGCACACAACCACTGGAGGTTTTAATTAGGCATAAATGTTTCACTACAAATCCCGGCATGCAATGAAACTGCTAAATGAAAATCGGCACACCTGAGGCCATTTAAAAGAATGAAGCACGCAGGGGATTGGTGAAAGCCTGGAACTGTTGTGCTGCGTGAAGTCACCTCTGAAGAAAGTGCATGAATGCACTGAAACGCGTCAGGTGGATGGACAAACTATGCGGAGCTGTCACCTTGGTTCTTTGGAATAAATAAAGTGTTTACTTTCCAGCTGGAGGAGTGCGTCTTCATGCAGGGGCATCTTTGGAGGAATATATATATATATATATATATATATATATTTGAGATTTATCTCGATATTACAATAATGACATGCTTAGCTGATTAATTACGAGTATCATCTCAGGATATCAAGTGGATAGTGTTTTCTTTATGTCTATGGTCACATGACCTAACATGAGTTAACTGTGGCGATACACCTTTAAGCACTTAAATAGAATCAGTTTTACTGTGACTGTTGTGTGATCAAGGGCGCCCAAGCCCGAACAGCGTCACTGCTGTACCTGGGTTGATTAAATTTAATCTCGCTGATTCCTTGTGTTCCGTCTCCTTCTTCGCCGGCATCGCTGGAAGTTGTTTTGGAGTCAAAGCGTTCTATTATTGTTGCGGAAGTCGGTTTGCTTCCTCTAACGGACCTCCTCCCCGGAAGTTGGTGCCCGCCTTCAAACCATCCTGTGAATTAATCCGTGGCGGAAAACTTCGGTGGACAGCCGCTATTATTGCCAAAATACGGAGGAAGCCAAAACGAAAAGCGACCGGCGACTGGGTCGGAGGACCTGTTGAAGATCGCATACTTCGATGCAGTGAGTGTATCAGGCATTTAAATAGGTGGGGAGGTTTGGTAATCAGCGCAAACAAAGAGTTGCTGTATGTTGTCATCACTACAGCAAGGCACCCAGTAAAAATACAGCATGTCAGCAGAAACTGTCCGCGAACGAGAGGCGGCAGCAGATGAGTTATTTGGCAATAAACTCGTAACAGTAAGCAACGAGGGGATTTCTTCGAGTGCCAGCAATGAAGGGGAACCCAATATCAGTTTGCTCATTAAGGATTTGGAAAGAAATAAAAGACTTGAAATAACAAAATGGTGGGAACATCGGTCATTAAGCAAATATGCCGAGGTAGGAAGAGTCCCTCGAGTTCTACGTATTCTCCTAGCTCCCAGTTTTGACAAACCTAATCCCTCCATGTTAAAAGAATGGGGAGAGAGCAACTTGGCAGCATCAATGAATTTAGTTCATATATTGATCAAATATGCGCCCATTGATCGAACAGCAATTTTGGGAGAGATAGATAAACTAAGTGGAGAAATTGAAAAAATAGAGCAAACTGATAATGCGAAGAAACTGATGAATGCCATGAATGAGAGGCTGCGCAAGCATGAAGATAAAATAAAAATCAGAAAGGCACATAAATTTGCACGAGACCAAGCAGATTACAATAATGGCCAAATCTTCACTTTTGCTCGTAAATATAATGCCATTAAAAGACAAGAATATAGCAAAAAATGCCAGACACCAGCTTCTCAACTGCCTTCAACTTTCAACACCAGATCCAATATGGAAAATGATCTTTCAAGCATAGATACTATCTCTACAACCAGTGAGTCCAGTTTAGATTCAGATTTCACCAGGAAACATGTCTCAACAAAATGAAATCTAGAACAAGAATTGGATTATTTAGTGGAAGAAAGACTACAAACATTGAGACCGAGGCAACAAAGGAAACAAACAGAAAAAGGAGAAATAAACGGAGACAAAACAGGAGACGCAAGCACAAGCAAAAATCAGCCAAAAAAGAAGAAGAAAACCAATTGGCAGAAGACGAAACAGTAAAGAATAACACTATCATCAATCTTTCTACCATCACCTTAACAAAAGCAGAGGAACAATTATTGGCACTTGGTCTAAATTACTGTCCCAAACAGAGCTTTAACTATGCCAACACCCGCATAGATGTGTATTGTTTCATTAGGAAGCTCAAACTAAAGAAATTCTTCGCTATTAAAAAAGTAAAAGACAGCAACGAACTGGATACTAATATCAGAGAACAAAATACACAAGAGAATGTATTACTATCTTCTGATGTTCCTACTATATTAACTTTGCAGGATCTTGATAATGCCTCCAGCTCGCAATCGGCAGATTTAAATTCTGATTTAACAAAACAATTGAGGCTCAATAAAATCAATATGGCACAAAAAGGAGCTGGTATGTGTCCTTTCAAAGTGAAATCTAATTTTATACCACTGATGCCGAAAGACGCAGTAGACATTTTCCACGACTGTGTAATTCATGATATTAAAAAATTGTATCAGCATATCAATGGCAAAAAAAGAAAGAAAATCCAACAAACTAAATTTCAATACGCTAACCTTATGAAAAAATTCGGTGAAAATAATGAAATCGTAATTAAGAACTCAGATAAAGGCGGGAACCTGGTCATTTGGCCCAAGCATGAATATATAAAAGAAGCTAACCAACAACTAAATGACTGCAGTTGCTATGAAAAAACAACAGACAAAAAATACACTAAAGCTAAAGAGACTCTTCAAAAGCAGCTCTCACAGTGGCGCAGGGAAGGACTCATTTCATCTGAAGAATTTAAATATATGAATAATGAATTTCCAGTTCTCCCTGTGCTATATCTAATTCCAAAAGTCCACAAAGAAACAATTCCAACACCTGGGAGACCTATTATATCGGCCATTAGAAGTGTGGGTGAACAAGTGGGCCAATACATAAATTTTTTCTTGCAAGATCAAGTAAAAAATGTACCTAGTTATGTAAGAGACACTAGTGACTTTTTGGACAAAATAGAAGATCAATGTTCGAATGAGGACATGCTATTGATAACTCTAGATGTGGAGTCTTTGTATACGAGTATCAATAATGCACAAGGAATAGCCGCAGTAATACATTTTTTGTCTAATAGAACGATTGAATTTCATGAACATAACAAGGTTATTGTTGATCTCATTGAATGGTGCTTACATAATAACTTCTTTTTGTTTGGAAAAGAACTGTATAGACAAGTCAGAGGAGTTGCGATGGGTTCCTGTTTCTCCCCCAGCTACGCGTGTTAACACGTGGGCTGAACAGGTCCTTAATACAGAACACAAAGAATGGGTGAATGAGAAGATAATATGTTACTTAAGATACATCGATGACATATTCATCTTATGGCAAGGAGATGAACAAGAAGCCATCATTTTTGTAGACAGTATTAATTGCAATTCCCTCAATCTTCACTTTACATCACACATCAATAAAATGAGTGCAGAATTTTTAGATGTGAAAATTTACATTTCTGTTCGAAAAATTGAAAACTACTCTATACAGGAAACCCACGGCTGAGAATGCTACGCTGCATGCAACCAGTTTGCACCCTAAACATTTAATAGCTAGCATTCCCTATGGGGAGATATTGAGACTTAAAATAATATGTAGTTCAACCATGAATTTCAAATCTTGTCTAAAGGACTTGATTAAGAGATTAAAGCTAAGAGGGTACACAGACAAGATATTACAACTAGCTGTCGACAAAGCTGAATTAAGACCTAGAGAAAGTCTTTTTAAGTCCAACAAAACTGAATCAATAGCTAGAGAGGCAACATGGGAAGAAATCTTGACATTTGAAAGCCCTAGATTAATAACTACTTTCAGCAATGAAGAAAGGAAAATCAGGGCTATTGTGAGGAAAAATTGACTCATATTACTAACAGATGGAGTACTTAATTCAAAACTATCCAGTACTCCGACCATCACATTCAGAAGAGCTAAAAATATGGGTACCGCCTTAAATAAAAGCAGCCCTGAAACCAGACAAAATGAAATGTGGCTTCAACCTGCTCATGGTTTCCGTAAGTGCTCCAGCTGTAGAGCCTGCAAATTCGGTATTAATAAAACTCATTACAACACTCCATTTAATAAGCAAGAGGTAGCGATTAATGGAAGCTTCAATTGTAAGACCGAATTGTCCTGACGTGCACCTGCGGATGACATCACTGATGACATCACTGATTACATCATCCACATGATAATCTGATGCACAAACTGATGCCCTAATATAAACTATGATACACGTACTCTAAAATACAGACTACTTTTTTTTAAACCATACACACTAGAATGCCAGATACTACATAGCACTGACTATTTCCTAGGTCTATACACACATCCAGTTTCTTGCACATACAGGTACTCATCAATACAGTACTACAATATGTAGTGATACACCTATACATAAGTCACATTCTACCACTCATCCATAGAGTTAGTCACACACCTAGTTAGTCATGCAAAGAATGAATTACATACTCATTTACTCATGTATACAGTTATATACACCAACTGAGTTATTTATACACACACCACATCACTTATTTATGAAGATACTAAGACATACTTATTGTCTTATACAATCAGTGATACAAGCAGACACTCATTTATACACCCACTCTTCAAATAATTTACTCTGACATATAGTCATTTATATACTCCAGCATTCACATATACTGACTTAAAACATATGTAGTTACTCACACATATACCACAGAGACATTCATTCACTCACCACACACCCATGCACACACTAAGTCACCCATACAGCCCTTCCCAGATACACTTTTGAATCCATACAACCAGTGAATTACCCACTCAGACACCTGTGCACAGAGTCACACCCCCCCTCCACTGACCCACACAGACACACAGGTACTCATACAGATACTCAGACAAGAAATCAATAACCCATATAGACACCTATGTAGATACTTACCAATGCATGCAGCCGCTTACACACCAACTGAGAGACTAATACAGACTTTCACACAGTTTAGTCACTAACCCATGAATTCAGTAAGACACGTTCAATCACTCACTTATACAGTCAGTCATGTGCCTACTAAATAATCCCTTCAGGCACTTGTAAATCCACTCATTCTTCAATATACCTTGGCATAGATATATATGAAAAATATTTAAAGTTTAGAGAAACACACATTCACTGGATGATGTCATCAGTGATGTCACTGACCATGTCATGAGTGATGTAATATGTGACGTCATCAGCAGTGCATTGCCGGCGCGCAAGTTATAGTTAGCTCAACTAACTATAACTGGTGAGTTTCTCTGGTTGTAGAAGAGCCAAATGTCGAACTAACTATAACGTCCCTGAAAACTATGTTTTTTTCAGTGAATTTCAAAGGTTTTTTAAATGCTAATTCCTAACTATAATGTCAGCAAAACCTATGGTTTTTTTCAGTGAATATATATATATATATATACATATTACCTACTGGCGGTCGCCAGTAGGTAGTTATAGTTAGGACCCCTTTTCCATAGGAAATCCGCAACATTCTATTTTGAATAACTTTGGCGCCGGTCGACGAATCCTCGCGAATTTCTCAAAATAGGTGGGGCGCTACGCTCCGCTCCTACCCTGAAAGTCTCGGGAGGATTTGTCAAGCGGGGGCTGAGATAAAAGGGGGTCCCAAAACGCGTTTTTCCCATGCATTTTTCCATAGGACCTTTAGACAGGGCTACAGCCCGAACGGCTGAACAGAATTACTTGAAATTTGGCAGAGAGGTAGTCCTCAGGTCAAGGAAGTGCCTTTTGTAGGTTTGGTGTAAATCTGTTCAGTAGATTCTGAGAAAATAGCCTTTAAATCAATATATATATCTGAGCCAGCTTACGGTACGCTTACCGTAAGCTTACCGTACGCGTACGGTGGCGTGCGCGAGCGCGATTCTGATTGGCTCTTAGATCTTAGTAAACATTCGAATCGGCCGAAACCAGGAAGCGGCGGCCGCCATTTTCTCTCTCGCACTGAGAGTTAGCTTGTTAAATAAAACCAATACACATGTAAAGGAGCTGTTTTGACAGCTCACACACACATAGCCATGATGAGGGAGTCCCCCTAGAGCCCCCAAGGCCAAAAATGCCATTTTTATTTTTTCGCTAATTTCGCCGATTACGCTTACCGTACGCGTACGGTAAAAAATGTTAAAAAAAAAACACTATCCACACTCTCCCCACCCCCTGTGCTTTTGGTGGCCGCAGCCCACCAAATGTGCAGGGCTTATCAGTGCTGTGAAAAACCACAATATTTTTAACAAAAATCATAAAAGAAAAAATTATCCACACTCTCTCCACCCCGTGTGCAAATGGTGCCCAAAGGGCACCATTTGTGCATGGCTTATAAGCACCGTAAGCACAGCAAGCACCGCGTGCTTACTGTGCGCGCACGGTGCGCGAAGCGCACCGTGCACGCACGGAACGAACTGCGTTAAGTGGGCGCGCACGCCACAAATGGCGTAAAGTAACTTAGCATTTAAAAAACCGTACAAATTCACTGAAAAAACCATAGGTTTCACACACGTTATAGTTAGGAATTAGCATTTAAAAAACCTTGCAAATTCACTGAAAAAACCATAGGTTTCACACATGTTATAGTTAGCGGAAATTTTACTGATAAAAAACCAGTGAAATTCCCCCGTTATAGTTAGCGCAGGCAACTATAACTCACGCGACCGCAATCTTCTGCTGATGACATATGTGTCTTTATGAAAAAAAAATATTTGTAATATATGTATAGCTAAAAATGTATGGAAGAAGACATGGGCAAATAAGTGTCTAAATACAGTATTAGCATCAGCAGAGGATTGCGGTCGCGTGAGTTATAGTTGCCTGCACTAACTATAACGGGGGAATTTCACTGGTTTTTTATCAGTAAAATTTCCGCTAACTATAACATGTGTGAAACCTATGGTTTTTTCAGTGAATTTATATATATATATATATATATATATATATATATATATATATATATATATATATATATATATATTATCTACTGGCGGTCGCCAGTAGATAGTTATAGTTAGGACCGTGTTTCCATAGGAAATCTGCAACATTCTATTTGGAATATCTTTGGCGCCGGTTGTCGAATCCTCGCAAAATTTTCAAAATAGGTGGGGCGCTCCGCTCCGCTCCTACCCTGAAAGTCTCGGGGGGATTCGTCAAGCGGGGGCTGAGAAAAAAGGGGGGTCCCAAAACGCATTTTCCCCATGCAATTTTCCATGGGGACCTTTAGTCCAAGGTACAGCCCGAACGGCTGAACAGAATTACTTGAAATTTGGCAAAGAGGTAGTCCTCAGGTCAGGCATGTGCCTTTTGCATATATGGTGTCAATCTGTTCAGTAGTTCCTGAGAAAATCAAAAGTAAAATCATATACATATCTGGGCGGAGCCTAACCACACATCTCATCGTGAGATCTGATTGGCTGTCAGTACTTCATCCAAGAAGTGTTGGCAGCCATCTTGGGACCAATATACATGATAGCACCTCATTAAAAAGCATTGCAGTTAATAGAAGGTTTTAAGACTTTAGTTACATTATAAATCATTTGTTGATGGTACCATACTCATTTTAGGAATTCTGGTGTGTTCTAAGGTGATTTTACCATGTGAAAAAGCCTTCTGCTGTGATATCACGAACCATGTTTGAGAGAAACAGGGGTGGGGGAATCATATCGCCCGACGCCCGAACCATGTTATTTATATTGACGGGCAAGAAGATTTATTGTCTATTTATGTCCGACGGACATGTAGACAGTAATCACGTTTTAATCACGTTAAAACAACAGGCTGTGGGCACTCTGGGGCTCACAGCCAATCCGAAGCTTGCAGAGAGCCTTTGGCGGCATCTGATTGGCTAGCAGCCCATGACTGGGCTCTAGCCAGTGATTGGCTGGGGGAGTGAAACGTTACTCAGCCTCTGCAAGCAGTAGTCCGTGGCCGCCACGAGGCTTGCAATAAGCATTCAGGTAAAATAAGCAGTTTTGCCCGCTTGAATTGTGTGATATTGTGACGGAGGTGCTGCGATTTTCTTTTATTTATATTTTTAGCAACCATGCGTGGGTAGAATAATTAGTACAAAAGCCTAGGCCTGGCCCGCCTCGGCACCTCAGATGAGGACGTCAAAAAAGCGTATCGCAAACAGGCGCGCTGCGCTACCACCGCTTCATGGGGGAAACACCCATTACAACGAATTCAGATTCACGTGCTGCCATCGCAACGCGGGTTTAACATCGCGGGTCCAGAGCCTTCATACCGCAGATGGAAATAGATCTGCAGATTAATGCTTTCAAAAGAGACATCCGTTGGTGACTTGCAATTTATAACTTAAAGTCCTAATATAGAATAGTGAACTATTAACTTTCAGCCCAGAACTGCATAAACACACCGACAAATATACATTACAAAATTGATTAATGTTGCAAAGAGGGTACATTTGGCGAAAAAACAATTCTTATTATTAAAGGAAGCTCCCAACTTTGCTGTTTCTTTTTCGACTCTGCGTTTGTGCTTCTCCACACCAAGCACTCTTAAACTGCTGCCTACCAGTATGGGTGACATGTGACTCCTACACTTTCACTCCTTTGGCTTATGGGCAAAAAAACATTGTCGCATATGGCGCAGCCAGCACTAAAAGCTTTCGAAGCACCTGCTGCTGCGTTTCTTTCCATAGGCAATTACCAGGCCTCACAGAAATGTGTAGGAAACTTGTGTGATGAATTACCATCCTGGAAAAAGATCCGTGTTTTGTATAGTTGAGGTTGTGACCTCGGTGAAGTTAGTGCAGAGGGTTAATATGCCTGCTGCAAAGAACATGTACGAAGTCGATTACAGAGTGCATAGGATGGAAACAGATCTGCAGATTAATGCTTTCAAAAGAGACATCCGTTAGTGACTTGCAATTTATAACTTAAAGTCCTAATATAGAATAGTGAACTATTAACTTTCAGCCCAGAACTGCATTAACACACCAACAAATATACATTACAAAATTGATTAATGTTGCAAAGAGGGTACATTTGGCGAAAAGATCCGTGTTTTGTATAGTTGAGGTTGTGACCTCCGTGAAGTTAGTGCAGAGGGTTAATATGCCTGCTGCAAAGAACATGTACGAAGTCGATTACAGAGTGCATAGGATGGGAACAGATCTGCAGATTAATGCTTTCAAAAGAAACATCCGTTGGTGACTTGCAATTTATAACTTAAAGTCCTAATATAGAATAGTGAGCTATTAACTTTCAGCCCATAACTGCGTAAACACACCGACAAATATACATTACACAATTGATTAATGTTGCAAAGAGGGTACATTTGGCGAAAAAACGATTCTTATTATTAAAGGAAGCTCCCAAATTTGCTGTTTCTTTTTCGATACAACTTACCAATTCGCAAGGAACATAGGGCTCACGTCTGGCCAGCTGCAAAAGTGAGGGGGAAATGGCAGGAGGCACGCTGGCTGACACCTTTTATATCCCACCCATACGTTTTTACAAAGGTGACGGTAAATTAGTACATTACGTATGGTTTGAAATGTACATATTTTGTGGGAATAAATACACAGCCAAGAGTGACGGTAAATTAGTACATTACATATGGTTTGAAATGTACGTATTTTGTGGGAATAAATACACAGCCCAAAAAAATGGGAAAAAAGGGGAATAGAAATAAAAGAATTGCCGTCAGGGTTAAGGGGAGGGGGCGCAGGGGGGCAGGGACGCGATAATATCGCTTGACAAGTTTTTCTTTAGCATTATTATTGCACAGCATTCAATGGTTTACTGATTTTAATAAAGCAAAAATATATTAATGTTTCTCTTTCAGCCGGAGCCCTTAGGTTTGATGTGGAACGGGGGTAGGTGGGACAAGTGGATTTTACAGGACATGTAGATCTCAGTGGCATTTTGTCCCTTGGACAACTAGATTATTTGGAAAATTCCACACCCCTGAAATAAAAGACCGGCATCGCGCCGGAGGCCACGCCCCCTCCTTGCAGCACTCTGCAAACGCGCCCCCTGGCCAGTTGTAAGTTGAGGAATTAATTCCCCTTCAATACTGAGGGTCCCTGAGGGCCAACTAGCCCAACAGGTATCTCCAGTATGCGCCAGGGAGCTGCGATGCAGACAGGTGTTCTGAGGCCACGCCCCTTTTTACACCTCCATGCAACGCAGCTCTGTGGCGCTTACTGGAGGTACCTAATGGGCTAGTTTGACCCTAGGGACCCTTAGGATTCAAGGGGACTTACTCTCTCAACTCAGAACGCCCACAGGTCCTGTGGCGCGTTTTTAAGTTGGGGAAATAATTCCCTTTCAATCCTGAGGGACCCTGGGGTCCAACTAGCCGACCAGGCGCTTCCAGTAAGCACCACTGCTCTGCGTTGCAGAGAGGTGGTGCAGGCCGTGCCACTTTTTACACCTCTCTGCAAAGCAGCTCTGTGGTGCTTACTGGAGGTACCTAGTGGTCTAGTTGGACCCTAGGGACCCTCAGGATTCAAGGGGACTTAATCTCCCAACTTAAAACGGCTACAGGGCGTGTTTACACAGTGGGGAAGGGAGGGGACGGGGCATGAGGTGACGTATTCAAACACACCCTGTGGTGCATTTTAAGAGGTAGTTTTAATCCCCTGCCCTATTATATACTAGGGGCTTACAGAGGAGGTCATGCTAATCACAGGGGGACCCCAACACATAGTGTGCCCTAGTCTATGTAGGTGTTTTCACTGTATTCTGAGTGTCTTTTAACATAGCACTGGCTCTAGGACTGGTTAGTCAGACTCAGTTACCACCAGTATCCGTCTGAAAAAGTTGAGGGTACAGGATGATTTTGCAACACGGCTTGTTTCTGCTCTTCTGTTTGTTCTTTCTGCACCTTATACTTCTTCCTGCACTTTTCTTCGTCTTTGAGGACTTCTGTTGCTTCTTTCTGCATTTCATTTTTTTCTTTCTGTGCGTTTTTCCTTCTTTCTTCACATGTCCTATCTCTGTAGGCATAGCTAGAAATTAGCATTTAAAAAACCTTTGAAATTCACTGAAAAAAACATAGGTTTCAGGCACGTTATAGCAAGGAATTAGCATTTAAAAAACCTTAGAAATTCACTGAAAAAACCATAGGTTTCAGGGGCGTTATAGTTAGCTGGACTTTTCACTCGTACAAAACCATAGAAATTCCCCCGTTACAGTTAGTTCAGCTAACTATAACTTGCGCGCCCGCAATGCACTGCTGATGACGTCACATATTACATCACTCATGACATGGTCAGTGACATCACTGATGACATCACTGATTACATCATCCTTGTGATAGAGTGGCAGACCTCCTCTTCCCCTAATAAAACCTTTGATACACACATTCAAAAATAGAAACTAAAATTTTCAAAACAATGGACATACCAATACCAGTTACAACAACCTATTCAGTAATTGTAAGATCCACATCCACATCCACTCATTCACCAACAGTCCTATACAGTCACTCATACATGTACTCACTCATCATATGTACTCATACACCTATACATCCTGTTACACAACGCCACTCATCCATAAAGTTACTCACACACATAGTCACTCATGCTAATAAAGAATCAAACATCCGTTTACCTGCATTACAGTTATACACACACCACCACACTTACTTCTACAGAAACTTACACATACTTAGTCTTTTTAACAATCACTTACAGAAACACATACTTATTCATACAGGAACTCTTTCAATCTCTCACTCTCACATATACTCACTTATATACACCAATACACATATACTAGTTTAAAACATATGTAGTTACTCATAGAGACACTATTGAGACAGTCATTCACTCACTAACACACCCATGCACACACTCATCCACCCATACAGTCCTGCACACATGCTGTCTTCAACACATACAAACAGTGAGTCACTCATTCATGCACCTATGCACTACGTAATACCCCCCACCGAACCATACAGACATCAGACACTTATACTGATTCTCAAAAAACCAACTAATAACCTATATAGACACTCATGTAGCTACTCACCAACCCATGCAGCCACTTATACACAAAGTGAGAGACTGATACAGATATTTACATATTTAAACATTACTCACTAAGCCATGTATTCACTAAGATACACTTGATCAGTCAGTTATACAATCAATTTTTCAAAAACAAATCATCCATTTAGACACTTATATACCCATTTATTCTTCCATCGACCTTGAGATATACATATATAAAACATATGTAATGTTCAGAAAAACACACATTCACTGGATGATGTCATCAGTGATGTCATCAGTGATGTCATTTGAGATGTCATCAGTGATGTCAGGAGTGATGTCACTGACCATGTCATGAGTGATGTAATATGTGACGTCATCAGCAGTGCATTGCGGGCGCGCGAGTTATAGTTAGCTGAACTAACTATAACGGGGGAATTTCTATGGTTTTGCATGAGTGAAAAGTCCAGCTAACTATAACGCCCCTGAAACCTATGGTTTTTTCAGTGAATATATATATATATATACACATATACATATATACACACATATATATATATTCACTGAAAAAAACATAGGTTTCAGGCACGTTATAGTTAGAAATTATCATTTAAAAAACCTTTGAAATTCACTGAAAAAACAGAACTAAGTATAACGGAGGATTTTCAATGGTTTTGTACGAGTGTAATGTCCAGCTAACTATAACAGCCCTGAAACCTATGGTTTTTTTCAGTGAATTTCTAAGGCTTTTTAAAGGCTAATTCCTAACTTTAACGTGTGTACTGCTTGATTTTCCCGGCCCTATTGTGTTGACGGGTGATTTTTTGTGACTTCAGTCTCTTACCATCCAAGTCTAAGGGTTAGAGTAGTGAATGGAGCCTATTTACTAGGCACTTCGACATGATCCTGTGTTCTTCCCCATAGATCAGGGCTTGCACACATATCCTAGGGGATAGATTCGTTAGTATTAGGGATAACCTGTCCTGTAGTGAGGGTATTTCATGGAGCCGTGCTGAATTCAGGCCTGGTAGGCCTCAAACGGGAGAGACTCCATCTTTCTTTCTGCTCCGGCAGCTTGAGATGCTTCTAGGTTAAGGGTGATGTTTTAGTTATGAGGTGTTATTCGCTTGGAGAGAACCGGTTCAGGCCAGCCCTTATCGAAGGATTGTATTTTTCTTCATGCCGAAGACACTACATCAGGCCGGCCGGCTGGGAACGTGTCCTTGGTACGGGGAGGTACAAGAATTTGGTGGGCGGCAGGTTACGGGCCGGAATTTTCCATGAGGAAATGCACCTCTATATTAGTAAAAGTCTGAGGCAGATACGGTGCACTTACTTCAGCCCGTAGGCGGCATCTAGCCGTTAGCAGTAAAGCTACTACTTATTCCAGGGAGGATAGACGACAAACTGGAAGGCGGAATAACCAGAGAGGAGAGAGTAGCCGATGAGGAAGAGGTCCCAGTGACTCGGAGAAGGGAGGAGGGAATAGATCCGTGACTGCGGAGGTGTGACTTCCAGACGAGCCGAGGCACAGACGAGAAGGGAACCTAGATGACCATTGAGTGCAGGCTACACACGACTAAGGTGATGTCGACCCCTTTCTTATTAGAGTGTACAACCTAATCTTTCATTTTTCTTTGCAGGTTATGTGTTACATAGTAATGTTATGGGATTGCGTATGTAATGAATAATAAAATACCCAGTTTGTAGTGAATCAACATGTGCTGCGTGTTCTTGTATAAGAGGGTAGCCTATTTCTTCTAGTCAGCTGTGACTTGACATGAACAGATGTTAACCCTGAGCAGGTAAGTGGTAACTGAATAAGGGAGAGAGGAGCCCCTCGAACCAGAGAACAGGTTGTGCTCAAACTGGCAGTTCTTGTGTGATCTGATAAATAGTCCCTTGTTGTATGTTATGGTAATCATAGGATGAACTTGTGCTGAGGCTGCCGCCTGGGTAGGAAGTCCTGGGTCCGTCTGGGACCGCGAGGCTGAGGCTGCCGTCTGGGTAGGAAGTCCTGGGTCCGTCTGGGACCGCGAGGCTGAGGCTGCCGTCTGGGTAGGAAGTCCTGGGTCCGTCTGGGACCGCGAGGCTGAGGCTGCCGTCTGGGTAGGAAGTCCTGGGTCCGTCTGGGACCGTGAGGCTAAGGCTGCCGTCTGGGTAGGAAGTCCTGGGTCCGTTTGGGACCGCGAGGCTGAGGCTGCCGTCTGGGTAGGAAGTCCTGGGTCCGTCTGGGACCGCGAGGCTGAGGCTGCCGTCTGGGTAGGAAGTCCTGGGTCCGTCTGGGACCGCGAGGCTGAGGCTGCCGTCTGGGTAGGAAGTCCTGGGTCTGTCTGGGACCGCGAGGCTGAGGCTGCCGTCTGGGTAGGAAGTCCTGGGTCCGTTTGGGACCGTGAGGCTGAGGCTGCCGTCTGGGTAGGAAGTCCTGGGTCCGTCTGGGACCGCGAGGCTGAGGCTGCCGTCTGGGTAGGAAGTCCTGGGTCCGTCTGGGACCGCGAGGCTGAGGCTGCCGTCTGGGTAGGAAGTCCTGGGTCCGTCTGGGACCGCGAGGCCACCACTTGTATTGTAAGAGGTCTAGATATATATATATATATATATATATATGTGTGTGTATATATATATATATATATATTAGGAATTCCCTGTCCTTATATCTGTGGTTGCTTGATAGGCCCTAGGGAGAGGGTAACGTTCTGACTGGGTTAGAGAGGCTCTGATGAGCGGGTTCTATCTGATCCGAAAACCCAAGCAGAACATTTGGCGTCACGAACCGTTTTCGAAACCTGTGTGCGTCGTATTGTCTCGTGTTTGCTTTCGGTGTGTCCGTGGTTTTGTTTGTATATTATTTGTGTTATAATTGTGTGTATAGTTTTGCTTCTTCTTTCTTTTCTTCTTTCTTTTTCACGATGTTTTCTAGAAAATCTAAATCTACTTTTAAGTTGCCCGTTGATATTCCCGGCTGGGATTCAACGCCTTATGAAGCCTTAGCCCGGGAGTGGGCTGATTCTACTGGTTTGAGTGAGAATTGGAATTCTTTTTTGGAGCTGGCGGAGCCGGCTAATGTGATTACTTGCTTACAGAAGGCGCCGGTATCTAAGGGTGATGAGCTTCCCATTTTAGGGCGCAGAGGTTGGATTGTTCTGTCTGCGTACAGGCTTCTCCATGAGCAGTTGTTGAAGTTGCAGAACTTGCATAAGGATTTGGAAGTGAACTTTGTTGAGATTCAGAATGCTCATACTTTGTTACGGTGTCAAAATAAGTTGCTTGCTGACAAACTTGAGACGTACCAAACTATTGCCGAGAGAGCGGCTGTGCGAATTGCTCGTTATAAATACAAGAATCGGCGTGGTCGGGTTTCGACGCGAAAGGTGCGTCTGGTCGTGGCGAAAGCCGGACTGGATTGGAATCCTGATGAATGGGATGGTAATATCTGGATCTCGAGTGATTCTCCCTCTTCGGGTGAGGAGTCTGCCAAGCGCGACTCCTCTCGCTCTGGCCGTGCTTGTAAATCTGCTTCTTGCGCCTCTGATGGTGCACCCCGTGATTGCGCTCGTCCTTCGAGCGGGGTCGATGCTTCTTCCACTGATTGTTCCTCTACGTGTACTGGTCGAGCTCCTTGTGATGCTCATCCCGCGGTCTCGGCGCATCCAGTTTTTCGTCGGAAGTTGCAGCAGTCTCCCGCTGTTTCTTTAGACTCTTTAGAGGACTTTACTCAACAAGAAATTAGTGATATTTTGCAGCGATTTCGGCAGCGAGCTGGTGAGACCTTGCTCACATGGTTGGTGCGCCTTTATGAACTGGGCGCTGCGGGCATTATGTTAGATAATGGCGATTGTTTGAAGTTTTGTTCCTTAAGTTCGGATTCTACTGTACAGGATCATTTTCGTAACTATAATGGTGGTGGTCAAATTTCTTTACTTCAATTGGCGACTGAGGGTTGTAATCAAAAGTATCCTACTGAGTCTGATTGGCCTGTGAATGACAAACCGTGGTATACTTTGCGCGACGCTGCACAACGTCTCAAAGAGGAGGTGATGAAAACGGCAATTTTTCTAAATACTGCCGACAGGTTGCTTGATGGTTTCTTGACATCTTCTGTGCGGAATCGCATCATTCGTTCTTCCCCTGTTGCCTATAAGCAGGTCATGATGACTTTATTGATTAATCAGACTGGTAACGTGTTATCTACGGTACTGGAATCGGTACGCCAACTCGGTGAGTTGGGTGACTGGTTTAAACCTGAACGTCAGTCCCGGCCTGACACTCGTACTCCTGGTGACAATAAACTTACTAGACGTGATATCTTTTCTGGTCTTCTGGCCGATGGTGTGCGGAGGGAGGACATTGACGGTGAGACTACTGCTCGTTTGTGGGAGTTGTTTCGCAAACGTGGCTTGGATCGGAAGGAGGGTGCCCGGCGTGTTCAGACGACTGAGTGTGATCGTGGTAGTTCTGACGGCAGCGGTGATGACGACCGCCGTGGGCGCTCTGTTCGTCGTGATGATCGACGTTATGTACGTGATATGTTCCCCCGTCGTGAGAGAGAAAGAGAGGGAGAGGAGGAAAGAGAAAGGGGGAGACATGATTATGTTTACAGCAGACGTAGAGATGATAGGGATCAATCCCCTGAGTTGAGGAGGAGAGAGGATCGCCATAGTTTGGCCGATCGAAACCAGCAGTGCAATGCAGAAGACACAAATCCATTTCGTACTGGGAATGGATATGAACAGGAGGCACCGATACCTAAGAAACGTGCGAGTCTTTATCCTGATTTATCCTGGTACACAGAATGCAGTAAGCATGACTAGGAAATAGGTCAAGCTCCTGTACACAGATGGGCTCACAGAGATAATAGACCCTATGTAGATATTGATATTTATTGGAGACATCGTAATATCCAGAGGGCCCGAGCATTGGTAGATACAGGAGCGGAGGCCACTCTTATTCATGGAAAATCAAAGAAGTTTACAGGTCAGCCTTTTACAATTACCGGATTGGGTGGAAAGGAAACTCCTGCCGTTCAAACTTTACTTGAAATGAGAATAGGTAGAATCCCTAGAAAAGAATACTCTGTACTAGTGGTACCACTCTTAGAATTCATAATTGGAATTGATATTTTGAAAGGAATGACTTTGCATTTAGATGATGGATGTTACCAATTTGGAACTACTCATTATATATCGTCCAGGCCTATACGGGTTGGTCGTTTAAGAATGCCCCCCATAAAAGTTCCTCAGGCGACAAAAGTGGTTTGTCGGAAGCAGTATCGTATTCCAGGTGGTCATGAGGAGATTAGTACCACTATTCAGGAGTTGGTGGATGCAGGTGTTATAACCCCAGTTACTTCTGCTTGGAATAATCCTGTTTGGCCTGTACGTAAGAGTGATAATTCTTGGCGTATGACTGTTGATTATCGAGAATTGAACAAACACACACCCTCGTTGACCGTTGCAGTACCGGATGTCATTACTCTAATTGAAAGAATCCAAAAACATCCAGGTACATGGTATGCGTCCATTGATATTGCTAATGCTTTCTTTTCAATTCCGATTGCCCCTGAGTGTCAGGAACAGTTCAGTTTTACATGGAATGGGCGTCAGATGACGTTTAGAAGTCTTCCTCAGGGCTATGTGCATAGTCCTACGATATGTCACCGGCTGGTGGCAGAGCATTTGGCTGAGGTACCGGTTCATCCACAAATTCAGATGTGTCACTATATTGATGATGTTTTGATCCAAGGCGAAACACAAGAGGAAGTTCAGACCCAATTGGACAGAGTCATTGAGTGCCGGCGTGAGAAAGGTTGGGAAATCAACCCGGATAAATTACAAGGTCCGTCCAAGGCTGTAAAATTTTTGGGTATTAATTGGCATGAAGGGCACCGTGAAGTGATCCCTCAGGTTAAACAGAAAATCCTTGATTTTGCAGTTCCGAGGAATAGGAAAGAAGCCCAAAGCTTCATTGGTTTGTTTGGTTTTTGGCGTCAACATATTCCTCATTTGAGTCAAATATTGGCCCCCTTGTACCGTGTCACTCGTAAAAAGAATGCATTTGAATGGGATAAACCACAGCAAGATGCGTTCAACCTAGCAAAAGAGGCAATTCAGCATGCTTTGGATTTATGGCCCGTACGTGATGGTGAGGTGGATTTGAATGTGTCTGTACAGGGCCTTTATGCGAATTGGAGTTTGTGGCAGAAGCAAGGCAGGAGTAGAGTGCCGTTGGGTTTCTGGACCAAAAAGTTACCTGATGCTGGTGAGCGTTATACACCTTTTGAGAAACAGTTACTTGCATGCTATTGGGCTCTGGTGGATACCGAGCAACTGACTTTGGGACATGATATAGTTTTACGACCTGAAATTCCTATCATGCAGTGGGTTATGAGTTCGCCGAAAACTCACCGAATTGGACATGCTCAAGAGGCGAGTGTGATTAAATGGAAATGGTATATACAAGACAGGGCACGTGTGGGACAAAAAGGAGTTGCATCCTTACATGAGCAGGTGGCGCGAGCGCCATCGACTGAGACTGAGAGTGAATGTTCCGTACCTTTAGTACAGGAGTCTCCTGTCAAGTGGGGTAGACCTTTTGATGATTTGTCCGCAGAGGACAGAAACCATGTCTGGTTTACGGATGGTTCAGCAAGGTTCATAGGGACGAAACGGCACTGTAAAGCGGTGTCCTATAATCCGATCACACAAAAACTGCTGAGCACAACTGGTGAAGGTAAGAGCAGTCAATTTGCCGAACTTTATGCTGTTTATCAAGTTCTGAAACAGGAGTTACCTGGCACATGTCATATTTTCACTGATTCTTGGTCTACTGCCAATGGACTGGTGGTTTGGTTACCGACTTGGCATTCCCATAATTGGACACTGCATTCAAAAGAATTGTGGGGAAAAGAATTATGGCAGGAGATTTGGGAGATGCTCCCACAGAGTACTGTTACAATCTTCCATGTGGATGCTCACACCCCGATAGATTCTCTTGACAAATTTTTTCATAACATTGCAGATGAGAAATCTAAAATTGCTGAGGCAGTGGTGGACAGGCAAGATTCTGATATTGCGGGATTGGCGAAATGGGCCCACCAGAAGGCAGGACATTTTGGAGAGAAAGCCACTAGCAGGTGGGCTGCTGATCGAGGAATTTATATTCCCCTAGATTTAATCAAAAATGTTATTTTACATTGTCCCATTTGTCAGCATATCAGACAGCGCAAAGTGCCCCAAATTGTTAAAGGTCATTTACATCGCGGGAAACTGCCCGCTCAAATTTGGCAGATTGATTACATCGGTCCACTTCCCATGAGTAGGAATTGTCAATATGTTTGCACTATTGTTGATACATACAGTGGCCTGTTGGTAGCCCTTCCCTGTAAGCAAGCTACCCAATTGAATACCATTAAAACATTGGAATTGATTATGATGTATTATGGTGTGCCATTCCAAATTCAATCTTATAATGCATCCCATTTTCGTGGAAGATTGGTACAGGAATTCTGTGTGGAAAACAATATTGACTGGGTATTTCATATACCTTATTATCCACAGGCCTCGGGTCTTGTGGAGAGATTGAATGGTCTGCTGAAGGAGCAACTGCGTAAATTGACAGATGACAAGTATAAGAATTGGCGAGACTTTTTGTCCCAAGCGCTATTAATTTTGAATAATCGTCCTTTTCTAAATGCTGAATCTCCACTTATGCGTTTGTTTCCTCCGAATGTTAATGCTCAGCCAAATGAAATCAGAGAGACTGTGATGTACTGGGAAATTACTCCCGGAGCTTTGGCTCCATGTAGAGCGACCCCAGGGTCGGCAGGTTTAGACTTGCATGCCATGGATGACACCGTTATAAAAGGTAAAGATCGGGTCATCATCGCGACCGGTGTTGGTGTTCATATACCACCCGGGAATTTTGGATTAATCGCCCCTAGATCGGGGCTGGCTGTAAAAGGCATTCAAGTGCTTGGAGGAATCATTGACAGTGATTATCAGGGAGAGATTAAGGTGCTCCTGCTGAATAGCAGTGAGGCTGACTTACTGATACATCAAACTGACCGAGTGGCTCAATTACTCATAATGCCTGTCTTCAGCGGTGAGATGGTAAAAGGCACTGCCCCAACTTTGCTAACTGTACGAGGCCAGAAAGGTTTTGGCTCCACAGACAATCCTGGGGCCAGGGTTTGGGTGCAGTCGCCTAAGAATCCCCCTGAACATGCAGAGGTCATCGCCACCGGTCATGACAATACCATTTTAGTTATGAGACCGGGAAAGATAGCTGGGAAACGGTCCCGGCTGACAAATGTTACTTACGAGAATGAATAATGCCTGTATTTGATTCTCTTTCAGATCATTCTTTGGACTGTTGCTGCAGGATGTGTCGGCGTCGGACTATTTTCGGGTTGGTTCGACGAGAGAGGAGGGATCCCGTCAACCCGGGATGATTTACGCACCCGGGTTTCGCGCTCCTTCGCTGCGTGGGATTCGTCATCGAACTTTTGGACCTCACTGGCGAAAAGGGTGCCTGATGCCCCTCACTTCTGTTTGACGCCGATGAGATCTGTACACGACATCTTGGCGACCTGCCTGGTTGCTGTCCCTGCTTCGCTAGAAACTTTGATTCATATTTTCAACATTTCAAAGGCTCGCCCCAATGTTCTTCTGGGCGATTTTGCCACCCATGCGTATTGCCCCTTATGTACTGAACTACCAGACCAGATACCCCCCATCCAGTCCCAAATAGTTACCTATAATATCACACAAGGAGATTTATGTTGAAAATTGAAAGGTGCTACCTCCTTTACCCTGCATGAGCGAACTTTGTGCTTTCAAAGGACACCGAAAACATGTGCTTCTGTCCAAAACGATATGACTTGCAAGAGTTTGGTAGTTACCCCCAGTCATTATCGCACGATGTTACTACCTGCTGGATGGCTTTTTTCATGTGGTAATACTTCCTGGCCATATGTCCCCGCAAATATTTCTGGAGGCCCTTGTGCCATTACGAGACTCAGTTTACTGATGTTCTCGATGTTCTCGTCACATCCGAATGCCAATTCTCGTGTGATTCGAGATACAGTGATGTTACAGGAGGATTGTGACTCGTCTTTGCATTTATATTCCAAGTCTGAATACCTTAGCCTGGCTATTTCAATTATTGGTGTTCCTGCTTTGGCGGTTTATAATGCCAAATCTATTGGGAAAATGGCCTGCTGGATGGTAAAATCCATTAATCATACTTCTACAGTCCTGTCTGACATGCTGTTAGACGCCCAGGGTGAACGCAGAGCCATCTTGCAAAATCGAGCGGCCATTGATTATCTTTTGCTTAAACATGGACACGATTGTTCTGATTTCGAGGGTCTTTGTTGTTTTAACTTGTCTGATCATACACAATCCATTCGCGCTCACATTGACAAGCTACATGACTTGACAGAAGAAGTTAGAAAACACATTGACCAGGGCTGGTTTGACTGGCTCTTTAATTGGTTACCTGATTTATATCTGTTACGTCAAATATTAGGAGGTATTCTGATTACCATCGCTGTTTTGATTTCTATCTGTTGCTTTATTCAGTGTATTCCTTCACTACTTCAATTCTGCACATTTGGTACTAGACATAGATCAGTTAGCTTTGTTTCATATTATTCTTCCACAGATGTTAGTTCTGTTTAATGAATGTATAATAGACTGAAGTCAAGGGTGAAATGTACTGCTTGATTTTCCCGGCCCTATTGTGTTGACGGGTGATTTTTTGTGACTTCAGTCTCTTACCATCCAAGTCTAAGGGTTAGAGTAGTGAATGGAGCCTATTTACTAGGCACTTCGACATGATCCTGTGTTCTTCCCCATAGATCAGGGCTTGCACACATATCCTAGGGGATAGATTCGTTAGTATTAGGGATAACCTGTCCTGTAGTGAGGGTATTTCATGGAGCCGTGCTGAATTCAGGCCTGGTAGGCCTCAAACGGGAGAGACTCCATCTTTCTTTCTGCTCCGGCAGCTTGAGATGCTTCTAGGTTAAGGGTGATGTTTTAGTTATGAGGTGTTATTCGCTTGGAGAGAACCGGTTCAGGCCAGCCCTTATCGAAGGATTGTATTTTTCTTCATGCCGAAGACACTACATCAGGCCGGCCGGCTGGGAACGTGTCCTTGGTACGGGGAGGTACAAGAATTTGGTGGGCGGCAGGTTACGGGCCGGAATTTTCCATGAGGAAATGCACCTCTATATTAGTAAAAGTTTGAGGCAGATACGGTGCACTTACTTCAGCCCGTAGGCGGCATCTAGCCGTTAGCAGTAAAGCTACTACTTATTCCAGGGAAGATAGACGACAAACTGGAAGGCGGAATAACCAGAGAGGAGAGAGTAGCCGATGAGGAAGAGGTCCCAGTGACTCGGAGAAGGGAGGAGGGAATAGATCCGTGACTGCGGAGGTGTGACTTCCAGACGAGCCGAGGCACAGACGAGAAGGGAACCTAGATGACCATTGAGTGCAGGCTACACACGACTAAGGTGATGTCGACCCCTTTCTTATTAGAGTGTACAACCTAATCTTTCATTTTTCTTTGCAGGTTATGTGTTACATAGTAATGTTATGGGATTGCGTATGTAATGAATAATAAAATACCCAGTTTGTAGTGAATCAACATGTGCTGCGTGTTCTTGTATAAGAGGGTAGCCTATTTCTTCTAGTCAGCTGTGACTTGACATGAACAGATGTTAACCCTGATCAGGTAAGTGGTAACTGAATAAGGAAGAGAGGAGCCCCTCGAACCAGAGAACAGGTTGTGCTCAAACTGGCAGTTCTTGTGTGATCTGATAAATAGTCCCTTGTTGTATGTTATGGTAATCATAGGATGAACTTGTGCTGAGGCTGCCGCCTGGGTAGGAAATCCTGGGTCCGTCTGGGACCGCGAGGCTGAGGCTGCCGTCTGGGTAGGAAGTCCTGGGTCCGTCTGGGACCGCGAGGCTGAGGCTGCCGTCTGGGTAGGAAGTCCTGGGTCCGTCTGGGACCGCGAGGCTGAGGCTGCCGTCTGGGTAGGAAGTCCTGGGTCCGTCTGGGACCGCGAGGCTGAGGCTGCCGTCTGGGTAGGAAGTCCTGGGTCCGTCTGGGACCGTGAGGCTAAGGCTGCCGTCTGGGTAGGAAGTCCTGGGTCCGTTTGGGACCGTGAGGCTGAGGCTGCCGTCTGGGTAGGAAGTCCTGGGTCCGTCTGGGACCGCGAGGCTGAGGCTGCCGTCTGGGTAGGAAGTCCTGGGTCCGTCTGGGACTGCGAGGCTGAGGCTGCCGTCTGGGTAGGAAGTCCTGGGTCCGTCTGGGACCGCGAGGCTGAGGCTGCCGTCTGGGTAGGAAGTCCTGGGTCCGTCTGGGACCGTGAGGCTAAGGCTGCCGTCTGGGTAGGAAGTCCTGGGTCCGTTTGGGACCGTGAGGCTGAGGCTGCCGTCTGGGTAGGAAGTCCTGGGTCCGTCTGGGACCGCGAGGCTGAGGCTGCCGTCTGGGTAGGAAGTCCTGGGTCCGTCTGGGACCGCGAGGCTGAGGCTGCCGTCTGGGTAGGAAGTCCTGGGTCCGTCTGGGACCGCGAGGCCGCCACTTGTATTGTAAGAGGTCTAGATATATATATATATATATATATATATATATATATATATATATATATATATATATATATATATATATATATATAATTATGATCCCGTTCCCCCAAGCAAATTCCGGAGGAGAAAGGGACAGCACACCAGGAAACAGCACAAAAAGACTTTTATTTGTGCACTAACTTAATTCAGGACGACGCGTTTCGGCGTATAGCCTTTATCAAGTAACTTCCTGTGTTTCCACAAGCCGTAGAAATACACGGACATGGTTAATAGACATGGAGAAAATACTGCCATTGTTTACGGATAGCGTTACAATTGTACAAAATCATTCTGTTAATTAATTTACGTACCCCAATGGTTTAAATGATAACAACTTATTACCATGATGAAATTCAATTACGTACTCCAAAAGCCCTTGTAATCACGGACATAGTTCATAGACATGGAGGA
The DNA here is from genome assembly GCF_964204655.1 of Triturus cristatus. Lineage (NCBI taxonomy): Eukaryota > Metazoa > Chordata > Amphibia > Caudata > Salamandridae > Triturus > Triturus cristatus. Next base: position 1,815,677,128 of record NC_140590.1, on the reverse strand, counting down.
AATACTACTATTGTTTAAGCATAGCGGTACATTTATACAAAATCATTCAGTTATTTGATTTACGTGCATCACAAGCAATCCATTTTAAAATTCATAGATCGCAATTGTTTAAATAATAACAAATTATTGCCATGATTAACCATGATGAAATTCAATTATGCACCCCAAAACAGACACTGCATAATGAGTCCCTCATAATCACAATATAGTGTGATAAGAATTACAGCAGTGGTCCATATCACAGAATTTAGCTAAAATGGCAACTTATACAATTGCAAGCTGTATCTTATTTGTTGATCATCCTTTTTAAATAAAGTTGAACAATTCAATCGAACTCGATTTTCACGTTAGTACGTGTGCTTGTATTTCGTAGCTCCTGTCACTCCTAGGGATTAGTGCCCAATCATTACTTTTAGGTGACATGGAGTATCAATAATGCAATACAGTACATCTGTAAAGGAGGGCTTCTCCAATGACAATAAATAGAGTATATGACTTAATACCGGTGTAGAAGCGCAATTGCGCCTACATCATACCAACGGTCATTTATGAAAATTCATATGAGTGAGTGCTCTGCAATGGTGTGTGCTATGGGGAAAGAACAGGAAGAGGCCTTTATTTAGTGCTAAATAGGAAAGAAGTGATGAGGGAAAATGGGAGTGATAAACATGATTACCTAGTGACACAAGAGAGGGTAGTAAGACATACCATCAAGAACATATACCACAATTGTGGTTTATTAAAGCATGTTGTCCCGATAGGGGTGAATTATAAATTCATCGGTATCCTAATACCCTAACTAAATAAAATGTGTGAGAAATAAAAATGATAAGATATCGAAACCTTAAAATCCCAGCCTAAGTAGGTTGGGAAAAACATTACTACTGATTCCGAGATTACAGGAAAGGCGAAGATGGCAGGTTATAGCCCTATGTGGGTCGCAAGTTCTTCCCCACTATTGAGACCCTTTGGTACCTTGCAGTCTAGATCGATGATAGATTTGGACTCGAGTACTCTTAGACTTCTTTCCCTGTCACCCCCCCGTGTTTGTTTCAGGATTCGTTCAATGCCAAAGAATTTTAAACTGCTATTGTCACTGTTGTGAAATTCTGAGTAGTGACGTGCCACAGGATAGTTGTGATCACAGTTCGTGATGGCTCGTAAATGCTGTAAAATTCTCAATTTAAGGGGCAGCTTTGTGCTGCCTACATACCGGAGGCCACAAGGGCATTCCAGGACGTAGACAGTAAAATCGCTAGTGCAATTGATAATGTGTTTGATGGGACGTACTTGTCCCGAGCCCGTAATGTATTCCTTGCAGTTCTTGCCATTACGATCAGCTTTGCACATACCACACGTGGTAAAGCCATTGGGCATTTTCAACCACTGTGATCTCATGTCATTGTTTTGAAAGCTGTGGACCAATCTGTCCCGCAGTGATCTAGCCTTTTTGTAAGTTATCTGTGGTCTTGTTCCTATGCGATCACCAATGATTGGATCCGCAGTTAATAAATTCCAATGCCTATTCATGATTCTCTCTAATGTCCATGCACCCCTGCTGTATTGTGTTATCATTCTAGGTGCATTGGACTTGTTCTCCTCATCCTCTTTTTTTCTAGTACTGGTTCTTGATGGTTTAAACAATAGGTCATGTTGTTTCAGGTCTTTGACCTTGTTCTTAGCTGTTGTTAGGGTTTGTTCCTTGTATCCCCTTGATCTGAAGCGGGTCAACATAGTCTGTTGTTCCCGCTGGAAATCATCCTCAGTACTGCATGTACGGCGGGCTCTCAACAGCTCCCCATATGGTATGCTGTTCTTTAATGGTGTTGGGTGGTGGCTTACAGCGTGCAATAATGTATTTCCAGCAGTTTGTTTGCGGAAGAGACGTGTAGTAATCCGTTCCTCCTTTATCTCTACTGCAATGTCTAGAAATTCACAGTAGGTTGTGCTCATGGTATGTGTAAACTGTAAGTTTAAATCATTATTACCCAATTGCTCAATAAATTCCTTAGCTAAATTCATGGTGCCGTTCCATATAAGGAACAGGTCATCTATATACCTGATCCATACAAGTATGTGATCAGTATATTTCTGTAGATGCTGTGTCCATACCACTTGCTCCTCCCACCACCCCAAGAACAGGTTAGCTAGACTGGGGGCAAAGCATGTGCCCATCGCGGTGCCAGATCGCTGTCGATACAGCGATTTCTCAAACAGGAAGATGTTGTTTTGGAGGCAGAAAAGGATCATGGTTTCAAGCATTCTGTTGTGCTCCCAAAATTCAATGTTTCTACTTTTTAGAAAGTACATGCAAGCTGCTACCCCTTTGTGTTGGTCAATACATGTATATAGAGAGCAGACATCCAGACTGATCATCATATATCCTTCTTCCCATTGTACATCGTATAATCTACGCAGGAAATCGGAACTGTCTTTACAGTACGACATTAGATTCAGTACATATTCAGACAGATATGAGTCAAGAAAAATAGAAGTGTTCTCCAAAAGTCCCCCATTTGATGAAACAATTGGACGCCCTGGTGGTGAGGTGGCGTTCTTGTGTATCTTCGGCAGAAAGTATATGCACGGTACACGCGGTTTTTCGGTTCTTAAGAAATTGAATTCATCACTGTCAATTAGACCTAGAAAATACCAATTGCTTAACAGACTGTGGTAATCCGTAATGGTTTGTTTGTATCGGCTCCAGTCGATAAGTTCATAGCATGTTTCGTCTGTAAGTTGCCTCATGGCTTCTGATCTGTAGTCTTCTATATTCATTACCACGACATTGCCCCCTTTGTCTGAAGGCTTGATGACAATCGCAGAATCTGATTCCAAAGCCTTAAGTGCATTCCTCTGTTCGGTTGTTAAATTGTCCCATTTTGATTTTTGAAATGTGTTTCTCATCCGTTTTAGTTCGGTGATGACAGCAGAGCTGTATGCTTCAATGTTGTCGTAGGGTACATTGGGATTAAACTTGGATTTCCTTTTCAATCCACTATGTTCATTCAGTGCTCCACGTGTTTGTAGCAAAGCATGCTCATTCTTGTCGTTGTTCGCGCCCATTTCTAAATCACGCATGACTTTCAGTAATTCCATATCCTGGACTTGTAAATTATACAGTTCCTGATTGCCAAATGTAGATGGTAATGGTTTGGCCTTGGTTTTCACATGTGTTTCATACATTTTCATTAATTTGAGTTTTCGGATATACAAGAATAAGTCAATTCTCGTATTGGTATAATTTAGATTACTGTTTGGACAAAATGACAAGCCTAGCTGTAGTACTGAGACTTCCGCATCATTGAGATTTCTGGCAGATAGATTTACAACTGATTTGCTTAAACAATAGTAGTATTTCCTCCATGTCTATGAACTATGTCCGTGATTACAAGGGCTTTTGGAGTACGTAATTGAATTTCATCATGGTAATAAGTTGTTATCATTTAAACCATTGGGGTACGTAAATTAATTAACAGAATGATTTTGTACAATTGTAACGCTATCCGTAAACAATGGCAGTATTTTCTCCATGTCTATTAACCATGTCCGTGTATTTCTACGGCTTGTGGAAACACAGGAAGTTACTTGATAAAGGCTATACGCCGAAACGCGTCGTCCTGAATTAAGTTAGTGCACAAATAAAAGTCTTTTTGTGCTGTTTCCTGGTGTGCTGTCCCTTTCTCCTCCGGAATTTGCTTGGGGGAACGGGATCATAATTATTTGAAGTGGTTACTGCTACCACTGACGGCACCAGCGTCGCAGGCCTGGGGGAAGCTTTGGCAGTAAGATGATGAAGAATATATATATATATATATATATATATATATATATATGTGTGTGTGTATATATATATATATATATTAGGAATTCCCTGTCCTTATATCTGTGGTTGCTTGATAGGCCCTAGGGAGAGGGTAACGTTCTGACTGGGTTAGAGAGGCTCTGATGAGCGGGTTCTATCTGATCCGAAAACCCAAGCAGAACAACGTGTCTGAAACCTATGGTTTTTTCCGTGAATTTCAAAGGTTTTTTAAATGATAATTTTTAAATGTGATAATAGTTATATGTTTTTTTTTTATACTGATTTGCTACAGTTTTTTAACTGTTTATTTTTACATATTTTATTTTTTAAATTACATTATATATTTTTAATATAAATGGAAATACAAATGTTTTTAAAAATATTGAAACTGAAATATTGTTTTTTTTTGTTTTACATTTTTATTTTAATATATTTATAATATTTTCTTTATTGTTTTTTTTGTAAAAAGTTTTTGGGGAGTTGTGCACCCAAAGCGTACCTTTCTCGATCACTATGTGGAACCTAGCCGCCATTTTAGAAATTTTGGGAAGGATACGCTTAGGGTGTGCGACGGCTGCGTATTTTTTGAGATGTGTGCGATCGCTATGCGACCGGTACACGACTCCAGCTCCCGCGCATTCACGACACATGCGCATTACTGTACGCGACACTCGCACGCTTCCGCGTGACTTCATATACTTTTTCGACGTGGTGGGTGCACGACTCCCGCAAAATATTTTTATGTCTAAAATGATATATATGTCTTTAATATACATATTAGGGCAAGACATTATCTAAGCTATTCATAAAAATAATATTTTTTTACTTGCATTAAACATATATTACTTATAAATGCAATTTCGCGAAATTGCGTTGGGTGCGTGCTGCCTGTGCGCAGGTTGCGTGTACCCCATGTGACCTGAAAAAAAAAGATTTGATTGGTTCATAACATTTCCCATTCTAACTATTGAAGGACCCAACCCATTTCCATCATTCTTCTTTGAACTTCTTTAGAGAGTGATCTATGAGCTTGGAAGAACCTATTCCCATTACCTTTTTTTGGTGTTTTTGAGAAAAAATCCAACATCATGGTTTTAGGACAACAGCCACAGGATCAGGAGGAACATTCTTCAGAGGAAGAATTTTTACCGGAAGCTCCACGCCCACAAAGGCCAGTATCGGTGGTGTGGAAGTTTTTCACCTTTCCGGAGGGGCAGAAGAAAGAGAACGCCACCAAAGTACTCTGCAAGATCTGTGAGCGTGTCTTGTCCCGAGGTAGTGCTGAGAAAAAATACTCTTGCGGTACTGCCTCGATGTATAAGCACCTGAAGACTCTGTATCCAGTTAATCTGGCTCGGGAGAAGTGCAGGAGAGCACAACAGAACCCTCCACCTACAGTGCCGGGTTCCTGTGGCAGTTCTACATCACCATCACCACCGGACATACGTCTTGAATTTCCTCTACTGAAGCAGCACTGCGTAAAGTGCCACAAACTAATATCCTGTGTAGAGCAGTCTGTTGAAGCAGTGTGTGCGGCGCAACAAAATCATTGTTGTTAGACTTTTGTTTGCTTTTTTGTTTGTTGGGAATGGCTGTTACTTCCTGAAGTTTCTTTTTTTTGTTCTTTTTTCATTTTTTTTTTAAAACACCAAAAAAACAACAAAATCGTTCATAAAAATACAAAAAAAATCTAAACGAAAAAAGAAGGAAAAAAAAGTTCTTCTCAGAACTAACTTCTCTGGTTAAAGAAAAAACTATATTTGTATGTTAATGTGTGAACGTTTGTATTTGTATAGCTTAATTGACTGAAAGAATGCATTAGTAGTGTATGGTGAATGTATAAGGGCAGAACTATAAGTGTGTTGGTTAGTTAGGGGACTGCATGCATAGTGGATAGGGGTTTGAAGCATCCATGTGCTAAGGCCTGGCTCACTGCATGAGTACTTGGGTACTGACTGAATGATTAGAGTACTGCAAGCAGAGTGCCTGGGTGAGTTTATAAGTGGTTGGGTTTTGGCGCAGTGAATGGATTAGTACATGGTGCTGAATGAGTCACTAGAGGAGTGCAAGGGGAGTGACAGGGTGTTTGCTTGAAGTGTATGGATACTGACTGGGGAATTGAAGGTGTGAAAGACAAGTGTGTAGGTGGTTAGAGGACTGCATGCATTGTGAATAGGCGTTTGAAGCAGTCCATGTGCTAAGGCCTGGCTCGCTGCATGAGTACTTGGGTATGACTGAATGATTAGAGTACTGCAAGGAGAGTGCCTGGGTGAATTTATAAGTGTTTGGGGTTTGTCGCAGTGAATGGATTATTACATGGTGCTGAATGGGTCACTGGAGGAGTGCAAGGGGAGTGACAGGGTGTTTGCTGGAAGTGTATGGATACTGACTAGGGAATTGAAGGTGTAAAAGACAAGTGCGTAGGTGGTTAGAGGACTGCATGCATAGTGGATAGGGGTTTGAAGCATCCATTTGCTAAGGCCTGGCTCACTGCATGAGTACTTGGGTACTGACTGAATGATTCGAGTACTGCAAGGAGAGTGCCTGGGTGAGTTTATAAGTGGTTGGGTTTTGGCGCAGTGAATGGATTAGTACATGGTGCTGAATGAGTCACTAGAGGAGTGCAAGGGGAGTGACAGGGTGTTTGCTGGAAGTGTATGGAAACTGACTGGGGAATTGAAGGTGTGAAAGACAAGTGTGTAGGTGGTTAGAGGACTGCATGCATTGTGAATAGGCGTTTGAAGCAGTCCATGTGCTAAGGCCTGGCTCGCTGCATGAGTACTTGGGTATGACTGAATGATTAGAGTACTGCAAGGAGAGTGCCTGGGTGAATTTATAAATTTTTGGGTTTTGTCGCAGTGAATGGATTATTACATGGTGCTGAATGGGTCACTGGAGGAGTGCAAGGGGAGTGACAGGGTGTTTGCTGGAAGTGTATGGATACTGACTGGGGAATTGAAGGAGTGAAAGACAAGTGTGTAGGTGGTTACAGGACTGCATGCATAGTGGATAGGCGTTTGAAGCAGTCCATGTGCTAAGGCATGGCACAGTGAATGAGTACTTGGATACTGACTGAATGATTAGAGTACTGCAGGGAGAGTGCCTGGGTGATATTATAAGTGTTTGGGTTTTGGCGCAGTGAATGGATTAGTACATGGTGCTGAATGGGTCACTAGAGGAGTGCAAGGGGAGTGACAAGGTGTTTTCTGGAAGTGTATGGATACTGACTGGGGAATTGAAGGTGTGAAAGACAAGTGTGTAGGTGATTAAAGGACTGCATGCATAGTGGATAGGGGTTTGAAGCAGTTCATGTGCTAAGGCCTGGCTCACTGCATGAGTACTTGGGTACTGACTGAATGATTAGAGTACGGCAAGGAGAGTGCCTGGGTGAATTTATAAGTGTTTGGGTTTTGGCTCAGTGATTGGATTAGTACATGGTGCTGAATGGGTCACTAGACCGTGAATAGAGAGATCAGGGGTGGGGGTATAGCGGTTGTTTTTAAATCTTACCTTACTTGTAATTTGGAGAAACAAATTCTGGCGGGTAGTGAATGTGCAAGTTTCAAAATCACTATCTTGCAAAATTATACGGTAGCGGGGCTCTTGATCTATAGACCACCAGGGTGCTCGAGCGTATTTAGAGCAGCCTGTGTAGAGCTCGTGAACAGATTGGCACTAGGGTGGGCCAATTTTACTATTGTAGGTGACTTAAATCTCGACCTAGATAATATAGAAGATCCCGATATAGCTAATTTTATAGCAGACCTTTGGGCCTGTCAATTGGTTCAGTTGGTGCAAGGTTCTACTCACACGGCGGGTCATCTTCTAGACCCAGTGTTTACCAACTTGAACTTCTTGTCTGTAGCGGCCCCATTAAAATTGCTTTGGACTGATCATTATTTGATCATGATATATCTGTCAATCAAAGGGGCTAGAATTAAGGATTGCTGCCACCTCACATGCAAGAGAGCATGGCATAAGCTCGACTGGGCTAATTACGCTGAAAAATTGGGGACCTCCTGCCCCATGTCTAATGCGGACCCTAACATGGCATATACTGCCTTTTCTACCTGGATCAGACAGCCCTTGGATGAGCTAGTCCCGGGAAAATGGCAACCATCCCGCAAATCTAGCTACAGCCCCTGGTATAACGAAGAACTTGCCGTTTTGCGAAGGGACTGCAAAAAACTTGAACGCACTTGGAGAAGGGACTACGACTTGATGGCTAAAGAAAAATATCGTTTGGCCATTAAGAACTACCAAAAAAGGATCCAGGTGGTCCGAGCCACTTTCTATGCGTCACAACTTGCAGGCAGTGGGAATAAGGCTAAATGTATATTTTCCTTAGTTGCCTCATTAACGACAGCTCCTACGGAGCCTTTTATTTCATCCAACAAGCAATGCGATGATTTAGCGGCCTATTTCATTTCCAAAGTGGAAAGGATTTATAAAAATTTCCCGCGTCACTACAATCTACTGATTCGGTAGAGGCAACGGCCTGCTTATTGGATAAGTTCCCGCTGATCGTGCCTGCCCAGCTGGAGGCACTCTGTTTTAAAATAAAATCTGGTTCTCCCCTTGATCCGCTTAGGCCAGGTCATTTTCTTAAGCTTCTTCCTACAATTCAGGGCCCTCTGTGTGACATCTTAAATGCTTCATTGACCACAGGAATCGTGCCCACTGCTTGGAAGATAGCCAAAGTCCTGCCTTTAATAAAGAAACCCAACTTAGATCCAGATCGTCCTGAGAACTATAGGCCTATCTCCCGCCTACCTTGGGCATCGAAGATTCTGGAGACATATGTCAATGCCACGCTCTCCAACTTCCTGTCCTCTAATAACATCTTGGATCCCTGGCAAAATGGCTTTCGCCCCGGTCACAGCACTGAGTCAGCACTGTTGGCCGTGACAGAACATCTTTGGGCATCTTTGGATAATGGGCACACTGCGGCATTAATCCTGCTAGACTTGAGTGCCGCATTTGACACCGTGTCCCATGCCATTTTGCTGAGACGATTAGAGGAGGTTGGGATCAATGGCTTGGCCTTACGCTGGCTGGCATCCTTCCTAGAGGATAGGACTTTCGAGGTTTCTGTGCCCCCGTTTTCTTCAGGGACTTTCAAGGTGAGACAAGGTGTACCTCAGGGCTCATCTTTGAGCCCTTTGCTTTTTAATATCTACGTGCTGCCACTGGCTCTTCTCGCAAAGAGCCGTGGTTTGACCCTTGTCTCTTATACTGACGATACACAGTTGGTGGTAGCCCTGTCTAGCAATACTGTTAGGGGTAATAGCCTAGACGCCGCCCACTTCTGCACCAATTTGGCAGCAGTGGCGGACTGGCTTTCCATCAACTGTTTGCAGCTAAACGCTGAGAAAATAGAAATTCTACTTGTCTTTGGAGTAATGATTGGTGGCCCCAGAGCCTTGGACATGCACCCCCTCCAAAGACGGTGGTGAAAAACCTCGGTGTTTGGGTAGATAGCAATCTTAACTACCAAACCCAGACTAAGAAGGTGGCTGGCACATGTTTTGGGCTGCTTAGGAGCTTTAAGTCTATTTTTAAGTTCTTTGATGCCCCTACTAGACAGCTGATTATTCAAGCCACAATCCTGTCACGGCTGGACTATGCTTCGACTCTCTATTTGGGGGCCAATAAGGTTGAGGTCCACAGGTTACAGAGAGTCCAGACTGCTGCAGCTAGAATGTTGCTAGGTCTACGTAGATCTAGCTCTGCCTCGGATGCAATTCGAAGACTACACTGGTTGCCTATGGAAAGACGTATAGAGTTCAAGGCACTTTGTGTGGTCTTCAAGGCATGGAAGCTGGCTTCTCCACAGATATTAACAGACCTGATCCAGCCTTATGAGCCCACGCGCCAACTTCGATCCTCTAGCCAAAACCTGTTGAAGGTGCCACGGGTTAAGAAAACCAGGGCAGGTGGTAGATCTTTTAGGTATAAGGCAGCCAGGCTGTGTAATTCTCTCCCAGCATTTATTCGTGGTCTAAGGGATTATCTGCCTTTCAGGAAGGCCCTTAAGACCCATCTCTTCCCCAAAGTCTAATCTGTGTTGGAAGGTGTCTTGAGGGCTTAGTCCTTGTCAGGAGCGCCGGGACGCCCCTTTGTTGGGGCAGCTGTTGCGCTATATATATTGTTATAACATAACATAACATAACATAGAGGAGTGCAAGGGGAGTGAGTCCTAGAGCAAAAAAGACACTTAGAATACAGTTAAAACACCTACTTACACTAGAGAACACTATGCGTTGGGGTATGCCTGTGATTAGAATGACCTCCTCTGTAAGCCCCTTGTACATAATAGGGCAGGAGGATTAAAACGACCTCTTAAAACATGCCACAGGGCACGTTTGCACACTGGTGAAGGGGAGAGGCCTGAGGTGACTTGTGTGCAAACACGCCCTGTGGCTGTTTTAATTTGGGGGATAAAGTCCCCTTGAATCCTGAGTGTCCCTTGGGTCCAACAAGCCCACCAGGTATCTTCAGTTAGCGCCACAGAGCTGCATTGCAGAGAGGTATAAAAAGGGGTACGGCCTGGGCCACCTCTCTGCAACGCAGCACAGTGGCGGTTACTGGAAGCACCTGGTGGGCTAGCTGGCCCCCAGGGGCTCTCAGGATTGAAGGGGAATTATTTCCCCAACTTAAAACGCACCACAGGGCGTTTTTGCACACGTCACCTCAGTCCCCGTCCACTCCCTTCGCCACTGTGTAAACGCACCCTGTGGCCGTTTTAAGTTGGCAGATTAAGTCCCCTTGAATCCTGAGGGTCCCTAGGCTCAAACTAGCCCACTAGGTACCTCCAGTAAGCGCCACAGAGCTGCGTTGCAGAGAGGTGTAAAAAGGGGTGTGGCCTCTGAACACCTCTATGCCACGCTGCTCCCTGGCGCATACTGGAGGTACATGGTGGTCTAGTTGGCGTCAGGGACCCACAGTATTCAAGAGGAATTAATTCCCCAACTTACAACTCGCCAGGGGTCGCAATTGCACAATGGTGAAGGAAGGGTGTGGGGCCTGAGGTGACATGTCTGCAAACACGCCCTGTGACACGTTTTAAGTTGGGGAATTAATTCCTCTTCAATCCTGAGGGTCCCTGGGGGCCAACTAGCCCACAAGGTACCTCCAGTATGCGCCAGAGATCTGCGTTGCAGAGAGGTGTTCAGAGGCCATGCCCCCTTTTACAACACTCTGCAACGCTGAGAAATTCAAAAGAAAAAACTTTTATGGGGATAGGCAGTATTGGGATCTCTGTGGGGCATGATTGTATCTTACCTTTTACTTTACACTTAAGCAAGGGATCTGTGCCAAAACCCTTCCAGGCCCTAACAGGCCCAGGAATTTACAGTTTCAACTTCAACATAAGCAACAGTAAGGAAAGTGTAGGACAGTTGAGAGGTCAGATATATTATTCCCACTCCAAACTAAGCAATAGTTGTGGAAGTGTTTGCCTGCGTACGGGTCAAGTTTACTATTCTCACTACAATGTAAGCTGTAGAAAAAGTCAGATTTGCTATTCCCACTCCAATGTTAAAACAGTGTGGAAAGAGTTCGACTTTGAGTGGAGAGATTTACTATTACTATCTGAGCTATGGTAGGGAAAGTGCTGAACATTAGATCAGTCAGATTTACTATCAGTCAGATTTACTATTCCCACTGCAATCTAAGATGCAGTAGTGACAGTGTCAGACATTGGAGGGTCAGATGTACTATTCCCCCTCCAACCTAAGCAAAAGTAGGAAAGTTCTGGACTTTGGCATAGTAAAATTTCCTCTCCCCCATCCATCCTGAGCAACAGTAGGGAAAGTGTTTGACTTTAGAGGGGACAGATTTTACTATTACCAGTGGAACCTGTACAACAGCAAGGATTTTGCCTAGTTGCATTTACTATTCCCAATTGAAGCCACTTTAGTGGAACTTACAGCTGTGTAGATCTCTGCACTTTTGGAAGAGATCTCCACACTCTTTAGAGGGAATCCACTTTTAATATCATGCCAGGTGTAAAACGGGTACATTTTATCATAAAGGTAAGGATACAACCATATTTATCTTTGTGAATTTGCCACATGAGCTTTCTTTGTTAATATGTTAATATATAGATCCGTACAGGTTTTCTATATACAACTCTATGTACCTTGACAACATACATATATCATTAGGGTACATATATGTGGAGCTAAGAATAGTAAATCTCAACTTGCCTATATGTGCTTACTTCCTCAATTTTTGGGCCCCTAATAAACCAGCTATGATATGATGGTAAGTTGATACTCCCTGCTCAATATTCGGGACTACAGACTCAGAAACTGACTGGTTCATGGGCAATATGCAGTCTGACTGCCAAGAAAAGGCACACGGAAACAGACTTTGGGGGCCACAAGCAGGGCCTCGTACCCTGTGAGCCACTTTTAAGAGGCCTAGGGGGCACATGTAGTCCCTCCCCACAAATGCATGAACTGTGTGACAGGCACCACATGGTGCCTGGCACACGGTGGATGGATGTGTACAGAGTGCTTTTTTGTACTGCAGTTTGTGCTGTGACATATTTTCTGGGCTGCAGCGCAAGCTGCAGTACGAAAAGCACTATCCGACCACTGTGCTGGCGCTCAAATAGCAATCTGGCAGGTGGAACCACCGACTCATTGTTGGACGGTCCCCTGCCCGATACGATGACCACGGACCGCCATCGTAATGAGGTCCTATGTTCCAAGTGTTTCCTTGGGAGTGCCAGTAATTCCAATCTGTATTTCCAGTTATTCCTTGGGAGTGTATAACTCCATTCTGTGGTTCCAGTTATTCTGTTCCTTGCTGTCTTTCAGAAAGAGACTGTAAGTGAATGTTACTGATAAAATTGCATAACCATTGTTTGAGAGGCTTAACTTATTGTTGGGAATTGCCTCTTCTTGTTATCCCTAGTGCATTGAGTTTTGTAAAACCAGAGGTCACAGTCCTGTGTACATATACCTAGCAGAATCAGAGGGCCTCCAGTTAATGCTGTGCTGCACAGTTGTTCACCTGTCTTTATTTTAATATTTTTTCCAAACCCTCATTCCCCCAGAGGGCTGCACCTTGTTTAGGGAGAAACTATTCCTTGAATGGGTCAGGCCCTGTGGGGAAAGGAGGTCAGCGTCAGTTCGAGAGATATCTCTGTGGTTGGAACCAGATGAGTGCATAACACTACAAATATTGGGGTAAGGAAATTGAGTACGTATAGATATCAGACTTACTGTTCTCATTCCAATTCCACTAACAATAGGGAAGGCGCACCCAAAGTTTGAGGTTGGCAAATTTACTATTCTAATTGTAGTACTATAAACATTTGTTAATATGCCTAAATTTCGGGGAGGGGTCCGTTTAACTATTCTAACTCCAATCCCTCAAACACTGGTAACATATACCTGGAAGTGTCAGATTTCATATTTTAACTCAAATTCCCACCCCAAAAAAGAGGGGATCATGTTTATAATTGAGGAGGTTTATTTCTAGTATTCTAACAGCAGTTCTACTGACATTGGGTAAGGTGCATACCTTTTTAGAGGGTCAAATTTACAATTCTATCCACATTCCTACAAAAATTGGCGAAAGTGTACATCTTTGAGGGGAGGTCAGTTAAGTATTCTAACTTCAGTTGTTTCAACCACTAAGGCTAGAGCTAGGGAACCTGGTTCGAGTCTCGGTAACAACGCTCAACATCCTGTGATTCTGGTCAAGTCATTTAATCTCCCAATGCCTAACAAAAATGAATGTGTCCATCCGTAACAAAACTGGTTCTCATGTAAAGCACTCTGATACCTGATATCGTTGGGTCTAGTTAACGCTATAAAAAAAGACTGTAAAAAAATAAATGAAAAATAACAAAAAATAAATAAATAAAAAATATATTTTTGATGGTGCCAAATTTCCTATTCTAACTCTAGCCCAGCTAACATTGGGGAAAGGGCATATATGGAGAGACCCATTTTCTGTTCTAACTCCAGTCCTGCATTGGGGAAAGTGCATGCAATCTGGGTTGCAGCATGTTTACTATTTTAAATTCTTCAAATATTGCATTAAGTGCATATAAATGAGGAGAGTGGCCATTGTTCTTATTCCAATTTCAGTCCTACAAATATTGGGGAACGTGTTTACACATTTTGAGTGACATGAGTTACTGTTATAACTCCTATTAGACGGGCACTTTAACAAAATAAGGATAATTTTCCATTTCATATTTATTACAGCTGTTCTATTTTTGAAAATGTACATACGTTTTTTGACAATCTGGAGCATCTCAATTAATATTAAAATAAATTCCTATAAAACATACATTGTTAAAAATATTTATAAAACTATTTTAAAGCATTCATTTCAAAATGAATATCCCAAACTACATACATGGAAAATTCAATAAAAAAAATAAGACATAATAATTAATAAATAATAATTAATACAATTTAATAAAGTTGTATAAAGCACACAACAAAATACATATTTTTAATAATACACTACCCACACTTTAAGACCACCCCCCAAAAAATATTTGAAATTATTTTTCACACTAAAAATTAAACAAGAGCACTTTACAAATCTCCTAAATTATGTCTAAATCTATTCTTAAGTGGCACCTGTTGGGGTTATTCACTAACGTTTGATTACCAAACAGGATTAGCTTATGGAGGTCTCAAGGAACAGTAATACATGTTTAGAATCAACTCAAAAAGAAACTTACAGCAGCTACCTCTGCATCTTTCTGTTGTAATTTAACTAGGTAGATATGTGTGGGAAACACCCTTAAAAATGTTTGTGCATATCAGAAAGGTTACACTTGTGCCACATATGCAGGGAGTTTCCATAACCACTTCTCTGACATATCCCTCGTGACACTCACATTTGCACCTTTAAAAAATATAAGAATCAATACTTAATTTGATTTAGGTACTCGTAATTCACCGAATTACGCCAGTTTGTGAATACTTATGAGACATACACATATAGAAATCAATTATCATTCTATTTTAGTAAGCCATATCATTGTTATAAAATAAATATATTTGTGTTTGACATGTATTACTTATTTTAAAATACAACCCACCAGATTCCCCAAACAAATCTAAAACATAGGTAAAAAGAATAACAAATGAATTACAATTAGTACACAAATTAAACCAATGAATGCATAATTATTAATTAAGATGAATCATTTAAACTTGGGGTGGGAGGAATGGATGGAATTGGTGGAATTTGATTTCGCATAAAACTTAGCACCCTTACATACTCCGCAGTAATCACTGCAGAGTATGCAAGGGGTAACCCCTCAAAACATCTACCCCATTGGTTAGATAGGACAACAGTGTCACACCACACCCACATGCTGACAACAGTCATAAATGTGTCTTCTACATTACCCTCCTCAAAACAGTACT
Source organism: Triturus cristatus (assembly GCF_964204655.1). Classification (NCBI taxonomy): domain Eukaryota; kingdom Metazoa; phylum Chordata; class Amphibia; order Caudata; family Salamandridae; genus Triturus; species Triturus cristatus. Next base: position 1,815,661,912 of record NC_140590.1, on the reverse strand, counting down.
TAAGTCAGGAAATATCAGAAGTAGACTTAACCTGCTGTCTGAGACCTGTGATGAGCCCTGAAGACATGTCCTGCTCTCTCTCTTTCTTGAATCCAGGACAACGAAGTAGACTCCAAGGGTCATAAGGCTGACATCCTGTTCAAGCTGCAGGGACACAATAAGCTACAAGTGGCCTTTCCTGCAAATGCCCATCTGACCAGCTCTAACAGGACCTGCCCTGGGCCCTGCTGCTGGCCTCTTGTGGACTGAGCCTTGACCCTATAGTGCTGTTCCTGAGGTCTTGAAAACCTTGGCTCTGTTGAAGTGTACTCCTCCTAAAATCTTGAGAAACCTGAGACTTAGAAACTTTTTAGCTCCAAAGACCTCTAAAGAACTGGGACAAAACTGGAAAGCTGGTTTGCTTAAACTCCTTTGCCACAGGGCTGAAGATTTAGGTTTTTCCTGCTCAGAGCTTTTCCACAGCAGCAAAAATAAATTAAGTGGGACCTGGGAGGAAAGGTTTCCACCCTTATGGAGCCCTACAGCATGCGGACTTACCCCACTGAAGATTATGGATAAATAATGATACCACGAGGTAATTTATTTATTGAGTGAAAAATATTACCTTTTACAAGTTGCTGGTAAATAATATGCAGAATTTAGTTTTCTTATGCGCCAAAATCTGGTTTTCCTGTGTTTCATTCCAGCAGGTCTGCCCTTTTTAACATAAAGTAATATTTAATTACTATATATTAAGGCATGAGGCCAACCCCTTGCATTCAGCCAACCCCACGCTACGTTTCAGCTGTGTGCAACGGGGGTGTTGGCTACAGTCAACCTCCCACATGCAGCCCCCATCATCTGTCTCATTCCCTTCAGCATCTTCTTCCAAAATTCGGTGATAACATGAATTCTCGTATAGATCTCCACCAAACAAGAAAGCTATATGAAGTAAGTACTTTGGTGCAGATGTCCTCCTATTCCTCAGAATAGCCAATTAACCACACTTGCTTTGCCTTCACCAAGCCCTTTATAGAAGTGGAGCTTCAATTGGGGCACCTGCTTTGTTTATATTTGCGAGTGCTTCATATTAAGGTTTAATTTCTGTGAAATGAGCATGGAGGCCAGAATGGAACCTCACCTATCGGTTTATCCAGCAAGAGTCCACAGATTTGCACAAAATGTTTACCCAACTGGAGTACTGTCTACTGGGTAATTAGCAAGTGCTACCCTGGGAAAATGTCGAGTACATATTCTACACTACATCTGCGTAATGAAACTGGAGGAAATGTCTCCAGTAACCTTGAGTGCATTTAATTTTGGAAATGTGATTGTTGCTTGAGTGTCTTCTTTCAGAGATCTGTGATAACTTGAATCCTCCTATAGAGAAGAAAATGAGACCACAAAAAGGTGAATCTCCACCAAACGACGGTGTTTCCTCTTAACTATATGAAATGAGTGCTTCTTTGGAAACACACTCGAGGGGCCTTTAGGTAAGCTGTTTATCATCCTGGTTAAAGCCAGGGAAACTTTTCCATACACTGAGCTTCTAGGTGATTATGTACATTTCCATACTCATAGTAATTTAATTATATTGCACCCTTTCCTCTAGGCTGTCCAGGGACTGCCACAGAGGTGACATATATCTTATTAAAAGAATCAGGGTTTGATCCAGGCAAAAGGATTATTTTGCCAGGTTAAAATAGCAGTTTTAAACTGCACATACATGCTCTGCAATATCAGGCATGAGACGTGTTTAAAGGGCTACTTATGTGGGTGGCACAATCAGTGCTGCAGGCCCTCTAGTAGCATTTAATTTAGAGGCCTTCGGTACATATAGTACCACTTTACTAGGGACTTACACAGAAATTAAAATGCCAATTATGTAAATATTACGATGTTTAGAGGAGAGTGCACCAGCACTTTACCATTGGCTAGAAGTGGTAAAGTGTGCAGAGTGCAGAGTCTTAATGCCAACAAAAATTAGATTAGAAAAATGGATGAGGAAGGTA